>NC_055987.1:135222938-135928207 GCF_018446385.1 Zingiber officinale
CACTCATTGTTCTCCGGGCTGGTCAAAGTTCACACGTTCTAGGGTTAATGCAGTCTTTATATAAAAGCCCTAATCCGTTGTTCTCTGCATCGCGCCTCTTTCCTCGGTTTCCTGCATTTATCGTCGCCAAGGTACGAATCCAAAGCCCGAGTCGCAGTGCTTTTCTCCTTAGGTTTTTTTGGTTCATTTGGAAGTCGGTGATCCTCGTTCTCTGGGTATTTTGATTTTTTATTTTCCTATTTCTGCATTAAAATTGATGTTCATTCATTCGCCGAATGATCCTGTGCCATTTTAACATACACTCGAGGTCGACAAAATGCATGGCTTGTAGGAAAAATAATTTTCCCTAATTGTTTTTATTGTGTTATCAGGTGATTTGGTCACATATTTGTGAATCTAGGGAAGCGATATCACTTTCAAGATGCAGAACGAAGCGGGTGTAATGATGAATCTTTATATCCCTAGAAAATGGTGATTATCTTATCAGTAATTAGATCTTCTGTAGCCTGGATATATTGATCGATTATGTTGATTATTGTGATGTTTTTTCCAACTTTCGTTTTCTCCCCTAGTTCTGCTACGAACAGACTAATCACTGCCAAGGATCACGCATCCGTCCAAATCAATATTGGACACTTGGATGATAATGGAGTGTACATCGGCCAGTATACCACTTTTGCTCTTTCTGGCTTTATTCGTGCTCAGGTTTGTTCCATCTTTGAACTAAAAGTATGATTTTTATATGTATTCTCCCTCTGTTGAAATTTACTTTTTTGTATAGTGTAGCCTATTTAGTTCCATATTAATCAGGTCCTAACAAGGATTTATTCCATTATAGTGTAAAATGACCTGATAATTTCCCCTAGTCCCACCTCCAAAGTGCATGTTATCAAGTTGTCTTTTTTGCTAACAAAAGTTTACTTTTCAATTTCGAATGACATGCAAACTGTCCTGGATTGGTTGCGTGATACCTTATTTCAATGCATTATTGATGCAGGGAAAAGTGGCAAGCTTGAACATTTGTGATGTTAAGTGTTCAGATCAATAAAGTCTATTAAGTTTCAATGCCTATAGTGAATTTTTACAAGTAAAAAAAATCTAATTACAATTATCATGTCATATGTTTTGCAAAATCACATGTTAAGGCTATTAACTAAGCATATCGAACCTGAAGCTTTCGAGCATCCAATGAGCAACAATTAACATATTGATATGGGGATATTTTCTTCCCAGATTAGTTTGCCTTTTACAATTTTGACTTAGCATTTAAAATATATACTTGCAATCTGCCTATTATAGATCATGGAGGAAAGTGAGACCTCTAAGGAGAATGCTGAAAGGCCTCCGCGAGTGGATCACTGGGTAGAGAAAGGATCAATCCCCTGGCACGAGAGCCAATATCCCTGTCAGGTAATTAGTTTGTGTTTGATGTATCTTCCTTTACTGTGCTGACTTCCTTTTACCATCATGCTTCGTTCAACTACTTTACTTTATCAAGATCGATTAGAACAAGGATTAAATTTTGTTTTCCCTTTCCATTCGATAACTTTTGAATTGGTCATGACTTTTGCAACTGCTTCTAAGATTCTGTTCAACTACCTTCTTCTTAAAGAATTGGACGCTCCGTAGTTGTGGGTGAAGTAATACTGATGACCTACTTGCAAAAGAAGCACAATGAAAAGGGAAATACATAATTAATATAAGACAGTTCTATAGTGTTGTAGTGCAAATGTACTATTATTAAAAGTTAAAACAAAATGATAATCTTAAAATTACCAACTTGTGTTGGAAAGCTTGCAATGCTCCCCTTTGATGGATCAAATCAAGCTCGATTATTATAAGTTAAAGGTAATAATTTGCAACCAAATGTGATGGATATAGTTTCCCATTAGATGTGTAATGGGCATTTTTCTTGCAGGGGAATGGTTGGCTGATCAAGAACCGGACAAGTAATATATATTATGTGACTTCCTTTTCTCCAGAACATAAATAAATAAAGGAAATAATGCCTTCTAGTTTTAAGTCTGAAATTTATTTCTTGTTTTTATTTTTATTTCTCTTGCATGGCATAATGTTTTCTGCTTGATTTTTCTGTTGGAGCAGCTCATGCTATCCGATGGTTCTAGAAGATACTCTATTTTTTAGGATCTACTATATGAAAATACTGTATGAGAAGTTTAATTTAGAGTATATCACAATGAAGAAAATAACAAACCTTGTTAGCCAGTTTTTGTTATATACTTTGCAAACTCTAAAGCTCTATATTACTGGAGATTAGCTAGACTTGTTGTTGAATTGGATTAAAATCATGTGATTTTTATTTTCACAGGAAGTAAAAGGGTGTTTAGAAGATGCACAAGTAGAGAAGATTTGATCCAACAAAACAAGATACTTTGGCATATATATGTGTGATATATTGTTATGGGTACTATTTAGTTTTGTAAACTTTGGTGATGTTTGGATGTTGATGTTTGGTACTTTAATGATGTTTGGATGATGATGTTTGGATTGTAGGTTCTTGATCAATGATATTTTGTAGATAACTTGAACTGAAAGTGAGGTATGCAGTAATTTTAGTTTGTTCCTAGAAAGAAGTATTGTTATCATATTCAATTGTGTACAGCATCTTTGTCATCATCATCTTTATGTCATTTACTCTTGGGAAATGACTTAACTTGCAATCATATGCTATTTACCTCAGGGAAAAGATAATGACCATACCCAGAAAAGAGAAGAAAAGATAATCTAGGAGGGAGGAGAAAGCAGAAAAGGTTGTAGTTCTCGATATGGTGTTTAGAAGATGCACAGGTAGAGAAGATGCACAGGTAGAGAAGATTTGATCCAACAAAACAAGATATTTTGGACTTCATATATATGTGTGATATATTGTTATGGGTACTATTTAGTTTTGTAAACTTTTGTGATGTTTGGATGTTGATGTTTGGTACTTTAATGATGTTTGGATGATGATGTTTGGTACTTTAATGAAATTTGTACTGGATGATGATGTTTGGATTGTAGATTTTTGATCAATGATATTTTGTAGATATATTATTTAAATAAAATAATGGTTATAAAATGATGGAAAAGATTCAATTTTTATTTATTGTCAAAATGTTGTATATTGTACCCAAAGATATCAGTTTAAATATGTAAAATTGTTGTCAATGGCGTTAAAAGACAACGGTGAAAAATCATTGTCAAACTGATGTTAAATAACATTGTTGGCTAAAAAGACAACGGTTTTTAACTGTTGTCAAACCGTTGTCATTGGCTAAAAAGACAACGGTTTTTAACCGTTGTCGTAGATAGTTCAAAACTGTTGTTAAAGAGCCTATTATTAAAGGCATACACTCAAAGACTACGGTGAACAACTGTTGTCATTGAATGAAAAGACAACGATTTTTTACCGTTGTAAAACTGTTGTCTTTGTCTTCAAAGACAACGGTTAAAAACTGTTGTCTTTGGACATCCTCTTTAACAACACGACATTTAACAACAGCCCGAAAGGAGCTATGACAACGATGAAAAATCGTTGTTGTTAGGCTTTTTTCTTGTAGTGCTGTCTGATATTCGAAACTCCGAATTTTCCCCTTATTGTATCCCTTGCTTGATATTTTGGATATCTGTATCTTCACTTTGCTTTCTCTGTATATCCTCAAGTAGGGTTGACTCTAAGGTCAATGCAGAGAGTTGCCCATAAATAACTTCAAGTCCGAAATCTGACAACTCCTTCTGCAGTGGCAGGGCTAATGATGACAAAGACATCAGGAATGCACTGGATTTTCTGCTTAGTGCATCTGCTACTTTGTTAGCTTTACCTGGGTGGTAGAGGATTTCACAGTCATAATCCTTGACCAACTCTAGCCACCTACGCTGTCTCATGTTTAAGTCCTTCTGGGTGAAGAAGTACTTAAACTCTGATGGTCTGTGAAGATTCTGCACTGAACTCCATACAAATAATGTCGCCAGAGTTTTAGTGCAAAGACCACAGCTGCCAGCTCAAGATCATGAGTGGGGTAGTTCTTCTCATAATCTTTGAGTTGTCTGGAAGCATAAGCTATCACTTTTCCTTCCTGCATGAGTACAGCTCCTAGGCCCATCTTGGAAGCATCATTGTAGATGTCAAAACTCTTGTCACTTTCTGGAACAGTCAGAATGGGAGCACTAGTCAGTCTCTTTTTCAGCTCTTGAAAACTCTGCTCACATTTGTCTGACCATTCAAACTTCTTGTTCTTTCTGGCCAGGACTGTTAGTGGAGAGGCTATCTTGAAAAAGTCCTCTATGAATTTTCTATAATATCCAGCTAGACCAAGGAAGTTTCTGATCTCCCTGACATTCTTGGGTCTATGCCAATCATTGACTGCTTCTATCTTGGCAGGATCCACTTGGATACCTTCCGTAGAAATGATGTGGCCCAAAAATGCCACCTGATTTAACCAGAACTCACACTTTGAGAATTTAGCATAAAGCTATCTTTGCTGTATGTTCTGCAGTACTATTCTCAAGTGCGTGTCATGCTCCTCTGGGGTCCTGGAATAGACTAGAATGTCGTCGATGAACACAATGACAAATTTGTCAAGGTATTCTCTGAACACCCTGTTCATCAAGTCCATGAAGACCGCTGGTGCATTAGTCACACCAAAAGGCATGACTACAAATTCGTAGTGTCCGTATCTGGTCCTGAAAGTCGTTCTGGGTATATCACTTTCTTTCACTTTCAACTGATGGTACCCAGAGCGCAGTTCTATCTTTGAGAACACCGTTGCCCCTCTCAACTGATCAAATAAGTCGTCGAACCTAGGAAGGGGGTACTTGTTCTTGATTGTCACTTGATTCAGAGCTCTGTAATCTATGCACATTCGCATAGATCCATCTTTCTTCTTAATAAACAACACAGGAGCTCCCCATGGTGAATGACTAGGGCGGATGAAGCCTTTGTTAAGCAACTCCTGAAGTTGTTCTTGTAACTCTTTTAGCTCTGCTGGAGACATGCGGTATGGAGCTTTTGAAATTGGACCAGTACCAGGAACCAATTCAATTTCAAACTCCACTTCTCTGTTGGGAGGTAGTCCAGGTAGCCCTTCTGGAAATACCTTTGGATACTCACAGACTACCCGAACATCTTCCTGCTTGGGTCTTTCTTGTTATCTTTGTCCTTCTAGTTCTGATTACTTGACTGGGGTCTCTGTTTCCCCACTGTCTTGTCTTTGATCTTGACTGACTTGTGTTGCATTTGTTGTACCTTGATGCTGTTCAGATAGTGCTCACTAATACCCTGCTGACCAGCTCTTCACCAATCTGTGGTCGGTGAGTTTCATTACTCATATTAAGTGCTATTTCTGGTCTCAGCCTTCGGAGCATCAGTCTGACTTATTCTTTCTCTGTACTTACTAACTCAAGGCAAAGACGAGCTAGCCTGTTGAATCTTTTGACCGCTTCTTTTATTGGTAGGTCACCTGGTCTAAATTCTATAAACTCCTCATAATGTTTATTGGTGATCCGTTGGCGGAAGAACTCTTCGTAAAACTCTGTCTCAAAGTCAGCCCAGCTCATCTGGTTGACTACTCTCATACTCTTAACTCGCTCCCACCACATACAAGCATCTCTAGATAGGCAGAAAGAGGCACACTTAACCTTCTCGACTTCTGGCCAGTCAAGAAGCTCCATTGTGCTCTCTAGTGTCTTGAACCAAGCCTGGGCATCCCAGGGTTCAATCGTGCCTGAGAAGTTTTCTGACTTCAGCTTTAGCCACTGTATCAGATATGCTTCTTGTCTTCTAGGTGCTGTGGCGACTTCTAGGGCAGCTGATGGGACTTCAGTCACCACTGGGATCTCCACATTGATGGTTGGGGGAGTGGGAGGAACTGGCTATTGATTGGTCATCAAGTTGGCAATCACTTGTTGCTGCTCTACTACTTGTCTCTGGAGTTGGGCAATAACTTCAGAGAGATTGGGCTCAGTTGATCTAAGCTCTTCGTTCTCCTGATCTTGGTTCTCAGTATGAACGGTACGGGGATGTCCTCTTCTTGACATCTAGTTATGCAGAGAAAAAGACTTGATATCTTCTCTATCCTTTCTAAACATACTTATGTATATGAATAAAAAAGAAACAAAACTTCTATCTTACTAAAGCGCATATAAGCAATTACTCCATACTGCAAATAATAAAGAAAGCATAAAAGGAAAAACTTAAATACATTCTTACTTGAAGACGGCAAGGCTGATGCTGATGTGTGTGTGATGCTGGAGAATGGGAACTGCTCTGATACCAACTGTAACGACCACCCTTCTTACTACTACTCTCTAAGGGTAACCGTTACTTAACTACTAACTCTACTTAACCGGTATGATCGAAACCACGAGGAGTCTCTACCAAAAAATTTTGGCAGCATCTCCCCTATACCAGTGACCATAAACTTTAATACATACACAGCATACAATAACCACAGGTGGCTGGAACATATATCAAACACCCACGCAGTTCATATATAACCAAAATACTCAACTCTCGCAAAGCATGATAAAACGATCCATAGAATAGCATGTACAAGTTCTAAATTCTTTTAAACAATTTAACGGAAACAGTCTTAATAAATTCTTGGCAAATTCCCACATCTCTCCATAGTCCAGGCATCACACATCATCGAACACCTCCTTGTCACCTTCCTTTGCTAAAACTTTTCCTTTCCTATATCTGCAGTAAGAGGAAATGCAAACTATAAGCGAATGCTTAGTAAGCGCTGTCTAACTCACAAAAATATGAATGTGCATGTATACGAGAAGAAACTAGAAACTGAATGTTCTAAAATAAAGCATATATAGCTACTCATGTTAATCTAATAGCAATAAAGATTACTCATGCCCAACTAATAGCAAAGTAATAAAAATAATCTGTAAACTCATGATATACAAGAATAAAACTGCATGCTAGAAATAAGACTAATCATGCTCAATAGACTAATAAGGGAAGCAATTAAATCTAATACTGCATGCTTAGAATTCTAAAGAACTAAACTTACTGATTCTAAGCATCTTTGAAGCTTGTTTCATTTGTTCCAAAAATTTATACTTTAATACATCAAAATAATAATAAACTTCTTCTTCTTGGGCCCAGGCTTAGTACCAATGCGCGCTCCCTAATAGAGACTGTGGTAGCTAGTCACCAGTCCTACGAGGGTAAAGACCTTGGTCTTACTAGGGTCAAGACCTTGGAATTGGTCACCTGCATTTGTTTAACGACAACCTTGGAAGTCGGGTACTGGCCTTTCTAAAATAAAAATACTTGTTATCTTTTAATATTCTTATAATAAAATGCCTTGGCATTTCCTTGAGCACTTGGCGTGTTGCTGATCCCAATTCTTAAAGTTTAGAGATCCTATCAAGTCCTTGGTCTTTTCTTACTTATAGCTACTCATAATTCTCAAAAAAAAAAAGGTTTAATAGAACTCTTATCTTTTCCACCTACAAGCAGATCCTAGAGTTTTTATAGAGCAACAGGATTCTTTAAGCATGTATCAACAGAATAAATCAAAGGAAAGCAAATCTGACTTCTTTAAGCATGCTACAATAAACATAAATCAAAGGAAAGCAAATCTGAACTCTCTAAGCATGCTACAATAAACATAAATCAAAGAGAACCGCTCATGCTGAGCTAAGGAAAAATGAAAACCAAACATGCTCAACTAAGGTAAATGAAAACAAAACATCCTCAGCTAAGGGTAACTGACAACAAAATAAAGGAATCGATGTTGCACAGCCAAAGGGCCGGCTGGTTAAACCTGTCGAACTAGCAGGGAAATCAAAACAACCTAGGATGCATAGTAGGGAAATATCTAAATCTGCAATACTTAAGAAAGAATCTGTTCATGTTGGTTAAGCAGGCAAGGAATTCTGAACTAGAGTGTCAAATGTAGAATTGTGCAGGCTCGTCACAACTCAAAAAGGTCTAATCTTTACATGTTTAAATACACAGCTGCTCATGCTAATTGAATGACAAGGAAACTAACACTGCATACTTGACTAAGGAGTTGTTCATGCTCATTAACTACACAGCTAAATCCCTAGCAACCATTCTGCACAGTAAAATCCGAAACAAAGGAGCATGCTATGGATGGCAAGGAGTGAAAATAAAACCCCAAAACTACTCTTACTGCAGGTGAGTAACAACTTACCTCGTGTTCTTGGACTTACAACCGAGAAAGGAGGTTCTAGGGTTCGGAGGAGCTTGAGCTTCCCGGCCTCTTCCTCGTGCCTATGAGCTCTTCTCGTCGAGAGGATCGTGAGGATGGAAAGGACTCTCGGAAAACCCCCTCGACCGACCGCCAGAGTGAAGCCCTAAGTTTGGCTTCGTCTTCGCCCAAGCAACGCAGACGTCGTCGCACGCGAGAAAGAGAAGGAGAAAAGATTTCGGGAGAAAAGAAATAAACTAATCCCTCTTAACTTATCCTTTTATAACCTAGGGTTATTTTAAATAGGTTCAGTTATTGCTTAAGATAATTCCGCGCCTTACTCTTTCATGAAATACCGGCGGAACACTTGGTCAACCCGGTTTGCTTAAGGTTTGGCTTAACCCGAGGTCCATGGTTCGAATCTCGGCTTGGACATTATTTTTGTCCAAACTTCTCTCGTTTAGTAAAAATACCAAATGACCTCAGAAAATTCCATAAAAATACTCTAAAAATTCCTAAAAATCTCTAGAATATTTCTATAGCATTTCTAAATATTTTTAAGAACTTTTAGAACTCGAAATAGAAAAAATTGGGTCGTTACACTTATAACATGCACTAGGACGAGAGTCTGGAAACCCGACCGGGAGGTCGTTGGTCGTGAGAGCATGCTCACTTATAAATCGCGCTGGGGCGAGAGTCTGGAAGCGTGAGAGAAAGCTCACTTATAACTCGTGCTGGAGTGAGAGTCTGAAAACCTGACCGGGACGTCATTGGTTGTGAGAGCATGCTCACTTATAACTTGCGCTCGGGTGAGAGTCTGGAAACCGAAACGAGAAGTCGTTAGTCGTGAGAGCATGCTCACTTATAACTCGTGTTAGGGTGAGAGTCTGGAAGCATGAGAGCAAGCTCACTTATAAATCACGCTAGGGAGAGAGTCTGGAATCCCGACAGGGAGGTCTTTGGTCGTGAGAGCGTGCTCACTTATAAATTGCGCTGGGGCGATTATAACTCGCGCTGGGGCGAGACTCTGGAGACTTGACCAGGAGGAGATCTGGAGATCTAACCAAGAGAAAATCTGGAGACCTGACCAGGAGGAGATTTGGAGGTCTAACCAAGAGGAAATATGGAGACCTGGCCAGGAGGAGATCTGGAGGTCTGACTAAGAAGAAATCTGGAGACCTGACCAGGAGGAGATCTGGAGGTATGACCAAGAAGAAATCTGAAGACCTTGTTGGTGCAAGGTGCACTAGAATCAAACCTGAGTTTTGATGTTGTCAAAGGTTCAAGTTAGGTCTTGTTATGATCTGATGATTTGGCTAAGTGTGCAAGCTATTTACTCAATCGAGAAAGTCCTAGTCATGGCCAAATAGTAAAGTCCAAACAGGTCTAGAGGACCCAACGTTTGGCAGGTAGGTTGAGGTAAATAACTGGAGGAGCGACAGTGAGGTCGGGTTCCTGAAGGAACAACCTAAGGTTGCTGATCCAACTGAAGAAACCGGGAAGGTTTCCAAGTTGAGATCAAGACAGTCCTAACTGTTATACTCATGCATATTACTACTCATGTATTATAAATGTGCTAACTTTGTTTTGCAGGAATATTATTATTATATCGAACTAACTTTGTGTTGCAGAATCATATGACCCCTTGAACTTCAAATTTAGTTTTATTAGGATTTTATTTTTGATCTAGATACATGTACATTCCTTCGAGGAATATAGTATTAAAAAAATATAAAATTCTATTTATGTCTCGGATCGAATCTTACAAGGCGTGGAACCTTTTGAGGACCAGAGGCGCAACGGAACAAGGAGCAAGATGGATGCGACAACTAGACCCGGTGGCGGTGGCCAAAAATGGCAGCAGCTAGGGATGGCAACACACGGAGGACAACAATAGATAAAAGCCATAATAGTTGAAAATTAGTTTTTCTATTTATTGCTTTTATAATGTGTTGTGTGTGCTTGTTAGTATGCATGTTAAGTAGGCTAGCATAGTCAAAATTCCTCACTTTAAATAACTAAGTGGGAGAGAGATTTTTAAATAAATTCCACGGTCTCCATTACTGGTTTGTAAGTGATGCAAACAAACTTGCGCGTTGGCTCTGAGTGCCTTCCTCCATATTGGATGAGTTTGTTTGTGGATCACTAGATCAAACTTTCATTTTGGATGACTATAGGAAATTAATTAAGAGCGTGTGATCTTCCCCATCGGAAGGGGCACAATCTTATTAATGGACTTAGTGTCAAGTAATGGTATACACTTAGGCACGTCTAATAGTATCCTCCCCATCGGAGTCACTACTATTATTTGTGTGACCGAAGAAAACCAACTATTAATTTGTCAAATAAATAGGTTGACAAGATAATAAAATTAAAAACCCCTCTTACAAATGTTTGATTTTGTATACGCCCACACTATCGTGGCATACAAAATTCACGGTGTTTGAGGTAATTTTATTTGTCATAAAGATTTATTGATAAGATAATTAATGGGTAAAACCCTCCTCTTACAACTGTTCAATTTTGTATACGTCCACACTATCATGGCATGCAAAATTCACGATGTTTGAGGTGTTGATGAATTTAAATAATATTGTTTGAGGAATCAATGTTATTTTAAATTCAAAATTTTTGACCAAATATTTGATCAAAGACAGATCAACTATTAATTTTATTTGTCATAAAGTAAAGTTGACGAGATAATACAATTAATGGATAAAATCTCCTCTTTGATTTTGTGGCATACAAAATTCATGGGGATTTTAAGGAGTTGGTCTTGACCAAATATTTTTGTGACTCTTAGGATTTAAAATGTTTGTCAATCCCCTAGTTGTTATACTATAGAAAAGACTTAGTAGTCCCAATTGTAATGATTGGAAATAGGACTTGGACATTAAGATAAACTGTCTTCTTAGAACTAAGAACAATATAGGTGTATTTAATTCATTAGTTGAAACATGTCTAGTGGTGTAATTTACCAGAACCTGGAGTGTAGATACATATGTCATTAATCATGTCTACAATTCATTGCAGGGTTCCAGGAAACCCGACAACTAAATGAAAATAAAAACACCATCCACATGGGCATTGTTGTAAAAGTGGCAGCTGTTGCAGTGGGAGATATTTATCCTTTGATAAGAATAAAACATGGAGTTTTGTGTAATTGTCTTTACGTACCAAGTTTAGAAAGAACTAGTTTTCAGTTTCTAAACTATTCAAAGAACTTGATATTCTGCCTCTTTTAATAAAGTTGTTATCAAGAAAAAGAGGGAAGTTATCTGTTCTGGTATGTTGGTTGACAATTTATAAATCCAATAACTCTCACGATGCAACAAATGAAAATTAGTAACACATCTTCTAACTTTAAGAAAAAGCAACCTTCGGAAATGAACCAATTATATCTTTGGCATCTAAGGCAAGGTTATATTAACTTGAGTTGTCACGCCCCGAGGGAGTCTCTGTCCGAAGAAATTACGGCAGCACCTCCCCTGTACGGGTGACAATCTGAAGCACTTCTACAGGCATAATATACCTCAGCCACATACGGCTGGAATCATAATAATAAAAGAAAACAACCACCACGCAGTTAATAGTAAAGCAGCCCACTCGGCTGTACCAAAACCAAAACACAACAAAAACTGACAGAAACCAAATACAACCAAACACAAAACTGCTAGCCGGCTAGGCTTACACAACCAAAACATAACACCCGGAAACAAAATCAGAACACAAATCGAAATACAGAAATTTCATATACCAAGATAAAACAACAGAAAGGCAGCGATATGTCTTCTGATGTGACGCGGGGACCAGCAGACATGATGCTCCAAGCGACACCATAAATAACCTGGTACCTGAAAAGATAGTGTCCACGGGGGTGAGTTCAACAACTCAGCGAATACCAATAGACATGCCTAGTAAGATATATCTAACAACAACAAACATGGAATACAGCTTCCTAATCATATATAGGGAATATGCAAAACTGAAAGGTAACTGAGGAAGCTGTACTCACCAGGAACTCCTATCCAGACAAAAGGGTCGTCAAATCGAAAGTGTCAATAATCCTGTATGCAGGTCAAAGGTATGCATCCAACCAAAATGCAACAACCAAATGCAGCAAACACAATCACAAGAATATAAATACATCAATGCATATGATGCTAATGATGCGTCCTGGTCACCCCTGACGCCAGTCAGTCCTCTCACACACAAATGGCGAGACCGAGTGGGTAGGGCTGTGACAACCATGTCGTCACTGCTCCTGATGAGTGACGGAGTGGACGGGATCTGTCGAGTACTCCGTCCTGTGACCCCAAATCATAAATGGGGAGCTCAATGCTCTCATCTCCCAGACACGATGACGGAGAGGAAATCCGGCTACCACGCTGAGTCACCGACCAACGGAGCCAAACAGAGCACTACCACACTGAGTCACCGACCAACGGAGCCAAACAGAGTCCACCATCTGCCGGCTACCACGCTACTACACTAAATGCCAGCGGAGCGAAACAGAGCAGGCTACCACGCTGAGTCATATGACCAACGGAGCCAAACAGCAGAACCGCCACACACACGCCGATATACCACTAAACTATGAGTGGGGGTGTGTGGGTAACTGGCGATGGGCTCAACCATAGTGGAGCCGACAATCGCACAGCATGCAATCATGATGCATGTCACTATGCATAGCAAAAACTGATCAACATAACCATATCCATATATACAAAATGGGTACAGTAAAAGCGATGGTCACATACCAAAATCTAGAGTACATAGGTCAGATAGAATATCAAAACATATGTCCCGAACATAACAAGTATGGTATATCCTGATCAGCATAGAAAAATCCATAATATATAATATGGGTACCACAGTATCAGTAGGTCAAATCCACGGATCCAAGATATACAGGTCCTCTATGGTATAACAACCTAGATCCTAAACATATCCCCCTTCCATAGCAAATGTACCAACAATATGCACAGATCAAAGCCACAAGGTCTAGGTACACGAATCATATATGATATACCAATAGAAATACACAATCCAGGCATGGCATAAAAACCTAAGTATCAGATAATTTGGATACACATGCCAGAAACAAAAATCCAGAGCCTAATCCTAACCTCAGTAAAGCATGGTATGTCACTCTAGAAACTAAGATACTCATGGCAATAAGATACTCATGGCAACAAATCACGAGATATAAGCACGGATACATCACAGGCGGCAAACCTAACATGCTATGGATATCAAACAGTGACATACCAAAGGCAAACATGTTCATTGCTTGTAGTTATAAAATACTATGCATATCCAAATGACAATATCATAAAAGATAAGTCAAGAGGTACCCGCCTCAAATAGAAGGGTCTAATCCGGTAGTAGATCCCTCATCGAGACACTCGTCTCGAATCCAAATCCTGCAAATCAAACATACAGATTTAGCTAATTACTTATGAGTTAAATAGCTAAATCACATCCTCAAACCTAATTAGGATAATCATAATCAAATACGATTATTGATTAACCACCTAAGCTAGAGTTAAACTGGTTTAACCCTAATAAAGCCATCATCTACCTTAGATTAGTTTAGGTTAAACATAAACCCCTTTCCTAATCTAACAATCTATATTCCACAATCGAAATTGCATTAGATTTATGTAAAACAAAACCATCCATCACCCAAACTTGTATTAGGGTTTAGTGAATACCTCTAAGATGACAACAAGGTAGCTGTTAAGGGGTAATCGAGTCTGTCTAGCGATGACAAGGTCCTGCAAATCTGGTGAAGAGGAAGAAATGAACCTCCCTGATGGAATCCCTAATGCAAGTTCCACCAAACACATCAACACTTACTGGACGGATCAAAAATCAATAAGACAGTCTATTAACAGCTTACCACAGTTTGTGTCGGCAGTGCTAGAGCTAACCATCACCCAAAATCGGAGGTAGCTATTGGCCGATAGCAGTCACAAGACGATTGTAGAGATTGGCGATGATGGGATCAAAGGCGGCCGCTTAATATTGGTCACTGGAGGAAGAGGTAGCAGTCTGAAAGCCGATCGAAATCACATCCAGCAAACCTTGGACTCGAATCTTCACCTAGACCGAGAGATTGGAGACCGACAGCTTCGCCTCGATTGGTGCCAAGTGTTCAACGCTAGGGCAAAGAGAAGACAGCTCTGCTCGGTGGCCAGAAGAAGAAATCAGAAGGGAAGAAGGGTTCGGCCGGCGGAAGCTCGCGGCGTCGCATCGGCCAGAGGAGAAAAAGAGGGCGTCGGGAGGCGCTAGGGCACAGGCGATGTGCTGGCTTCCTGTGGCCGGTGATTGGCACACGTCTCGGCATGGATGAGGGGGAGAGGAGATCGGCTCTGGGAGGAAGAATGAGAAGAGAAGAAATGGTGCACAGGCGCCGGTAGGGCAAAGATCGACGTCGCAAGGCTCGGGAGGAAACCGTCGGGCACGGGTAAGAGCACGGCGTCGGGGAGAAAGAAAAAAAAATAGGAAAAGAAAAAAAAAGAAAATAAGAAAATATACATTTCCTCGCTTAAATGGGTAGCCTAAACAGGCTTTCCCGGGGCCCAGTTTTCATCCCCGAAAACTCGTCCATACGAGTTCCGAAAAACTCCCGAAAAATTTCTAAAAATTCCGTAAAATTTCCCTTATCAATATTCGCCATTTTCCGGTATTTTACATTCTCCCCCACTAATAAAAATTTAGTCCCCAAATTTTGTTATCTACCATCAGCAAATACTAACAACTGATAGAGCGTATAAATGCTGAACGGTAAATAACTCACATACCTCAAGTGAAAAATGGGGTATCGAGCTCGGATAGTATCTTCGAGCTCCCAAATAACCTTCTCGTCCAAATGATACTGTCATCCGACTTTAACCAGTCGGATAATCTTGTTCCGTAACTAATGCTCTTTCCGGTCTAGAATCCGTACCGGAACCTCCTCATAGGTGACGTCAGGCTAAATAGAAACTGAGATATCTGTCAGCACATGTGTCGAGTCAGATATATACCTCATCAGCATAGACACCTGGAATACGTCGTGATCGCCCGCCAACGCTGGTGGTAGCACTAAACGATAAGCTACCGCTCCAACCCTTTCCAAGATCTGGAAAGGTCCAATGTATCGCAGGCTAACTTACCTCTGAGGCCAATTTCTTCACCCCTTTCGTGGGTGAAATTCACAGAAATACCTGGTCGCAAATGGAGAACTTTAAAAGTCTCTGACTCCGGTCAGCATAACTCTTCTGGCAGTCTTATGCCTCTAACATCCTCCGTCCGATAGTATGGACCAACTCTGTCTCAAGCTGAGCTCTATGAGGTCCTAATAACTGGGCTTCTCCAACCTCATCCCAGAGGATGGGTGTCCACCAAGGCCTACCTTATAGCGCTTCAACGGTGGCATTTGGATAGCCGAATGTAAACCGTTGTTGTAGACGAACTCTACCAACGGCAAATGGTCCTCCCAATTGCCTCCAAAATCTAGTACACAAGACTTCAGCAAGTCCTCTAGAGTCTGAATGGTCCGCTGTGACTATCCATCTGTCTGAGGATGGAAAAAAAAATTGTACTGAATCGGAGCTGTGTGCCCAAGGCCTGCTGCAGACTCTACCAGAAACGAGACGTGAACCGGGGGTCTCTATCCGAAATGATAGTCAAAGGAACACCATGTAATCTGATGATCCCCCGACAATACAGATCTGTCAATAGATCCAGGGAATCAGTCCTCAGGATCGCTAAGAAGTGCGCTGATTTGGTTAATCGATCAACGATAACCCAAATCGCGTCATACTTCGTCGTGTCCTCGACAAACCCATCACAAAGTCCATAGTATTATGTTCTCATTTCCACTCAGGAAATAAAAATCCGCTGAAACAATCCGGCAGGTATCTGGTGCTCATCCTTCACCTTCTAACAGACAAGACATCTTGCTACAAAATCTGTGATGTCTTCCTTCACACTGTTCCGCCAATAGGAACGCCTCAAATCTCGGTACATGCGGTTCCACCTGAATGGATCGCAAATCGAGAGCGATGAGTCTCATGAAGTAGCTCCTGCAAGACCAGATAAGACTGGGGTACGCATAAACTACCTCGGAAGTATATAATACCCTTCTCATCTCGTGTGAACTCGGTCTACTGCCCGGAAGCTATCTGACTGCAAATAAAATGCAAATATTGATCAACAACCTAGGGCTCTTGGATCCTCGTCCTGATCGACGACTGAGCAACCATGGTAACCAGAATACCCTGCTCTGTCCGTCCCCGCTCCTCAAGGCACAATTCGGAGAATCCCTAAATCAAGTCTGTGACCACCACTTGGTGGCAAGCTAAAGTCCCTCTGGACTTCTTGCTAAGTGCATCAGCAACCACATTAGCTCTCCTCAGGTGATAGCTAATGGTACAATCATAATCCTTCAGGAACTCCATCCATCTCCTCTGTCGGAGATTAAGTTCCTTCTACAAAAACAGATATTTGAGACTTTTATGGCCAGTGAGAATCTCAACTGTAACGTCATATAAATAATGTCGCCAAATCTTCATGGCAAAAATAATGACGACTTGCTCTAGATCATGTACAGGGTAGTTCTTCTCATGTTCCTTCAACCGACGAGAAGCATAGGAGTCTACTCTATCGTGCTACAATAGAACAGCGCTCAAACCCTGAATAGATGCGTCGGTGTAGAGGACAAATCCGTCCTCCCCAGAAGATAAAATCCAAAAATTGAAGCCGACACTAGTCTCCGCTTCAGCTCCTAGAAGCTGGTCTTGCAATCCTCAGTCCAAGTAAACTTCACGCCTTTCATGGTCACGCGTGAAAGTAGCATAGCTATGCGGAAGAAACCCTCGACGAAAGGTCTATAATATCCTGCGAGTCACAAAAGACTGCGGATCTCCTACACTGATTTCGGCTGTTCCCAACGGTAACAACCTCTATCTCCTGTGGAACCACGGTACACTCCTACTGGTGACCGTGTGTCCCAAACATCATCACAAAAGACAATCCAAATCAGCACTACTGATAATCACATATAGATATTCTCGTCGAATCATCTCTAGATCTATGCAAAGGTGGTGCACGTGACTTACCTCGGATCCGAAATAGATCACCACATCGTCAACAAAGACAATGGAAACCAATCTAAACATCCTAGGAATACCCATATCATCGAGTCCATGATAACATCTAGGCTCTGTAAGCCCTAATGATAAAACCAAAATACATAATGTCCGTATCACAGACATTCCTAACCATATGATCCTCAACAATAAATAGATCTGATCACCAACGATATAAGTCACCAAAGAATATATCCTCCAGTGTGAGAGCAACGCACCATCACACGAAATACCATATATGTAGGAGCAACGCTCTACCACAAGAAATCCTCTATATGTGGGAGCAACGCTCCACCACAAATAATCCAAAATATATATCTACAATAAACATGGGAGCAATGCTCCGCTACAAGCAATCCGCAATATGTGGAAGCAACGCTCCACCACAAAACAATCCCTAAATATGTGGGAGCTACGCTCTACCACAACAATCCAGAACATGTGAGAGCTACGCTCTATCACAACAATACATAAGTGCCCAAAGCACCTAACTATCTAGCTAGAGACTGCACGAGATCTCTCTACCACAGATCACTATGGGTAGCCTAGGGTATAACCACCCAGTAAGCAAATCAAATCCATAGTCAACCCTATCATCCTCCTAGTGGGTCGGTCACCCACTAATAGGAGAATTAGTTGACAAGGTAATACAACCAATGCCATAATATAGACATTTAACATTCTACATTCCACATAGGTAGAATCATCATGATACTACCCTCTCTACACCTGGCACACTCAACACATGTATGATCGCCATAATCCTCCAATTAGTACACACCAAAAATACTCACAACACAGGTAAATAAACCAGTGTGATACCTCCAATATTACAAACCGAACCCGTGTGCATACATCATCACAGGTATAATCATCAATACACCTCAAAAAACACTCACATGACATATATACACCTATGCCAAGAGTATAATCAACATCAACTTCCCATAAAGCATACTAAACCCAGGTGCACTCACATATCAAACATAAGCAACAAGATACCTCAGATACCACACCAAACACATCTGTACATATCACAATTCAGATTAAATCGATAAGATATCTCCAATAAAACACTCAGACCACTCGGGTATAATCTACTAGAAACCCACAACAATCATATCTGGAAAAGTATGCACCCACTACATGCAATTAGACCGTCCATCAAAACGCTCCTACATCCCGGTAATAATCATATGTACACACTACATAGATATGCAGAATCAGCATATTTAATCCAATCAACCTGATATTCCTTATTCTACCTTCTAGGTTATCAAACTAGGTACATACAATCAAAAAATTAAAGTACCCCAAGGAATAGAATACAACGATCCTCTATACACTGACTAAGCCGACAATGGTATACGACTAATTCAGTCCTTTCCACGTCAGTACAAAACATGTATTCAAATGTGCTCTAGATACATAACTAAGCACAGACAACATAAAGGTTCGAACCTCTAGAAATAGAGTATGACAATCCTCTACTGATCAACCAACAACACTAAATCATTCATCTTTCAACTGATCAAGATTACATTAATCCTCTTCAAGCAACTATGGTAAATCAAACTTCTAATGATCAATCTAACAAGAGTAGATCAATTATCTACTAATAAAATTAATTAATATTAAATGATATACTAGTGGCTAAGTCAAAATGAATATGTAGACACTATCCACTACACAGCTAATAATAACAGATGCTGGTATGTGCCTCGATCTTCTAATCAACTCATCATAACAGAAGTAAATGTAAAATCACCAAAGCCTATAATCCTTAATCTCTATTAAGGTCAATCAAGATCAGTGGCTAACTCATCACATGTAATATACGCTACAACAACCAGACAGGTACAAATAAAGTATGCTAATACAGGTGATAAACTGTAATAGTCAACAGGGTATATACTAACAGAAAGGTAGAATAACATTATATACCAACATACCTCCTATAGCTTGGAGATGTCCTGCTGCTGCCAGGTCCCAAAATCCGAAAAGTCACATCGAGAAGACCAAATCACAAAATCTGAAACACAGGGAAATAAGACTCGTAAGCCGATCTCTGATACCAAATAAATTGGTAGCAGATAAATCTCGAAAATCCAAAACACATAGCAAGTATCGTATACCTGCTCTGATACCACTTAAATTGTCACGCCCCGAGGGAGTCTCTGTCCGAAGAAATTTCGGCAGCACCTCCCCTGTACGGGTGACAATCTGAAGCACTTCTATAGGCATAATATACCTCAGCCACATGCGGCTGGAATCATAACAATAAAAGAAAACAACCACCACGCAGTTAATAGTAAAGCAGCCCACTCGGCTGTACCAAAACCAAAACACAACAAAAACTGACAGAAACCAAATACAACCAAACACAAAATTGCTAGCCGGCTAGGCTTACACAACCAACAACATAACACCCGGAAACAAAATCAGAACACAAATCGAAATACAGAAATTTCATATACCAAGATAAAACAACAGAAAGGCAGCGATATGTCTTCTGATGTGACGCGGGGACCAGCAGACATGATGCTCCAAGCGACACCATAAATAACTTGGTACCTGAAAAGATAGTGTCCACGGGGGTGAGTTCAACAACTCAGCGAATACCAATAGACATGCCTAGTAAGATATATCTAACAACAACAAACATGGAATACAGCTTCCTAGTCATATATAGGGAATATGTAAAACTGAAAGGTAACTGAGGAAGCTGTACTCACCAGGAACTCCTATCCAGACAAAAGGGTCGTCAAATCGAAAGTGTCAATAATCCTGTATGCAGGTCAAAGGTATGCATCCAACCAAAATGCAACAACCAAATGCAGCAAACACAATCACAAGAATATAAATACATAAATGCATATGATGCTAATGATGCGTCCTGGTCACCCCTGACGCCAGTCAGTCCTCTCTCACACAAATGGTGAGACCGAGTGGGTAGGGCTGTGACAACCGTGCACTCTGTCGTCACTGCTCCTGATGAGTGACCGAGTGGACGGGATGCTGTCGGAGTACTCCTGTCCTGTGACCCCAAATCATAAATGGGGGAGCTCAATGCTCTAATCTCCCGGTACACGATGACGGCTACCATGCTGAGTCACCTGACCAACGGAGCCAAACAGAGTCCACCATCTGTCGGCTACCACGCTGCTACACTAAATGCCAGCGGAGCCAAACAGAGCGGAACTGACTGCCGGCTACCACGCTGAGTCATATGACCAACGGAGCCAAACAGCAGAACCGCCACACACCTGCCTGATATACCACTAAACCATGAGTGGGGGTGTGTGCAGTACATGTAACTGGCGATGGGCTCAACCATAGTGGAGCTGACAATCGCACAGCATGCAATCATGATGCATGTCACTATGCATAGCAAAAACTGATCAACATAACCATATCCATATATACAAAATGGGTACTGTAAAAGCGATGGTCACATACCAAAATCTAGAGTACACAGGTCAGATATAATATCAAAACATATGTCCCGAACATAACAAGTATGGTATATCCTGATCAGCATAGAAAAATCCATAATATATAATATGGGTACCACAGTATCAGTAGGTCAAATCCACGGATCCAAGATATACAGGTCCTCTATGGTATAACAACCTAGATCCTAAACATATCCCCCTTCCATAGCAAATGTACCAACAATATGCACAGATCAAAGCCACAAGGTCTAGGTACACGAATCATATATGATATACCAATAGAAATACACAATCCAGGCATGGCATAAAAACCTAAGTATCAGATAATTTGGATACACATGCCAGAAACAAAAATCCAGAGCCTAATCCTAACCTCAGTAAAGCATGGTATGTCACTCTAGAAACTAAGATACTCATGGCAACAAATCACGAGATATAAGCACGGATACATCACAGGCGACAAACCTAACATGCTATGGATATCAAACAGTGACATACCAAAGGCAAACATGTTCATTGCTTGTAGTTATAAAATACTATGCATATCCAAATGACAATATCATAAAAGATAAGTCAAGAGGTACCCGCCTCAAATAGAAGGGTCTAATCCGGTAGTAGATCCCTCGTCGAGACACTCGTCTCGAATCCAAATCCTGCAAATCAAACATACAGATTTAGCTAATTACTTATGAGTTAAATAGCTAAATCACATCCTCAAACCTAATTAGGATAATCATAATCAAATACGATTATTGATTAACCACCTAAGCTAGAGTTAAACTGGTTTAACCCTAATAAAGCCATCATCTACCTTAGATTAGTTTAGGTTAAACATAAACCCCTTTCCTAATCTAACAATCTATATTCCACAATCGAAATTGCATTAGATTTATGTAAAACAAAACCATCCATCACCCAAACTTGTATTAGGGTTTAGTGAATACCTCTAAGATGACAACAAGGTAGCTGTTAAGGGGTAATCGAGTCTGTCCAGCGATGACAAGGTCCTGCAAATCTGGTGAAGAGGAAGAAATGAACCTCCCTGATGGAATCCCTAATGCAAGTTCCACCAAACACATCAACACTTACTGGACGGATCAAAAATCAATAAGACAGTCTATTAACAGCTTACCACAGTTTGTGTCGGCAGTGCTAGAGCTAACCATCACCCAAAATCGGAGGTAGCTATTGGCCAATAGCAGTCACAAGACGACTGTAGAGATTGGCAATGATGGGATCAAAGGCGGCCGCTTAATATTGGTCACTGGAGGAAGAGGTAGCAGTCTAAAATCCGATCAAAATCACATCCAGCAAACCTTGGACTCGAATCTTCACCTAGACCGAGAGATTGGAGACCGACAGCTTCGCCTCGGTTGGTGCCAAGTGTTCAACGCTAGGGCAAAGAGAAGACATCTCTGCTCGGTGGCCGGATGAAGAAATCAGAAGGGAAGAAGGGTTCGGCCGACGGAAGCTCGCGGTGTCGCGTCGGCCAGAGGAGAAAAAGAGGGCGTCGGGAGGCGCTAGGGCACAGGCGATGTGCTGGCTTCCTGTGGCCGGTGATTGGCACACGGCTCGACATGGATGAGGGGGAGAGGAGATCGGCTCTGGGAGGAAGAATGAGAAGAGAAGAAATGGTGCACAGGCGCCGGTAGGGCAAAGATACATTTCCTCGGGAGGAAATCGTCGGGCACTGGTAAGAGCACGACGTCAGGGAGAAAGAAAAAAAAAATAGGAAAAGAAAAAAAAAAGAAAATAAGAAAATATACATTTCCTCGCTTAAATGGGTAGCCTAAACAGGCTTTCCCGGGGCCCAGTTTTCATCCCCGAAAACTCGTCCATACGAGTTCCGAAAAACTCCCGAAAAATTTCTAAAAATTCCGTAAAATTTCCCTTATCAATATTCACCATTTTTCGGTATTTTACATGAGTAGGATTCATTGATAGCTGATGAACTTTTGGGTTTATTCGTAGTGGAAATCTTTCCAACCTGCAAGTCTTACTTGGAAGGAAAAATAACCGAGAAGCTTTTAAGTATAAGGGGTATGGAGCCAAAGATACATTGGAATTGGTTCATTCTGATTTGTGTGATTCTATGACTATCCAGACAAGAGGTAGTATCAAATATTATATCTATTTTATAGACAACTATTCAAGATACAAATACATTTACTTGATGTGCTGCAAGACTAAGTGCTTTAATTAGTTCAAAGAGTACAAGGCTGATGCAGAGAAGCGTTAAAGTAAAAGTATCAAGTCACTATGGTAAGATCGTAGTGGCAAGCACCTCTTGGGACAATTTAGGAGTCACTTATCAAAAGTAGGGATTCGATCCCAACTAACTGCACGTGATACACCCCAATAGAATGGTGTAGTAGAAAGAAGGTATAGGACTCTTATGGAAATAATTAGATTGATGATGAGTTATTTAGAAAATTACCAAAATTCATTTTAAGGATATACTCTGAAAATGAAAGTGAACATAGTACCTTCCAAAGTCAGAACTCTCTACTCATATAGAATTGCTGAATAGACGTAAGCCTATTTTGAAGCATATTCGAATTCGGGTAGTCCAGCACATATGCTGAAGAGAGACAATGATAAGTTGGATAAGAATTGACTTGTTTGTGGGTTATCCTAGAGAAACGAAAGTAGGTTTATAGTCTTAAAAATCAGAAGGTCATTATTAGCATCAATGACTGATTTTTAGAAGAGGACTATATAATGAACCACAAGCCCATAAGTAAATTTGTTCTTAATAAAGGACACGTCTAATCTAGTACCAACTGTACAAGATGAAATATCACAAGAAACTGCAACACGTATCACAATTGATATACAATTATAGACAGTGCATCATCGTAGTGGGAGGGTTGTCAAACAACCTAAAAGATTCATGTTTTGGAAAAATCTTTGGACTTGATCCCAAATGAACATGAGCTTGATCCCGGACATATGACAAAACACTCCAAGATAAAGATACAGCATCTTGGCAAAGAGCAATGAATACAGAATTAGAATATATGTATTCTAATAAAATCTGGAAGCTTGTAGAACCACCAAATGGTGTAAAAGCCATTGGGTGTAAATAGGTCTATAATAGAAAAGGAAGGACAGACGGGAAGGTGTATACTTTCAAAGCAAGGCTTGTTGAAAAAGGAAAACTTTCTCGCCGGTAGTCGTGCTTAAGTCTATCTAGATTCTTTTATCTATATAGACTATGAGATTTGGTAAGTGAATGTCAAGACAGATTTCCTTAATGGAAGTCTTGAAGAAAACATCCATACATAGCAACCAGAAGGGTTCATTACAAAGAGCAAAGAGCATCTAGTATGTAAGCTCAATTGGTCAATGAACTGAAGAAAAGCTTCAAGTTCTTGGTTCATCTGGTTTAATGAAGTAATCCAGATCTGTGGATTTATTCAGTGTCTAGATGAGTCTTGTGTATACAAATAGTGTGATGGAAGCATGGTGGTATTTCTTGTACTATACATAGATGACATCTTTGATAGTTGAAAATAATATCAAAGTGTTGTCGGAAGTAGGGGTATGGTTGTCCAAACAATTCGATATGAAGAACTTAGGAGAATGTGTACACATTCTTGGGATCAAAGATATAAGGGATCACAAGTAAAGAATGTTGTGCCTATCCCGAGCTTCATACAATCCTTGCTCGTTTTAGGCATGCAAAACTCCAAGAAAGGTTTCTTACCTTTTCAGCATGGAGTAGCTTTATTTAAAGAGATGCCTCCGAAGACATCAAAGGAGATAAAGTATATGAAGGCAGTTCCTTATGCTTCGGCTGTCGGAAGCCTAATGTATGCTATGCACGATATTAGGAATCTGTTTTGTCAAGGGCATAGTTAGCAGATATCAAAGTAACCCAGAATAAGGACAATGGACTGTGGTAAAGCATATATTGAAGTACCTTAGTGGCACTTGAGATTATATGCTAGCTTACAAGGCAGTTAATTTGGTCCCTGCGGGTTGCACGGATTTTGACTTCCAATCAGATAGGGACAATAGTAAGTCAACCTCGGGGGTTTGTGTTTACTTTAGGAGGTGAAGTCATAACTATGTAAGAGTGATAAGCAAAAGGTGTTCTTTTTTGGACTCCACCATAGAAGCTGAGTAAGTGGCAGCCTCTGATGGCAGTCATAGAAGTTGTATGGCTCAGATACTTCATGATGGACTTAGACATGTTTTTTGGTTTGCCTAGAAATTATTACAATTTATTGTAATAATACTGGTGCAGTAGCAAACTCGAAGAAACCATAAGTCCATAAGGCAAGTAAACATAATAGAGCGCAAGTACCACCCAATTCGAGAAATCGTATAAACGAGGAGAAGTTGTTGCCGCCTAGATTGCATCAGGTGATAACCTGTAGATCCTTTCACTAAGGTCCTTAAGGCAAGAGCTTTTGATGGGCATGTTGAAGGGTTGGGAATCAGATGTATGGCAGCATTTATGACAGTATAGTCTTTTAGTATAAGTGAGAGATTGTTAGGATGTATACTAAAAGCCTAGCTTTTGGTATAAACATTTATCTAGAAATAAGAATCAAATTGGTCAAATGTCTACATTTATGATAAATTTAGTTGTTCAATTAATTTATATTGTAGATAACATGGTGTGTGGTGTCACACACAGAGGATCATGTTATCAGCACCTTATAAATTATAAACAGTAGCTCATGACCAAGATGGAAAGGAACAAACCATTGGAAGGTCGTAGTGTAATTAGGTATTAGTTTATCTTAACTATATAATTACACTAGTACACTTAGAGTGTATTGAGTAGGACCATTAGAGGTCGTTTCTTTTATATTGACTTCATAAAGGAACAAAGACCTCAGTTATTATGGAAGTGTGTGCTCTTAATCCTAATATAATAACAAGCACATATATTTGATATTTATTTCTTTAATTTATCAATGGGTGAGATTTAGTTCAATAAATCAATAAGCCCGATAAGTTGGGAAATGATATCACTTATAGTGTGTGTTGTTGATTATAGAAGGAAACTGTGTCCTAGTGATCTAGGTTGATAATGTCCTTAAGATGAGCTCATAAGGATTGTCATGTTAAACCCTGCAGGTGGACTTAGTCTGACATGATGATAAGGTTGAGTGGTACTACTCTTGGACTAAGATATTAATTAAATAAGTTGTCAGTAACTCATTTAATTAGTGGGCATTCGACATCTTAAACATAGGGAGACTAACACACTCATAATAAGAAGGAGCCCAAAATGTAATTTGGGATTAGTGCGGTAGTTCAATAATAGTTCTCTAGTGGAATGAATTATTATTGAAAAAATTAAGTTGTGTGTTCGGGGCGAACACGGGATGCTTAATTTTATCGGGAGACCAAAACCAATTCCTCCTCTCGGTCCCTATCGTAACCTCTTAATTATAGAGTTCTATACCCCACCTTCTTACCCATCTAAAGGTGGTCGGCCAAGCCTTGCTTGGAGTCCAAGCAAGGGTCGGCCTAACCATGTTTAGATGGGAATGATTGTGGCTGGCCCAAGCATGGGTTCAATCTATGTGTGGCCGACCATTAAAAATAGAAAAGGAATTTTAATTTTAAAAATTTTCTTATGTGGAATACATGATTTAAAAGAGAGTTTAAAAATTAAAATATTTCCTTTTATAAGATTCTACAAAAGATTAAGAGAATAGTTAAATCTCTTTCCTTATTTGTAGATTAAAAGGTTGATTTTAATTTTGGTAAAAACTTTCCTTATTTATAAATCATCCATATGTTGAAAAGATAAATTTTAAAATTATAGAAATTTCCTTTTATAACATCAACCATGAAGGGATTATTAAAGAGAAATTTTATTTTAAAATTTTTCTGGAAGCAAATTAGGAAGCTTTAATTTTTCTAGCGAAATATTTTCTTGTTTGCTTGTTTTGATGTGGTCGACCATATTCATTAAGAAAAGGATTTTAATTTTAATTAATTAAAATTTTCCTTTTGAATGACAAAAGAATTAAGGAAGGGTTTATTAAATTTTCCTTATTTGCCAAGGCTAAGGATTATAAAAGAGGGGGTTTGGGTGCCTTCATGTGATACAACCTCTATTCTATTTCTCCCTCTTTTCTTCCTTGGTGTGGCCGGCCTCTTCCTTTTCTCTTCTCTCCATCTTTGTGGCCGAACCTCCTCTTCCTCTTGGAGATCAAGTGGTGGCCGGATCCTAGCTTAGAGAAGAAGAAGAGGAAGCTTGCATCCCTTGGAGCTTGGTTGGTGGAAAAGGTTCTTCATCCTTAGGAGGTTTTATGCTTGGCCGAAACTTGAAGGAAGAAGAAGAAGGTGCTAGGTGGTTCTCGTCTCGAAAGATCGTTGCCCACACAACATCCGAGACTAGAAGAGGAATACGATAGAAGATCAAGAGGTCATTATCCACAAAGAAAGGTATAACTAATAATTGTTTTCTGCACCATGTTAGTTTTGTTTCTTTGTAAAAATACCAAATACAATAGGCATGCGATTCTAGTTTTTTGAATTAGTTTTCAAAGTTATGTTCTTTTATTTTTTCTTTTCTTTGTGATTCAATTGTTCTTAGTGGTTAATCTAGGGTTACTATGGGAAGGTTAAATATTTAATTTCCTTAAAAGGCTTTGTCTAGTCGATGGTGGTTGCTCCCATATCCAAGAAGGCCAAGTGCCTCGCCATGCAGTACTGGAAGCTGATTATGGAAATAGATATTTAATTGTCTTTGTGACCTAGGTGATTTGGATCGAACGTGTTAAGTTTTGCAGGAGATTCAAGTCTAAACCTAAAAGAACAAATAAGTTAAACTTAGGATCAAACGTGTTAAGTTCCGCAGGCGATCCAAGTTTAATTTAAAAGAACACATGGTAGCTAGGAAAAGGTTCAGACCTTTGTACAAAATTTTTGTACAGTGGAACCGTTAGGCTTTCCGAGTAGGAACCAACACATGGCCCAAAAACCCAATTTGATTGGACTAAATGTGTTGTAATTCATAATATGGCTTGCGCGCCATTTTGTGTGATTGTGCGTGTTGTATTTGTTATATGCGACCTGCGCGTCGTACCTCTCTTTTATATTCCTATTGTAAAATAGTTTTAGACTCAAATGTAACTCGAGTTTCATTTCTATAATGTACAAAAATAAAAAAAATGGAGCGGTGGAAGGTCCACTCGAGAAGGAACGACGAGGAGGATGCGAGCAACACATGGTGGTTAAAGGGAGGAGCTTGGAGAAGCTGTTGACCCTAAGTTGACCGTCCGATCTTCTCATTGGCTTGAGAAGATCGTAGTAGGGTCATGACCTAATCAAAATTTAATTAATTGCTTGTGTGTATGTGATGCATGCTAGAGTAGAGTAATTAATTTGTGCCTTAACAATTAGATTAGATCTTAATCGCGTATATGATACATCTTAACGATTATATTCTATCTTAATCGCGTATATGATACACATTAACAATTAGATTAGATCTTAATCGCGTCAACTCGAAATGCCTACCACGTTTTGATACCCATCACTACCTCGATCACATGTTGTTGAATCTGCCAAAGCAGAGCAATGCATATTATCTTGGTAGGGTGCGGAGGGACAATCTTGGTCCCGCCTATCAAAGATTAGGTGAGTACAAACTCAATTAGATTGAGTAAAACTAGTTAACTCAATTGAATTGGGTTTAACTATAGGCATTTTTCAATGGTTGGAAGATAGGTCAAAATCATATTTATATTAACTCTTGGGCAATTTAGCCAAAGATAACTCAAGTTTTAATATACATGTGGATCTTGATCCTATAAACAAGAGTTGCATAGAGATGTAATTGGTAATTAGTTACCTACCGATCATACTAAGTCTTGGGCGATTTAACCAAAGCTAACTCAAGGCGTAGTATGATGTGGATCTTGTCCCGTAAGAATTATAGCTAGTTGGTTAGAATCTAGTGTGTGGTTTGACCACATCCATGACTCGATTCTACAAAAGTTCTATAATTCAGTGGGAGCATCGTTTAATTAAAGGCCTAATTAAATGATTAGTGGAATATGATATTTATTTTCTACATTTTTCTATTGTAGATTGCCATGTCAACAAACACGAACACCTTCTCTCTGCGTTATGTCCTTGATAAGGACAAGCTCAATGGAGCTAATTTCCTGGGCTGGTACAGGAATCTGAGAATAGTTCTCACTCAAGAAAGAAAAATGTACATCCTGGAGCAGCCTATTCCCGAGGCACCTCCTGCCACGCGAGCTGACCGAGATGCTTACAAGAAGCATCAAGATGACGCATTAGATGTGTCATGTCTCATGCTCGCAACCATGAACTCTGAGCTTCAAAAGCAACATGAGTTGATGGGTGCTTATGATATGGTTGAACATCTTCGTCAACTATATCAAGGACAAGGCATGAGAGATTCGAGATCTCTAAGGCATTATTTCAGTGCAAGATGCAAGACAGGACTCCCGTAGGCCCATATGTACTCAAGATGATTGGGTACATAGAGAACCTACAGAGGTTGGGATTCCCACTTGGCCAAGAACTGGCCACTGACTTGATTTTGCAATCTTTGCCAGAGAGCTACAGTCAATTCGTCATGAACTACAACATGAATGAAATTTACAAGCCACTGCCTGAGCTTCTGAGTATGTTGAGAACTGCTGAGCTCAACCTTAAGAAGGTTAAGCCCAACTCCATTTTGATGGTGCAAAGGCACAAAGGCAAGGGCAAGCCTAAAGGTAAGGGAAAGTCCCAAGCCAAGGGCAAAGGCAAGGCACTGAAACCCAAAGGAGGGGTCGCCAAGGATGCTACCTGCTTCCACTACAAAGTTTACCTGGAAGATCTTAAGAAGAAGAGAAGTGAGACTTTTACTTCAGGTATATATGTTATCGAAGTCAATCTATCTATTTCTTCATCATGGGTATTAGATACCGGATGTGCTTCTCACATTTGTACTAATGTACGGGCATTGAGAAATAGCAGGACATTGAGGAAGGGCGAGGTGGACCTACGAGTAGGCAATGGAGCACGGGTTGTTGTTGTTGTTGTAGGTACTTACTATCTATCTCTGCCCTTTGGGCTTGTACTAGAATTAGATGAATGTTGTTATGTGTCTACTCTTACTAAGAACATAATTTCAGTTTCTTGTTTGGACAAGAAAGGTTTTTCGTTTATAATAAAGAACAAATGTTGTTCAGTTTATTTGAATGATATGTTATATTGTAGTGCACCTCTGATGAATGGACTCTATATTCTAGACTTAGAGAACCCCATCTATAACATAAATACCAAAAGGTTCAAATCAAATGAAATGAACCAAACCTATCTCTGGCACTGTCGCTTAGGTCATATAAATGACAAACGCTTATCCCAGCTCCATAAGATGGTTTGCTGGACTCATTTGATTTTGAATCATATGAGACATGCGAGTCATGCCTAATATGCAAGATGACCAAGACTCCCTTTAGTGGACACAGCAAAAGAGTGACTGACTTGTTAGGACTTATACATAAAGATGTATGTGGCCCTTTCAATATCACTGTCAGAGGTGGTTATAGGTACTTCATTACCTTTACTGATGACTTCAGTAGATATGGTTATGTATATTTGATGACACATAAGTCAGAATCCTTTGAAAAGTTCAAAGCATTCAAGAATGAAGTACAAAACTAGCTTGGCAAGAGTATTAAGATACTTCGATCAGATCGAGGTGGAGAATACCTTAGCCATGAGTTTCATGACTATCTAGCTGAGTGTAGGATTCTATCCCAGCTCACTCCTCTTGGAACACCACAGTGGAATGGTGTATTCGAAAGGAGGAATCGTACCCTATTAGATATGGTACGTTCTATGATGAATCACACAAATCTTCCTATATCTCTTTGGGGCTATGCTCTGGACACAGCATCCTTTATACTCAACCGTGTTCCATCCAAGGTTGTGATAAAGACACCATATAGGATATGGATTGGGAGAGATGTCCAGGTGTCTTTTATGAGGATTTGGGGTTGTGAGGCCTATGTTCAACGTCAAGTCTCGGACAAACTGGGACCCAAATATGATAAGTGCTATTTTATAGGATATCCCAAGGAAACGAAGGGATATTACTTCTACATTCCTAGTCAACACAAAGTAGTTGTGACTAAGACTGAGTTTTTCTAGAAAGGGACTTTGTTTCTAGAAAAACTAGTGAGAGTACGTTCAATCTTGAAGAAGTTCAGGATATGGACCATAGCACTGAATCCTTGATGGAAGTTGAACTGGAACCACAAAGTGTTGTGGATGATGAGATTATTCCACAAGGAGTTGAGGAACAACAACCAGTTCAAGTAGACATACCTCTTCGCAGGTCTAATAGGGTACGTTGTCAGCCTTAGAAATACTCATTTCTCTTGTCTAACCATGATGACGTTATGCCCGTTGAGAATGAGCCTACCTCCTATCAGGAAGCTGTGATGAGACCAGATTCTGAGAAATGGCTAGAAGCCATGAGATCCGAAATAGAATCCATGTACACCAACCAAGTATGGACTTTGGTTGATCCACCTGAAGGGGTCAAACCCATTGGGTGTAAGTGGGTCTTTAAAAGAAAGACTGACATGGATGGACTTATATATAAGGGTCGTCTGGTAGCTAAAGGTTTCAAGCAAATTCATGGTATTGACTATGATAAACTTTTTCTCCAGTAGCGATGTTTAAATCCATTCGGATTATGCTTGCTATTGCAACATACCACAATTATGAGATCTGGCAGATGGATGTCAAAACCGCGTTTCTGAATGGAAACTTGCTCGAGGATGTGTACATGACACAACTGTTGGTTGCTACTCGGAAAACCTAGAGGTTCCACTGTACAAAAATTTTGTACAAAGGTCTGAACCTTTTCCTAGCTACCATGTGTTCTTTTAAATTAAATTTTGGATCGCCTGCGGAACTTAACACGTTTGATCCAAAACTTAATCTATTTGTTCTTTTAGGTTTTGACTTGGGTCTCCTGCGGAACTTAACACGTTCGACCCAAATCACCTTAAGTTATTAATTCCATTAAATATTAATTTCCATAATTGGTTCCCAGTACTGACGTGGCGAGGCACACGACCTTCTTGGATATGGGAGCAACCACCACCGACTAGACAAAACCTTTTATAGAAAGCTAATATTTAATTTCCTAAAATAACTTTAGGTTAACCGAAAAGAACAATCAAATCACAAGGAAAATAAAAACAAAACAAAAGAACACAACTTTGAAAAACATATTCAAAATACTAGAACGTAAGCCTCTTGTATTTGGTATTATTTCCATAAATGACTAGCATAACGCGGAAAGGAAAAATTACTAGTTATACCTTCTAGAAAAACCTCTTGATCTTCTACCGTATTCCTCTTCTAATCTCGGACGTTGTGTGGGCAACGATCTTCCGAGATGAGAAACCACCAACCACCTTCTTCTCCTCCTAGCTAGGTTCGGCCACAAAAAGCTTTACCAAGGATGAAGAACAAAACAACAACCAAGCTCCAAGAGATGCTAGCTTTCTCTCCTTCTTCTTCTTCTCCAAGTAGTATCCGGCCGCCACAAGAGCTCCAAGCCTTTGAGAGTTTCGGCCACCACAAAGAGGGAGAGTGGAAGAGGATGGCCGGTCACTCCAAGGAATAAAAGAGGGAGAGAAATAATAGAGGTTGTGTCTCATGAAGGCACCCTCACCCCTTCTTTTTTATTCCTTGGCCTAAACAAATTAGGAAATTTAATTACAATAAAATTTCCTTAATTTTATTGACATGATTTAATTGAGAAAAATAAAATAAAATTTCCCCAATTAAATTCTAATGGCTGGCCACATCAAAAAAATAAATTAGACAAGTTTTAATCAACAAATTAAAACTTCTTAATTTGTTTCCGGAAATAAAATTTCTCTTCAAAAATCTCTTCATGGTTGATAAAAGGAAATTTCTATAATTTTAATTTAACAACATGTGAATAATTTTTAAAGAGAAAATAAAATATCTCACCAATCTACAAATAAGGAAAGAGATTTAATCTCTTTCTTTAATCTTTTGTAGATCTTTTACAATAGAGATATTTTAATTTTAATTCTCTTTAATAAATTATATCTTCCACATAATAAAAAATTAAAATTAAAATCCCTTTTAAATTTAATTTGGCCGACCCCTCTAGCTTGGGTTCAAGCTAGGGCCGGCCACCCCAATTTATACCTAGGCCGGCCCTAGCTTGGTTCCCAAGCTAGCTTGGTCGGCCCCCTATTGGTGGGTATAGAATGTGGGTATAGGTGGGTATAGTACTCTATAAATAAGAGGCTACGATAGGGACCGAGAGGAGAAATTGGTTTTGGTCTCCAGATAAAATTAAGCATCCCGTGTTCGCCCCGAACACACAACTTAATTTTATCAATAATAATTCATTCCACTAGAGAACTATTATTGAACTACCGCACCAATCCCAAATTATATTTTTGGGCTCCTTCTTATTATGAGTGTGTTAGTCTCCCTGTGTTTAAGATATCGAATGTCCACTAATTAAGTAAGTTACAGACAACTCATTTAATTAATATCTGAGTCCAAGAGTAGTACCACTCAACCTTATTATCATGTCGGACTAAGTCCACCTGCAGGGTTTAACATGACAATCCTTATGAGCTCCTCTTGAGGACATTATCAACCTAGTATCTCTAGGACACAATTTCCTTCTATAATCAACAACAAACACTATAAGTGATATCATTTCTCAACTTATCGGGCTTATTGATTTATCGAACTAAATCTCACCCATTGATAAATTAAAGAAATAAATATCAAATATATGTGCTTGTTATTATATTAGGATTAAGAGCACACACTTCCATAATAACCGAGATTTTTGTTTCTTTATAAAGTCAGTATAAAAGAAACGACCTCAAATGGTCCTACTCAATACACTCTGAGTGTACTAGTGTAATTATACAGTCAAGATAAACTGATACCTAATTACACTACGACCTTCTAATGGTTTGTTCCTTTCCATTTTGGTCGTGAGCTACTGTTTATAATTTATAAGGTACTGATAATATCATCTTCTGTATGTGACACCACATACTATATTATCTACAATATAAATTAATTGAACAACTACAACTAAATGTAGACAATTTGACCAAATGTGATTCTTTATTCATAATGAATGTTTACAAAGCTTAGGCTTTCAGTATACACTCCAACAATCTCCCACTTATACTAATGACTAAGCTGCCATATCTTCTACCATACATCTGATTCTCATTCCCTCCACATGCCGATCGAAAGCTTTCGCTGGAAGGGCCTTAGTGAAAGGATCTGCCAGGTTATCCGCTGATGCAATCTTGGCGATGACAACTTCTCCTCGCTTCACGATATCTCGTATCAGGTGGTACTTGCGCTCTATATGTTTACTTGCCTTATGAGCTCGTGGTTCCTTCGAGTTTGCAACTGCACCACTATTATCACAATAAATTGTGATGATTTTGGGCAAACCAGGAATCATATCTAAGTCCATTAGAAAGTTCCTGAGCCATACTGCTTCTTTAGCTGCCTTAGAGGCTGCGACATACTCAGCTTCCATGGTTGAGTCCGAAACGCATTTCTGCTTGACACTCCTCCATGAAATGGCTCCACCTCCTAAAGTAAACACATAGCCTGATGTAGACTTACTGTTGTCCCTATCTAATTGGAAATCTGAATCTGTGTAACCCACAGGGAGCAAATCGTCTGCTTGGTAAACTAACATATAATCTCTAGTCCTTCTCAGGTACTTTAATATATGCTTTACCGTAGTCCAATGTCCTTGTCCAGGGTTACTCTAATATCTGCTGACCATGCCCACGGCAAAACAAATATCAGGTCTCGTACATAGCATTGCATACATAAGGCTTCCTACAGCCGAGGCATAAGGAACTGCTTTCATGTCTTCTATCTCCTTTGATGTCTTAGGAGACATCTCTTTAGATAGAGCTATTCCATGCCTAAAAGGTAAGAAACCTTTCTTGGAATCTTGCATGCTAAAACGAGCAAGGATTGTATCTATATATGAAGCTTGGGACAGACACAACATTCTTTTCTTGCGATCCCTTATTACTTTGATCCCAAGAATGTGTGCACACTCTCCTAAGTCCTTCATATCAAATTGTTTGGACAACCATACCCTTACGTCTGATAATACCTTGACATTGTTGCCAATTAACAAAATATCATCTACGTATAGTATAAGAAATACCACCACGTTTCCATTACACTTCTTATATACACAAGACTCATCTGGACTTTGAATAAATCCATATGACTGGATTACTTCATTAAACCGGATGTTCCAAGATCTTGAAGCTTGCTTCAGTCCATAAATGGACCGATTGAGCTTGCACACTAGATGCTCTTTGCCTTTTTCAATGAACCCTTCTGGTTGCCTCATATGGATGTTTTCCTCAAGACTTCCATTAAGGAAAGCTGTCTTGACATCCATTTACCAAATCTCATAATCAATATGAGCAGCAATGGATAAGAGTATCCGGATAGACTTAAGCATGGCTACCGGTGAGAAAGTTTCCTCATAATCGATTCCCTCTTTCTGAGTGTACCCTTTCACAACAAGCCTAGCTTTGAAGGTTTCTACCTTCCCGTCTGTCCCTCTTTTCCTTTTGTAGATCCACTTGCATCCAATGGCTTTTACACCATCAGGTGGTTCTACAAGCTCCCAGACCTTATTAGAGTACATAGACTCCATTTCAAAATTCAACGCCTTTTGGAAAGATGCTGCATCTATATCTTGGAGTGCTTCGTCATATGTCCGGGGATCAGGTTCATGTTTACCCGGGATCAAGTCCGAAGACTCTCCCAAAAACATACAACCCTCCCACTACGACGAGGCACTGTCTGTGGTTGTGTATCATGTGTGACACGTGTTGCAGTCTCTTGTGGTACTTTATCTTGTACTGTTGGTACTAAAGTAGACGTGTCCTCTCTTAGTTCTTCTAAAACAACTTTACTACTGGGCTTGTGATCCATTATATAGTCTTCTTCTAAAAACTGGGCATTGGTGCTAACAATGACCTTCTGGTCTTTAGGACTATAAAATAAACCACCTTTCGTTCCTTTGGGATATCCTACAAACACACGAACTTCTGTACGGGATTCTAACTTATTAGCATCTGGTTTCAGCACATGTGCTGGACTGCCCCAAATCCGAATATGTCTTAGACTGGGTTTTCGCCCATTCCACAATTCTATGGGAGTAGAAGAAACTGATTTAGAAGGTACTAAGTTCAGAACATACACTGCTGTTTCCAGAGTATATCCCCAAAACGAATTTGGTAATTCTGAATAACTCATCATCGATCTAACCATCTCCATAAGAGTCCTATTCCTTCGTTCTGCTACACCATTCTGTTGGGGTGTTCCAGGTGCAGACAATTGGGATTGAATCCCGGCCTCTGATAAGTAATTCCTAAACTCTCCTAAGAGGTATTCGCCACCACGATCAGATCGTAGTGTCTTGATACTTTTACCTAGTCGTTTCTCCACATCAGCCTTGTATTCTTTGAACTTATCAAAGCACTCGAACTTGCGGCGCATTAGGTAAATGTATCCGTATCTTGAATAATCATCTATAAAAGAGACAAAATACTCAAAACCACCTCTTGCCTGGACAGACATAGGACCACACTGTTAGGATCGACGGATGCGGCTAGAGAGGGGGGGTGTGAATAGCCGACCCCAAATTCGCGTTTCTTTCTACAAGTCAAGTTAGCGCAGCGAAAATACAATGTAGAAATGAAACAAGAATAGCAAACCTTAAACTCGACGATGTAACAAGGTTCGGAGATGAAACTCCTACTCCTCGGCGTGTCCGTAAGGTGGACGAAGCCTATCAATCCGTTGGTGGATGAGACCCCAGATAACCGGCTAATATGAACTCCTTCTGGGTGGAGAAACCTCGCCACAATCTCTTTTGCAACAACAATAAAGGAGTACAAGAAATAAAACAAGAAACAATGGATAATATGAATGTAACTACACTCTACCAAGTTTGCTTGCCTTCTTCTCGTCGACTGGAGTCCGTTGATGAAGCAGCAACTTCACGGATGATGCCAGCAGCAGCTGATCAACCAGTCGAGGGAAGCTCACACGAAGCTTCAGCAAAGAGGAGCTCAGCAAAGCTCAAATCGCAGTGAGAAGGAAGAAGAAGAAGCACTGTAGCAGCCAGACTCCTGTAGCCCTCGACCTGTTATATAACCTGCGAAGAAGAAGACACATAAACTAGCCGTTGTGTCGCAACGGCTAGGGTCTGAACCGATCAGGCACACTCCTGATCGGTCCAGGAGTGTTCTGATCAGTCTGTGGACCGATCAGGCCTTAGGCTGATCGGTCCCCAGACCGATCAGCCAACTCTCTGTGAGAGTTGGTCTCGTCTCTGATTGGTCTCCAGACCGATCAGTAACTCTCACAGAAAGCTACTGACCGGTCACCAGACCGATCAGATAACTCAGTGTATCACTGGATCGATCCAGCTCTTGGTTTTTACCCAAACCAAGTCCCAAGCCTTCCAAACCAACATCCGGTCAACCTTGACCTATTGGTACATCATGCTTAGCATCCGGTCACTCCCTTGACCTGCTAGGACTCCCCGCCAAGTGTCCGGTCAATCCCTTTGACCCACTCGGACTTTCTCCTTCGTGCCAAGTATCCTGTCACTCCCTTGACCTACTTGGACTTCCCAACACCAGATGTCCGATCATCCTTGATCCATCTGGATTTTCCCTTGCCCAACTTCACTCACCAGGACTTTCACCTAGCTTCACTTACTAGGATTTTCACCTGGCTTCCCTCACCAGGATTTCCAATCTGCCTGGCTTCACTCACCAGGACTTCCAAACTGCCTAGCTTCACTCACTAGGGCTTTTACCTGGCTTCACTCACCAGGATTTCCAATCTGCCTGGCTTCACTCACCAGGACTTCCAAACTGCCTAGCTTCACTCACTAGGACTTTTCCATGCCAAGTCTTCATACTTGGACTTTTCCTTTGCCAAGTCTCCATACTTGGACTTTTCCCGTGCCAAGCTCCCTGCTTGGACTTTTCCGTGCCAAGTCTCCATACTTGGACTTTTCTGAATCAAGTCAACTCAAGTCGGGTCAACCAGGTCAACCTTGACCGAAGGTTGCACCCACAATCTCCCAAGTTTGTATTCTTGTCAAACATCAAGATACAACTTTTTCTATTCTCGTCAAACATCAAAATACAACTCGAGTCAGGTCAACTCGAGTCAGGTCAACTCGAGTCGGGTCAACCAGGTCAACCTTGACTTAAGGTTGCACCAACAATCTCCCCCTTTTTGATGTTTGACAAAAACCATAATCAAGTTAGGTTAACCCGATAACCTAACTTAGGTTTTCCAATAGTTCTCCAATGCTCTTCCTTGAGCATTCTCCCCAAACTCCAATGTTTTTCCTTGAACATTTTCTAAACATTCTCCCCCTTTTTGACACACATCAAAAAGAGTGAATCAAGGTCAAGAGTTTCTTCCTAATGAAAGTCCCATACCTTTCATTGAAACCCTTAATTTCCCCCTTGATACTAAACACAATAATCAACATAGTGATAATCCCATATCACTTATCCTCAGAAATCGAGTAAAAACTCCCCCTAAAAGTCAACTCCCGCTTGACCAATAGGTAAAACTCCCCCTAAAGGTCAACTCCCCCTTAACCATTGCACCAACAATGTCAACAATGTCTTGGAGAGTTTCAATCCTTTAGAATTCTAAAATACAACTTCCATAGCTGAAATTTCAGACAATCAGTCGAAAATCAGCATTTTGGCACGCTCTGATCGGTCACCAGACCGATCAGGAGCTCCCTGGATCGGTCCAGTGACCGATCCAGCATCCCCTGGACCGATCAGGGAACCTCCTGATCGGTCACACATGTCTGATTTCTGATTTCTGAATTTCTTCCTTCCGAAATTCAGAAACCCCTACAAAATTACAGAAAATTCCAAAAATTATAAAATTTTGAGGATACATTCCTCATAACATATACTATCATGGAAAAATAATTTTCTATGAAAATAACTTTCATTTTCAAATCTTGATACAAAGTTTAAAAACTTTGAAATAGTTCAAGTTTACCTCAACTTTGTATCAACTTGCTCAATGATGAATGCTATCACTAGAAAAACTTCATCAAGGTTTTTCAAATCAATTTCAAAATGATTTTAAACCATTCAATTTAGGACCACAATCTTAGGGCTAAATGTACATGACTTGTACACAAGCTTTCCCTATGATCCTCAATTTCGAATTAGGCTCATCTAGGTACAAGAACTATGCACCTTGATCCTAACTCATAATCCTAATATCCCACACACATCTAAGGTGTATCAAACACATCCAAGTCAATTTTGATGTGGGATATGGGTTTAGGTTATCTTAGGCTAAGTTCTCATGTATTTTCTAAACAACAATTTGATTTCCATATCAAATTGTATTTTTGTCCTTGAATCAAATTAATTGATTATAAATGCAAAAGATGATGACATGGCATAAAATAATATCATAAGTGAAAACATGTGCCAATGTCATGATGTCATGTCATAAAGTATGAAACTTAAATGAGGCATGACATCTAACTAACCTAAGCATTATCATGACACTTCAAATGATAATAAAATAGATATGATGTCATGACATGACATATGACAAAAAATATATGGCAAATAACATATAAAGGTATAGAAAATACCTAATTCTAGCCTTAGTTGCCATTTTTGATAACTTTGATCATTTTTCCACAAATTCTATATTCCTAAGTGTAATAGACCTAAAATCATATACTAAAGACTTTTAGATCACTATGTGCCAATTAGATTGATCCTAGAAAACTCCTCAAATGTGGTTGGCACATCCTAATCACCCTAGGAATATTTCTTAATTTCATTTTCAAGGCTTGATTACACCTTGAATATTCCTAAAATGCCACCTTTTGCCATGAGTAGGTTAACTACCTATCCAATTAAGGTTGGCACACCCTAACCCATCTAGTGTGAAGGAATCACGCTCCTAGGAACCCAATACCTATTTGAGCTCATTGGGTTCACTAAATATTCACTAGGGATGACTTCCCTAGCAACCCTCCTAGGCTTTAAAGCCTTGGTCATTTGGGACTCATCAAGATCAACTCTAGGAGTGACTCCCCTTGTGACCTTGGTGATGGTCTTCCTAGCCCTAGGTCTTGTTCCATAATTGAATGGAACATTATGATAAGTGGGCTTGACCACTTGAGACTTCGGTTTGTGACTCAAACCTCTCATGTCCTTGGGCTTTTGTTTTTGACCCTTAGACCCTAGAGTTGACTTCTCCAAATTCTTAAGGGTCTTTTCTAAGGTGTCAAGTCTTGACCTCAAGACTTGATTTTCCTTCTCTAATACCTCAAGTTTTAATTTTCCATTTTTCTTTGAGGTATTCCTAGGCATATGTCTAGTTGTTTTGGGATTCCTATCTAGGTTTTCCTTAACCTTACATGAGTTAATTCTAGGGTTGACATTTCTAGTATTGTCCTTACCTAGACTAACATGTTTGGCACCTAGGCACATGTATCGGTTTCTATAGTTATCATGCTTATCATCATTGGCAATTGCAATAAGGCTACTAGCATGTTTCTTATTAGAATTGCAATAATGTGCCTTAAAAGATACCTTAGGGTTTGCCTTAGCTTCCCCTATAGATGTGCTTGGTCTCTTGTCCTTGTGAGGTTGCCTCCCCCTCGGACATTGGCTCCTATAATGTCCCCTTTGCTTGCATTGGAAGCACACCACGTGCTCCTTGTCCTTGCGTATCGGGACTCCGGCTTCCTTGACTTTTGGTGCCGGTGGAGTCTTCCTAATCCTCTTTGGACATTTGCTCTTGTAATGTCCATATTCCCTACACTCAAAACATATTATATGTAATTTACTTGAAATTAAGTTGCTTGAGTTACCTAGAGTTGAGGATGAACATAAGCTTTCTTCTTCATCCCTTCCGGAAGTAGAGACTTCTTCTTCTTGCTCCAATCTTGAAGAAGAACTCTTCTCCTCTTCTTCCTTAGATGTTGAGTAGCCCTCAACTTCTAATTCCATACCTCCATGATGTGAGCTTCTTGGCTCACTTGACTCCTCTTCATGACTTGAATTGGAGCTCTCCTCATGGAACTTAGCCAAGTTGTTCCACAACTCCTTGGCATCGTTGTATCCACCTATCTTACACAAGATATCATTAGGTAATGAAAATTCAAGGATTTTCGTTACCTCGTCGTTGATTGTGGATTGATGGATTTGTTCCTTTGTCCACTTCTTCTTCTCGAGAGGTTCTCCTTCTTTATCCACCGGAGGAATAAAACCTACTTGTACACAATTCCAATTTACTAGGTTAGTCATAAGAAAATACTTTATTCTTACCTTCCAATACGCGAAGTCGTAGCACTCGTAGAAGGGTGGAATCGTGATGTCTTCTCCGAGTCGATCCATTCTCTAGCTTGTGCTCCCCCGGGTGTTAATCCGATGAAGAGCAACCTGGCTCTGATACCACTTGTTAGGATCGACGGATGCGGCTAGAGAAGGGGGGGTGTGAATAGCCGACCCCAAATTCGCGTTTCTTTCTACAAGTCAAGTTAGCGCAGCGAAAATACAATGTAGAAATGAAACAAGAATAGCAAACCTTAAACTCGACGATGTAACGAGATTCGGAGATGAAACTCCTACTCCTCGGCGTGTCCGTAAGGTGGACGAAGCCTATCAATCCATCGGTGGATGAGACCCCGGATAACCGGCTAATATGAACTCCTTCTGGGTGGAGAAACCTCGCCACAATCTCTTTTGCAACAGCAATAAAGGAGTACAAGAAATAAAACAAGAAACAATGGATAATATGAATGTAACTACACTCTACCAAGTTTGCTTGCCTTCTTCTCGTCGACTGGAGTCCGTTGATGAAGCAGCAACTTCACGGATGATGCCAGCAGCAGCTGATCAACCAGTCGAGGGAAGCTCACACGAAGCTTCAGCAAAGCTCAAATTGCAGTGAGAAGGAAGAAGAAGAAGCACTGTAGCAGCCAGACTCCTGTAGCCCTTGACCTGTTATATAACCTGCGAAGAAGAAGATACATAAACTAGCCGTTGTGTCGCAACGGCTAGGGCCTGGACCGATCAGGCACACTCTTGATAGGTCCAGGAGTGTTCTGATCGGTCTGTGGACCGATCAGGCCTTAGGCTGATCGGTCCCCAGACCTATCAGTCAACTCTCTGTGAGAGTTGGTCTCGTCTCTGATCGGTCTCCAGACCGATCAGTAACTCTCACAGAAAGCTACTGATCGGTTACTGATCGGTCACCAGACCGATCAGATAACTCAGTGTATCACTGGATCGATCCAGCTCTTGGTTTTTACCCAAACCAAGTCCCAAGCCTTCCAAACCAACATCCGGTCAACCTTGACCTATTGGTACATCATGCTTAGCATCCGGTCACTCCCTTGACCTGCTAGGACTCCCCGCCAAGTGTCCGGTCAATCCTTTTGACCCACTCGGACTTTCTCCTTCGTGCCAAGTATCCTGTCACTCCCTTGACCTGCTTGGACTTCCCAACACCAGATGTCCGATCATCCTTGATCCATCTGGATTTTCCCTTGCCCAGCTTCACTCACCAGGACTTTCACCTAGCTTCACTTACTAGGATTTTCACCTGGCTTCCCTCACCAGGATTTTCAATCTGCCTGGCTTCACTCACCAGGACTTCCAAACTGTCTAGCTTCACTCACTAGGGCTTTTACCTGGCTTCACTCACCAAGATTTCCAATCTGCCTGGCTTCACTCACCAGGACTTCCAAACTGCCTAGCTTCACTCACTAGGACTTTTCCGTGCCAAGTCTTCATACTTGGACTTTTCCGTTGCCAAGTCTCCATACTTGGACTTTTCCCGTGCCAAGCTCCCTGCTTGGACTTTTCCATGCCAAGTCTCCATACTTGGACTTTTCCGAATCAAGTCAACTCAAGTCGGGTCAACCAGGTCAACCTTGACCGAAGGTTGCACCCACAATCTCCCAAGTTTGTATTCTTGTCAAACATCAAGATACAACTTTTTCTATTCTCGTCAAATATCAAAATACAACTCGAGTCAGGTCAAATCGAGTCGGGTCAACCAGGTCAACCTTGACATAAGGTTGCACCAACACACACAAATCAGAATGAACCAATTCTAACACTTCTTTGGCTCTATACCCCTTGGCCTTGAACGACCTCTTGGTCATTTTACCTTCCAAGCAAGATTCACAAGTTGGAAAGTTTTCCAACTCTAATGAACTCAAAAGTCTATCGGCTATAAGCCTCTGAATCCTACTTAAGTTAATATGACCAAGCCTTAGATGCCAAAGATATGCTTGGTTCATTTCCGAAGGTTCTTTTCTTTTATTTGAGTTAGAAGATGAGTTATAAATTTCCATATTTTGCTTCGTGGAAGAAATTGGATTTAAAGTATACAGATTGCCAACTAATGTACCAGAACAGATAATCACTTTATTTCTCTTAATAACTACATCGTTACTGAAAGAAACTGAATATCCATCTAAAAACAGTTTAGAAACTGAAATTAAATTGTTTCTAAAACTGGGTACATAAAGATAATTTCTTAAAACCAAATTTCTATTTCTACTAAAAGATAAGTAGACGTCTCCCACTGCAACAGCCGCCACCTTAGTAGCATTGCCCATGTAGATGGTAATCTCTCCTTCAGATAGTCGTCGGGTTTCCTGGAACCCCTGCAAGGAATTGCAGACATGATCAGTGGCTCCCGTATCTACACACCAGGTGCTAGTAGATAACACCGCTAAACATGTTTCAACAACTAGAGCATGAGATATACCTTTGTTGTTCTGATTCCTACGAGGACAGTCCTCTTTCCAATGCCCTGACTGCTTGCAGATGCAGCACTTGCCCTTCGGCTTCTTCATTCCAGCTTTAGGTCCTGTACTTTGAGATTTATTCACTTTCTTTGTTGAACCAACTTGTTTCTTCTTCTTCTTTCCTTTCGGTTTAGAAGTAGAACCATTTTCAACATAGTGAATATGAGAGTTGTGACAAAACAATCCTTCTGCTGCCTGAAGTTCTGTCAGTAGTTCCGCCAATGAATATACCCTTTTGTTCATATTGTAATTCAGGCGGAATTGCTCAAAACTTCTAGGTAGTGTTTGGAGGATCATATCGATCTGGGTTTCCCCATCAATTTCTCCTCCAAGGATCTGTATCTCGTTCAGATAAGTCATCATCTTTAGGATATGATCCCTCACAGGAGTACCCTCTTGCATGGTGGATGTCATTATCTTTCTCATGACTTCTTGTCTAGAAGCCCGATCCTGATGACCAAAGAGTTCCTTGAGATTGTTCATAATATCATAAGCTGTTGGTAAATCTTGATGCTGATGTTGCAATACATTTGACATTGAAGCCAAAATGTAACACCGCGCCATCTCATCTGCCTTTACCCATCTCTTATGATATTCAATCTCCTCTTGGGTAGATTCACCAGTGGGTGCATCAGGACAAGGTTTAGTCAATACAAACTTATAGCTTCCAGCAGTAAGAACAATATCCAGGTTCCTTTTCCAATCTATGTAATCAGGTCCAGTAAGTCTATTCTGTTGAAGTATGATGGACAGTGGGTTGAAAGTCATCCTAAGAATCACAAATAACTTTTGGTCAGAACTCTAAATTTAGAATAATATTGATTCCTCAAACAATACTATTTTAAATTAACCAACACCTCAAAACACCGTGAATTTTGTATGCCACGTTAGTGTGGACGTATACAAATTCAACATTTGTAAAAGGAGGGTTTTAACCCATTAATTTTATTATCTTGTCAACCTAACTTTTTGACAAATAAAATTAATAGTTGGTGTCTTTTGGTCACACAAATAATAGCAGTGACTCCGATGGGGAGGATACTATTAGATGTATCTAAGTGTATACCATTACTTGACACTAAGTCCATTAATAAGATTATGCCCCTTCCATTGGGGAAGATCACACACTCTTAATTAACTTCCTATTGTCATCCAAAAATAGAAGTCTGTTCTAGTGATCCACAAACAAGCTCATCCGTTATGGAGGAAGGCACTCAGAGCCAACGCGCAAGCTTGTTTGCATCACTTACAAACCAGTAATGGAGACCATGGGATTTTCTTAAAAATCCCTCTCCCACTTAGTTATTTATAAATGAGGAATTTTAACTATGCTAGCCTACTAAACATGTAAACTAACATACACACACAGCACAATATAAAAGCAATAAATAGAAAATCTAATTTTCAACTATTATGGCTTTTATCTTTAGTTGTCCTCCGTGTGTTGTCATCCCAAGCTGCTGCCATATTTGGCCACCGCCACCGGGTCTAGCTGTCGCATCCGTCTTGCTCCTAGTTCCGCTGTGCCTCTGGTCCTTAGAAGGTTCCACGCTTTGCAAGATTCGATCCGTGACATAAATAGAATTTTACATTTTTGATCCTATATTCCATAAAAGGAATGTACATGTATCTAGATCGAAAATAAAATCCTAATAAAACTAAATACAGCTCCTGCTGTATTTTTAATACAATCATGCACACACATATAAATGCCCTTGACATGTCCAAGGGTCCAATCACACACATAATAACTAAAAGTCATAATAGTTGGATCCTGCATCCACAAAGTTAGCACATCCTACTATTATCCTGCCTAAATTATGTATGACATGTGCATAATTAAACTAATACCAAATACACAGAGGCAAAACCCTAGCTCTGATACCAATTATTGGTTGCTACTCGGAAAACCTAGAGGTTCCACTGTACAAAAATTTTGTACAAAGGTCTGAACCTTTTCCTAGCTACCATGTGTTCTTTTAAATTAAATTTTGGATCGCCTGCGGAACTTAACACGTTTGATCCAAAACTTAATCTATTTGTTCTTTTAGGTTTTGACTTGGGTCTCCTGTGGAACTTAACACGTTCGACCCAAATCACCTTAAGTTATTAATTCCATTAAATATTAATTTCCATAATTGGTTCCCAGTACTGACGTGGCGAGGCACACGACCTTCTTGGATATGGGAGCAACCACCACCGACTAGACAAAACCTTTTATAGAAAGCTAATATTTAATTTCCTAAAATAACTTTAGGTTAACCGAAAAGAACAATCAAATCACAAGGAAAACAAAAACAAAACAAAAGAACACAACTTCGAAAAACATATTCGAAATACTAGAGCGTAAGCCTCTTGTATTTGGCATTATTTCCATAAATAACTAGCATGATGCGGAAAGGAAAAATTACTAGTTATACCTTCTAGAAAAACCTCTTGATCTTCTACCGTATTCCTCTTCTAACCTCGGATGTTGTGTGGGCAACGATCTTCCGAGATGAGAAACCACCAACCACCTTCTTCTCCTCCTAGCTAGGTTCGGCCACAAAAAGCTTTACCAAGGATGAAGAACAAAACACCAACCAAGCTCCAAGAGATGCTAGCTTTCTCTCCTTCTTCTTCTTCTCCAAGTAGTATCCGGCCGCCACAAGAGCTCCAAGCCTTTGAGAGTTTCGGCCACCACAAAGAGGGAGAGAGGAAGAGGATGGCCGGCCACTCCAAGGAATAAAAGAGGGAGAGAAATAATAGAGGTTGTGTCTCATGAAGGCACCCTCACCCCTTCTTTTATATTCCTTGGCCTAAGCAAATTAGGAAATTTAATTACAATAAAATTTCCTTAATTTTCTTGACATGATTTAATTGAGAAAAATAAAATAAAATTTCCCCAATTAAATTCTAATGGCCGGCCACATCAAAAAAAATAAATTAGACAAGTTTTAATCAACAAATTAAAACTTCCTAATTTGTTTCTGGAAATAAAATTTCTCTTCAAAAATCTCTTCATGGTTGATAAAAGGACATTTCTATAATTTTAATTTAACAACATGTGAATAATTTTTAAAGAGAAAATAAAATATCTCACCAATCTAGCTACAAATAAGGAAAGAGATTTAATCTCTTTCTTTAATCTTTTGTAGATCTTTTACAAGAGAGATATTTTAATTTTAATTCTCTTTAATAAATTATATCTTCCATATAATAAAAAATTAAAATTAAAATCCCTTTTAAATTTAATTTGGCCAGCCCCTCTAGCTTGGGTTCAAGCTAGGGCCGGCCACCCCAATTTATACCTAGGCCGGCCCTAGCTTGGTTCCCAAGCTAGCTTGGTTCCCAAGCTAGCTTGGTCGGCCCCCTATTGGTGGGTATAGAAGGTGGGTATAGGTGGGTATAGTACTCTATTAATAAGAGGCTACGATAGGGACCGAGAGGAGGAATTGGTTTTGGTCTCCCGATAAAATTAAGCATCCCGTGTTCGCCCCGAACACACAACTTAATTTTATCAATAATAATTCATTCCACTAGAGAACTATTATTGAACTACCGCACCAATCCCAAATTACATTTTTGGGCTCCTTCTTATTATGAGTGTGTTAGTCTCCCTGTGTTTAAGATATCGAATGTCCACTAATTAAGTGAGTTACAGACAACTCATTTAATTAATATCTTAGTCCAAGAGTAGTACCACTCAACCTTATTATCATGTCGGACTAAGTCCACCTGCAGGGTTTAACATGACAATCCTTATGAGCTACTCTTGAGGACATTATCAACCTAGTATCTCTAGGACACAGTTTCCTTCTATAATCAACAACAAACACTATAAGTGATACCATTTCTCAACTTATCGGGCTTATTGATTTATCGAACTAAATCTCACCCATTGATAAATTAAAGAAATAAATATCAAATATATGTGCTTGTTATTATATTAGGATCAAGAGCACACACTTCCATAATAACCGAGGTCTTTGTTTCTTTATAAATTCAGTATAAAAGAAACGACCTCAAATGGTCCTACTCAATACACTCTGAGTGTACTAGTGTAATTATACAGTCAAGATAAACTGATACCTAATTACACTACGACCTTCTAATGGTTTGTTCCTTTCCATTTTGGTCGTGAGCTACTGTTTATAATTTATAAGGTACTGATAATATCATCTTCTGTATGTTACACCACATACTATATTATCTACAATATAAATTAATTGAACAACTACAACTAAATGTAGACAATTTGACCAAATGTGATTCTTTATTCATAATGAATGTTTACAAAGCTTAGGCTTTCAGTATACACTCCAACAACAACCTGAGGGTTTTATAGATCCACAGCATACTAGCAGAATATGCAAGCTGCATAAGTCAATTTATGGACTAAAGCAAGCTTCTCAGAGCTAGAATCTTCGATTCGATGATGCGATCAAACAGTTTGGTTTCATCAAGAATAAAGATGAATCCTGTGTCTACGAGAAGATTGTTGAGAACATAGTTGTATTTCTTGTATTGTATGTGGATGACATACTACTCATAGGAAATGGCATTCCTTTGCTGCAGTCTGTCAAGACTTGGCTGGGGAATTGTTTCTCAATGAAGGACTTAGGTGAAGCAGCCTGCATTCTAGGCATAAAGATCTATAGAGATAGATCTAAGAGATTGCTTGGCCTAAGTCAAAGTACATATGTTGACAAGGTATTACTACGATTTGCCATGTAGAATTCCAAGAAAGGATTTCTGCCGATGTCACATGGTGTGAGTCTTTCGAAGACTCAAAGTCCCTCTTTTAGAGAGGAGAGAGACCGCATAGATAAGATCCTTTATGCTTCAGCCATAGGATCTATCATGTACGCCATGCTATGTACTCGTCTTAATGTTTCGTATGCCTTGAGCATGATGAGCAGATACCAGTCAGATCCAGGCGAGTGTCACTAGATAGCGGTCAAGAATATTCTTAAGAACTTGAGAAGGACTAAAGAATATTTCTTTATATATGGAGGCGATGATGAGCTAGTTGTAAAGGGTTACAGTGATGCCAGCTTCTAAACTGACCAGGATGATTATAGATCGCAGTCTGGGTTCGTGTTTTACTTGAATGGTGGTGCTGTGAGTTGGAAGAGTTCGAAGCAGGACACAGTTGCTGATTCTACAACAGAGGCCGAGTATATTGCTGCATCAGAAGCAACAAAAGAGGCAGTTTGGATCTGCAAGTTCATTACTGAGCTTGGGTGGTTCCTAGCATTGCAGATCCTATTGAGCTCTATTGTGACAACAATGGAGCAATTGCGCAGGTTAAGGAACCTCGCTCACACCAGCGGACCAAACACATACTAAGGCACTTCCATCTCACTCGAGAGATCATCAAAAGAGGAGATGTGAGGATTTACAGAGTACCCACAGAGGCTAACGTCGCTGATCCCTTGACCAAGGCTTTGGCACAGAGAAAGCATGATGGTCACACTAGGTCATTGGGCCTTAGAGCCTACACTGATTGACACTAGTGCTAGTGGGAGATTATTAGTTAGAGCCCTAGAGCCAATCATATGATGATTATTAGTTATACTTGTATTGGTGTCAAATAATTAAGTATAATAGTATCCTTGAGTAGAAGGTTCTTATCTATATCAATCGATTGGTTGAATCGATAGTGAGATGATATAGAGAACACTACTCTTAATCATTCCTAGTCAAGTATTAACATTCAGGGACAATGTTAATGCGATGAGACTAGCATGTAGGTCAACTCGATGACTTGATCTCACAAGTCATGGATATAGAGATATCAAGTTGACACATGGGTATGCATTGGAGAATGTATACTGAATGACCCGCCATGAGAAAGTATCATGGATCATTATATGAGTGTCATATACTTTCTCATGTGGCTATTAGTATGACTACTAGTCCTTAGACCTGAAGTCACCATGATTCCCTACATAAGGAGTTGCATACTTTGGCTTCGTCAAACGTCACCCGTAACTGGGTGGACCATAAAGGCGATTACTGGGTATGTCACAAATTATGCGGAGGAATATGAGTGATGTAGATGGGATCTATCCCTCCTATATAACGGAAGTGACATCATTATTCTTGATAAAGTGAGATCACTAAGTGCATGACCATGCCCAAACGAGTCAATATGAGATATTGAGCTCATTTGATTAGAGTGAGTCTACTTGGAGTTCAAGATTTAGATTGATTAGAGGATGACACAGTCTATGCCTCACATTGATCAATCTAGATGTCAAGGATAGAAAGACATTATCATATATTGTGAAGGGTCACAATTAGTAGTCACAAGGTGATGTTGGATCTCAACATTCTTGTAACTTGGGTAGTAATGATGTGTTGCTAGATACCGCTCATTACTTATACTTCTAAATTGTTTTAGGAGCATTGTCAATGTTACAAGAACCTATAGGGTCATACACATAGGGCAATTAGATGGAGAATGGGTTCATATGATAAACCAAGAGGATTAGGTTCATATGATGAACCAAATTGGATTAAGAGTAATCCAAATTAGGCTAATTGAGTTGGACTCAATTTGATTTATGTTTTGAATGAGTCTAATTTAGATTATGACTCATTGAATCAATTTAATTTAATGAATAGAGATTCATTAAATCAAATTGGCTTGAATCAATGGTTAGATTTGATCAACCATGGGAGAATTTAAGTCAAGTTTGACTTGACTTGAGAGGGAAGATGAAAGGTCAAGTTTGACTTGACCAAATGCCACTTCATTAGTCAAGTTTGACTTGACCAAAGCCACATGGCATAGGGCCGGCCAATGATGGTGTTCCACATCATCATGGCTACATTATGTGTGTGCCACCTCATGGAGAGAAACCAAGAGGCATGACTCTTGGTATCCCAAGAGTGGTCGGCCACTTAAAAGGGAGAGGAGTTACATTTTTGGTTATTTAAGGCAATTGATTTCATCTTCTTCCTCCTCTCTTCCTCTCTTCTCTCCCTCTCATCCTCCTTGGCCGAAACATCCAAGAGTGCTAGCATACTCTAGGTGTTTTTCTTCCATCTCTTGTCTCGTGTGGATACTTCTAGAGGTGTGTACACTTGAACACACTTGAGATCCGACGGACCTTGGACGAGCGGGATTTGCAAAGGGCTTAGCTTCAAAGGTATACTTCCTTTCATGTAGATCTAAGGTAGATCTAGGATTACAAACATGTACATGTAAAATTTTAAATATTTTCGCACGGATCCAGTGGCAAGACTTCGGGGTTTCCGCAACGCAAAAAATGGTTTTTGCGGCCCGAAAGTCCCAACAGCACCTTGCAATCACTTAGAAAAAAAAGAATGATATGAAAAAAAAAAGTGAAATGAAAAATAAATGTTGAATAAGGGATGTAAAAAAATAGTTGTCGTGAGTGGAAACTAGCAAGTTACCCCTTTGAGACCGAGTTAGGTTTTTGGGGAAATAACTGCTATGATTCTCTTGATATCGAGCACGCCTTTGAGACCTTGGGTTGATTGAGAAATATGAACCAAGTGTGTGGCAGGTAAGTGCCTATCACCAGAAACATTAGGAACTCAATTGGATGACGACTTGACTAGGACGAAGATTGAGACTTGAAGGGTTTGGGTCACTTATTTGCACTGTACACTAGAGACTTATGCTTAAGCCATACTTAATGTATTTCTATGATCATGCTTACCAATGAAACTTTTGGATAGAGTTAGGAAAGTGCATTAGGGATTATAAGGTGTTATAGAGCTCATTAATCTAGATTATGGCATTTTGCTTGAGGACAAGCAAAGGTTTAAGTCTGAGGGTGTGATGTGCGTAGATTGTATACACTTGTTTAACTATATTTTATGTATGCTTTATCTATGCATTTCCATACTCCTTGCTTGCTTTTAGCATATTTACTCTTCTTTGTTTGGAGATATGCTCTTGTGTGTTTTTATGTCTACAGGAGTCAAATTTGGAGAAGAAATGAACAAACGGAGGAAAACAACACCAGCCATGAGTGCCACACGGCCATGCCAAAGGAAAATGGCCTTGGCCGTGTGGAGCTGACAGGGTCGTGTAGCTTCAGCAGAGGAGAAGAATGACATGGCCGTGTGAGAGCCACACGATCGTGTCACTTTTGAAGCCAATCAGAACACGACCATGTAGATTTACATAGTCGTGCAACCTTTCTAGAGGCCAAGCATGACATGGTCATGTCTGCCACACGACCGTGTGACACTTCTAGAGACAGAGACTGTTTAGGCCGTGTGGATCTACGTGACCGTACTAGCTAGCCAAGACAAGGCATGGCATGGCCGTGTGACCCTGGCCGAGAAGGAAGTAGGTAAGGCCTTGTGAGATTGACACAATCGTGCTACAGGTCGTGTAGCTCCCAAACACCCTCTTCTATATAAAGGGCTTTCTCCTCTTTGAAAGGGGGGAGGCTCTCCTTTTGGTGAGATCCAATTCTTGAGGCTTTCTTCCACATCTTGCCAGCGATTAAGAGACGTTTCCATCCAAGATTCGACTCCGATAGCAAGGATTGGTTCTGAAGATCACTCGTCGTCTTTAGATAAGCATTTCTTTTCTATCATCTTGATTTGGATCAAAATGTTCATGATCTTCTTGTCTTCGGTTCTTTTCTTTTGTATCATGGAGTAAATCTTCTTGTTTTAGGATGGAGGGAGTATTTGTGATGTAAACTGATGTAAGATTTCAAGGATTTGTCATCTTCTTGTTTCAATGATATTGTTATGTTATGTATCAATTCAATCTTGAGTAGATTGTTGTGTTTTGAATCTAATTACCATTCTTGATTGATTATTTGTGTTTCTTGTAGAATCTTGTAGAGTAATCCTTTAGATTGTATGACCGAGGGGTGTCGTGACAGGCCTGCCCCATTAATGGACATTTAGGGGATCATCTTGAAGGGTGAAGCAAGAACCTACAAAGAAGTGGGATAGATAGATGAACTGAATTCTATATCTTGATGTAAATTGATTAGTGAAGCATTTCTATATTGTATGTGTAAGGGAATAGGTTGCTAAACACGCAAACGTGCAGCGGAAAAACCTATTTCCTCCAGAAGATCCATGCGAAGGGAAACATAATCTTATACTAAGTTAGATCTAAAGACATGATAGAGTTATACCTTTGAAGCGTGCTCACGATCTCCTGATAACTCGAATCATAGCACGATCAAGCGTTCGCGCCTCTACGGTATCCACACGAACAAGCCTTGCTTTCATTTGTCTCACAAACTCAACAAGATGGAGAAGAACACACAAGGTTATGCTAGCAACCTTTAAGGGTGTGTTCGGCCAAGCAAGGAAAGGAGGAAGAAGAAGAAGCAAAGAGACCTTTCACCTTCTCAAGTGATGAAAATCTTATGAAAAATATCATCCAAATGATATTTATAGCCATCCCATGAAATACCAAGAGTCTCCACCCTTTCATCTTCTAATCCAATGGCTCAAAATCAACCATTCAATCCAATGGTTGAATTTTGACCATTCAACTTCCTTGGTGAACTCAAGTTTACCCAATGAGTCTAACCCATTGATTCCCATGCAATTCGACTCAATCCAACAATTGGATCTATTTGAGTCTAACTCAATGAGTCTACTTAATCCAATGAGTGGGTTCATTCGAGTCTAATTCAATGATTAATCCAAAAAGCCTAATCATCTCATGATTGGCTCTTAGGGCTAATTACTAACAGTATGACCGAGGGGCGCCATGATAGGGTTGCCCCACTAACGAACTTTATAGGAGTCATAACTATGTGATTGCTTTAGGTGTAGATAAGAGTCCCTTGACCGGTGTTTCTGCAGAAAATAACCGGTGACTTCTTACAAATACATTACAATTGAGGATAAGGATTGGTAAATCGTATTACATTGATGAGTATCACAAAGAAACCAAAACTCCTAGAACCTTTATTAAACCTAGTTTTTTGCAGTTACCTTTTATTTCTATTTTCTAATTGGTACTTAGATCATATAATTCTTTGATCGATTGTTTAGCTAATTCACTTTGAGACATTTTTAGTGGTTATAACTAGTCCCTGTGGATTCGATATTCTTTTATTACTGACGACGTAACCGTACACTTGCGATGACATAATAGTCTCAGCGACTAAATCCCTCTCGTACTCACTGGCATCATCTCTGCCTCAGCCTCATTTGCTGACGCCCTCTCTCTGCATTGGATCCCAACATCGCTTCAATCTCGGTCTCAGATCTTGACTTTGTCTATTCTTGAGGTCATTCCACGACCTCTCCATTTTTTCCCTTAAGATTGGCCTATGCAGTAGGTGGACTTGTTGACAGTAACTGTGAATATTCTAGGGCGTGTAGCATTCTGAGAATTGGGGAGTAGTTATGAGGTTGTCAGATCCAGTCTCCTAGATGCTCTCATATAAACGTGCAATGATGGATGAGCGGAGTGTCAACTTATGACTGACAAATCCCCTCACCGACCCCTATAATGATGATGCTTCAGCTAATATGGAGATGCTCTCTAGACAACCATATAAACACTCACGAAGGTAATTATAAAGGATTCCCAATTTTCTAAAAACCCTAGACCAGGTTCTATCCTTCTTCTCGTATATCACTTCAAGCAAACCTTAACTTAAGCGTCGGAGTGATCCAAGGATCCATCTCAACGGCTAGTCTAAATATTTTTGGTGTGCATTTCAAGCTCTTTCATTTCAATCATCGACAATCTTCAGAAGAAGCATGTGTTGGCAAGTTTGTTGATTAATGATTTGACCATCCACGGTATTTGATAGGAAGAAAATTGACACTGTCTGTGGGAACTCTGAGCAAAAACTCTATGATAGTTAACATTAGAAGAACTATTGACAGCTATGACTTCGTCGAAGAGAAAAGCTACAAGAAGGCACGAAAGGTTCATTCATTACAGGGAACATCCGTTCCTTAACTAGTACACGAAAAAGACAAAGTTCAAATCATACCTACCCAGCCAACCCATGTTACTCAAATGGTAGTTGGTTTGACTTCTGAACTCAAAGAGAAACTAATCACTTGTCTTACCTGAAACAAGGATGTCTTCACCTGGACACCTCATGAAGTCACTAGCATGCCATCCACCATGATGGAGCATCATCTCAACCTCCTTCTGGAGTCCCAGTCAGTTTGGTAAAAGAAGCGACACTTCTCCTAAGATAAGGTGATTCATGATGAGGTCGCCAAGATTTTGGAGGCTAGACATATCCGCAAAGTCTAGTTCCCCTCTTGGTTGGCAAATGTTATATAGTACCCAAGCTAGGAGGTAAATGGCGGGACTGTATCAACTTCTGAGGCCTCAACAAAGCTTGTCTCAAGGACTGCTATCCTCTTCCTTGAATTGATCAACTGGTAGACTCAACCTCAGATTGTGAGCTCATTTGCATGATGGATGCATACCAAGGATACTATCAAATTTCTTTGGCTATGGAGGACTAAAAAAAATGTTATCTTTGTCACTTTGAATGAGACTTGAAGGATCAATAGAAAGCGATAGAGGGGGAGGGGGGATGAATATCGCACGTTAAAAACTCTTTCTTTGCGTAAAGTAAAGAGCAGTGCAGTGGAAAATGAAATACACATTTTGATTACTTAATTCAAAGCCTAGGTCGACTCCTACTTCAAGACTCGCGATCCTTGATCGCACTGTTGGGCAATTCACTATAATCCTTATTTCTGAAACTTTCAGAGACAAGCAATTCATAAAATGAAAGATGTAAGATAGTAACAACCTACTATCTTACTAGAAAATAAGTACAATGAAAGCTAATAAAAATTAAACCAATAGAAGAATAAGGATGCAACTTGTCGGTGTTGGTGCGGTTAGCACTAACGGTCTAACTCAGGTTTTGATGAATGACAAATTAGGTTAAGTTAGGTTTGTCGTTGTCTAACACTCTGATCGAGTGTGCAGGTGAAGTCCAGATAGGTTGACGGGCTGACCGGATGTCTGGCACGAAGCCCAGCTAGGTCAACGGGCCAACCGGATAGCTGGCACAAAGTCCAAGTGGGTCGACGGGCTGACCGGACGCTTGGCACAAAGTCCAGCTAGGTCGACGGGCGGACCGGATAGCTGGCACGAAGTCTAGACGGGTTGAAGGGCTGACCGGACGTCTGGAATGTAAGTCACTGGAGGAGAGTGACTGTGAGGACGCATTCCCGGGAAGGGAACTTAGGCGCCGATCCGACTTAGAACCATTTTGGAACTCTAAGTCGAGATCTTGACTAGATTCCAGTCTCAGAGAGACAAAATCTAATTAATACTCTCTTTGTCAAATTATAAGTTGTGCTAACAATTTGTTTTGCAGGATATACATTGCCTCGGACTAACCTTGTCTTGTAGGAGAAGGAGTTTCTGGAGAAAGACAGTCCGGGCGCCCGGAGGGGATTCGGGCGCCCGGAGGGGATTCGGGCGCCCGGAGGCAAGTTTTATCCCTAATGCATCGTCGACACGTGGAGCTCGCTGGTTGGCCCTACTATGTCACACTAGGGCGCCCGGAAGGGATCCGAGCGCCCCGAGCATCCTATAAAAGAAGGGTCAAGGGTGGAGCTTCAAGACAGAACTCAGAACAAACGATCTGCTCACTTATGCTCCAGCAATGCTGCGAATCTCCGACAACGCGTCATTCCTTTAGTTTCTTTTCTTGTCGGTATTATTCTGTTTTACTAATTAATTCATGCACATCAATTTTTGTAAACATTCTTCCGAATTATTAGTGATTGCCCAACGAAAGTACTCAATGAGTACGGGCCTTGGAGTAGGAGTCGACACAGGCTCCGAACCAAGCAAAAAGAACTTGTGTTAGTCGTGTTTCTTTTCGCTTATATTTTTCGCTGCACTTAACTCTTTTCGATGAAAGTTTTTAAATCGATATTCACCCCCCCTCTATCGAACGTCTACGATCCAACAAGTGGTATCAGAGCAGGTACCGCTCTGATTTGGTGCAACCACCAATTAGAAAAGGGGGTGATCTATTTTAAAAAAAAATTCTTCTTTCGGCTTTCAGTTTTTCGTATAATTCCAAACTAGTATTATTACCTTTTTGAAAATTTATTTCCATTGTAATTAAATTTAAATTGGTGCAACACCAATTTAGTTATTTTTTTTATTTCTTCTCGCACTACTAATCCAAGACCAAGTCTTGGAACCTCTCTTGTTTGTTTTCCTGTGTGAAGATTAAAATGTCGCAACTTGAGGGCTTCAGCACAGTGCGACCTCCCCTGTTCAACGGGGATGATTTCACGTACTAGAAGAAGCGGATGGAGGTGTATCTCAAGACGGATTTCGACCAGTGGCTCAGCGTCACAAAAGCCTACAAAACACCCGTTGACAACTCTGGAATTCCACTAGACTCGAAACAATGGACTTCGGACTTGAAGAAGAAAGCATCGACGGAAAATAAGGCGATCAATACGTTACAATGCGGATTGACAAGGGAAGAGCTGAACCGGGTCGAACCGCATCAAAACGCGAAAGAGCTATGGGATAAATTGATCGAGCTGCATGAAGGAACTAGCGACACTAAGGTAACAAAAAGGGATTTGTTGTTAAATATTAAAATATTTAATATAAAAATGTAGGAAGGAGAAACGGCGAGTAAGCTGCACACGAGGATTAAGGATATCCTCAACGGGCTCTACGCGATAGGCCACCAGATGGAAAACAGAGATCTAATCAGGTATGCATTAAATGTGTTTCCACGCAACAACTTGTGTGCATCTATCGTGGATGCCTACAAAATTTCTAAGAATTTATCTAAACTTAAATTAGATGAATTATTTTGTGAATTAGAGTTACACGAACAAACTAATGCTAGATCTGAAAAGGTATTGCGTTATTTGCAGGTTCCTCCAAAGAAAAGAAGAACAAGCCTGAACCTGAAGAAGACTCTGACCAGAACTCTGAAGATGAAGAGCACCTGATGAATCTGGTAGGGAAGATGTTCACCAGGAGGAAGAGAAGCTTCAACAAGAAGGACCTTTAGAAGATCAATTCTCCAACAGAATCAAAGTACGTGACATGCTTTGGATGCAACAAGAAGGGACACTACAAGAACGAGTGTCCGAGATTGAAGATCGACAAAACAAAGCCGACCAAAAAGAAGGCCCTCAAAGCGACGTGTGATGACTCCTCCTCGGATGAATCGGAGGTCGAAGATCAGAAGAACCAAAGTTACCTCACGCTGATGGCCCGCGAAGTAGAGTCGGAGAACGAATCGGAAGACGGGTCCGAACCCGAATCGAGCCACGAGTCCGTACTCGTTTCCGAAGGTTCCGAAGAGGTATACTTTAATTTGAACAAAATGTTTTTTAAAATTATTTCGTGTTTAAATAATAAATTAATGAAAATTGAAAAAGAAAATAAATTTCTCCTTGAAGAAAATCAAAACCTCAAGGAACAAATTACAAATAACAAACTAACTCAAGATCTAACACTTGAGGAGGAGAATCATCATTAAAATTAGAAATTAACAACTTAAAAAGTATGTTAGAAAAATTTACGACAAGATCAAAAAATTTAGACTTAATCTTAAATAATCAAAAGGCAACTTACAACAAAACCGAACTTGGCTATAAGTCAAGTTCAAATAAAACATTTAATTCATTAATAACTCAACACAAACCAACAAGAAAGACTTGGGTTCTGAAAGTGTGCTTAACCACGCAAGAAGGACTTAACCAATATTACATACCTAAAGATAAAATATATTACGTAAAGTCAAATAAACCAAATCAAAAAACAGAATACAAACCTAGACCAAAAAACTCAAAATCTAAATATTTTAAAACTCACCAAAACTTGGCCTATCATCAAGTAAATTATAACTATAAAAGAAATGGACATAAACCCAAAATGAAAAATTAAATTAAAGGTCAATAATTCAGGGGGAGGCTCCAGAATAGTTGGCACCTCCAAAATTAACATACCCGGAAGGGTAACTCAAACTAATCTACCCGGCAGGGTACTTAGGATTAATTAGAAAAGGGTTCAAGTTTAACTTGAAAAATGGTACTGGTGAAGTTTTGGATGATAGTACGTTAGGGAAGCTTAGTCTATGCATGTCTAGGAAGATATGGCTTCGACCTGGTACATTTGGCTAAGTGGAACTGACCGAAGCTACCCTTTATGGATCCTAACCAGTTAGACCAAGGTTTTGTACTAAGTCCAGTGGATAGGACTATTTGAAAAACCTCGAAGGCATGGTTACTCTAATGATGTCCAAGTGACTCACCATAGCCCAGAAGTTTATCCAGAGAATGTCTATCTGTTGAACCCAAAGCTAAACCTGAATCTAACACAAAGTTAAACTAAACCCTAAAATTGAATCTAATTCATCTCACAAAATAATAGGATTCTCTGATTAAAAATTTAGATCGGGTGAGATGACTAAGGATTAATTTTAAAATTAAAATTAAAATTGAATTTTGAAAAAAAATTAAAATTAAATTAAAGTAAAATTAAAATTAAAATGAATTATAATTATAATTAAAATTAAAATTAATTTTAAACTTAAAAAGTATTTTTAAATTAACTTTAAACTTAAAAATTATTTTTAATTTTAAACTTAAAATTAATTATAATTAAAACTAACTTTAAACTTAAAAAATATCTTAAAAATTATTTTAACATAAAAATTATTTTAATAATTATTTTAAATTAAAAAATTATTTTAAAAATTATTTTAACTTAAAAATTATTTTTAAAATTATTTTAATTTAATAAATTATTTCAAAAATTATTTTAACTTTAAAAATATTTTAAAATTTATTTTAATTTTAAAAAAAAAATAAAAATTCTTTTTAATTAAAATTTTTTTAACTTAAAAAATTTCTCAAAAAAAGACTTTTAAAAATTATTTTAAAATAATTTTAAAAATTATTTAAAATTATTTTAAAAACTTTAAAAATCATTTTAAAAATTCTTTTAACTAAAAAATCATTTTAAAAATTCTTTTAACTTAAAAATAATTTTAAAAATTCTCTTAAAAATTATTTTAAAAACTTTAAAAATCATTTTAAAAATTCTTTTAAAAATTATTTTGAAAAACTTTTAAAAATTCTTTTAAAAATTAGTTTAACTTAAAAAACATTTTAAAAATTATTTTAAAAATAATTTTAAAAATTCTTTTAAAAATTATTTTTTTTAAAAAAACTTTTAAAAATAATTTTAAAAATTCTTTTAAAAATTATTTAAAAACTTTTAAAAATCATTTTAAAATATCTTTTAAAAATTATCATTTAAAAAAAATTCTTTTAAAAATTCTTTTAAAAATCATTTTAAAAATTCTTTTAAAAACTTTAAAAATCATTCTAAAAATTCTTTTAAAAATTCTTTTAAAATATTTTAAAAATCATTCTAAAAATTCTTTTAAAAATTCTTTTAAAATATTTTAAAAATCATTTTAAAATTTTGTTTTAAAAAATGATTTCAAACTTAAATATGAAACTCCACCTAAAATAAATTAAACTAGATTAAACTAATTAAAATTTTAACAAATAATTAAAATTTGATTAAATGATTAAAAAGTAAAAAATTAAAGTAAAAAATTTTATACTTTAACTGTACTTTAATGTACTGAATTAGCCTTATATTAATCCCACTTAAAAGGAAGGAAATAAAAAAGTTAAATTATAACTAATACTTTCATTAATCAATTCACTTAATTAATACAAAGGTTAAATTATTTTAAATAACTATTAAATTATTGAATCAAGTAAAAGTTAACCAATTAGCGATAAAGATGAATTGTTTTTGAATTAGTAAAATCTTATCTTATTTAACCTTAAACTAAAGCTTAAACGCCTGAATCTAAAATTAATTATTAATCAAACTCAAATAAACAATTATACCAAGGGTACAGAGATAATTATGTAAATAATATAAGTGTTACTAAATTATAAAAATGTATTAGGGCTTTAAAATTTTACACACCCAAACCTTAGCATTATATTAAGGGGGAGTAATAAAATAAGGAAGATTAATAAATTAAGGGAGAGTAATAAATTAAAGAAGTATCAAATTCAGGGGGGTTTACTTTTTTTTAAAAAAAAATTATCTCCTTAAGTGTTTTCCAAATTTGTCTTTAAAATCTCTTTAGAAAATTCTACCTCAATTTATTTAAAAAATTTACTTCAAAAATCTTATTTTTAGAAAATATTTTCAAAAGCTTTATTTTAAATAATTTTCGAATTCAGGGGGAGGACTTAATTATTTATTTTAAAATCAGTATTTGAAAAACGTTCTCTTATTCTAAGTCTGTTACTTTTAAAAACTAAGTTGTTTTTAAATTTTAAATGTTTTTACTTAGTTTCTTTCAAAATTAAAATTGAAAATTAAATTTTACAAACAAAGTTATGTAAACTAGATTTTACAAACTTAATTTTGCAAATTGAATTCTTTTTCTTGGTTTTGAAAATCAGAGTTTACTTGCTTTTGAAAATTTAATTTGAAAGTTGAACTCTACTCTGTTTTAAATATTTTAAAATGTTTTGAGTTTGCAAGCTGTGATTTTGAAAATTCCTCTCTAAGTTATCTTTGAAAAATTATTTTAGAAATTAAATTTCTCAAAATTAGATTTTCCTGTTTTTGAAAATTCAGTCTACAAACTAGATTTTGGAAAATTAAGTTAATTTTGTAAAACTGCTTTTTAAAAATTAACTATTAAGTTTGAAAAATTATACTTTCCAAAGTTATCTTTATAAATTAGCTATTTTTTAAAACTCGGCTATTTTACCAAATTAGCTATTTTTTAAAACTCGGCTATTTTACCAAATTAGCTATTTTTCACAAAACTTAGCTATTGTGTTTCAAAACTTAGCCTTTAAATCTAACTTATTTTTGTTTTTTGATACACCTATTTTTGAAAACTAGCTTTATAAAATCAAGTCTTTTATGTATAAAAACTTAATTTTGAAAATTTGATTTAACAACTTAGTCTTGAAAATTGAATGTTACAAACTTAGGTTTGAAAAATAGATTTCACTCAGTTTTAATTTTTTTTAAAAAAAAAACTTAACTTTGAAAATTGGATTTTACTTAATTTTGAACATTGAATTTTACCTGATTTTTGAAAACTTTACTTGTTTAAAATTATCTTTATAGAACTTTATGTTGCTAAATTAGCTATCTTTCAAAACTTAGTCATTTTACAAAAGTTAAGAAATAAAAGCTAAATTGACTATGTTTTAAAATTTAAACTCCCCCAAGTCAACTTCACCTTATTTTGTGCAATATTTTCATTGGTTGTATTCTTTTATTTGCATTTTTTATCTATGTTCATGTTTGATGAATGCCAAAGGGGGAGGGATATGTGGTTAAGTTAATGCAACAAAAATATCAAACTTAAAATCTAACTTAAAAAACCCTATAAATGCTTGTTTTTACTTGCATATTTTTTCACTAACTTAACCAGGTTGTCATTCCATCAAAAAGGGGGAGATTGTTGGTGTGGTTAGCACTAACAGTCTAACTCAGGTTTTGATGAATGACAAATTAGGTTAAGTTAGGTTTGTCGTTGTCTAACACTCTAATCGAGTGTGCAAGCGAAGTCCAGACAGGTCGACGGACTGACCGGATGTCTGGCACGAAGCCCAGCTAGATCAACGGGTCGACCGGATAGCTGGCACGAAGTCCAAGCGGGTCGGCAGGCTGACCGGACGCTTGTCACGAAGTCCAGCTAGGTCGACGGGCTGATCGGATAGCTGGCAAGAAGTCCAGATGGGTCGAAGAGCTGACCGAACGTCTGACAGGAAAGTCACTGGAGGAGAGTGACTGTGAGGACGCGCTCCTGGGAAGGGAACTTAGGCGCCGATCCGACTTAGAACCATTTCGAAACTCTAAGTCGAGATCTTGACTAGATTTCGGTCTCGGAGAGAGGGAATCTAATTAATACTCTCTTTGTCAAATTATAAGTTGTGCTAACAATTTGTTTTGCAGGATATACATTGCCTCGGACTAACCTTATCTTGCAGGAGAAGGAGTTTCTGGAGAAAGGTGGTCCGGACGCCTGGAGGGGATCCGGGCGCTCAGAAGGGATCCAGGCGCTCGGAGGCAAGTTTTATCCCTAGCGTGTCGTCGACACGTGGAGCTCGCTGGTTGGGCCTGCTACGTCACACCAGGGCACCCAAAAGGGATCCGGGCGCCCCGAGCATCCTATAAAAGAAGGGTCAAGAGTGGAGCTTCAAGACAGAACTCAGTGTTAGAGTGTATATAAAAGCCTAGCTTTTGTAAACATTTATTTATGAAATAAAAGAATCACATTGGTCAAATGTTTACATTTTATTTATTAAGTGTAGTTGTTCAATTAATTTATATTGTAAAGGTAGATCCGCTACCTTAGCGGCCCCCCTAGTGCCGACCCCACGGATATGGAGGGAGCACTTAATTTATATTGTAGATAACATGGTGTGTGGTGTCACACACAGAAGATCATGTTATCGGTTCTTTATAAATTATAAACAGTTGCTCACGATTAAGATGAAAAGGAACAAATCATTGGAACAGTCGTAGTGCAATTAGGAATTAGTTTATCTTGACTAATAAATTACACTAGTACACTCTAAGTGTATTGAGTAGGACCATTTTAGGTAAGTTCTTTTTATACTGACTTAATAAAAGAATTAGACCTTAGTTATTATAGAAGTATGTGCTGGTAATCCTAATATAATAATAAGCACATATATTTAGTATTTATTTCTTTTACTTATCAAAGGGTGAGATTTAGTTCGATAAATCAATAGGCTCGATAAGTTGGGAAATGATATTACTTATAGTGTGTGTTGTTGATTATAGAAGGAATCTATGTCCTAGTTATCTAGGTTGAGAATGTCCCCAAGAGGAGCTCATAAGGATTGTCATGTTAAACTCTGCAGGTGGACTTAGTCCAACATGACAATGAAGTTGAGTGGTACTACTCTTGGAGCTAGATATTAATTAAGTGAGTTGTCAGTAACTTACTTAATTAGTGGGCATTCATTATCTTAAACACAGGGAGACTAACACACTCATATATGAAGGAGCTCATAATGTAATTTGGGATTGGTGCGGTAGTCCAATAATAACTCTCTAGTGGAATGAGTTATTATTGATGAACTTGAATTCTGTGTTCGGGGCGAACATGGGATACTCAAGCTCATCGGAATGCCAAAACCAATTTTTCCTCTAGGTCTCTGTCGTAGTCTCATTAAAGCCTCAAGTCCACCCATATAAAGTCCTTCTTGGTGTCCAAGAAGAGGTCGGCCCATGGCTTGGTGACCAAGCCAAAGGGGTCGGTCAATCTCCTTCACAAAGGAGCTGACCCTTTGCTTGGTGTCCAAGCAAAGAGGGGCCGGCCATGATATGTCAAATTAGGAAGGGTGTTTTGAATTTTTTAAATCTTCTCTTTGTAGAAAACTACAAGTTTTAAAAGAGAGTTTTTAAAATATAAAACTTTCCTTATTTGAATTAGGCCACATGGTTTAAAAGAAAGTTTAAAAGTTTTAAAACTTTTCTTTTTTAACCATCCTCATGGTTTTAGAAAAAAGGAAGAGAATTTTTAAATTTTAAATCTTTTTAATTTTTGTAACTATGTTAAAAAGAGAAATTTTAGAAGAGAAGTTTTAAATTTTAAAACTTGGTTTTAATTTTTAAAACTTTCCTTTTTTAACATCCACATTGGGAAATTAAAAAGAGAGCTTGTAAAATTTTATGACAGCTTTTCTTCTTTGCTTATAAAATTTTTACAAAAGTATTTCCTTCCTTTTAACTGGTCGGCCACCCTTGCTTGGTGCCCAAGCAAGGGGTCGGCCAATCAATAGATCATCCAATCATTGATTTGGTGATTGAATCAATCAAGAGGAAAGAAAAGGAAAAATAAAAGGGGAAAAGGAAAAACAAGAGGAAGATTTTAATTTTTGTAAAAAGTTTTTCCTTATTTGCATTAGGCAAGTAATATAAAAGAAGGGTAGAGGAGGATTCAATTATTTTCAATTCTTATTCTCTTGGTGGAGCTCCTCAATGTGGTTGGCCCTCTCTCCCTCTCTTTTCCCTTTGCTCTCTTTTGCTCCTTGGTGGTGGTGGTGGCTGGAACTTAGAGAAGGAGGAGAAGCTCTTTGGGTGGTGTTCATCTTAGAGGATCGTCGCCCACACGACGTCCAAGGTGAGGTGAGGAATACGACAAAAGATCTCGAGGTCATTATCATACAAAGAGAAGGTATAACTAGTAATTTTCTTCCGTATCATGCTAGTTATTTTTATTTGTATGAATTTCAAACACAAGAGGCATTAGATTCTAATTTTTTGGATTTGTTTCGAAGTTGTGTTTTTTTTTTGTTTTTCGAATTTGTGATTCGATTGTTCCTTTTGGTTAAACCTAGAGTTATATAAGGAAATTAAATATTAGCTTTCCTTAAAAGTCTTTGTTTAGGCGGTGGTGGATGCTCCCATACCCAAGAAGGTCATGTGTCTCGCCATGCAGTCCTAGAAGCCAATTTTGGAAATTAATATTTAATTGAATTTATGACATAGGTGGATTTGGATCAATAGTGTTAAGTTCCGCTTGCGATCCAAGTCTAAACTATTAAGAATAGATAAGCTAAATTTAGAATCAATAATGTTAAGTTCCGTTTGCGATTCCTAATTTAACTTCTAAAAAACACAATAGGTTGTTTAGGAAAGGTTCGACACTTGTACAAATTTTTGTAGAGTGGAACCAGTACGATCTTCCTAGGACCAGCCAACAATTGGTATCAGAGCTAGGGTTTGCCTCTGTGTGTTTTGGTTTTCAAATAGATTATACATATGTCATAGATAATTTAGGCAGGATAATAGTAGGATGTGCTAACTTTGTGGTTGCAGGCTCCAACTATTATGGCATATAGATATTGTGTGGGATTGGACCCTTGGACATGTCAAGGGCATTATTTTGTGTGTGCATGATTGTATGTATTAAATGCAGCAGGAGCTGTATTAGTTTTAGAATTTTATTTTTGATCAAGATTACATGTACATTCCTTCGTGGAATATAGGATCGCTATATGTAAAATTCTATTTTTGTCGCGAATCGTATCTTTGCGAAGCGTGGTGCTATTGGAGGACCAGAGGTGCAGCAGAATAAGAAGTAAGATAGATGCGATAACTTGACCTGATGGTGGTGGCTAAAGATGACAGTAGCTAGGGTTGGAGCACATAGAGAACAGTGACAGAAAAGGACATAATAGTTGGAAAATTAATTTCCATATGTATTGCTTTTATTTACTGTGATGTGTGTGTATGCATGTGATGTATGCTAGCATAGGTTAAAATTCCTCACCTTAAATAACTAAGTGGGAGAGAGATTTTTAAATAAATTTCACGGTCTCCATTACTGGTTTGTAAGTGATGCAACAAGCTTGCATGTTGGCTCTAAGTGCCTCCCTCCACAATGAATGGGTTTGTTGCGGATCACTAGATCAAACTTCCTTTATGGATGATTATAGGAAATTATTTAGGAGTGTGTGATTTTCTCCAACTGAAGGGGCACAATCCTATTTAATGGACTAAGTATCAAGTAATGGTATACTATGTTCACTTCCGTTTTCAGTGTATATCCTTAAAACGAATTTGGTAATTCTGAATAACTCATCATTAATCTAACTATTTCCATAAGAGACCTATTTCTTCGTTCTACTACACCATTCTGTTGGGGTATACCAGGTGCAGTCAGTTGGGATTGAATCCCGACTTCTGATAAGTGATTCCTAAACTATCCTAAGAGGTACTTGTCACGACGATCTCGCCGTAGTGTTTTGATACTTTTACGTTGATGTTTCTCCACATCAGTCTTGTACTCTTTGAACTTATCAAAACACTTAGACTTATGGCGCATTGAGTAAATGTACCCGTGTCTCGAATAGTCATCTATAAAAGAGACGAAATATTCGAGATAACCTCTTGCCTGGATAGTCAAAGGTCCACACAAATTAGAAGGAACAAATTCCAACATATCTTTGGCTCCATACCCCTTAGACTTAAAAGCTTCTTGGTTATTTTTCCTTCCAAGTAAGACTCGCAGGTTGGAAAAATTTCCACTACCAATGAACCCAAGAGTTCATTGGTTATTATCCTTTGAATCCTACTCAAGTTAATATAACCTAGCTTTAGATGCCAAAGATAAGATTGGTTCATCTCCGAAGGTTACTTTCTCTTTTAAAAGTTAGAAGATGTGTTATTAATTTCCATTTGTTGCATTATGAAATTTGTTCGATTTATAAATTGCCAACCAACGTACTAGAACAGATATTTTCCCTCTTTTCCTTGATAACAACTTTGTTATCAAAAGAGACAGAATATCAAGTTTAGAAATTGAAATCTAATTCTTTCTAAACTTGGTACATAAAGACAATTTCTCAAATTCCAAGTTTTATTCCTCTCGGAGGATAAACACCTCCCACTGCAATAGCTACTACTTTTGCAGCAGTGCCCATGTAGACGGTGATTTTCCTTTAATATAGTTGTCGAGTTTCTTGGAACCCCTGCAATAAATTGCAAACATGATCAGTGGTTCCCGTATCTACACACCAGGTACCGGCAGATGACTCCACTGAATATGTAACAACTAATGAATAAAATACACCTTTATTGTTCTTAGTTCTAAGAAGACAGCCCACCTTAATGTCCAAGTCTTATTTCCAATCATTATAATTGGGACCACTAAGTCTATCCTATAGTATAACAGCTAGGGGATTGACCAACATTTTAAATCCTAAGAAACACAAAAATATTTGGTCAAGACCAACTCCTTAAAAATCCCCATGAATTTTGTATGCCACGTTAGTGTGGACATATACAAATTCAAAGAGGAGATTTTATCTATTAATTTTATTATCTCGTCAACTTTACTTTATGACGAATAAAATTAATAGTTGGTCTTGTCTTTGGTCAAATATTTGGTCAAAACTTTGAATTTAAAATAACATTGATTCCTCAAACAATATTATTTAAATTCACCAACACCTCAAACACCGGGAATTATGCATGCCACGTTAGTGTGGACGTATACAAATTCAACATTTGTAAGAGGAGGGTCTTACCCATTAATTTTATTATCTTGTCATCCTAACTTTATGACAAATAAAATTAATAATTGGGTTTCCTTTGGTCACGCAAAACAATAGCAGTGACTCCGTTGGGGAGGATACTTTTGAATGCGTCTAAGTGTATACCATTACTTGATACTAAGTCCATTAAATAGGATTATGCCCCTTCAGTTGGAGAAGATCACACACTCCTAAATAATTTCCTATAACCATCCATAAAGGAAGTTTGATCTAGTGATCCACAACAAACTCATCCGTTATGGAGGGAGGCACTCGGAGCCAACACACAAGCTTGTTGCATCACTTACAAACCAGTAATGGAGACCGTGGAATTTGTTAAAAATCCCTCTCCCACTTAGTTATTTAATGTGAGGAATTTTGACTACGCTAGCATACATCACATGTACACACACATCACAGTAAAAAAAAGGAATAAATATGGAAATTAATTTTCCAACTATTATGGCTTCTTCCATCACTTTCCTTCGCGTTCTGCCAGTCCTAGGGATCATGTCGTCGGGTCCATCAAGCTTCCTTTTCCACTGCGCCTCTGGTCCTCCACTAGCACCACGTCTCGCAAGGATTCGATCCGCGACAAAAATAAAATAAAATTTTACATATATCGATCCTATATTCCACGAAGGAATGTACATGTATTCTAGATCGAAAATAAAATTCTAAAATCCTAGGGCTAATACAGCTCCTGCTATATTAGTTACATACAATCATGCACACACAAAAATAATGCCCTTGACATGTCCAAGGGTCCAATCACACACAACAACTATAAGCCATAATAGTTGGAGCCTGCAACCAAAGAGTTAGCATATCCTAGTATTATCCTGCCTAAATTATGTATGACATGTGCATAATTAAATTGAAAACCAAACACACAGAGGCAAACCCTAGCTCTGATACCAATTGTTGGTTGGTTCTAAGAGGATCGTACTGGCTCCACTCTACAAAAGTTTTGTACAAGTGTCGAACCTTTTCCTAAACAACCTATTATGTTCTTTAGAAGTTAAATTAGGAATCGCAAACGGAACTTAACATTATTGATTCCAAATTTAACTTATCTGTTCTTAATGGTTTAGATTTGGATCGCAAACGGAACTTAACACTATTGATCCAAATCAACCTATGTTATAAATTCAATTAAATATTGTTGGTGTAATATCCCTAGGTCAAGGTTGACCTGTTTGACTAAGCTTGAGTTGGCTCAAGCTTGAGTCTTGATGTTTGGGTTTCGATGTTTGACAATACATTGAGACAATACATGAAAATTGTATGTGCAATTGTTCATGTGGGGAGATTGTGAAGGAGAGTCAAGTAGGTCAAGGTTGACTTGATACATGACTGGGAAATCCTAGTGAGTGAAGCTAGGTGAAAGTCCTAGTAAGTGAAGCCAGGCAGATGGGAAGTCCTAGTGAGTGAAGCTAAGTGAAAGTCCTGGTGAGTGAAGCTAGGTAGATGGAAAGTCCCGGTGAGTGAAGTCGGGCAGTGGAAAAATCCTGGTGAGTGAAGCCAGGTGAAAGACCTAGTGAGTGAAGCTAGGCAGATGGAAAGACCTAGTGAGTGAAGCCAGACATGTGGAAATCTAGGTGGGTCAAGGTTGACCGGACACCTGGTGTTTAGAAGTCCAAGTAGGTCAAAGGATTGACCGGATACTTGGCAAGAGGAAATCCAGATGGGTCAAGGATGACCGGACATCTGGTGGAAGGAAGTTCAAGTGGGTCATGGAGGACCGGACACTTGGCATGAGATGGTAAGTCCAAGTGGGTCAAGGTTGACCAGACACTTGGCACAAAGAGAAAGTTCAGATGAGTCAAATGTTGGCCGAACTCTTAGCGATCGTAAGTCCAATAGGGAGTTGGCATGGAACTAGGAAGTTCGGACGTAGTAAACTTCCAAAGACCATAACTTTTGACTCGAATATCAGAATGAGGTGATCTCAGATGCGAAACGAAGCTAATTTCAAGATCTACATAGATTTCTACTTCCCAATCTATTGGCCAATCGATTGGGGGGTTCAATCGATTGGGCAACAAGATTTTATGCAAAAATGGGTTGAATCGATTGGGTAATCGATTGAAACTTTCCCAATCGATTGGTCAATCGATTGGGAGAGTTTTTGAGAGAACAGTGAGCTTCTAAATCAATCAGTTGATCGATTGAAACCTCCAATCGATTGGTTGATCGATTGGAGCGCTAGAAATCACTCGAGAAGCCTTGAATCGATCAGGTAATCGATTCAGGGTGATTCCAAGAGCACAGAGGCACTATGGATTAATAAACCGATCGATCCAAAGTCTCCCCAATCGATTGGGAGCAATCCAATCGGTTAGGATTCGACCGTTAGCGCGGATAAAGCCGTTGGCGAGTGTTTTTTATGCAGGACTTCCTCTCTTCTCCACATGCGAACACAGCAAACCTCCACAGCGATCTTTTCTTCCTCACCGCCAGTTCTTGAAGGTTCTTGGAGGCTCATCCAAGTCAAGAGGTGAGTTGCAACAAGAAGAAGAAGAAGCTAGGATTTTCATTGTAATCTTGTAAGATTCATTTGTATTTTGCTTCTTTCTTTCTCATTGTTGTATTGTGAGGTTGTAAGGCTTCTCCACCTTCGGTAGTTACCGAGAATGAGTGTTTTTATAGTGGAGGGTGCGTGAGTATGTGGATCCTTGGACTAGTCACCTCTTCTTGAGGTGGATACCAAGTAAATCCCTAGAGTTAGCGTTGTTGTTTGTGTTTCTTGTATTTCCGCTGCACATCATCCCAAGAAGCGAGCAACGACGAGCACGACGATCACGACGAGCTATTCACCCCCCCTCTAGCTACATTTTGGTCCCAACAAGTGGTATCAGAGTGAGGTCGTTCTTCACCGGAATCATCATCGGAAGGGGCAACAAAGTTAGAGGATGAAGAAGTTGGAGAAAATTTGTCAAAGTCAAAGAATTCAAGAAGCCCAAATTCAAGATGGAATTCCGAGATGGACTCGGATTTGACACGAGGGTGCCTCTACCATATGTATCCACGAGTTTTGATTCATGGAAATCAAGAATCGAAAATTTTCTTATGATGGAGATAGAGCAATGGTTTGCTCTCATGGAAGGCTTCAAAGCTCCAACAAGTTCAAAGGGCAAAATTCTCAAGAGGTGTAAGTAGAGCCAAGAACAAATCCAAAGGTGCGAGGCGAATGACAAGGTAACCAAATTACTGGTTAATTTATTGTCAAACACAATTCTATGCAAAATTGGAGAATTTGAAGATGCAAAGGAATTGTGGAGCAAGTTGGCCAAGCTTTATGAAGAACCCTCCACTGTACCAAATCAAGACAAATCCAAAGAGGACAACTCATTGGAGCAAGATCAAGAGCAAGAGGACTCTGAATTGAGAGATGCTCACCTTCCGAAGAAGAGGTCCAAGAAGCTTCATCTTCAAAGGAAAATAATGAAAAGGGCAAAGAGGAAGCATACTATTTGTTCCATATGCAAGAGGAAGATGAAGAAGTCTCCACCTCTAGGATTGAGGGGGAGAGATCGTTGTTGACATCGGATCAAGAAGAAGGAGAAGCTTCTACATCCTGGTCAAATGGAGAAGAAGTCATCCCTACAAGTTCAATTTTAACCCAACTTTTATGAAGTTGACACTCGGAGAGCATTTTCAAGGTTATTATCAACCTTTGAAAATGAAGTGGAGTTTCATTTATTCTTTGGAAGAGTAAAATGTACCATAATTTGAAAGTTCAATTTTAAATTAAATCGGCACAATTGGAAAAATCATAAAGAACTACCAAGTTGGGATTTTGGTATGTTCTTAAGGAGTAAGGGCAAAAATTAGAACTTAATCTCGATGATTACTCCTTGAAGGAGAAAATTATGTCAAAATTTGAGGAATATGCTTAATTTGAATTGGTACAAATTAAGAAAAGAAAAAGAAATGTCAAAATTAGACTTTGGCATTCTCTTGGGAAATAGTGGGCAATCTAGGGTTCAAATTTGTTAAAGTTAGCTAAGGTTAAGGATACTTAGATAGGTAATCTAGGTATTGTATGTGTGCTAATTTGTCATGTCTTGTTTTCCCATCATATGTCATGACATCATATTTATTTATTTATTTTTTTCATGTTTTATTATGAAAAATACAAAAATATCATGTCATGGCATACATACATCATGTAGTTATAGGAAATTTTCTTTTGAAAATTATTTATCTTTGATGTATGCCATAACATTTTCATGCATCAGTTTATTTCTTGCAATTAAGGACTAATGGCATTCACTAACAAGTAACATCCTGGGTGGATGTTCATAGTTTCAAAAATGCCTAGGTAGATATGCATGATCCCTAGTTTAGAGCAAAACCAAGATTTTACATCTCACCAAAGAACTATAAGGTGACTTGTATATGGTTTCGTACACATTAAATACAAGTGAGATGTTAGGATGATGAACAAAACTCAAGATGTTGGTTTAGTGCATTCTTTTAAGTTTTAAGTTCATCAAAACACATAGTTATGTATTTTCCAATCATTGGGAAAGCTAATGTGCAAGTCATGTGCATAAAGCCCAAAGAACATGGTTGGATATTGGTTTTAAAAATAATTTTAAAATGCTTTTAGAAAATCTTGATGAAGACTATCTTTTGATAGTAATCATCATTGAAATGTTAGACACAAATTAGAAGAAAACACTAAAGTTTTTACAAGTTTTCAAGTTTGTGTCAATCTTAGAAAATAGAAAGTATTTTCATAGAAAACTATTTTTCCTTTATAGTATATCCCCTAAGTAGTGTCTACATGAATTTTCATGATTTTTAGAATTTTGTAGAATTTTTGGGGAGTTTCTGAAGTTGACTGAAATGGAATTTCAGCAATTTCAGAGCTTCAATCGATCACCCGATCGATTGGAGTGTCTCAATCGATCGGGCAATCGATTGAGAAGGAATTTCTCGTGAGCAGAAGCTCGCTGGATCGATCCACCGATTGATCCACACTAGCTGAATCGATCAGTGGATCGATTCAGGTAGGTTCAATCGATTGGGACCCAACTCCAATCGATTGGGGATGCTGATTTTGTCTGGGAAAGCTTGTTTTCAGCATTCTAAACCATTTTTAGTCTATAAAACTACTCCTAACCCCTCAAAACATATTTGTATATATTGGGGGAGTTTTCATGATGGAAATAAGGATGGATTGGTTAAGGAAGACTAAGTAGAGGTTTAGGTTGAGGTTTGGTTTCAATATTGAATTTTTGAACCTCAGAACTTCTAAATTTGGATTTCCTATATGTTTACGGATTCCAAGTCATTGTTGGTACAATGACAGAAGTTACGTGCATGTCTTTAGGGGGAGTTACTCTTTAAGGACATGAAAATTTATTTTTCGTACACCTTGGAAGGTGGTTAACCTTCTTTCGTGAAAATACTCAAGGTTGGGCATTTGAATACAATGGAGAGTGGATATCTTCATTGTTTAAGTGGTAATGCTCAAGGGTGAGCATTAAGGAAAATGAAAGGTATGAGACTTTCATTATCGTGTTGTGAGCCACGAGTGAAGTTGTGAACAACGTTGGGTAACTCTTCAAGGGGAGAGTTTTTGATGTATGCCAATAGGGGGAGAATGTGTGGTTAAGTTAGACCTTCATTACCTAAAGAGGGAGTTTGCTCTCTGGGAAAGGGGAAGAATGAAGGAAACCATTATTCATATATTGGCATGAAGAAAGTTGAGGCTATGAGATTAGCCTAACTTAAAGGTATTGTCAAACATCAAAAAGGGGGAGATTGTTGGTGCACTATCCCTAGGTCAAGGTTGACCTGTTTGACTAAGCTTGAGTTGGCTCAAGCTTGAGTCTTGATGTTTGGGTTTTGATGTTTGACAATACATTGAGACAATACATGAAGATTGCATGAGTAATTGTTCATGTGGGGAGATTGTGAAGGAGAGTCAAGTAGGTCAAGGTTGACTGTATACTTGACTGGGAAATCCTAGTGAGTGAAGCTAGGTGAAAGTCCTAGTGAGTGAAGCTAGACAGATGGGAAATCCAAGTGAGTGAAGCTAGGTGAAAGTCCTGGTGAGTGAAGCTAGGCAGATGGAAAGTCCCGGTGAGTGAAGCCGGGCAGTGGGAAAATCCTGGTGAGTGAAACCAGGTGAAAGACCTAGTGAGTGAAGCTAGGCAGATGGAAAGACCTGGTGAGAGAAGCTAGGCATGTGGAAATCTAGGTGGGTCAAGGTTGACTGGACACCTGGTGTTTAGAAGTCCAAGTAGGTCAAAGGAAAGCTAATATTTAATTTCCTTATATAACTCTAGGTTTAACCAAAAAGAACTATCGAATCACAAATTTGAAAAACAAAGAAAAACATAAACTTGAATTACAATTCGAAAAACTAGAATCTAATGCCTCTTGTGTTTGGAATTCATACAAAGAAAAACTAGTATGATGCGGAAAATAATTACTAGTTATACCTTCCTTTGTATGCAACAACCTCTTGATCTTCTACCATATTCCTCTTCTTATTCCGGACATTATGTGGGCAATGATCTACCGAGATGAGAACCACCCAAAGCCTTCTTCTCCTTGCACCACCACAAGTACTCCAAAAATAGATGAGGTTCGGCCACCACCACAAAGCTCCAAAGGGATGCTTCTTTTCTCTCCTTCTTCTCCAAGATAGAACCCGGCCACCTTCAAGCTCCAAGAGATGATGAGGTTCGGCCAATGAAGAAGAAAGAAAAAGAAGAGGGAAAAGCAATAGGGTCGGCCACCACCAAGGAGGAAAAGAGAGGAAGAAATAGAATAGAGTCGTCTATTTAGAAGGCACCTCTACCCCCTCTTTTATAATCCTTGGTCTTGGCAAATAAGGAAATTTAAAAAACTTCCTTAATTCCTTTGCCATGAAAAAGAAAATTTATTTTAATTAAAAAACAATTTCCTTTTCATTATTAACATGGTCGGCCACCTATAAGCTCCAAACAAGAAAAGTTTAATTCACACAAGAATTAAAACTTCCTAATTTGTTTCCGAAAATTTATAAAAAATTTCTCTAATAATTTTTCCCTTCATGGTGGGTTATAAAAGGAAATTTTATAAATTAAAATCTTTCTTTTAAATATGTGGATGATTTCCAAAAAGGAAAGTTTTCTTTAAAATTAAAATCTCCTTTCAATCTATAAATAAGGAAAGATATCAAATCTTTTCTTAATCTTTTGTAGAAACTTATAAAAGGAAATATTTAATTTTAAAACTCTCTTTTAAAATCATGAACATGGTTATAAAAAGGAAAGTTTTATTAAAATTAAAATCTTTATATCAATCTACAAATAAGGAAAGATATCAAATCTTTTCTTAATCCTTTGTAGAAAGCTATAAAAGGAAAGATTTAAATTTTAAACTCTCTTTTAAAACCATGGAATCCACATAAGAAAAATTTTAAAAAATAAAATCCTTTTAATTAATTATGGTCGGCCACACCAAGCTTGGACTCAAGCTAGGGCCAGCCACCTCACACCTTGGTTTGGCCGGCCCTAGCTTGGGCTCCAAGCTAGGCTTGGCCAGCCACCTTAAGGTGGGTAAGAAGGTGGGTATGGGTGGGTATAAATCTCTATATACAAGAGGCTATGATAGGGACTGAGAGGAGGAATTGGTTTTGGTCTCTCGATGAAATTAACCTTCCCGTGTTCACCCCGAACACTCAACTTAATTTCATCAATAATAATTCATACCACTAAAGAATTATTATTGAACTACCGCACCAATCCCAAATTACGTTTTGGGCTCCTTCTTATTATAAGTGTGTTAGTCTCCCTATATTTAAGATGTCGAATGTCCACTAATTAAATGAGTTACTGACAACTCACTTAATTACTATCTTAGTCCAAGAGTAGTACCACTCAACCTCATCATCATGTCGGACTAAGTCCACCTGCAGGGTTTAACATGACAATCTTTATGAACTCCTCTTGGGAAAATTCTCAACCTATATTACTAGGACACAGCTTCCTTTTATAATCAACAACACACACTATAAGTAATATCATTTCCCAACTTATCGGGCTTATTGATTTATTGAGCTAAATCTCACCCATTGATAAGTCAAAGAAATAAATACTAAATATATGTGCTTGTTATTATATTAGGATTAAGAGCACACATTTCCATAATAACTAAGGTCTTATTCTTTTATTAAATCAGTATAAAAAGAACTTACCTTAAATGGTCCTACTCAATACATTTGGAGTGTACTTAGTGTAATTTATTAGTCAAGATAAACTAATACCTAATTACACTACGACTATTCCAATGGTTTGTTCCTTTCCATCTTAGTTATGAGCTACTGTTTATAATTTACAAAGAACCAATAACACGATCTTCTATGTGTGACACCACACACCATGTTATCTACAATATAAATTAATTAAATAACTATACTTAGCAGTAAATGTAGATAATTTGACTAATGTGATTCTTAAATGTTTATACAAAAAGTTAGACTTTTAGTATACACTCTAACAGAGGTGGACAAACCCTTAGTCCGTTGGTGGATTAGTCCCCGGCAATCTCCGACTAGAGCTTACTCCTTATCGGTGAAGTACAACCTCTCACAATTCTCTCTTCCTCTTACAAGATGGAACTTAGGTTTAGGAGGAAGAGAAAGACTTGGAAGCCTTGGCAAAGATTTAAGAGTTATTCAATAAGCATGAGTAACCTCCTTCATGCTCCAAAGCTCCCCTTAAATAAGTGGAGAGAGTTGAACAAGAATTCAACTCATCTCAACACCAATCGACTGGTCCATGCACCATTCGACTGGTGCAACCGTTGGACATAGCCAATGACAGTCACAGAATTCACGATCCTGCTAACGACTATCTACCAGTCGACTGGTGTCATCACCAGTCGACTGGTCTTCACAATCGTCGAGCATAGAACCATACTGTGCTTTTATGAATTTTGGACCAATCGACTGGTACCTTACATTTGTTAGAATTTGAGAGATATCCTAAGGCAATCACCTTACGAATTTATTTCTATTTATTTGATAAGTATAGATTCACTATTTGAGTGTATATTATATGTTTGATTATCTTAAACTCATTTACTGAATGTCCATAATATAATTCATAACATGAGATAATTTGTGATTGGATCGCAACTAATGATTATCTCTACATGTGTAATTATGAATATATTGAAATTTTCCTAGTCGTCGAATTGATGCATTTGGACATCATCAATTCTATAAGACTAGCATGGGTTATACTCCTTAGTTTGGCCAAGCAGCCATTTTTCTCACTTGCTGGAGACATTGGGATGTCAAGAGTTAAATGTAGATGTTAGTTATGGTAACTAGTTCATTGAAGTGACTCGCTGTAAGACTTCATATGGTTCTCTACATATATATAGATATGTCTGTGAAGTTCTTACTGTAGCACGAGTGCAAGTTTCCTTCGACTTGAGGTATACAAGTCATCTTGTTCATAGAGACTTATACTTTGACATCTTAAGTAAGCATCTCATTGAGTTGTAGACACGGGATGATTGGGTATAAGTTAAAGTACCCAAGGTATTTGGATAGCCCATAGATGATTCACCGATCCTTGTGAGGAGACGTATACCCTATGGTCACTCGTTAGAATTATTACTCAAATTCTTTGGCCAAAGCATCGCATGTTAAGAGTGTGAGACTCTTGTACACATGTACGAGTAATTTGAATCTGTAAAATGAGAAAATATTACTTGGGCTAGGTGTGACGTAGTCAGCCTAGTGGGGACAAGACACATAGACCATGTCCTGAACCAAGTGGGTATAAGACGAGTGAAAGGAACAAGGCACGACTCACTATAGCTGCTGAAGTGTTTAGAATTAATTATAAGATCAACTATGGTTTTCTGACTAATTGGAGATCATGATGTACTACTAGGTTCTACTCATGATCGTTCTATAATTAAGTAGTTAATTATAGATGGTCAAGATAAACCGAGAACCTATTGGGTCACATGCACTAACGAGTCTCTAAAAGACGAAAAATAAGTTAAAGAATTGGATTCTTAGATCAAGAGATAAATGTTTGGTTGGACCATACATAAGATAAATATGGTAATATTTGTCACAATGGAAGCGCGGATGGGCCACATATCTTATGAAAGAGTTGGATCAGTTTTGGTTTAATCATGAATTAGTCATAAACCAACTTGGTTTAGGTGTGAACTAAACCAAGGGGTTAATGGGTTAATTTTTAGTTAAGGGATAATGGGTTGAATTTGAGCTTTCTAATCTAACTCATTAATGAGGGCTATATATATTGATATGGTTGAGAGAAAAATATACACATGAGATTATTAATTGGCTTGTAAGGTTTTTGGAAAACCTTAACCCAATTTCTCTTCTCCTCTCCCTCTCCCCTCTCTCTTTACCACTGCCAACAAGGGGAAGCCCTTTCCCTTGTTTCCGTGACCACCACAAGGAAGAAATATCTTTCTTGTGTGCTTCTCTTCCTCTTCCTCTTCCTCTTCCTCTTGATCCCTCTTCTTCGCTCGTGGCTAGTAACTTCCGAAGGAGAGGCTTGTACTCAAGCAATTGTCTTGAGGAGCTCGGCGTGGATACAAATAGAGGCGAGGTTCGACAACGTCACTACGGTTGATGCCCTTCTCATTACAAGTCATCCGTAAGGTACACCTAGCGTAAATTTACTTTTCGTAAAAAATTTAATTATGCGATCATGTTTGGCATGTTCTATCATTGTATGCGTGTGGTGCATGTGATGTAATAATTTAGGAATTATTATTATTTTATTTTCCGCTGCACATGTTTATGAAATGTGTTTTAGCACACACCACATCGGGCATATCCCAACAACATTCACTCACACTCATCTTTTCTGGAGTCACCCTTGAAACCCTCTTCTTCGCCCTTCAGCCCTCAGATGCACACGAGCCTGCGACTCCTCTCCATGCACCCTTGGCATTGCCTTGAAGTTTACTTCCCTTAGCTTCACTCCATTCCTCGTCCGACGGTCCCTCAGATGTCTTCCACACCATCCTTCACCGACTAAAAGATTCGAGCCCTAGGATGAGCTTCCCAATCTTGGCCGCACCAAATTCCTCATGTGTTTCATCAAGTCCTACATAACTCAAAAATATATCAAATACCTATGAAAGTCTAACTTAAACTCTTTGACACATAGATTAAAACCATGATCATACCGATCAATTCTAGGGCGATTGCACCAACAGTGACAGCTCGCGCCATGTTATGTTGGGTTAAGTTTTCAACTCCGGGCGCTCGCAACCAAAAAAATTAGCATCCTATTAACTTTTTGGTCTGGGTCTTCCGCTCTAGTTTCACTCACTTAGGTCCGGGTCTTCTGCTCAAGTTTTGCTCGCTTAGGTGATTTCGATCGTCAGAAATAGAGCTCACCCGAACCCATCTTCTAGCCTTCTTGAGCAACTCTCCACTCTGACTTCTCGTCCCTCAGAAACATCGCACTCTTCCTTCTCGTCTGCTAATATACTCTTCCGCAGCACCTCGTCCCTCGGGCACACTAAGCCCGTTGACTCTCTCCCGTGTCATCTTTCTTGCTAGCTATGTCTTTGGCTTGACCTCCTATCCTTCGAAGTTCCTGCACACTTAAACATAGGATATCAAAACATGGCAGGACCTAACTTGACTTGGTTTGATCACATCAAAACTTCTACGGGATACTTACATTTGATAACACTACAAATCAAACGGTAGGAGTTGGAGACTAGTTGGAACAAAGAAAGATGGAAATAATGGGCTAGTTCTTGAAGAAGGTATGGAGGGGAAATCTAAGGCCGCCAACTAATTGATCGAAGAAGCATGTAATGTGTCCTATAGGTGGCTCGTGTGGGCGGTTCTCTAGTAGTGGAATCTTAAACTCATGGTGGGAACGGATACCATAGGTTTTCCGAAGTTGTTGGGTAGCACCTTGGGTATATATGATATGTTGGAACTCATACCACTTGTCTGAAGGATCATAAGCGACCATGGGTTCGATAAAGAAGAAGAAAAGAAGGCAATCAGGATTGACAACAAAATGGAGAAAGAGAGACGAATTTATTGTATTGTTGGGCACGGGGAAAGGGATGAAGACAAAGACGTTGAAGGCAAAATAAAGCGAATGAGCATGACGTCACTTTTTGAGTAACCTAATATACCTTGGTAGTGGCACAATAGAGTTGTCACATTAAGTTGCCTAATCGTTAAATGACGAGATTTCTTCTCCGCAGTTGGATCGTTTGGCTGAAGGATCGTAACTTTGACCCAATCTACACAGTTAAAGTGCAATAATGATGGGTTACGAGGCGATGCATCAATCTCTAAGACTATGCAAACATAGCCATCGGATGCAAAGATTGGATAAGTGCCAACGTGTCCCCACCATCAAACCCAAGGTTGCATCAACAACAACATCGTCACATTCCATTGCATTTAATATGGTAAGGCACTCAGGAAACCGGAGATGGATACACGGCACCCATTAATATCATAGTATAGGACGCCAATCATCAGCATGATACACGATCTTGCGTATCTCATCCATTGAATGCGAGGATTTTCTCTTCCAGATGACCAATACTCAGCCAGCTGTCCTAGTAAAACAACCTCCTTGGATCAACACTCTAAGAAGATAACCTCGAAAAGTAAATGACAATTCATCATAGTGTAATCAGTCGGACTACGCCTTCTTTGACTAGACTTTAAGGAGAGGCTCGTGACGCGGCAAAGCTCTGCAATCCTACGTGTCACATAGTAAAGAAAGTCATACTGAGTCATCAGTTAAAGTCAAGATGCGGTAGATACTACCTATAGAGGGTAAAATTCATCATAAAAGCAACTCAAGTTGAGTTCAGTAAACCCAATACACTCATGTCTCAACTCAAATTCTGGCTCAACCCCAAGCCCTTGTTGGTTGCTATTCGGAATATCGTACTGGTTCCCCTGTACAAAAATTTTATACAAGTCCTAAACCATTCCTAACAACCTATTGTGTTATTTAAAAATTAAATTTGGAATTGCAAACAGAACTTAACATCATTGATTCCAAATTCAACTTATCTGTTCTTAGAGGTTTATACTTGGATTGCAAACGATGCTTAACATTATTAATCCAAATCCGTCCATGTTACAAATTCGATTAAATATTTATTTTAGATATCAGCTTCCAGGTTAAACATGGCGAGACACTAGGCCTTCTTGGGTATGGGATCATCCACCACTTCCTAGACAAAGCCTTTTAACGAAATTCAATATTTAATCTCCTTATAGTAACCCTAGCTAGGTTCAACCATTAAGAATAATCGAAACACAAGATCGAAAGACAAAAAAAAACACAAATTTGAATCACAAATTGGAAACCTAGAATCGCTAGCCTCTTGTGTTTGGTATTTCAAGATCTAAATAAAAGGATGAACTAGTTATGATGTGAAAATTAATAACTAGTTATACCTTTTGTAGCTTACAGACCTCACGATCTTCTGTCGTATTCCTCTTCTTATCTCGGGTGTCGTGTGGGTGACGATCTACCGAGACAAGAATCCACCCAAGCTTCCTTCTTCTCCCTGCAAGTTTCGGCCACCAACAATCTTCAAGAGATGAAGAACTTTCGACCACCAACCAAGCTCCAACGGATGCTAAGAAACACAGCCTCCTATCTCTCCTTCTTCCTCTAACAATATCTGGCCACCAACCAAGCTCCTTGAGATGAAGATGCCGCTAGCCACACAAGGAAGAAGAATAGGAGAAGGAGAAGGGATGAGGGTCGGCCACCACCAAGGAAGAGAAGAGAGGAATAATAGAATATATGTTATGAGGTGAGACACCTCTACCCTCTCTTTTATATTCATTGGTCTTGGCAAATAAGGACAGTTTTAAACATAATTAAAACTTCCTTATTTTCCTTGCCAATGGTTAATAAGGAAAATTTAATTAAAAATTTCCTTTTAAGCCTTTAATGTGGTCGGCCCCTACTACTCCTCCAAAAAAGGAAAGTTTTAAACACAAAATTAAAACTTCCTAATTTTTTTCAGGAATTTTTAAAATAAAAATTTCTCTTTTAAAAATTTCCTTCATGGTTGGTTATAAAAGGAAACTTTTATAAATTAAAATCTCTCTATTAAAATATGTGGATGATTACAATAAGGAAAGTTTTCTCCAAAATTAAAATCCTCCTTTCAATCTACAAATAAGGAAAGATATTAAACATTTCTCTTAATCCTTTGTAGAAACTATAAAAGGTAAATTTTAATTTTAAAACTCTCTTTCAAAATCATATCTTCCACATTAGAAAAGATTTTAAAATAAAATCATTTTTATTTTATTGTGGCTGGCCACCTAAGTCTGGGTTCCATGCTAGGGCCGGCCACCACTTGATCCATCCAAGGCATATCTTGGCCGGCCCTTGCTTGGGCTCCAAGCTTGGCTTGGTCGGCCACCTATGGATGGGTAAGAAGGTGGGTTTACGTGGGTATAAGACTTTATAAATAAGAGGCTATGACAAGGACCGCGAGGAGGAATTGGTTTTGGTCTCTCGATGAACTTGAGCTTCCCGTGTTTGCCCCGAACATCCAACTCGAGTTCATCAATAATATCTCATTCCACTAAAGAGTTATTATTGCACTACCGTACCAATCTCATATTACTATATGGGCTCCTTCTTATCATGAGTGTGTTAGTCTCCCTGTGTTTAAGATATTGAATGCCCACTAATTAAATGAGTTACTAACAACTCACTTAATTAATATCTAGCTCCAAGAGTAGTACCACTCAACCTTATCGTCATGTCGGACTAAGTCCACCTGTAGAGTTTACATGACAATTCTTATGAGCTCCTCAAGGGGGCATCATCAACCTAGATTACTAAGATAATTTTATTCTATAATCAACAACACACCATATAAATAATATTATTTCTCAACTTATCGGGCCTATTGATTTAACGAGTTAAATCGCACCCTTTGATAAATTAAAGAGATAAGTATTAAGTATATGTGCTTGTTATTATATCATGATTAAGAGTATACACTTCCATAATAGCATAGGTATTATTTTTTTATATAGTCAGTATAAAAAGAAACTACCTCAAATGGTCCTGCTCAATACACTCAGAGTGTACTAGTGTAATTTTATACTCAAGATGATTTGTTCCTTTTCATCTTAGTCGTGAGCTACTTTTTATAACTTATAAGGAATTAATAACATGATCTTCTGTGTGTGACACCACACGCCATGTTATCTACAATATAAATTAATTAAACAACTACACTTAGCATATAAATGTAGACATTTGACCAATATGATTCTTTATTTCAAAATAGATGTTTACAAAAAGCTTGGTTTTTAATATACACTCTAACAATCTCTCACTTATACTAAAAGACTATGTTATCATAAACACTACCATACATCTGATTCTCATTCCTTCAACATGCCGATTAAAAACTTTCACTGGAAGGGCCTTAGTGAAAGGATCTACCAGGTTATCTGCTGATTCAATCTTGGCGACAACAACTTCTCCTCATTTTACAATATCTCGTATCAGGTGGTACTTGCGCTCTTTGTGTTTACTCGCCTTATGGGCTCATGGTTTCTTCGAGTTTGCTACTGCACCGCTATTATCACAATAAATTGTGATGATTTTGGGCAAACCAGGAATCACATCTAAGTCCATTAGGAAGTTCCTAAGTCATACAGCTTCTTTGGCTGCCTCAGAGGCTGCCAAATACTCAGCTTCCATGGTTGAGTCTGAAACGCATTTCTTCTTAACACTCCTGGCTCCACCTCCTAAAGTAAACATATAGTCTGATGTAGACTTACTATTGTCCCTATATGATTGGAAGTTGGAATCCATGTAACCCACAGTGTAATGCCCGAAAATTCTCAAAACTATTTTAGAAATATTCTATGATTTTTTTGGAATTTTAGAATATTTTTATTGAATTTTTAGAGTAGCGGAAGTAGCAAAAATAAATAGGACCGTAAAATAGCCTACGCGGGAATTGAACCCGAGACCTAGGGGTCCTATGACTTATAGATAGCTTTAGTAACCGGATGAACCCAGCAGGGTCGTGCTGAAAGGAAAGGGAATCAATAAGATTTATATTAGAGTTGGGCCGAAATACCCACTTAATATAAATAGAAAACTTGAGTGGGTTTGGTTTATTTTCTTTGGTTCGGGAAATTCTCCACCAAGACCTCACCTTACACGCCACCCCCTCTCCTTCTCCTTCTTCTTCTCGGCGCCAACCCTAGGGTTCTCTCCCTAGGGCCCTAAGAGCACCTTCCAACAGTGATTTCAGCACAAGGACGTTCCCCTCCGCGAGAAGAACGCGTTGGAGCGAGGAGATTGTCGAAAGGATCGTCTCCACCAGAATTCTAACGAAGAGGGTTGTAAGAAAATTAGCGTACGAGGTAAGAAACCCCTCACCTGCAGTATAAGTAGCTTCCGTATGGATTTTATATTTCAGTTTAGCAGTATATAGACTTTCGACACAAGGGATGTGAATTAGCGCACACCAGGTGTTCGATTAAATTGTTTATCGCAGTAAAATGCAACATAGGCATTTTAGTAGCTTAGATAAATGCAATAGAAGCATTTTTTTTCAGATTATTTAGTCTTGCTTCATCTTTTACAGGACTAGGTGTCCAATGGGTAGGCTCCCATAGTCGCCTCTAGGTTCAGATAACCTAGCTCTAGGTTCAGATAACCTAGAAAGAGCAAGACAAGCAATAATCAATTATATTCAGTATTTTACTTTTCAGTGGCACTATACAGGATTAGATATCCATTGGGCTGGGCTCCCATAGTCGGTCCCTAGGTTTAGATAACCTAGTAAACCCTACTAATGTAACACCCACTAAGCTTTTAAGATAAATAAGAGAATGATGAATTTTGCCTTAGAAAAATAATAAGATGTGAGTTGAAGCAAAAAGAAATAAAATGAAATAAAAAGAAGAGGAGGTCAAGAATTGAACCTTGAACCTCTTATATTATAATTTATAGAATTAATTAGTAGAAACCAATTGGGATAGAGAGAAGATATTGATAGCAAGGAAAGTGAATGCATGATAAAGATAGGAGTAAAGATCTAAGAAGAGAAAGCAAGAAAAGAGCAAGAGAAAGGCAATTTTCCTTCCTCCCTTTCTCTCTCTTTTCCCTCTCTTGCCGTGACATTAAATGGAGAATGAAGGGGATTCATTCCCCCTTGTTCTCATCATAAATGATGAGAATAAATTAGAAAATAAAATAAATAAAAGAAAATAGAAAATGGGTTAAAGGAGAAGGAAAGCAAAAACCAATTTTGCTACCTCTTCCCCCTTAATATAAAAAAAAATAAAAAATGATGTAAAGGGAAAATTCTATTTTTCTCTCATTTTCCCTCATCCTCCCTCTCCCTCACCGAACCCTCAGTCCCCTCTCCTCCATCTTCAGCCCAAGCCAAGGTTTTCTCCTAAGAAAGCCTAAGATACAAGGAGGACTTAGCAAGGAATCAAGGGAAGGGAACTAGAAGAAGAGGCTACTTCTTCCATCACCACACTTTAGATCCACAAGCGAAAAGGAAGTAAGCTTCCCCTCACCTGTGGTACAAGGCGTTTTATGTGCTTTTCGGATTTTATGAGGATTAAAAAACCTAGAATAGAATTTAAGAAAAATTCGGCCAAAGAAGAGTTTTCAAATCTAGGGAGGTTTAAACAAGTCCTCATTTCATGATATTTTTCTATGCTATGTAGGAAGGTTTTCCTTTATGTTTTTATACCTATATGATGTTTGGTCAGAGGAGTACCTAACCCTAGAATTTCAGCCAAAAATATTTTAAAGAGGTTAGGGAAATCATTGTTTAACCAAACTAGTACAAAATTCCCTCCATGAATTATTAAGGGTCTTTTGTTGGTTTTTCTTGCTTAAAAGTTACTTGGAACCAAAAGAAATCCACTCATATGTTTCGGCCAAGAAAAGAGCTTAGGGTTAGGAAGACCTTTAAATTTAAGTAACCATGTTTATATGATAGAATATAGAGTTCTCTTAAAGAATTTCATGTTGAATATTGCTAGAAATTCATGAACTCTTCATTAAGATTTTCGGCCATGATAAGATGGATAGCTTAGAAAAGCTTAAACAAAATTTTAACATGCTCAAGACCTCTGTGATATTAAGATATGAAAGTTGTTTAAATGCTCTCATGCTTAATTAGGGTATAGAGAATTTAGTTACATGATATATGACATGTAAGATCACAAGGGTCCTAGCTTGTTTATGAACCAAATTTGTATATGATGTTCTTAGTAATTTTTGCCATGAAACTTACTTAGGTTTTCCATGCTTTAGGCCACTTAAAACCTAGTTTAGAGATTGGTAGGTTTCGGCCATGAGGAAAAATAAAAGAAAAAGGAAAGAAACCTAGGAAGCCTAAGACACAATTCACATGTATGTTTATTATGCTTGTCTTTATACATGCTATGAAACTTGTATGACTTCCTATGCTTTTAGGCTATTTGAAGCAAAGTTAAACACTGATGAGTCTCGGCCAAGTAGGGTTTAAATGACCTAGAGGCCTTAGAATTTAAACCAATTGTGTTAAAAATGCTTCTTATGGAAATATGATAATATGTTGATTGAGTCACATGCTTGTATAATTTTTCCATGACCTAAATGGACCATTGTATGTTTCGGCCATGAAGGGATAGATGCCCTAGAAACCCTAGAACAAAAATTAAATATGCTCATGTCACTCTACATGAAATATGATAAGTAGAAAGCCAAAGTTCTCATGCTATATGTTGTTTAATGACCTAAAATGAGGCTAGGGTAAGTTTCGGCCATACCCATTGTATGATGCCTTATTATGAATTTATACATGATGTTAGTTCAAGTTCACATGCTTGTATGCTTGCTTTTATCCCTAATGAATACTTGTTAAATTTCGGTCATGACATATGTTAAGGGCTTGAAGAACTTAGGAACTAGCTCAAATATGCTTACTATGTTACTTGGAAAAAAAATGCTATAAATATGGTTTAAGGTTTCCATGCTTTCATGACATTTGGGACCTTGTTTCACACCTGATAGGATTCGGCCACATGAAGTTTAGGGACTTGGAGAACTTAGAGACCAAGTTAATCATGCTTATAATGCTTCCTATGAAATTGATGTGATGATAATTTAGGTTCCACATGCTTGGAGGTTGTTTTTACCTAAATTGAGATCTAAGGGGGGTTCGGCCATGATAAGAACCCAAGGGATTAGGAAGCTTAGAACCCAAGCTAACTATTACCATGTTTCTTATGATAGTATAATCACATGATACACCCTTATGCTTAAACATGTATGCTTGTGCTTTATACTTTTCATGATATGCTATGTGGATAGAAATATGCATGCTTGGATGATATGCTATGTGCTTAAAATATGCATGCTTTCATGATATGCTATGTGGATAGAAATATGCATGCTTTGATGATATGCTATGTACTTAAAATATGCATGCTTTCATGATATGCTATGTGGATAGAAATATGCATGCTTTGATGATATGCTATGTGCCTAAAATATGCATGCTCTCATGATATGCTATGTGGTGAAAATATGCATGCTTTTATGACATGATGTATGCCTAAGTGATGCATACTTTTTATGACATGATGTATGCCTAAGTGATGCATACTTTTTATGACATGATGTATGCCTAAGTGATGCATACTATTTATGATATGATGTATGCCTAAATGATGCATACTTTTATGACATAACGTATGCCTAAGTGATGCATACTTCTATGATATGCTATGTGACTAAATGATGCATTTTTATACATGCTACTTTATTTTGTAAGGCTTGTACCAAGGGTGGGCTCCTAATCAGCCCCTAGGCCTTTGGCTGTGTGATCCAGGCTAGTAAAAATAAAGAGATGGGCTCCTTAGTACGCCCCTAGGTCTATGGCTGTGTGATCCGGACCTAGTTCCTAGTATGATTCAAGACTTGCTACCTTGGATATACTTAGGAAGCGCGCATATCTACGTGATTTATCTATGTGTGGTACAAGCCGGGGCCCTGATTATGTTGATATTATGTTCAAGTATATATGTAAAAAGAAATGGTTTTAAAGATTATAAGACATACACATGTTTTTCGGATACATGTTTTCAAATCATATTGCATATACCTTATGATCATATTGTGATGATGCTATAATTTATGATATGCCATGATTAGATATGATTATGTTATGTTTCATGCTATGCTTTAAGAGCTTGATATGCCATGCCACCTTATGATGATACTATGATATGCTATGATTAGATATGATTATGTTATGTTTCATGCTATGCTTTAAAAGATGATATGCCATGACTAGTTATGATTTTGTTATGTTGCATATATGCTTAAAGAGTATGATATGTTATGCCATGACTAGTTGAGATCATGTTATGTTGAGACATTCTTTGATCATGTGATGATTTTCGGTTTTAGTGAGTAGGAAAGGAACTTACTGAGCCATGAGTGCTCATAGCTTACTTTCCTTGTACCACAGATAAAGGAAAAAGTTGGATGAGCTAAAGGAGCAGCAGGAGAGGCAAGGAGATGTGTGTGGCAGTGGCTAGGCAACCAAATAAGAACCTGCTTTAAAAACTTTTAAAAAACTATGCTTTGGTATCATGAATTGCAGTACCGTATGTGTGACTTGATGTTATGTTTCTACTAATTTTGATATCATGTTATTGATGCCATGATAGTGTAGTTCGGATTTGATGAAAAGAAAAACAAAAGAAAAGTTTTTATTAAACTAAGAAAATTATTTTAAGTCTTCCGTTATTTTAAAAATAAAAATTTGTACATGGAGTATCGTAGCCCCGTCCCTTAGGGTTAGCAGGGAGGGCGGGCGTTACAACTAAATTTGGGACTTGCAAACCCGGGGCTAGTTAGGGACGCGCGCATAGCATGTACAGTTACCGGGCCCAAACAGCAACATGTATATGTATTTTCATCTATTATGTATGTAGTTTTAAACTCTCACAAAACAGTTAGGTGAGATCAGTATAGCTTAAGCATTTGCTAGAACTAGCTCCGTTTATGCTTCAGTTCAGTTTATTTCTTTTATGGTTATGTATGATAACACTATGCTCAGCTTGTGGTTACATATGCTATAGATGATAGTATGCCATGTTTAGCTCTTGATTTCCATGTACTGTTTGATAGCATGTCATGTTTTAGTTTAATCAGTACATATTTCAAATGGCATGTTTTAAAAGCATAAATGCATCGTATGCATGTTTTGTGAGGTAGATGGTTTCTTACTAAGCGAAAGCTTATAGATACTTTCTTTTCCTTATACAGCAGATAAAGGTAAAGGAAAGATGGACTAGCGGAGGCTGGAGGGCAATGCTACGAAGATGCGTGTGGGCAGGAACTTAGAGTGGAGATCTTAGGAAATCACAGCAAGCTTGTTTTAAGCATGAGAACCTTTTAGCATTTTGTTATTTTGCACCTTTGTATGTTAAGTGTTATGAACTAGTTAATCATGCATCCTATCATGTTTGGAACACTATTTTTGTGATGTTAGAATGTTTAACCTTTAGTTTAGACCTTGCAATGTGATTGAGGCACGAAGCAGTGCTGAAATCAGACCTTGGGCACGAAATCAGAAACTCGAATCGATCAGCTGATCGATTCGAGAGTTTCCAATCGATCGAAGGATCGATTGGGCATCTGGTCTCGCGAACAGTAGGCGTCTGGATCGATCAGCCGATCGATCCAGCAATTTCTATCGCGAACAGAAGGCTCTGGGATCGATCACTGGATCGATTGGCCAATCTGGATCGATCAGCCGATCGATACAGAATATTGCCCGAGCACAGTAGCGTGCTGGATCGATCCAACCTATGTTCCGCATACAGTAGCCGGCTGGATCGATCACTGGATCGATCCGACCACTCCAATCGATCCGTGGATCGATTGGGAGGCCTGATATTAGTTAGAAACCCTTAGTTAAGTTCCTTGACCATTGGGGGATGTAACATATGTCATGAATAGCTTAGATTACATCCCTTAGCACATGTAGAATAAAGAAATGACAATAGTTTAGCAAAATTTTGATTAGTACAGCTTCCGCACTTAGTATTTAATGATGGTCATGGATTAGTTAGCACAGATTAATGTAACGATCGGCCTCATAGCCTAGTTAGTAGGAGGTGGGTCGTTACAGAGTGGTATCAGAGCAGTTTCCATACTTCCTACACACACATCAGCATTGAACCTGCAGCTTCCAAGTAAGAACATCTCTCACTTTCTCTATGTTTCTTGTTTTCATGTTCAGATATAACTAAAGCATGCTTGTTTATGATAATAGTTAACATGATAACAATAGTCACTCCCTCATGATTGTGTTAGTTATGTAAGTCCTTCATGTCTTTAGAAATGGCACGAGGACGCCCAGCTAGGAGGGCACCAGCCACTGAGCCCCAGCATGAGGCAGGCAGTTCAGTGTCTCCCCCAGACCTTACAGCACTAGTGGCTCAGTTACAGCAGCAGCTAGCTGAACAGCAACAGGAAATAGCCACCTTAAAGGCTAGTCAGCAGAACACTCCCACTATCACCCCGGGGCCTAATTTAGCGACACCAGTGGTCTTAGAGGTTCCACCAGTCCAGCCTGTAGCACCAGTAGCCCCAGTAGCAGGAACGCAGAGAGAAGCCTATCTGATCCAGTGGCAGAGAGTCAAGCCAGAGAATTTCTCAAGCAGCAGTGAACCATGGGATGCTCAAGTCTGGTTCAAAACAATGGAGAGTACGATGGAGCTTCTGGACTGGCCAGAGCATGAGAAGGTGAAGTGCGCCTCCTTCTGCTTGACAGGAGATGCACGCATGTGGTGGGAGAGAATTAGAGCGAAGATCCCAGTCAATCAGATGACATGGGCTAACTTCGAGAAAGAATTCTTCGAGGAGTTCTTTCACATGCAGGTCACAAACCGCCATTACAATGAGTTCACTGAATTTCGCCAGGGCAACCTATCAGTTGAGGAAGCCGTGAAGAAATTCAACAGATTGTCTCGTCTATGCCCTGAATTAGTCAACACAGAAAGGGAACGAGTCCGGTTGATGCTCAAGATCCTGAGGCCGGAAATAGCAATGAACGTGGCTGGCGGCATTCACATGCCGCAAACCACTGAAGAATTAGTTAGCAGTGCCCTGACCATTGAGCATTACCAGAATAGCATCAAGCAGCAGAAGCAAGTCCTCTCAGAAGCTAAAGGTCAAGGAGGCTCAGGTACTCAGAAACAGCAGGGTCACAGCTCCCATGGCTCTAACTGGAAAGGGAACTCCAGCAACAAGCGCAAACCAGGGAGTTACCCAAAAGGAGGGCCAGCTAGCAAGCAGCCCAGTTATCCAAAATGTGCTACTTGTGGGAAGTTCCACCCTGGAGTTTATCGCAAGGGCACACGAGGATGTTTTGAATGTGGACAGGAAGGGCACATGGCCAAACAGTGTCCGAACAAGGCTAGCTTTCCTCCACCACAGCCGATCCAGTATGAAGCCAATCCAGCAAAGTTGCATCAGATGCAGGCCGCTTTAGATGGTCCACACATCAGCCAGGGTAGATTAGAAGCCCCACCAGCTACGACCAATGCGAGGATCTACTCACTCACCAGAGAGGACGTAGCAAATGCCTCGACAGTTGTCACAGGTCAGATTAGTATTTTACAGCAAAGTACAACTGTCTTATTTGATACTGGGGCAACCCATTCATATATATCCAGGGCATTTGCTGAGAAGTTAGCAATACCTCCAGAGGTACTCAGTAGTTAGTTTTTGACGACGTTACCTTCAGGAGAAATTATGGCATCCACGCACTGGCTCAGAGCAGTGCCAGTCATTATAACATACAGAGAGCTCTTTTGTGATCTGATAGTGCTAAATATGACTGACTACGATGTCATCTTTGGGATGGACTTCTTGATCAAATACGGTGCCTCCATCGAGTGCCGTAAACAGAAAGTCATATTCGAATTCGTCGGAGAACCCAGGAGAAAGGCCAAGAAGTTTCTCTCAGCTATGAAGGCACAGAGGTTGATGGATTCAGGGTGTACGGGATTCTTAGCACACGTAGTCAGTACCAGATAGGACAAGGACCAATAGCTAGCAGAGGTCCGGGTCGTATGCGACTACCCAGCAGTCTTCCCTGAAGAGTTACCAGGATTAGCACCAGACAGGGAGATTGAATTTGAGATAGAGCTCATTCCCGGTACCAATCCGATCTCCAAAGCGCCTTATCGCATGGCTCCAGCAGAACTGAAAGAACTTCATGAGCAATTACAGGAGCTGCTTGACAAAGGCTTCATACGCCCTAGTCACTCACCATGGGGAGCGCCTGTATTGTTCGTAAAGAAGAAGGATGGGAGCATGCGCCTGTGTATAGATTACCGGGCACTGAACCAAGTTACGATCAAGAACAGGTATCCTCTTCCCAAAATAGATGACCTGTTTGATCAGCTAAAGGGAGCAGCAGTGTTCTCTAAGATAGACCTCAGATCAGGTTATCATCAGGTGAAGGTTAAAGAAGGGGATATACCCAAGACAGCATTCAGAACCAGATACGGACATTACGAGTTCGTAGTCATGCCCTTTGGCGTGACAAATGCTCCATCTACTTTCATGGACCTCATGAACAGGGTATTCAGGGAATATTTAGATAAGTTCATTATCGTGTTCATCGATGACATTCTTATCTATTCCAGAACTCAGGAAGAACATGCAGAGCATCTGAGAATAGTATTGCAGACCCTTCAGCAGAACCAGCTGTACGCCAAGTTCACAAAATGTGAATTTTGGTTAGATCAGGTGTCCTTCCTGGGTCATATCATCTCAAAGGATGGTATCATGGTAGACCCCAGTAAGATAGAAGCTGTGAGCAACTGGAAAAGACCCAAGAACGCCAGTGAGATCAGAAGTTTTCTGGGATTAGCAGGCTACTACAGAAAGTTCGTAGAGGACTTCTCTAGGATAGCCTCCCCACTGACAGCTCTTACCAGGAAGAACAGAAAATTTCAGTGGACAGAGGACTACGAGAACAGCTTCAGCGAACTGAAAAGAAGATTGACCAGTGCACCTATTCTAGCTCTACCAGAGAACACGGACAACTTCGACATTTATAGTGATGCCTCTAAGTTGGGACTAGGAGCAGTGCTGATGCAAAATGGCAAGGTGATCGCCTATGCCTCCAGACAACTCAAGGATTATGAGAGGAATTACCCCACTCATGACCTCGAGCTTGCAGCAGTAGTGTTTGCTCTCAAGGTTTGGAGACATTACTTGTATGGAGCTCAGTGTAGAGTGTATACAGATCATCAGAGTCTGAAGTACTTCTTCACTCAGAAGGATCTGAATATGCGACAACGCAGATGGCTAGAGCTGGTCAAAGATTACGACATAGACATCCTCTACCACCCAGGAAAAGCAAATACGGTAGCAAACGCCCTTAGTAGAAAGTCCAGCGCTACCCTGTTATCTCTAGCAGCTATGTCACCGCCCCTACAGAAGGAGATCTCAGATTTCGGTCTCGAACTCATAGTCGGACAGCTCTCTACTATGACGTTAGAGTCTACCTTGCTTGGTGACATCCAGACAGCTCAGGAGCAGGATCCTGAAATTCAGAGAATCAAGCAAGGTTTAGCAGAATCAGAAAGTGGAGAGTTCAGAATATCAGATAGCGGGGTGTTGTATGTTGGTGACAGGCTATGTGTTCCAGATCAGGAGGAACTCAAAAAGAAGGTTTTAGATGAGGCTCACAAGACTCCCTATGCGATGCATCCTGGCTCCACCAAAATGTACCAGGACTTGAAGAAACATTTTTGGTGGCCTAGGATGAAGAGAGACGTCGCTCGTTATGTCAGCACCTGCCTAACCTGTCAGAGGGTTAAGGCAGAACACCAGAGACCAGGAGGAGTCTTGCAGCCCATCCAGATCCCAGAATGGAAGTGGAAAGATATTTCTATGGATTTCATAGTGGGATTACCCAGGACCACGAATGGTTTTGATACCATCTGGGTAATAGTCGACAGGTTGACTAAATCAACCCACTTCTTAGCCATCAGGATATCCTACTCCATGGAACAGCTAGCTCAGTTATATCTCAAGGAGATCGTTAGATTACATGGAGTCCCACGAACCATTATTTCAGACAGAGACAGTAGGTTCACATCACACTTCTAGGAGTGTGTACAGTCGGCTTTGGGCATGAAACTAAAGTTCAGCACAGCCTTCCATCCTCAGACAGATGGGCAGACGGAGCGAGTAAATCAGGTACTCGAAGATATGCTCCGAGCATGTGCCCTAGATTTCAAAGGAAGTTGGTGCAAATATCTGAGTCTAGCAGAATTTGCATACAACAACAGCTATCAGGCCACTATCGGTATGGCACCTTATGAGGCTCTCTATGGGCGGAGGTGTAGATCTCCAATCTGCTAGTATGAGAGTGGTGAATAGAAAGAACTAGAACTTCAGACAGATCTAGTGGCAGATACCACAGCAGCTATACAGCAGATCCGCCAGAGGATAGAGACAGCTCAGAGCCGCCAGAAAAGCTATGCTGATACACGGCGCAGACCCTTAGAGTTTTCAGTTGGGGATTTTGTGTTCCTCAGAGTAGCTCCCATGAAGGGAGTAATGCGTTTTGGGAAGAAGGGCAAGCTAAGTCCCAGATATGTGGGACCATACCTTCTCAGCAGAAGAGTGGGCAAGGTAGCATATGAGCTAGAGCTATCCCAGGAAATGTCAACTGTCCACAACGTATTTCATGTCTCTATGCTGAAGAAGCATACCCCAGATGCCACCCAGGTGATTGAGCCCCAGTCGGTACATATCCGCGAAGACCTCAGCTATGATAGTCGGCCTACTCAGATCGTAGATCGAGCAGTTAAGAAATTACGGAACAAGGAGGTACCATTAGTAAAAGTCATTTGGCACAGTCACACAGCAGAAGAGGCAACTTGGGAGACAGAAGCTAGCATGAGACAGAAGTATCCAAAATTATTCTAAGTTTGAGGATGAACTTTTTATAAGGTATGGGGGATTGTAATGCCCGAAAATTCTCAAAACTATTTTAGAAATATTCTATGATTTTTCTGGAATTTTAGAATATTTTTATTGAATTTTTAGAGTAGCGGAAGTAGCAAAAATAAATAGGACCGTAAAATAGCCTACGCGGGAATTGAACCCAAGACCTAGGGGTCCTATGACTTATAGATAGCTTTAGTAACCGGATGAACCCAGCAGGGTTGTGCTGAAAGGAAAGGGAATCAATAAGATTTATATTAGAGTTGGGCCGAAATACCCACTTAATATAAATAGAAAACTTGAGTGGGTTTGGTTTATTTTCTTTGGTTCGGGAAATTCTCCGCCAAGACCTCACCTTACACGCCGCCCCCTCTCCTTCTCCTTCTTCTTCTCAGCGCCAACCCTAGGGTTCTCTCCCTAGGGCCCTAAGAGCACCTTCCGGCAGTGATTTCAGCACAAGGACGTTCCCCTCCGCGAGAAGAACGCGTTGGAGCGAGGAGATTGTCGAAAGGATCGTCTCCACCGGAATTCTAACGAATAGGGTTGTAAGAAAATTAGCGTACGAGGTAAGAAACCCCTCACCTGCAGTATAAGTAGCTTCCGTATGGATTTTATGTTTCAGTTTAGCGGTATATAGACTTTCGACACAAGGGATGTGAATTAGCGCACACCAGGTGTTCGATTAAATTGTTTATCGCAGTAAAATGCAACATAGGCATTTTAGTAGCTTAGATAAATGCAATAGAAGCATTTTTTTTCAGATTATTTAGTCTTGCTTCAGCTTTTACAGGACTAGGTGTCCAATGGGTAGGCTCCCATAATCGCCTCTAGGTTCAGATAACCTAGCTCTAGGTTCAGATAACCTAGAAAGAGCAAGACAAGCAATAATCAGTTATATTCAGTATTTTACTTTTCAGTGGCACTGTACAGGATTAGATATCCATTAGGCTGGGCTCCCATAGTCGGTCCCTACGTTTAGATAACCTAGTAAACCCTACTAAATTCGGGACTTGCAAACCCGGGGCTAGTTAGGGACGCGCGCATAGCACATACAATTGTCGGGCCCAAACAGCAACATGTATATGTATTTTCATCTATTATGTATGTATTTTTAAACTCTCACAAAACAGTTAGGTGAGATCAGTATAGCTTAAGCATTTGCTAGAACTAGCTCCGTTTATGCTTCAGTTCAGTTTATTTCTTTTATGGTTATGTATGATAACACTATGCTCAGCTTGTGGTTACATATGCTATAGATGATAGTATGCCATGTTTAGCTCTTGATTTCCATGTACTGTTTGATAGTATGCCATGTTTTAGTTTAATCAGTACATATTTCAAATGGCATGTTTTAAAAGCATAAATGCATCGTATGCATGTTTTGTGAGGTAGATGGTTTCTTACTAAGCGAAAGCTTATAGATACTTTCTTTTCCTTATACTGCAGATAAAGGTAAAGGAAAGATGGACTAGCGGAGGCTGGAGGGCAATGCTACGAAGATGTGTGTGGGCAGGAACTTGGAGTGGAGATCTTAGGAAATCACAGCAAGCTTGTTTTAAGCATGAGAACCTTTTAGCATTTTGTTATTTTGCACCTTCGTATGTTAAGTGTTATGAACTAGTTAATCATGCATCCTATCATGTTTGGAACACTATTTTTGTGATGTTAGAATGTTTAACCTTTAGTTTAGACCTTGCAATGTGATTGAGGCACGAAGCAGTGCTGAAATCAGACCTTGGGCACGAAATCAGAAACTCGAATCGATCAGCTGATCGATTCGAGAGTTTCCAATCGATCGAAGGATCGATTGGGCATCTGGTCTCGCGAACAGTAGGCGTCTGGATCGATCAGCCGATCGATCCAGCAATTTCTATCGCGAACAGAAGGCTCTGGGATCGATCACTGGATCGATTGACCAATCTGGATCGATCAGCCGATCGATCCAGAATATTGCCCGAGCACAGTAGCGTACTGGATCGATCATTGGATCGATCCAACCTATGTTCCGCATACAGTAGCCGGCTGGATCAATCACTGGATCGATCCGACCACTCCAATCGATCCGTAGATCGATTGGGAGGCCTGATATTAGCTAGAAACCCTTAGTTAAGTTCCTTGACCATTGGGGGATGTAACATATGTCATGAATAGCTTAGATTACATCCCTTAGCACATGTAGAATAAAGAAATGTCAATAGTTTAGCAAAATTTTGATTAGTACAGCTTCCGCACTTAGTATTTAATGATGGTCATGGATTAGTTAGCACAGATTAATGTAACGATCGGCCTCACAGCCTAGTTAGTAGGAGGTGGGTCGTTACACACAGAGAGCAAATTATCTGCTTGGTAAACCAACATATAATCTCTAGTCCTTCTCAGGTACTTTAATATATGCTTTACGGCAGTCCAATGTCCCTATACTGGATTACTTTGATATCTGCTAACCATGCCAACGGCAAAACAGATATCTGGTCTCGTGTACAACATAGCATACATTAGGCTTCCTACAGCTGAAACATATGGAACTGTCTTCATCTCTTCTATCTCCTTTGATTTCTTTGGAGACATCTCTTTAGATAAAGAAACTCCATGCCTAAAGGGTAGAAAACCTTTCTTAGAGTCTTGCATGCTAAAACGAGCTAGGATTGTATCGATATATGAAGCTTGGGATAAGCACAACATTCTTTTCTTGCGATCCCTTATTACTTTGACCCCAAGAATATGTGCGCATTCTCCCAAGTCCTTCATATCGAATTGTTTGGACAACCATACCCTTACTTCTGACAATACTTTGATATTGTTTCCAACTAACAAAATGTCATCTACGTATAGTACAAGAAATACCACCACGTTTCTATCACACTTCTTGTATATACAAGACTCATCTGGACACTGAATAAATCTATACGATTGGATTATTTCATTAAACCGGATGTTCCAAGACCTTGAAGCTTGCTTCAGTCCATAAATGGACCGATTTAGCTTACATACTAGATGCTCTTTGCCCTTTGCAATAAACCCTTCTGGTTGCTTCATATGAATGTTCTCTTCAAGACTTTCATTAAGGAAGCTGTCTTGACATCCATTTGCCAAATCTCATAATCCATATGAGCAGCAATAGATAAGAGTATCCAAATAGACTTAAGCATAACTACTGGCGAAAAGGTTTCCTCATAATCGATTCATTCTTTCTGAGTATACCCTTTCGCAACAAGTCTTACTTTGAAGGTTTCCACCTTCCCGTCTGTCCCTCTTTTCCTTTTGTAGATCTATTTACATCCAATAGCTTTTACACTATTTGATGGTTCTACTAGCTCCCAAATTTTGTTAGAATACATAGATTCTATTTCTGAATTCATTGCTCTTTGCCAAGATGTTGCATCTTTATCTTGGAGTGCTTCGTATATGTTCGGGGATCAGGTTCATGTTTACCTGGGATCAAGTCCGATGACTCTCCCAAAAATATGAATCTTTCAGGTTGCCTAACAACCCTCCCACTACTACGAGGCACTGTCTATTGTTGTGTATCATTTGTAATACGTGTTGTAGTTTCTTGTGATATTTCATCTTGCACTGTTGGTACTAAAGTAGGCATGTCCTCTAGTATTTCTTCTAGAACAATTTCACTCATGGGCTTATGGTTCATTACATAATCTTCCTCTAAAAATCGAGCATTGGTGTTAACAATGATCTTATGATTTTTAGGATTATAAAACAAACCACCTTTCGTTCCCTTAGGATATCCTACAAATAGACAAACTTCTGTACGTGATTCCAACTTGTTAGTATCTCCCTTTATCACATGTGTCGGACTACCCCATATCCGAATATGACTCAGACTAGGCTGATGTCCATTCCATAATTCCATGGGAGTAGAGGGTATTGATTTAGAATGTACCATATTTAGAATGTACACTATTGTTTCCAGAGCATATCCCCAAAAAGAATATGGTAATTCTGAATAACTCATCATCGATCTAACCATTTCCATAAGAGTTCTATTCCTTCTTTCTGCCACACCATTCTGTTGGGGTGTACCAGGTGCAGACAATTGGGATTGAATCCCTGTCTCTGATAAGTAATTCCTAAACTCTCCAAAGAAGTATTCGTCACCACGATCAGACCGTAGTATCTTAATACTTTTACATGACGTTTCTCCACATCAACCTTGTACTCTTTGAACTTATCAAAGCATTCAGATTTACGGCGCATCAAGTAAATGTACCCATATCTCGAATAATCATCTATGAAAGAGACAAAATATTAGAAACCACCTCTTGCCTGGATAGACATAGGACCACACAAATCAGAATGAACCAGTTCTAACACATCTTTGGCTCTATACCCCTTGGTCTTAAAAGGTTTCTTGGTTATTTTACCTTCCAAGCAAGATTCACAAGTTGAAAAATTTTTCAACACTAATGAACCCAAGAGTCCATCGGCTATAAGCCTTTGAATCCTACTCAAGTTAATATGACCAAGCCTTAGATGCCAAAGATATATTTGGTTCATTTCTGAAGGTTCCTCTCTCTTATTAGAATTAGAAGATGTGTTATTAATTTTAATTTGTTGCTTTGTAGGAGTAATTGGATTTAGAGTATACAAATTACCTACTAATGTACCAGAACAGACAATAACTCTATTTTTCTTGACAACCACTTTATCATCAAAAGAAACAACATATCTATCCAAAAATAGTTTAGAAACTGAAATTAAATTCTTTCTAAAACTTGGTACATAAAGCCAATTTCTCAAAATCAAAGTTCTATTCTTATCGAATGATAAGTAGACGTCTCCCACTGCAACAGCCGCCACTTTCGTAGCATTGCCCATGTAGACCGTTATCTCTCCCTCATATAGTCGTCAGGTTTCCTAGAACCCCTGCAATGTATTACAGACATGATTAGTGGCTCTTGTGTCTACACACTATGTACTGGTAGATAACACCGCTAAACATGTTTTAACTACAAGAGAATAAGATATACCTCTATTGTTCTGATTCCTACGAGGACAGACGACCTTCCAATGTCCAGACTGTTTACAGATGAAGCACTTGCCCTTTGGCTTCTTCACTCCAGCTTTAGGTCCAGTACCTAGAGATCTATTCACCTTCTTTGCTGAGTCAGCCAGTTTCTTCTTCTTCTTGCCTTTCGACTTAGAAGTAGAAACATTTTCAGCAAAGTGAATATGAGAACTATGACGAAATATACCTTCTGCTGCCTAAAGTTCTTTCAGAAGTTCCGCCAATGTATAAGCCCTTTTGTTCATGTTATAGTTCAGGCGGAACTGCTCAAAACTTCTGGGTAGCGTTTGGAGAATAATATCGATCTGGGTTTCCCCATCGATTTCAGCTCCAAGGATTTGTATTTCGTTCAAATAAGCTATCATCTTTAGGATATGATCTCTTACGGGTGCCCCATCTGACATGGTGGTTGTCATTAATTTTCTCATTGCCTCTTGCCTAGCAGCCCGATTTTGGTGTCCGAAGAGTTCCTTTAGATTGTTCATCATGTCATAGGCAGTTGGCAAGTCCTGATGCTGATGTTGCAATACATTTGACATTGAAGCCAAAATGTAACACCGTGTCATCTCATCTTCCTTGACCCATTTCTTTTGATGCCCAGTCTCCTCTTCACTAGAATCGCTGTTAGACACATTAGGGCAGACCTCTAATAGTACAAACTTATAACCTTCAGCAGTTAGGACAATGTCCAAGTTTCTTTTCCAATCTATGTATTTAGGACTAGTAAATTTGTTCTCTTTCAGTATAATAGTCAGTGGTTGAAAGTCATCCTAAGAACCATAAAATAAACTTTTGGTCAAGACTTTAAATTTAGAATAATATTGATCCCTCAAACAATATTATTTAAATTTACCAACACCTCAAAATACCTTGAATTTTACATGCCACGTTAGTGTGGACGTATACAAATTCAATATTTGTAAGAGGAGGTTTTACCCATTAATTTTATTATCTTGTCATCCTAACTTTATGACAAATAAAATTAATAGTTGGTTTTCCTTTGCCCTCACAAATAATAGCAGTGACTCCGTTGGGGAGGATACTATTAAATGCGCCTAAGTGCATACCATTACTTGATACTTAGTCCATTTAATAGGATCGTGCCCCTTCAGTTGGAGAAGATCACACGCTCCTAAATAATTTCCTATAGTCATCCATAAAGGAAGTTTGATCTAGTGATCCGCAAACAAACTCATCCGTTGTGGAGGGAGGTACTCAGAGCCAACACGCAAGTTTGTTGTATCACTTACAAACCAGTAATGGAGACAGTGGAATTTATTTACTAATCTCTCTCCCACTTAGTTATTTAAGGTGAGGAATTTTAACCATGCAAGCACACATCACAGTAAATAAAAGCAATAAATATGGAAATTAATTTTCCAACTATTATGGCTTCTTCCATCACTGTCCTCCGTGTGCTGCCAACCCTAGCTGCTGTCATCTTTAGCCACCGCAATCGGGTCTAGTCACCGCATCTATCTTGCTTCTTTTTCCGCTACACCTCTGGTCCATAAATAGTACCACGCCTCGCAAGGATATGATCCGCGACAAAAATAGAATTTTACATATATTGATCCTATATTCCACAAAGGAATGTACATGTAATCTAGATCGAAACAAAAATGTAAAATCCTGAAACTAATACAGCTCCTGCTGTATTAAATACAGCTCCTGCTGTATTAAATACATACAATCATATACACACATAAAATGCCCTCGACATGTCCAAGGGTCCAATCACACACAATCACATTAGGGTCATAATTGTTGGATCTAGAATGTCTACAACCACAGAGTTAACCTGCCTAAAATATGTATGGCATGTGTATAATTAAACTAAAAACCAAACACATAGAGGCAAACCCTAGCTCTGATACCAATTGTTGGTTGCTATTCGGAATATCGTATTGGTTCCCCTGTACAAAAATTTTGTACAAGTCCTAAACCATTCTTAACAACCTATTGTGTTCTTTAAAAATTTAATTTGGAATCACAAACAGAACTTAACATTATTGATTCCAAATTTAACTTATCTGTTCTTAGACGTTTATACTTGGATTGCAAACAATGTTTAACATTATTAATCCAAATCTGCCCATGTTATAAATTCGATTAAATATTTATTTCAGAGATCGGCTTCCAGGTTAAACATGGCGAGGCACTAGGTCTTCTTGGGTATGGGATCATCCACCACTTCCTAGACAAAGTCTTTCAATGAAATTCAATATTTAATCTCCTTATAGTAACCCTAGGTTCAACCATTAAGAACAATCGAAAGACAAGATCGAAAAATAAAAGAAACACAAATTTGAATCACAAATCTGAAACCTAGAATCGCTAGCCTCTTGTATTTGGTATTTCAAGATCTAAACAAAAGGATGAACTAGTTATGATGTAGAAACTAATAACTAGTTATACATTTTGTAGCTTATAGACCTCACGATCTTCTGTCGTATTCCTCTTCTTATCTCGGACGTCGTGTGGGCGACGATCTACCGAGATGAGAATCTACCCAAGCTTCCTTCTTCTCCAAGCAAGTTTCGGCCACCAACAATCTTCAAGAGATGAAGAACTTTCGGCCACCAACCAAGCTCCAACGGATGCTAAGAAACAAAGCCTCCTATCTCTCCTTCTTCCTCTAACAATATCCGGCCACCAACCAAGCTCCTTGAGATGAAGATGCCGCCGGCCACACAAGGAAGAAGAATAGGAGAAGGAGAAGGGATGAGGGTCGGCCACCACTAAGGAAGAGAAGAAAGGAATAATAGAAGATATGTTGTGAGGTGAGGCACCTCTACCCTCTCTTTTATATTCCTTGGTCTTGGCAAATAAGGAAAGTTTTAAACATAATTAAAACTTCCTTATTTTCCTTACCAATGACTAATAAGGAAAATTTAATTAAAAATTTCCTTTTAACCCTTTAATGTGGCCGGCCCCTACAACTCCTCCAAAAAAGGAAAGTTTTAAACACAAAATTAAAACTTCCTAATTTTTTCCGGAATTTTTAAAATAATAATTTCTCTTTTAAAAATTCCCTTCATGGTTGGTTATAAAAGGAAACTTTTATAAATTAAAATCTCTCTATTAAAACATGTGGATGATTACAATAAGGAAAGTTTTCTCTAAAATTAAAATCTTCCTTTCAATCTACAAAATAAGGAAAGATATTAAACATTTCTCTTAATCCTTTGTAAAAACTATAAAAGGTCAAATTTAATTTTAAAACTCTCTTTCAAAATCATGTCTTCCACATTAGGAAAGATTTTAAAATAAAATCTTTTTTATTTTATTGTGGTCCGCCACCTAAGCTTGGGCTCCAAGAGTAGTACCACTCAACCTTATCGTCATGTCAGACTAAGTCCACCTGCAAGGTTTACATGACAATCCTTATCAGCTCCTCAAGGGGACATCATCAACCTACATTAGTAGGACACAGTTTCATTCTATAATCAACAACACACCATATAAATAATATCATTTCCCAACTTATCGGACCTATTGATTTAACGAGCTAAATCACACCCTTTGATAAATTAAAGAAATAAGTATTAAGTATATGTGCTTGTTATTATATCATGATTAAGAGTACACACTGTTAGGACCTTCGGATAGCGGCTAGAGAGGGGGGGTGTGAATAGCTGACCTCAAATTATCGTTTCTTCCTACAATTTAGGTTAGCGCAGCGAAAATACAATGTAGAAACGAAAGTGGAGAAGATCAAACCTCAAACACGATGATGTAACGAGGTTCGGAGATGATACTCCTACTCCTCGGCGTGTCCGTAAGGTGGACGAAGCCTATCAATCCGTCGGTGGATGAGACCCCGGAAAACCGGCTAACAACAACTCCTTCTGGGTGGAGAAACCTCGCCACAAACTCTTTTGCAACAGCAATAAAGGAGTACAAGATAGAGCAAGAAAACAAGAAGAATATAAATGTAACAACACTTTGCTTGCCTTCTTGTCGACTAGAGTTCGATGAAGCAACAACTTCACGATGCCAGCAGCTCGAAAAACCAGTAGGGAAGCTCACACGAAGCTTCAGAAACACAGAGCTCAGCAAAGCTCAGATCGCAAGAGTGAGGAACAAGAAGAACCGTTACTGTAGAGGCGCTCGACCTCGATATATATCCTGCACCTGCTGCACCTGTGAAGAAGACAAAGAGCAATACAGAAATCTAGCCGTTGTGTCGCAACGGCTAGGCCTGGACCGATTAGGCTCCAACCTGATCGGTCTGGGAGACTCCTGATCGGTCTGTGGACCGATCAGGCCCTAGGCTGATCGGTCCCTAGACCGATCAACCAACTCTCACAGAGAGTTGGCTTCGAAGTCTGATCGGTCTGTGGACCGATCAGGACTCAGGTGGATCGGTCCACAGACCGATCCCCCTCTTTCTTCTCCCGATCTTCTTCGCTTCTGTATAATTACTGATCGGTCACCAGACCGATCAGGTGTGAACACACTGTTTGGTCACTGATCGATCACCAAACCGATCAGTCAACCAGCGTATCACTAGATCGGTCACCAGACCGATCCAGGTTTAGAGCTCCCAGCCCTAAACCCTACCTGGTCCTGAGAACGAGCTACCGAGCCCTCTCAGACCTAGTCCGGAGAACGAGCTACCGAGCCCTCTCCGACTTCCCATGTCCAGTCTAGAGAACGAGCTACCGAGCCCTCTCCGACTTCATCCGGTCCAGAGAACGAGCTACCGAGCCCTCTCTGACCTAGTCCAGAGAACGAGCTACCGAGCCCTCTCCGACTTCGTCTGGTCCAGAGAACGAGCTACCGAGCCCTCTCTGACCTAATCCGGAGAACGAGCTACCGAGCCCTCTCCGACTTCGTCCGGTCCAGAGAACGAGCTACCGAGCCCTCTCTGACCTAGTCCGGAGAACAAGCTACCGAGCCCTCTCCGACTCCATCCGGTCCAGAGAACGAGCTACCGAGCCCTCTCTTACCACAATTCGGAGAACGAGCTCCCAAGCCCTCTCCGACTTCCCATGCCAAGTTTCCATACTTGGACTTTTCCGTGCCAAGTCTCCATACTTGGACTTTTCCCGTGCCAAGCTCCCTGTTTGGACTTTTCCGTGCCAAGTCTCCACACTTAGACTTTTCTCGTGCCAAGCTCCCTGCTTGGACTTTTCACCAGATGTCTGGTCAATCTTGACCTATCTGGATTTCCCTTGCCTGGCTGCACTCACCAGGACTTTCCCTTGCCTGGCTTCACTCACCAGGACTTTCACCTAGCTTCACTCACCAGGATTTCCCGAATCAGGTCGACTCACCTCGGGTCAACCAGGTCAACCTTGACCAAAGATTGCACCCACAATCTCCCAAGTTTGTATTCTGTCAAACATCAGAATACACCTTTTCTACTCTCGTCAAACATCATAATAGAACTTTTCTCTTCTCGTCAAACATCAAAATACAACTCGAGTCAGGTCAACTCGAGTCAGGTCAACCTTGACCTAAGGTTGTACCAACACACACTTCCATAATAACAGAGGTATTGTTCTTTTATATAGTCAGTATAAAAAGAAACTACCTCAAATGGTCCTGCTCAATACACTCAGAGTATACTAGTGTAATTTTATAGTCAAGATAAACTAATATCAAATTACACTACGAATATTCCAATGGTTTATTCCTTTCCATTTTAGTCGTGAGCTACTTTTTATAACTTATAAGGAACTGATAACATGATCTTCTGTGTGTGACACCACACACCATGTTATCTATAATATAAATTAATTGAACAACTATACTTAGCATATAAATATAGACATTTGACCAATGTGATTCTTTATTTCAAAATAAATGTTTACAAAAAACTAGGCTTTTAGTATACACTCTAACAACCCTAACACCAGCCTTTAGTCTCAGTTTCAACTACTGACTCTCTCTTAGTCTTGGCATTATACTCCCTCTCAGTCTCAGCAACAGACTCCCTCTCAATCTCGATGACAAACTTCCTCTCAATCCCGCCGATAGACTCCCTCTTAGTCTTAAAGATAGACTCTCTCACAGTCTTGACAACAGACTTCCTCTCAGTCTCAATAACATACTCCCTCACAGTCTTGTCTATTTCGACAACAAACTCCCTCGCAATATCGGTGATAGACTCTTTCTAAGTCTCGGCAACAGAATCTCTCTCTGTCACGTCCCGAGGGTATACTTTTCCGTCAAATTGGACGGTACCCCTTAGTGATAATGTGATAAGTAACAATATCAAACTTATTTCTTGTAAAATAAAAGTTGATGTAAAATAGAAACTTGCTAAGTTTTTAAATGATAATGCGGGTATGTATGGATGAATACGTGAACATACTAAAACTAAACAAGGTAAAGATTGTTGCAATTCTACAAAAACTCAAAGAGTCGATAAAAAACCAACCGAATCAAAATAGTAGAAAAATAAAATTTAATAACTCAAAGTTGAGCGGGACCGACATGTGCTGATCTCTAAGTGACACTAGGGTAGTCAACACAATCTGCCCTTTATCTACTAACCTAAAAGTTAAAGAAAAATAAGGGTAGTGAGTACAAAATACACAGTGTGTATAAGACAGATAGTGTATAATATTACATATAAGGAGATCAAAGGAAGCAGTCTCAAGTAAGTAAGAGCATTAATAAGTTCATCTTTTAACAAAAGCATAAATAATAATATAACTCTCTACTAACCTGCTCAACTCAGTATAACAATAAATCAGAGTGCATACAATACATCCAAAAACCACATGCACAAAAAAAGAACATAACAAGTATATCACAAACATATAACAAGTCTTGAATGTGCACAAACTAATGCTGTCACTATCTGGTCTAGTTAGCAGTCACTATTTGTGAGCAAACTCATGATACCACTATTTGGTCTAGTGGATAGACAGGATAAGATAGCTATCTACCTTCTCAGCTACTAACTGCAGGTGAACTTACGCTACCACTATTTGATCTAGTGGGTAGTCAAAGCATATAAATATCACTATTTACGGATAAACTCATGCTACCACTATCTGGTCTAGTAGACAGACAAGATGTGTAACCATTTAGCTACGGACTATAAATAAACTCACTCTACCACTATCCGATTTAGTGGGCAGTCTAAACATAAACATATAAAACCATACAAATCAAATAAACAGTTATAATCTCATCAAGGAGTAAAACCTCAAGCTACGCTATGATTTGATACCATTCTATATATATAAATAACATCATGCATGAATAATAATAAGACTATGCAAATATCAAACAAACTAAAATAAGGTCAAACAATAAAAGGCCAAGTTTAAGAATTGACAGATTAAATATCAAGATAATAATAAATACTATGCAATCAATGTAATTAAATAATAAAAATTACTACAGAAGTCAGAAGGAACTATCTACCTTATTATAGATCATTCTAATCGTCTTCACCTCAAAGATTTGCCTCGAGCTTGAATCATAAAAGTATAGGACACAAAGCAAAACTAAATATCATAATACTCCTAGTAGTCTGAATAGTCTGCAGAGATTAATCATTTAATTAATTTAATTAATTACTCTATTATTTCATCAATTAGTTAACATGATAATTAATTAACCAAGTTAAATAAATCTTTAAATGCTTGGATTTAACACTTTATCAACCTATAAGATTTAGGTAGTCTATTGATCACTCATCCGATGACTCCGTTAATTAATGAAGCTGTTAACCAATCAAAGCATTTATGAGACAAATTTTAATCTAATTAACCCATTCATTATTCAAAGCATGGAGACTCTAATTAAGTTAATTCTATCATTAATTAATGCATGCAAGTTTAATTCACTGAACCCCAATTTTAATTAACCTACTACAAATCAACTAAATTAAATTCCCTAAGTAATCCTTAATTATCAAATTAAATCACGAATAACCAACCAACTAATCAGAATTTAACTAATTAACTATTCCAATTAATTAAATTGTTAATAACTCAATTTAACCCTTAACAAATCTGTAATTATTAGTTAATCAACTAATTAATCAACTAATCAGTAATTTATTAATCAAACCATTCAATTAAAGCTATTAATAAACTTAACCAAATAATTAATCAATATATATCTTATTAATAATTGATCAATTAACCACAAATCAATACATCCTGACTTGATCAACTTAATTAATCTAGAAATCTAATAATTAATATATCTGTTAACCATATCAATGTATGATAATTAGTTTTAATCAAAACAAGGATTTAATTATCGTTACCCCTAACTTCAACTTTCTCCGGCAGTAGGCTCCCAGTGGTAGGCAGCTCCTATGGTGGAGAACAGGAGGAAGACGACGCAAGGAGAGTGACCCTGATAGCATAAAGAGGGCAGTCGCAATTTGGGTCATCGGTCGCGCCCGAACTCTGACAGAGAAAGGACCTAACAACAACTCAAGATGGGGAAGGAAAAGGGCCAAGCCTCGACTGTTTGCAAGGGTTGTACACGATGAGAAGAGCGGGAATGCAACGTCGGCATTGGCTATTCATGTGACAACTGGGCAACACCGACGACCAAGCGTGTACAAGGGTGACGCCGATAGATTCACGCGACGGGCAACGCCGCATGTGTGCGAGAAACGACGGAGGCGTTAACTCATAGGTTTTTAATTAAAATCATATGTTAATAAACTCAATTAACTCCTAACTTCACCAGAGTATTCTAAATATACTTTCCTCCTACCCGATTTATCCCTTCAAAATATCATTAAAATTTATTTTAAATTCTGAAAAATTCCCAAAAGCCATATACATTCATTTATGTTTATTTATTTATTTATAATTAACTATTATAATATTTATTCATATCAATTTAAATTTAGTCCTCAATTTATTAATTAGTATATATATATATATATATATATCCGGTAGCAAAGGAGGGGTCCCGTGCGGAAAGAGGTTAATGGCACGTGGAGGTCAAGGTCGAGACGATCAACGTAAAAGGTGAGCCGAGCGGGAGGCCACCTTGCCGATCGGCCGCAGCAGAAGGCCAGGCCGGCACGAAGATAAATTGACTAAGGGTCGAATTTTCGACGTTCAGGAATCCACATACGACAGCTGGTTGGGCCGAGCGGCCTCTCAGCTGGGTCGTAGGCCAACGTAGGCGCTATTCATCCGAGCATATGACCGAGCGGCCCACTCGCTCGGCCCCGCCTGTGTCCCCCTCGGACGACCAGTATGGTCGAGCGTCTCTCCCGCTCGACCCGATAAAAGACAGAAGGTGTAGAAGAGTACAAAAGGGACGCCCAGAGATATCTTTCTCGAGATATGTGCCGCCGACAGACAGCATAGTCGTCGGTCGGACCAGACAGAAACTTACGGTGGAAGTTTCCACTGTCATGTCAGAGATATGCTCGGACGGTTGCGGTATGGCGTCAGGCGTGCTTTTCTGACACATCCATTTTGAGGTATGTTTGGGAAGCGCGCACGCGTCGATGAGCGTGCACGCGCCTCCCCGGGGGCCTATATAATGACCCCCAGACTTCGACGGAGGTATGCAATCAACCATACTGTAGCTACAGTTCTCCTTATTTTTCTTCAGCGTTCTTCTCGCCTGACTTGAGCGTCGGAGGGTCGTCGTCGGGAACCCCTTCCTGGCCCGACTTTGTTGCAGGTTCGCCGGAGGTCCACCTCATCCCGGCGTCTACGCGGAGCCAGCAGAGAGCGCCACGTCCCCAGCTTTCATCAACTCACAGTTCGGACAGGATCAAATTGGCGCCGTCTATGGGAACACACCTGAATCCGAGCAGAGAAGGTGGAAGGAGTTGGACAACCACACACCGTGACACTCTCTCAGGAGGAGCTCGACGTCCATATTGAGGCAAGAGCGGCAAAAATCATGGAGCAACAGAAGACGCAAGCCGAGCGGTTAGCACAACAGGCAACTTCGGCGTCAGGTGGCCGAGCGACGGAGGAGGACCGCCCGGAGCAATACTCCACATGGGCGCAGAATAAAGGTCAGACCGGCACTCCAAGGAATGCGCCGCCCGCCCCTATTCTATTTTATCGGGCATTATTCCAGACTCCGTCCGAGCTGGCACAGGCCAATCAAGGGTCATCAGATGAAGCGCCCGTACGGGATGCTATGAAGGGGAAGGCACCTCAGGCTGAGTCATCCCCCGAGCGGATCAATCGACAGTTTTCCGAGATCATTCTTCAGGATCCACTGCCAAAGCACTACACGCCCCCGACGATCGGAGAATATAACAGGACCACCGACCCGGATGACCATCTGGGTAAGTTCGACAACACAACCACTTTACATCAATATACGGATGGTGTAAAGTGTAGGGTATTTCTCACCACCCTTTCGGGATCGGCGCAACGGTGGTTCCGGAGGCTACCGGACGGATTGATCACAAGCTTCAAAAAATTCCACATGGCTTTCCTTCATCATTTCGAGAGCAGCAGGTGCTACCAGAAGACCAGCGTCAACTTGTTCGCCATAAAACAAGGCCCGAGGGAGACGCTCCGAGCTTACATCCAGCGCTTCAACCAGGTGGCCATGGATATCCCGATAGTCACCTCGGAGACCATGATGAATGCGTTCACACAAGGGCTTGTGGACGGTGATTTCTTCCGCTCACTCATCAGAAAGTCGACTCGTAGCTACGACCATATGCTGCACAAAGCCAATGAATACATCAATGTGGAGGAAGCCCAGACGGCAAGAAGAAAAGAAGCACTGGCAGAGCCGCTGGCACTCGCCGAGCGGAGGCAACCAACCAGCCATCAACCGCCAAGAGGACCTCGAGCCGAAGGAGTACATCCACACCACGAGTCAAGACGGCAAGCTGTCCAGCATGTGGCGGCTGATTGGCCTAAGAAGAAGGGAAAGGTATGGACTCTCATGTTCTGTTCACTTCACTAGTCAGCCACCCACAACACTCGTGACTGTCGGAGCCTTCCGCCAATCACTCACCCCGTGCCTAGGAGCTATCACCACCGATCCCCTTCACCTGATCCGCGCCCCCGACACCAGGACACCGGACCACGTGGGGCCAGGAAGTCGGTCAAGCGGCAGCGTCATCATCCACCGAGGGACAACCCCCGAGCCTCACAGGAGAGAGCGAGGCCCTCCGCTCGGGAGGAGGAAAATCGAAGCAATATTGCTCGGGGCGAAATCAACATCATCGCTAGGGGCCCTAAGGGAGGAGATTCCAACAGGGCCAGAAAGTCACACGCTCGGCAGCTAAGGATTCATGCAGAAGGCTGCAGTCAAGAACGAGCACGGGTCCCGAGATCAGCTTCGGGCCTAGGGACCTGGAAGGAGTCGAAGTGCCACACGACGACGCACTCATCATCCGAGTGGTAATAGCAAATTACACTATTCACCATATCTTTATTGATACAGGCAGCTCGGTCAACATTATCTTCAAAAAGGCGTTCGACCAACTACAAATTGATCGTGCCGAGCTGCTCCCGATGACAACACCCTTGTATGGATTCACTGGCAACAAGGTCTTGCCGGTCGGCCAGACCAGGCTGGCTATATCGCTGGGTGAGGAGCCGCTGCGAAGAACGAGAACCACTAACTTCATAGTGGTCGATGTCCCCTCCACTTACAATGTCATATTAGGGCGACCTGCACTCAACGAATTCCGAGCGGTTGTCTCCACTTTCTGCCAGAAGATCAAGTTCCCCGTGGAGAACCAAGTTGGCGAAGTCCGAGGAGACCAGCTGGCCGCCCGGCGATGCTATGTGGAAATGGTCCGAGCCGAGTCCAGGTCCGAGCCGAGTCCAGGTCCGCGCGGAAAACACTGCGCCTCAAGGTAAATACCGTAACTGAAAGCCTCCAACTTTAGTTTATAAGGAAAAGGAGGAAGTACAGCTCCAGCCCGACCAGCCAGAAGCCACAACATTCATAGCGTCTAACTTGGAGGAAGACCAGAGGGAGGAGCTGGTCGAGTGCTTATGACGCAACCATGATGTCTTCGCATGGTCAACCCACGAGTTGTCGGACATTTCGCCAAGCGTAGCGCAGCATGAGCTCCATGTCCGACCGGACGCTCAGCCAGTGAAGCAGACAAAGCAGGACTTCAGCGCGAAGCAGAACGTCATCATCTGAGCGGAGGTTGAAAAGCTACTGGAAGCCGGCCATATACGGGAAGTGCAATTCCCGAGCTGGTTGGCAAATGTTGTGCTAGTCTCCAAGTCGTGTAACAAGTGGAGGGTCTGCATCGATTTCGGGACCTTAATAGGGCATGCCCGAAGGACTTCTACCCTCTGCCCCGGATCGACCAAATGGTGGACTCGACCGCCGGATGAGAGTTGATATGCATGCTGGATGCATATCAGGGTTATCACCCGGTGTCGCTCGCCCGAGAAGACCAGGAGAAAGTGAGTTTCATCACGACGGACGGCACCTACTGCTACAAGGTAATGCCGTTCGAGTTGAAGAACGCGGGCGCCACGTATCAGCGACTCATGAACAGAGTGTTCCGAAAGCAGATCGGGCGAAACTTGGAGGTATACGTAGATGACATACTTATTAAATCACTCCGAGCGGTCGAACTGTGTGCAGATATAGAAGAAACCTTCCGGACGCTGAGAATGTACAGAGTCAAGCTGAACCCCCAGAAGTGTCTGTTTGGGGCGAAAGGTGGGTGATTCCTGGGCTACATTGTTACCGAACGGGGCATCGAGGCGAACCCTAGCAAAGTGAGGGCGCTGCAGGACATGTCACCGCCCCGAAGCATGAAGGAAGTGCAACGCCTCACTGGACGGATAACAACCTTGTAACAATTCATCTCCAAGACAGCCGACCGGAGTTTGCCATTCTTCAAGATTTTGCGTCGAGCAGCCAAATTCCAATGGAACACAGAGTGTGATCAGGCTTTCGAAGAATTAAAGGTGTATCTGAATTCATTACCTGTACTGGCTAAGCCAGCCACCGGCGAACCGTTTCGTATTTACCTATCCTCGACCGAATAGGTCGTCGGCTCGGCGCTAGTAAGGCAAAATAGCAAAGAGCGGTCTATGTATTTCTTAAGTCATATCCTAAAGGATGCTAAGTCCCGCTACACTGGTCTCGAAAAGCTTGCATTCGCTTTAGTCCTCGCCGCTCGGAGACTCCGGCCCTATTTTCTGCCGCACACAATCATTATCATGATGAACAACCCTCTAGGGAGAGTGCTCCTCAATCCAGAGGCGTCCGGACGGCTGATTAAATGGACTACTGAGCTCAGTGAATTTGATATTCAATACCAGCCCCGCACAACAATTAAAGCGCAATCCTTAGCGGACTTCATCATGGAAGTACAGAGCCCCAAGCCTGAGGGTTCCTGGAAGGTCTATGTGGATGGGTCATCAACTTGACTCGGGAGCGGAGTCGACATTCTGTTAATCTCACCACAGGAAGAGCGGATGCATCTGTCCATTCGGTTGGATTATCGAGCTACTAATAATGAGGCGGAATATGAAGCCTTCATAGCGGGACTGCAGGCCGCCCCGCATATGGGAGCAAGCCGAGTGATTATCTTCTCTGACTCTTAGCTCGCCGCTCAGCAACTCTCAAGAGTTTTCGAGGTCAACAATGCAAGGCTCAAGCTCTACGTGGAGACCTTTGAAAGGCTCAAGACCAGCTTTGGCGAGGAGGTCGTGCAAAAAATTCCCTGAGCAGACAACCAAGCAACAGATGAGTTGGCAAAGCTGGCTAGTTCAATAACACCGATCGGCGCTCAATAAGCAATCGAACAGGTATCCTTAGTAGCGCATATTGACAGGATGGAGGGCCTCACATTCCCTAGCGACTGGAGGATGGCTATAGTAGAGTTTTTGTGATCAGGAGTCACTCTGTCCGACCGGGATGAAGCCCAGCTTCTGAGAAGGAGAGTCGGTCGGTTCACCCTCATCGGGGACCAGCTTTACAAGAAAGTTTTTTCCCGGCCGCTTTTAAAGTGTGTCAGCTCGGAGGACGCGGAATATATATTGAAGGAAGTGCATCAAGGATCTTGCGAGGGACACCCAGGCAGTCGATCATTAGCTAGGAAGATCCTGTTGGTTGGGTACTTCTGGCCAACTCTCCAGGAAGACGTCGCTCGGACCGTAGCAACTTGCCTTTCCTGCCAGAAATACCACAGCTTCTCCCACCGACCGACGGAAGAGATGAAGGCATCCATGGTATCCTGTTCGTTCGACCAGTGGGGCATGGACATCGTGGGACCCTTACCTATGGCAACTGGGCAGAAAAAGTTTCTACTGGTAGCGGTGGACTACTTCTCCAAATCGGTTGAGGCAGAGCCACTGGCCAAGATCACCAAGCAGATGGTTAAAAAATTCATCTGGCAGCATCTCATATGTCGGTTCGGCATTCCAAGGCGGCTCGTGTTCGACAATGGGCGGAAGTTCGTCGGACAGGAGCTCCAAGAATGGTGCGAAGGGTACGACATCGAGCAACACTTCACCTCTGTGGTATACCCGCAGAGTAACGGACAAGCCGAAGTCGCCAACCGGGAAATTCTTCGAATTCTGAGGGTTCGGCTCGACCACCTCGGGGGCAGCTGGGTGGACGAACTCCCCGACGTCTTATGGGCACTCCGCACGACTCCTAAGGAGGGAACGGGGGGTCACACCATTCTACTTGGTGTACAGAGGAGAGGTTGTCGTGTCAGTAGAGGTCGGGATCGAATCTGATGGGGTGCAGCAATACGACGCAGACAACACCGAGCGGAGGCAACTGGAGCTGGATTTGGTAGATGAAGCGCGAGCTAAAGCAGTTGTTTGGCTAATGGCGTACCGGCAGAGAATGAAGCAAAATTATAATAGGCGAGTAATCCCCAGAACATTCCAGGTCGGCGATCTAGTATGGAAGAAGGTGAAGCCAGTCGGTGATGTGAGCAAGCTGGAGGCTCCCTGGGCGGGACCCTTTAAGGTCGTCGAGAAGCTCCGATCGAGTACATACTACCTTGAAGATCAAGAAGGGCAACGGCTGGAACGACCATGGAACGCTAATCACCTCCAGCCGTATTGAACTGGGTAAAAGGTGCACCTGTGTAATTAATTGCGTGTATTCCCATTTCGCGCTATCCTTTGAATGTAGGAATAAGATCATGAAAACGCCACGGCATAACTAATGCACACTGAACGACGAAGATTCTTCAAACCGTCGAGCGGCGACGTTAAACTCTAGGGTCGAAGTGGCGACCATAAATATCCCGCTCGGAAGACCGTCGAGCGGCGACGTTAAACTCTAGGGTCGAAGCAGCGAACATAAATATTCAGCTCGGAAGACCGTCGAGCGGCGACATTAAACTCTAGAGTCGAACCGGCGACTATAAATCCCCCAGCCTGAAGACCGTCGAGCGGCGACGTTAAACTCTAGGGTCGAAGCGGCGACCATAAATAGTCGGCTCGGAAGAACGTCGAGCGGCGACGTTAAACTCTAGAGTCGAACCGGCGATTATAAACTCCCCGGCCTGAAAACCGTCGAGTGGCGACGTTAAACTCTAGGGTCAAACCGGTGACTATAATCCCCCCGGCCTGAAGACCGTCGAGCGGCGACGTTAAACTCTAGGGTTGAAGCGGCGACCATAAATATCCCGCTCGGAAGACCGTCGAGCGGCGACGTTAAACTCTAGAGTCGAACCGGCGACTATAAACCCCCCGGCCTGAAGACCGTCAAGCGGCGACGTTAAACTCTAGGGTCGAAGCTGCGACCATAAATATCCTGCTCGGAAGACCGTCGAGCGGCGACGTTAAACTCTATGGTCGAAGCGGCAACCATAAATATCTCGCTCGGAAGACCGTCGAGCGACGATGTTAAACTCTAGGGTCGAACCGGCGATTATAAACCCCCCGGCCTGAAGACCGTCGAGGGTCGACGTCAAACTCTAAGGTCGAAGCGGCGACCATAAATAGCCCGTTCGGAAGACCGCCGATCGACGACGTTAAACTCTAGAATCGAACCGGCGACTATAAACCCCCCGGCCTGAAGACCGTCAAGCGGCGACGTTAAACTCTAGGGTCAAAGCGGCGACCATAAATAGCTCACTCGGAAGACCGTCGAACGGCGACGTAAAACTCTAGAGTCGGACTGGCAACTATAAACCCCCCCGCCTGAAGACCGTCAAGCGGCGATGTTAAACTCTAGGGTCAAAGCGGCGACCATAAATACCCCGCTCGGAAGACCGTCGAGCGGCAACGTGAAACTCTAGAGTCGGACCGGCGACTATAAACTCCGCCGCCTGAAGACCGTCGAGCGGCAACGTTAAATCTCAGAGTCGGACTGGCAACTATAAACCCTCCGGGCTTGAAGATCGCCCAAAGGCAACATTGAAACGCAACAGTTAACAAGAGACGAGCGGCGATTATTAGAAGTCAGGAGGAAATCAACCCAACCCGCTCGGGATACACGATTATCTATGTTAGGCCAAAGAGAGTAAACCAGCAAAGCGCGAGAAAATTTTCATAAAACAAAAGGGGAAGTTCGCCAACCGAGCAGCATAACTACAAAAACACTTCATTCTAGAAAGTCAAAAACATCCTTCGGCATAGTGGTAAGAAGGGCAACATGCTCGCGGACGGGAATTAGGAAGGACTCCAGAAGATGACCCTTTGCCTTCAGATAATCCGCCATGGCTGTAATAGCCAACTCGAAGGCATGGGCGAGCCGATCGCAGACCTTCTGAACAAATTCATCTGAGCGGATGTACTTCTGCCTCAGTGCGGCGAACCGGCTTGGTTCAGCCTCCTGATACTCCTTGAGAGCAGAGTGAGAGGCCTCGAGGTCCTCCTGTAGGGTCTTCAGCTTGTCCTTGAGAGCCACCACCTCGGTCGAACGACCCTTCTTCTCGCCGTCCAACATATCCGCCAATTCCTTTACCCGCTATTCCAGGGCACGGGCATCCACATTCTTCACGTCCAGATCGACGATAGCGCTATTCTTCCGAGTGGTCGCCAGTTCTATCTTGCGGTCATAAGTTTTAACCTGTTTTTCGAGTTGGCCCAGCATGTACGCCTGATCGGATGTTTTCTTCCGCTCGGCCTCCAACAGTCCCTGGGTCTTGGAGAGCTCCCTCTGTAACTCGGCATATGAGGGCGCTCGAGGGGTGGAGAGCCCGCTAGAAATTTTGAGCCACTTCAGTTCTTCCTCCAGCATCGCCAGACGATCGACAACAGCTACGTCTTCCACCCAACGCTAGAGAAAAAGGAGCTTTTAAATTCTGAACGGAAAAATCATGCGAATAAGTTGCAAGGAACTCATCCCGGTGGCATGCTGCAGGTGGCTGTCGCCCACCTGGCCAAGAGACATCGTGGCAACACGAGCGCGTGTGTCTTCCCATACCTTGGCGAGAGGCCCACGAATTGTGATGACATGTTCAGGAGTCGTTGGCCGAGCGGATTCGGCCATATAGTCCTCTATTGGGAGGTGCAGGACAGCCTTTATGACGCGGTGTCTGCCTAGCGTCGTATGAGCGGACACCGAAGGACCAGACGGCTGATCGGACAGTGCTGAATGTATGCCCAAGCGGCGAAGCCGGGGAGGCGCTGGAGGCAGGGAGCTGACCGGCGCCACCTCGAGGGGATCTGTCAATAGATCCAGCTGGGAGGGTGTCCGGTCGGAGGAAAGGACCTCGACTGATGGAGCTTTGCCTTTGGGAGAGAGAGACCCCGTCTGCCCGGGCACTGGTGTGGTTGAGGCGGCCGAGCGCAAAGGCACCTCCATCCTGCGTCTCTTCCGGTTAAGGGGAAGAATGTCCTTTGGGTCAGAGCCCTCTTCCCGAGCGGTCGGCTCCCTGCTGGAAGATGCTGCACCCATCGCCTCAACTGGAGAAGTCTGGGCGGCCGATGCCCCTACGTCAGCCTCGCTCTCACCCTCGTGAGAGCCGACCGGAGCGATATCCAATCGCTCTATTTCCTTGGCGGCCGCCGCCTCGATCGCCGTTGCTTTCTTCTTCAGAATTCCGAATAGCACGGACTCCATTACGACATTCGCTGCGAGGTAAAAGGAAGAAAATCAGTTAGACTCAAGACAAATGCATAAGTTAATTGCTTACCAAAGCTGCTCGGGAGTCTGGTTCGGCTCGGACTCAGGCCGAACATGTACATCACTCCTTCTGGTAGGAGCTTATTGATATCGAGCTTCAGGCCGGCCAGCATATTTGCAGCTTGGAGGTAGTCCGGCCGGGTCTTATACCTCTTCAGCTCGGGGGAAGTAGGTGGTCTGACCTGCCACTTAGTCAAGAAAGGGAGCCGCCCGGGAAGACGAAGGAAGAAAAAGTATTCCTTCCAATATTTGTTGGAAGTGGGCATCTTATCGAAGAAGACCAAGCCAATCCGAGACTGGAACAGATAAGTGCCTAGCTCGGATTGTTTGGGGTAATAAAAGTAATAGAAAACCTCCGGACAGAGGGGAATGTTGTGGATTATAAATAACACAACTACCCTGCACAAGAGGCGGAAGGAATTAGGCACGAGTTGGCCAAGCGGAATACCAAAGAAATTACAAACTTCGACGATGAAGGGATGGAGAGGAAACCGCAGACCGGCTACAAACTGGTCACGGAAAAAGCAAACCGTGCCGCGCGACGGGATGTGCGGCCGATCGGAAGGTGAGGCCAAAATAAGTTCGAAATCAGAGGGGAGGTCAAAGGCATTGATCAAGCTCTCAGCGTCCCGCGCCTCGAACCGCGACTCCATGGTCGTGTACCATGGGTCGGGAGCGAGCTTAGAAGGCTGAGAGGTGCTGGCCATCGCCGGAACAATGCGAAGAGTAGAGGCCGAAGAAAAACGAAGAGGGCAATGAAAAAGGTGATCGGAACAATGCTAAGAGAGTGCAAACACAGCGGGAGGGCAAAGAAAAACGTGAAAGAACGAAGGAACAAGGGGCAGAGAGTTCTTACAGAAAAAAAGATGGTTGAAGAAGAGAGCAAATGGCCGGAGTGCGAAGAACCAGTTCGCCGGAGAACAGAGCAGGAACCTTCGAATGCACGCACGCGATAACGCGAAAGCGACAGAGTAAGAGGAGGCCGAGTTTTAAAGCTTGGGCCCGACCGCTCGAAGTCGTCCGATCCAGGTCAAGGGATCCGAGGAGCAGGCCGTCGAATTTAAAAGGGCCAAATGTCACATCAGCCCTGACGGTACGATCGGGCGGTGACGACTGCATGGTCACGTGGTGGTGACTCATATGTCGCATTTAATGAGCATCATTATGCAGGCGTGGGCGCGTGCTTGGCCTTAATGGCGAGGATTTGCATGAATTCCGAGGAGATTCGGAGGACATCAGCGTTGACCGATGTTGGGTCGGCGAGACAACCACCAGCAAGTCGAACTCTCCGAGTATCAGTGGGTGTCACGCCGAACGGCAGCCACTTGCGTAGCACCCGAGCGGATGGGCATTCTCATCAGTTGCGGAACGGCCGTCATGTCGCCAGGCCAAAAGTCCAGTCAGTCGGACTTGCAGCCTCCTTCGACTAGACTTGAGGGGGAGGCATGTGATCTGGTAGCAAAGGAGAGGTCCCGTGCGGGCAGAGGTTAATGGCACATGGAGGTCAAGGTCGAGACAATCAACGTAAAAGGTGAGCCGAGCGGGAGGCCACCTTGCCGATCGGCCGCAGCAGAAGGCCAGGCTGACACGAAGATAACTTGACTAAGGGTCGAGTTTCCGACGTTCAGGAATCCACATACGACAGCTGGTTGGGCCGAGCGGCCTCTCAGCTAGGTCGTAGGCCAACGTAGGCACTATTCATCCGAGCATATGACCGAGTGACCCACTCGCTCGACCCCGCTTGCGTCCCCCCTGGACAACCAGTATGGCCGAGCGTCTCTCCCGCTCAGCCCGATAAAAGACAGAAGGTGCAGAAGAGTACAAAGGGGACGGGCAGAGATATCCTTCTCGAGATATGTGCCGCTGACAGACAGCATGGTCGGCGGCCGGACCAGACAGAGAATCATACGGTGGAAGTTTCCACTGTCATGTCAGAGATATGCTCGGACGGTTGCGGTATGACGTCAGACGTGCTTTTCTGACACATCCATTTTGAGGTATGTTTAGGGAAGCGCGCATGCATCGATGAGCGTGCATGCGTCTCCCCGAAGGCCTATATAAGGACCCCCAGACTTCGACGGAGGTATGCAATCAACCATACTGTAGCTACAGTTCTCCTTATTTTTCTTCAGCGTTCTTCTCGCTTGACTTGAGCGTCGGAGGATCGTCGCCGGGAACCCCTTCCCTGCCCGACTTTGTTGCAGGTTCGCCGGAGGTCTACCTCATCCCGGCGTCTACGCGGAGCCAACAGAGAGCACCACGTCCCCTGCTTTCATCAACTCACAGTTCGGACAGGATAATATATATATATATATATATCCCATTTGTTAACGTCCTCTCTCTGCATTAGATCTCAACATCAAGTCAATCTCATTCACATATCCTGATTTTATCTATTCTCAAGGTCATTCTACATCGACCTCTCCTTTTCCTTGCTTAAAACAGGCTTACACCCTGGCAGACTCATTGAACGTAACTGTGAATATTCCACACGTGACATCCTAAGAATGGGAGAGCAATTACGAGGTTGTCAAACCCGATCTCCTAGATGTTGTCTTACAAACACGTGACATTGGATGAGCGTAGCGGCAATTAAATGTTGTCAGATCTGATCCCCTCACCAGCCCCCATAATGATGATGTTTCATCTGACATGGAGATGCTCTCTTACGAAGGTAATGACAAAGGATTCCTACTTTTCTAAAAACTCTAGACCAGGTTCTACCCTTCTTCTCCATTTTTTTTTTCTCACACACCACTTCAAATGAATCCTAACTTGAGTATCAGAGTAGCCCTAGAATCAGTCCCACAGTCAATCTAGCTCTCTTATTTGGAGTACATTTCAAGCTCTCTTTTTTAGAGTGCATTTCAAGCACTTTGGAAAAAGCATGAGTCGACAAGTTCGTTGACGGATGATCCAACGATCCACGACATTTAACCAGAACAACAAAATCTTCCAAATTTTATATCCATCCGTCCACCCGCTTCCACTCAATTGGGAGAACACCAAATAGTTGATAAAAAAGCTCCGACAGTGTTACAAAGAACTTTTCTCTCCTTCCATTCAGATGCACACCCAAACAAGATCCTCATTGTTAATGAAAAACACAAGTCCATGGGAAGACCTCGCTAGGATCCAGCTGATGCTGCACTAACAAGTACAGTACAATTAAGACATCTTTATTAGTTGTCGAAATCCGTGATAGTTTGAGGCTAATCAAACTAAACCATTACTTGCAGTAAGCTGACACTAATTTTATCTTAAATGGCAACGATAAGAATCCTAGGAAAACATCACCCTGTTTATTCTCCTAGTTTGACCAATATAAACATTGGCTGCCTCAATGCTCCATGCACGATGCAAGATTTTTGCGATACTGGTCGTCAACGATTGTGCTTGTCTGCTTCCATGTTTAACTGATTGATTTTTTTTATGCTAATTGACTTCTCTTCTTGCTCATTGATGAAACTTGGGTGCCTGATCCTGTACCGCAAGCAGGCCAATATAGTCAGTCATATCTAGAATCACTTAGTACGTTAATTTACAATGTCTCCTACCTTTGTGGTGCTGGTGAACCAATGGGAATTCGATGAAGATGATAAAACATGATCTCTCTGCTTCTCTAAGATATTGTATATTGCCATTCATGATCTTTACAAGCTTTTGGCTGATGTAAAGACCAAGGCCTTCTCGTGAGATGCCTTGGTTGTGATGAAACATCTCCTGCACTAAAGTCTCAGGAATTCCAGGTGCAGGGTGGATGATTCTGCAAATAGAGCAAATATTGTGTTTGTACACATGCAACTTTGATTTCAAGGTTTGGTGATTTGACTCAGGTGTGACCGTGTGAGTTAAATCAAGCAAAGAGTATCCACACGATCAACATGCACCAAAAAGAATAATACTTGATTTCCAGACGATTATTCAGAACAAGTTTACCTGAATTCAAGATGGACAACATGCACTCCAGTACCTATACGCTCCTTTCTTGGAATGACTTGGAGTATGATGGATCCTTCCGCCTGAGGTGCAAACTGAAGTGCACTTGACAAGAAGTCTGCTAGAACCTGCTGCAGTCTCAAATTATCCCCATACAAGTACATAGATGTTACTTCTGCAGGCCAATCTTGAACAAGCGCCACCTGACGGTCTTTGCTTAGTGTCATTCCTTGGTTTACTACTGCATCCAGAGCTTCACCAAGGTTAAATTCGACTGAGTTCGGCTCCATATAACTGAAAAAAAGTCATATATGTTAACACATAAAGATAAAGGTAGTGTGGAATATCATATTGGAAAACAAGAAGAATGTGGAATTGTACGATAGGATTTTGGTGAGCATTAGTGTCACTTAATACAACCGTCAATACTTCACAAACACAATAACCATTGGATTGGCAAATTTCCATTTGGCAGGAAAATAAACCTTGAATACTATGGATGATTTTGATCTTGTTTTTCTTTTTCTTTTGCTTGCACTGATAATTTTAAGTGGCATCAGAATTTTCAGAATCTATATTGGAGTTATGATTCGTGCACAATGCTGCATTCGTGCATGATTATATTTTGGCTAAACAGCTGGCAACTTATAGATGAATCGTATCCTGCAACTTATCAAAAATAAGTAATATGCTTGTCAGTAGGATCCTGGAAATACACATACTGATTTTATTTGGGCAATTCATCGTCACAAATGCAGAAGACTTCCCAGATTTAAACTTCCAAATTTGTGGACATTGGTAATTTTCTCAAGCATGATGATAGATGACAATGACCAAAAAAACCAGAACAAGGAATGAGACTCATACCATTGTTCTATGCTTTCTAAATCCATGTCATCTACGATCTTTGCCAACTGCTCTTGACAGAGACCCTTTCTCCTAAGCAGTTGCTTCTGTTCCACAGTCAAGTCAGTTGCCTCCATCAAGTTGTGTGTAAATGTGATCCCATTTAGAGAATTTCTTATTTCTTGACGGATGTAAGCTAGTTCCTTGAGACTGTTAACTGCAGCTTGTTCAGACATTTTCTGCACATGCAAAGCATGTTGGAGCTCTGGACTGGTGACATGCAGAAAGCACAATGCTCCAGTGATTTTTCCCTCAGAATTCCTTCTCTTGTTTGCAGAGAGTAATGCTTCTATGTATTTGCCATTAATGTCAAAAAATCCAAATATGAATTTGTCAGCATCTTCACCTGCAATTAGTCTGTTCAACACAATCCTTAGCTTTGTTAATGTATCATGGTCCTTGACTCGACAGCCAAAACCATGAAGGCAAAATAACTCGCCAACAAGCATCTTGTCAAATGCATCTTCCCTCTTTATACCTGACACCTTTTCCATGGCTGAATTCCATTCACAACAACAGCCTGACTCATCGATTATGAAGATAGGAGGGATCAGCCCACTGGGATTTCGCACGATTGCAACATAATCACCTTGAATGCGAGTGTATTTATCCATGATCAGTTTCTGCTCTGTCACATCTTGTGCAACGAAGCAAACACCGACAATATCATCCTTCACATCTCGACTACAGCAAGAATTGACAACTAAGATTATTGGGTTACTACTATCCTGTTGTTTGAATGACTTCAGCTTAATCTCAATATTTTTCTCTTCTTTTCCTGTCATTAAAACAACACAAAAAAGGTATGCACAATTTGATTTTGGAGATTCAAAAGAGAGGCAAGCTGTGATAAAGAAACAAGAAATATAAACCAAACAGAATGCTCACCTTGCAAGGCAAAACGTAGCACATTTCTTACCACCTCTATTGAATCATCCTCCACAAGATTGATCAGAGGCATCCCAATAGCTTCTGCCACAGATAACCCAGTCAAATCTGTTACTTTGCTATTCCAGCCATTTATGTTGCCCCATGCATCAACAGCCCAAATTGGCACACTAGCTGTTTCGATAAGCCGAACCATCTCATTTGTGACAGTACGCAGTTCATCCACCCATTGGATCTTTGCATCATCCACTGCTGTACTGACAATCTTCTTTGAATCATCACCAACAGTCTCACCTTGCAGAGAACCACGCAAAATGAGCTGCAATGAGTGGATGGCATCCATTTCGACATCTTCCCAAGGAAGACTCCTCTTCTTCACAACCTCTAAAAAGGCCTTAAATGAAGTGCGTGGATGCATTCTGCGATCCTCATCATCTTTATCAACAGGTTCATGTTTAGCACCACCCCACTTGATCTCTTTCGCCGTGTGTGAACGAAACCAAAAAATAAAATCCCTGGAAGTAATCTTAATTGCAGCCATGCCACAGACTGCTTCCCCTAGTTCAGCACCTCCTTGATAGCCTGCTTCTATCAGGCTGTCCGTGCTTAAGCCAGTGGAACCATCATGGCACTCCACAAGCCATGCTGCAATATCCCTTATCTGTGTCTCAGTAGGTGTTGTTCCAAGCACACAAACCTGGTTCCGGTAACACAGAGCTGCTCCATCGCACTTAACAAGATCCATAACATTTGGTGATTGTGTGAAGATACCAACTGGTGCATCTCGGAGAAGCATATCACAAAGAAGTGTTTGTGTTTGGAGGATATGCTTCTCCTTTGCTTGAGCTGCCAGCTCAACCTCCTTGTTCAGCTGAACCCCAAATACTTGCATAAGAAATTCACAGGCATATCTAAGCGGGAAAGGCACAAACCTTGGACTGGTGTGATGGCAAACAACCAACCCCCAGAGCTTCCTCCCCTTCTGAACACCACCAGCTTCATCTTCATCCTCACTGATGGTCACCGACATAACGAGAGAAGCGATTGAACCCATGTTTGCCATGTATTGAGCATGGCAACCATGAGGGGCTCTTAAGGTGGATCCGCAAAGGCTCAGAGGCTGAATTAGTTTTTTATCCTGGATGACTTTAACCCCTGAAGCAGAGCAGTCACAGATCATTCTAACTTTGTTCTTCATGAAGAGAAACCGCGAAGCCTGCGGGATATCTGTAGCAGGGTAATGCAAGCCAAGATATGGCTCCAAATCTGATCTCCTACACTCAGCAATCACTTCGCCATGCTCATCTTCATGAAACTTGTACGCCATAACTCTGTCGTAGCCTGTAAGGTCACTCACTTCCCTAACCAAAACATCACACAGGAGAGAGATATTTCCGCTAGGCAAAGACTGCAACCTTGAGATGGCTTTGGCAGCTAATTTGTAAGACTTGAGAGCTCCAGCCGCAGTAACCGGCACATCATTAGGGTTAACAGGCTCTAGATCTATGACCAATCCCACATCAATTCGGTGCATGATTGCATAGAAGGGCTTACCCGAGCTTCTGCAATGCACAAGTATTGGGTTAAGGAGATTAACTTCTCCGAAACTAGCAGCTTTTTGCAGTGCCACCGCGCTTGGAGATCGAAAAAGACTTCGGACATCCGTACCAATTGTCAAGGTTTCTCGCTGCTCCATGCTGGGGACAGCGTGAGGCGCTAAGTCGAGCATCTCCGGCGTGTTCTCGCTGTAAGCGATCAACGTGAAGCCCTGGTCCTCGATGGCGAGAAGGCAGCCAAAAGGCTGGATGAACTTGCCACGCTGCATCGTCTGGAGGTAGGCGGAGACTGAGGAGGAGGGTAGGCCGCTATTGTCTCCGGCGCTCGACCGGTTGGCGGCGCTAGTGGAAGTAGAGTAGTCGAATGGCTGCCCGGACTCCTCGAAGTCGGCATGGAGCTTGGCGTCCAAGGTTGTCTGAGCAACCACGCGGGCACTGTGCTTCGAGCGCACAGAGCTGCTCCGGGAGCCGCTCGCTTTATTCGACTTGGACGACATCAAATCTATCTATTCCGCCTCCGAGACCATCACCAATCTCGCCAAAGCCGAAACCTCTCGGTTAATCTCTCGAACAACAGCAAGATATCATGTTATCCCACATCTGCAACAGCAATAGACCTAACAAGGACTGAACCAAAAAACTCATCGGAAATGGCCAATTCAAGCCCTAGATCATGGAAATGGTCGGCAAGATCACAAAAAGATAACTTTTTTTTGTCAACGGAACCAAAGGAAGAAAGAAAGCAAAGCAAAAGATGAGAAAAAGGGCAAAGAAGACAAGGCGATGTTCCAGATTCTGACTGAAGCATCCAAAGCGGAAGTTATCTTCAATTTGGCCATTAATTTCCCCTCAAACCCCATCGAATCTGAGAAACCGCGACGAAATCAAAACACCAGAAGGCCGATTAATGGCAGAACTTTTATTTATTAGGATCAGTGAGGAACAAGACGATTGGATCCAGATAAACTTTTATCCACAACTAATCATTTTATATATTATTATTATTATTATTATTATTATTATTATTTAATAATAATATTATTATCGTCCTAACTACGATTGTACATGATTTTTAGACAGAAGAAATTATAAAAAAAAACAATAGAAAGATTTAAACAGCAAGAAGAGATCGAGGAACCTGAGAGGAGCACGAAGAGGAAGAGGAAAAACTCGTGATTAGACGACGCCATCGATCGAGATTTCTTTACTTTATTTTGTAATTTTTTTTCTTTTCATTTTTTAGGTGTCGAGAAAAACAGAGATCAACGTGGTCACGTGACCTTGAGTGAAGTGGACCAGTTAGATGTGCGGACAGGATGAGGATTGGAGAAGGAGGCAGTGCATGTGTCAATGGGACCAAGGCTTTGGGAGTTGACGACTTGTACCAATCACGGGCCTAACTATTTCACGCTCTTTCAAATTATTTTTTTTAGTTTTCTATTTTGTTAAAAAATAGAGAACCATAATTCACCGTCTCTTATATAATTATATGAATGAAAATAAATTACGATAATAATTTACAATTGACCGACAAATAATTAAAAAATAATTTTTTAAAAAAATTATGAATCTGTCTAAAATTAATTTATGTCCTATTATAATAATCCGCTAATCAATCATTTCAAATATCTTGGCACCAAAATCGATAAATTGCTACTATTTTAAACTTACATATATTTAGTATGATGTTCTTTGATAAAATATAGATATTTTATAAATATTAAGCTCTATTTTTAATTTTATTTCATTGAAGCTTTGATTACAGTGTGACATTCTTAATAGAAATTTAGACTGTAAACATAAATAAAATAGTATTCAAAGTGTGTTCTTTTAAGGTGATCAGGAGAAGATTAGGATTTATGATCCAAGATCCGAACTAGTTGTCAATTTGGATCTCTTGGACCCTGAACCCCAGTCCCCTCCAAAACCACACACTTTGAATGTCGTTTTATTTATGTTCATAACATCAAAAATGATAAATTGATACTGTTTTAAGTTTAGATATGTCATATTTTTTTGATAAAATATAAGTATTTTATAAATATTGGTGGGGCTATTTTTAGTTTTCTTTTATCAAAATTTGTTAGCTTTGATTGAATTTGTATTTTTTTTCATAGATTGATATTGTTTTAAGGTTAAGTATGTTCAATGTGGCGTTATTTGTCGGAATTTAAACTGTGAATGTAAATAAAAAGATATCCAAAGTGTGTTATTTTAGAAGGGATCTAGAGACGATTAGGATTTAGGATCTAGGAGATCTGAATTATTTATTCAATAGCAGTCCGGATCTTCTAGAACCAAAACTCCGGATCTCTTCAAAACAACACACTTCGAATATTATTTCATTTACTCTCACATCATCAAAAAGGGTAAATTGATACTATTTTAAACTTAGGTATATTTAGTGGGTTGTTCTTTCATAAAATATAGGTATTTTATATACGTTAGGGGGCTATTTTTATTTTATTTTTTTTGTTAAAATTTACGGATTGAATTTGTATTTTTTTTTTTCATAAATTCATCAGGCTTTAAACTTAAGTTGGCGTTCTTGGTCAGAATTTAGGCACGAGTATAAATGAAACGGTACCCTAAGTATATTATTTTAAAGGAGATTCAGATAAATAAGGATTCAGGGTCTAGTTATCCGATATGTTTGCAGGTTAAAGAGGATCCGTTTCCTATTTTCGTACTGTTAAAAATAATTTATTATTTTTTTAAACTGTTTTAAAAATTAAATACTCTTTTATCCTTAAATTTTTCAATATTTGAAATATTGCTCAATTAGATATACATGCATGACCAAAAAGTAGTTACAGATTGTTAAAGAAATAATAAATGTTGACGTTCATATTTTAGATTTCTTATTATAATTTTTCATATGTTTTTAGTAATATATTCTTGGCACATCGAGCCAAGAGATGCCATATTAGGTCAAGCCCGAATCGACGTATGCCCTACCAGTGGTCCATCGACACACACATTTACTAGTATTTATTTCTCAAGAAGTTTTTTCTGAATCCAACTTTTCTATTAGCTCATGATTTATCATTAATGGACAACATGTGAACATTTAATGATCACTCCACTATCATCATCATGGAAGGAGAGTAAGCTAGCTTTTGGAACTGTTTTGGCTGCCTATGCATTCTCCTGAAATTAGGTGGAAGCGCATGGCTTCCATGAAAGAGGTCCCATAAGTACTCTTTACCCACAAGTAAAGATAGGTGGAGAAGATGAGCAACAGATACAAAATCAGAGTGGGATCTCAACATTAGACTTAAACTCAAATGAAGTAGATTTGAGTATGACATGGCTTCAAACTATATTAATTTTGATTTTTACTGTGAAAGTGTCAGGTGCAGCAGTTGGTAAAAAATATATATATAAAAGAACCATACTCCATTAAAACTCAAATAGTGTAAAATGAACAGATAGTTCTGGTTCCTGAAATGAGGACAATTTTACAGTGACAACTTTGCCACTTTCCAAATAGTTCTGGTTCCATCAAATACAGTGGTGAGAGAATAAAAGCTCCAGCTCTGAAAGCAAAATTGGGACCAAAGTTGAAGAACATCCGAAGAGCTACCTGACCCAAAGTTGGAAAACAGGCTGCATAAGATGCATGAACAGATTCAGTGGATTCTAGTAAAAGGTTGTGTTAATCATGGGACAATCATTGAGGCTATATTTCATTTACACCTAAAGAAAAAATGTTTTCTGAGGCACTTAGATATCAAAGTATCTATGAAAGTCTTAATTACCTCACTGTGAAATATATAAATTAACAATTCAAAAAAAAAAAAAGGACCAGCATATACATGATCCTTTTCTTTTTGACCATCCAATGCATGAAGGCATCCCCAGAAGAACGTTGGTCTTGCTACGACCAAATATTAATGAATTACTACTCTCAAGTAGATCAGATGGAATAAAGCTGCTCTTTTGCTTTGTGTGGGTATCTATCTCATCACATTCACTTTGTGCCAGAAAGAATCTGCCCCCTTTTGCTACTCTAGATATTACACTAAGAAGATGAGAGTAGCTTAGAGAATGTCTGTCTCAAGAAATAAAGAAAAAAATGATATATCAAATTACTAGACAATAGAATTTCCTACATCAACATTAAAATTAGTCAGCTATTGCTATTAAATCAAATAACATAAAAATCCAAATGCTGAGACAAATTGGTAACAAGTCCTGACTGTCAAGTTTGTCCATCAAAACCAACAATCGTGTGTGATCTAGGTGTAAACAAACTAGATCAGGAGAGCTTCTGCTCAAAGGTTTAACCATGGCTCACGTCTAAAACAGAGACTAGTCATCTAATGTGGCGTGAGGCACCTTGTGGTAAAACAATAATTTGTTTCAGCAAATAACCAAAAACAAACTTCAAGATGCAAAACTAAATGAACTTGGTTTGATAGGATAATGATATACCAAATAATCCAAGCTTTGCAGGGGAAAAGTGGAATAACATACTGATCTTGTATGAAAGCGATGGAGATGGCACGCTGGCCAGATGACTTTGATGCTGACCGGGAGATGACTTTATTAGGGAAGAACGATGACATTGGACACTCCTTTCGACTCCTTTTTGCGCACACTCGAAAGAGGAAATAGAAGGATATAGAGGGAAAATCAGGAAAGAGATCCTTAGCGTAAGCCCTACAATGCTCAAGTCAGTTAGGTGACCGAGCGTGAAGTGGAGAAGATGAACAATAATGCTGCGTATTCAAGCATAAATCATAAAGTATCAAGCATACAACGTACCTCACCAACAGAGAGAACCCTTTTTTATAATGAGGCGATAAGGAATATTTGGTGCAGGAGATGTCGAATAATAAAAGGCATACAATGTTCCTCCAAGAAATCTTCCATTATAAGAAGGTTCTGTTGCTTGCATGTGTCAGATATCAGAATATACTCTGATGAATATCTGTTATTCTCTAATAGATTGTTGCAATTCTCTGACAATGTTGTCCCTTGGAGGTAATCTGAACCGCCACATATCCAACCGGCTATATGTAACAAGAGATTAATAAGAATAGGAAACCGAGTTCCTTCAGCCCGACCAGTAATTAGGTCGATTGACTATATGCCCATAGACTCTGATATTAAATATTTGATAAGTAATGAGCTAAGTCTTGTAGGCCCGACCAGTGCTTGGGATGACTGTCCATATAATGAGAGACCTACTCTCAAGAGAAAAAAGGGAGCTCGACCACATAAGTTTGACCGACAGTGGATTCGTCAACTTTGTACTAAAGATTGAGAATTGGGGAGCTAGGTCCCAAACATTTGACCGACACAATAAGACTAACTAGCAATATGTTGAGTGTTATTTCATCATGCTGAAGATTCTGGTAGTAACGGAGAGTTGAGAAATGGGAGACAGTGCCCCATCAGATTGAATGGCCCTCATGGCGGTCCACTATACGCGGGGAGATGACTTGCATGCTGAGCATCTTAACTACTATAAGTTTGACCAGACTTTAGTCCATCCAGATGTATGTTGATAGACTACCTTTGAAGGGTGAGCTATTTGGTATACCTGATCGATGCATTAAAGCCGACCAGGTTTATTCTGTATATCCGGGCAATGATTGGAGAGACAAATCTCTTAAGCCTGACCGACTATAGGGCGGATCAACCAAATATTGAGACTTATGCTTAACAATTGGTAGTTGGGCCCCTTGAATCCGACCGACTTTATACTACAGGCCTTAGCATTGAGGGGCTTAGCTCTGACCCGAATTGCCACATCATCCTTGTTGGATCGAGAAATTCACTAGAGGGGGGGGGGGGGGAGGGGAGTGAATAGCAATTTAAAAAAAAATATTGTATCGAGAGTAAGCAGTGGAAGAGAAAAAGAACAACGCTAACACAATCCGATTTACTTGGTTTGGAGTTTTTGTCGACTCCTACTCCAGGCCCCGCACTCATCGAGTGCTTTCATTGGGCAATCACTAGCAGTTCATAAAAATGTTACAAGTGTAAGTACAGGAACTTTTTAAAAGAAATATCGACAACAAAATAAAGGAAAAAGAAATTCTTAGTAGCACGTTGTCGGAGAAGCTTTGCAGCGTCGCAGAAGCACAGTGCAGTAGAGCAAGCGTTGAAAGACGTTGTTGTTGTTGTTTTGAAGCTCTGGAGAAGACCTCCTTATATAAGAGGCTCCGGGCGCCCGGATCCCTTCCGGGCGCCTGGATTGTGACGTAACCCAGCCAACCAGAGCGCTCCACATTGCAACGTCGCTTCGGGATAAAACTTGCATTCCGAGCACCCGGATCCCTTACGGGCGCCCGAACCGTCCGAGTGTCAGGTTCCCTCTGGGCACCCGGACCTCTATTTTCCAGCTACCTACAAGAAAAAGTTAGTCCGAGACAAAATGCAAATTATATTACCCTGCAAAATAAAGTGTTAGCACAGTTATATAAGGAACGAGTAGTAATTAGATTCTGTCTCACTGAGATCGGAATCTAGTCAAGATCTCAACTTAAAGTTCTGAAATGGTTCTAAGTTGAATCGACGCCTAAGTTCCCTTCCCAGGAACGCATTCTCACAGTCACTCCCCTCTAGTGACTTACCTTAACTTATATGTCAAACGTCCAATTAGCCTTTCGACCCATCTGGACTTCGTGTCAACTATCCGGTCAGCCCGTCGACCTAGCTGGACTTCGTGCCAAACATCTGGTCATCCCATCAACCTGTCTGGACTTCGCGCTAGCTATCCGGTCGGTCCATCGACCTGTCTAGGCTTCGTGTCCAGTCAGCCCGTCGACCTGTCTGAGCTTCGTGTCAGCTATCCGATTAGCCCGTTGACCTAGCTGGGCTTCTCCTGCATGCTTGGTCATAGTGTTAGATCACAATGAAACTAACTTAACATACTTTGTCATTCATCAAAATCTGAGTTAGATCGTTAGTGATAACCACACCAACAATCTCTCCATTTTTGATGCAATGACAATCTGGTTAAGTTAGTGAAAAAATATACAATAAATAAGCACTTACAAGCAATGATGTTAAGTTAGTCTTGTTTTATTTTTTGGTAATTTTTTGTTGCTAACTTAAACCACCTAATCCTCCCCCTTTGATATTCATCAACAAACATAGGATAGATAAAAATACGTGTTTAAAAATAGAGAATCCGAAGTAAAATCAGATTGACTTGGGGGAGTTTAAAGTAGAAAATTTTGAAAATTTTACTTTAAAATTTTCTTTTAAGTTTTTCAAAATAACTAAGTTTTGAAAAATAGCTAACTTAGGTTGAAAATCGACTTAATTTTCAAAATAAGCTTGCAAATGGAAGATAAAAATTAAAGAACAATTTTCAAACATAAGTTGTATAGAGGCTAATTTCAAAAAGTAAGATAAATAAAGCCAATTTTATAAAATTTTAAAGCTAAGTTTGTAATATTCAAAAAGCTAATTTTTAAATAGTAATTTTCAAGTATTAAGTTCTGAAAAAGTTAGTTTTTCTAGAATAAGTTTATAAATTTTCAAAAATAAAATTGTATAAAATTTATCTTTGGATTATAAAAGGTAAGTTTACATACTCTATTTTTAAAAGTCAACAAAATCCTATTTCCAATTTTAAAAATTGAGTTTATGAAATCTAATTTTCAAAAACTTAGTTTATAAAGGTTAATATTTTTCAAAAGTGGATGTAAAAAATATTTTTCAAAACTAATTTTACAAAATATTTTCAATAAAGGAAAAAAATAAAAGAAAATTGAATTAATTCTCCCCCTGAACCTGACATAAAAAAAACTGTCTAACCAGTTAGTTACTTATTGACTATCAGAGGATAACAACTTTCACTTGGTTAGTTAGGTTAAGCCAATTGTAATCAGTTAATGTTTGACTAAACTGAATAACTTAACCTGATTGATATGTGTTTTGTATTTAACGCCCAGACTTGTGTTGATGCACTGAAATAAGCATTTTAAGTCTAGGCAATCTGCCTATGCATCTCACCCCTTTCTAAGTTCAGAAACAAGTCAATTGTAATCAATTAATGTGTGACTAAACTGAATAACTTAACCTGATTGATATGTGTTTTGTATTTAACATCCAGACTTGTGTTAATGCACTAAAATAAACATCTTAAGTCTAGGTAATCTGCCTATGCATCTCACCCCTTTCTAAGTTCAGAAACAAGTCAATTGTAATCAGTTAATGTTTGACTAAACTGAATAACTTAACCTAATTGATATGTGTTTTGTATTTAACGCCCAGACTTGTGTTGATGCACTGAAATAAGCATCTTAAGTCTAGGCAATCTGCCTATGCATCTCACCCCTTTCTAAGTTCAGAAATACACAAACAAGTTATCCCTAATGTGTTGGCGAGATGCTCAAACCTTAGATCTATAGGAGTATGCTTTCTAAGGGATTGATCTATTCTAAGGCTAAATCTAATTTTCAAAAATTCAAAAAATGGGAAATTTTGAAAACATAAATGTTTTTATCCTAGAATTTAAGAAAAACATTTTTTAAAAATAATTTCTGTAATTTAAGAATCCTAGTCTATTAATCATAACAAGATAAGTCAATATCTGAGATGCAATATAACTAAGTCAAAATACAATAGTCATGATAAAGTACACATAGTAACGATCTAGTCTATCTGGATGATGAGGAGGGTGGTCCGGACCCCAAGGAGCGTAACATTTCTACTAGCTCAGTATGACGGGTTTAGTCATCCTCTCGGGAGTTGGATAGGTCACGTCGAAGGTCAGAGATCTCCTGTCGCACGTCTCGTCATAAGTCGGAGACCTCCTGCCGCATCTCCCATCGTAGGTTGGTGACCTCCTGCTGCATACCTCGATGAAAGTCGGAGACCTCCTGATGGAGACTCATCATAGATAGCTCAAGTTTGGCAACTCGGTCGCCTAGAGTGTGAGGAGCGGGACATGGTGCTCGAGCTAGGGGCAGTGCCGGGCCCGGAGCGGCCTCGCCGAATAGTGCGACCATAAAGTCATCCTGCTCTGCCTCCTCCTCCTGGGCATCTGGGTCAGGCTGGTGTTGTGCCCCCCCCCCCTGCCAAGATAGGACACCCTCATCATCTATCTGGATATCTCCTAAAGAGAAGTTCCTAGATCCTACAATGTCAAACTCAGTCAGGACTCGGACATCACCTCTGGCGACGTTAATACATAGGGAGGCAATATATGCCATCAAAATGTGACAATATGGCATGTGAACTCGTGTGCTGGTGGTGACTCTAACTGAGTAGATAATAGTCTGAAAGATATGTAGGCTAATGTCTATATCTAATCTATGACAAAAGGCATAAAGGAGAAAAAAATGAAATGGGTGCATCATCGTGATGTCGCGAGTGGTCATCGGCAAAATACAGGAGACTAAACCCCTATAGAGTACATAGTCGTAAATGTTGGATTGTAAATTCGATAGAGGGGGAGTGAATATCGATTAAAAACTTTAGTACGCAGCGGAAAAAAAAAACAATAATGCTACCACAAGTATTTTTTATTTGGTTCGGAGCCTTCGGCGACTTATACTCTAAGGCCCGCACTTATCGAGTGCTTTCATTGGGCAATCCACTAGCAATTCAAAAAGATATTACACAATTGAATTATAGGAAATGCTAAAAGAAAATTCTGACAATAATTAAGAAAAGAAGAATGAAAGAAAGCACTTTGTCGGAGTACCTCACGGCGTCGCAGTAGCACGACACACTAAAGCTAGCTTTGAAAAATCTTGTCGTTGTTCTTTTGCTCCAGCCTACACCCTCCTTATATAGGAGTTCGGGGCACCCAGATCCCTTCAAGGTGCCCTGAATGTTGTAACGACCACCCTTCTTACTATACTATACTACTCCCTAAGGATGACCGTTACTTAACTACTAACTCTACTTAACCGGTATGATCGAAATCACGAGGAGTCTCTACCAAAAAAATTTCGACAAAGTCTCCCCTATACCGGTGACCATAACCGAGATACAAACATAGTATACATCAGCCACAGGCGGCTGGAACATTTATCAAACACCCACGCAGTTAAATAAGTATCAAACACACAAATATCTACTTACTAAACTGAACTCATCCTACATGCAACCTAGAACAAGAATAAACTCGAATGACACGGAGTGTAAAGTACAGTCTCAAATGTTTACAATAACTAAAATGCAGAAACAAAAAAAAAAGAATAAGGAAAGAAGACTAAAGGGACTCCTTTCTAGTCCCAAGACTTCCATAGTCCTGGCATCACACACCATCTGCGCCACCTTGTCGCCTTCCTTTATCTGCAGTAAGAGGAAATGCAATCTATAAGCAAAATGCTTAGTAAGCGCTATCTAACTCACAAAAACTCGATATGCATGTACATATATCTATAACATGATCTAACTGATTACTTACTGAAGACTACTTATGCTCATCTAATAATAAATGAATCAAACAGGCTGAAATGCTAAACATGTAAAGCTACTCATGCTCAGAAAATAGCAAAGAACAGTAAGCTAATCTAAACAACATGCTAGCATAAAAGAAAACTCAACTTGCTGATTTTAAAACAAAGTGAAACTTATTTCATTTCTTCTAAACTTATTCTTTATTTCACTTGTTTAAAACTTATTCTTTAATACTTTATACTTAGGTAAAACTTATTTTACTTGTTCAAAAACTTATACTTATAATACTTCAAAATAATAATCAACTTTCTTCTTGGGCCTAGGCATAGTACCATCTTATGCGCGTTCCCTAATAGGTTGGGGTAGCGAGCCACCAATCCTAAAAGAGCAGACCTCGGTCTACCAGGGCCAAGACCTCGGAATTGGACACCTAGATTTGTTTAACGACAACCTCGGAAGTCGGGTACTAGCCTCTTAAATAAAGTAAAATACTTGTTATCTTTATTTACTTCTTCTTTAAATGCCTTGGCATTTTAATAGGTACCTTGTGTGCCATAAATTCCTAAAGTCTTGACTTTGGGATCTACTTAAGGCCTTGGCCTTTTTCTTTCTTTTCTTTATCTTTCTTATACTTGTTCAAGTGAAATACTAGTCTCTTCAAGTAAACACTCTAAACTTATACAACTCTAAACTTATACATATCAGTAAACATCTCTAAACTTAAATTTGTATGCTATAACAGAATTAAAACAAAGGAAGAAAGATCTGCATTCTTTAAAAAGAAAACTGCATACACTTAGAGAGTAGCTGTTCATGCTTGTTAAAGTAGCGAAAAAAATTAAAACTGCAATGCTAATAAACAGGGCTGATCATGTTTGTTAAATAGCAAAGAAAACTAATACTATGTACTTAGATTAAAGGCTGTTCGTGCCCTCTAAATAGCACAAAAAAAGGTCTAAACAGAAAATGCTAGACATAGGGTTGTTCTGGCTAAAACAAGGCTGTGCATGTTTGTTAATTTACACGAAGATCCAAGATGACCAATTTAAAACTAGTTCTTTTAGCTGTTCCTACTTAATAAGAAGGTTAAGAGCTGAAATATGCAAACGCGTAGGGGAGCTATACTGCGATTCAACATATAGTTTACATAATAACTTCTGAAAGAGACAACTAAGGGTTTGTACACATGAAAAGGAAACTATAATAAAATGCAGAACTTAGATTGTATACTAATGCTTGTAAGAACTAATCTAGAAACTAGCATACATGGTAGAAAACTAGAATAAAAACCCAATGAAAATCCATTTTATCAGCTACGAATCTGTCCAGGAAACCACAGCCAACACAAGAGACCTGAGCACCATGAATAGCCATCCTAAACACTCCAAATCGATTCCAAGATACCACATGCAATTACCAAACCGAAACCAAATCTATAATAAAGACCTTGGTCTTGCTTTACACAAAAAAACTTCACCTCATCGTGAGGATTTCTAAATCTCCAAAACTAAATCAGACAAACCCAAACCGAACTGCACAGCAAATTCTTCGTGCACAAACTGAACTGCACAGCAACTCAAAACCGAGCTGTTCATGCCAATAGCTCATGTATATTACAGCAACTCAAAACAGCATAATCCGAAATTACATGTTAAAAAGGGGATCTATACTATCTCATGTATATTGCCCAATAGCAAGAATAAACGGTCCTGCCCCTTTAAGGTCACAAACAGAAAGATCAAAATCGTAATCTAAAAACATTAATCACAAGGCCGGAAGAAAATCCCACCAACATGCTTAACCTATACAGTTTACTTTCTTCCTTTAAGATTCACGGCAACAACATCAAAAAAAAAAAAACATGCTACCTACATCATGCTTCGAAAACACAAGAAGAAAACAACTCCAAAAGCTACTCCTACCGCAGGTGAGAAGCACTTACCTTCGCGTTCTTGGACTCACATCGGAGAAGAAGCTTCTAGGGCTTCAGCAACACTCCAAATCCGGTGATTCCTCACGTCTACACGCTCTCCTCGCTGAGGGGAGCTCGGATCTGTGAAGAACCCGCGGAGAAGGGTGCTCGCAGGCCGCCGGAGACGAGCCCTAGCTCGTCTTCATGCGGCGTTTTCCGCCTGCACAGATTTGTCGCGCCCGTGAGGGAGAAGAGGAAAGGGGAAAAGCTAGGTCACGGGGTAATTAAGTTCTCCCTTTATAATCCAATATTCTGTTATGGCTTAAGACCAATTCCTTATAAGTTTGTTTACGAAATACTTGCTTGGTCTTTTGGCTAGCTCGTTTCGCTTAAGACTTGGACCGGGTTGGGGGTTTGCGGGTTCGAACCTCAGCCGAAACCCCTTTTTTTTACTTCTAATTATTTTCTGTTACCAACTATTCTTTAAATACTATTTGTTCCATATATGATTAACAAAACATTTTCAGACCAGTTGGTTGGCTAAGTTTGGATTCGGGTCTGGGGTCTTGGGTTCAAAACCCGGCTTCAACAAATTTTTATTTTTATTTTAAACTTCTTCCTCTTGGTAAAAATACCAAATGAACTCCAAAAATTGCATAAAAATACTCTAAAAATTTCTAAAAATCTCTAGAATTTTTCTATAGTATTTTTAAATATTTTTGAATTACTTTTAGGACTTGAATTGAGGAAATTTGGGTCGTTACAAATGTGACATAGTCGAGCCAACCAGGGTGCTCCACGTGGTGAAGTTCGTTGGGGATAAATTTTGCATTCCGGGCGCCCAGACCCTTTCCGGACGCCCAGACCTCCACTTTACTAGCTACCTGCAAAAAAGTGTTAGTCCAAGGTAAAATACAAACTACCATGCAAAACAAAGTATTAGCACAACATAGTCATAAAAAGAAATAGTACTGTAATTAGATTCCATCTCACCGAGACTAGAATCTAGTCAAGATCTCAACATAGAATTCCGAAATGGTTCTAAGTTGGATCGGTGCCTAAGTTCCCTTCCCGGGAACGCATCCTCACAGTCACTCCCCTCTAGTGACTTACCTCAACGTACCCGCCAGACGTCCGGTTAGTCCGTCGACCCGTCTGGACTTCGTACCAGCTATCTGGTCAGCCTGTCGACCTAGCTAGACTTCGTGCCAAACGCCTGGTCAGCCCTTTGACCCATCTGGACTTCGTGCCAACTATCCGGTCAGCCCGTTGACCTAGCTGAGCTTCGTGCCAGACATACGGCCAACCCGTCAACTTGTCTGGACTTCTCTTGCACACTTGATCAAAGTGTTTAAAACACAAATGAAACTAACATAACCTACTTTGTCATTCATCAAAACTTGAGTTAGACTGTTAGTGCTAACCGTACTAACAATCTCCCTCTTTTTGATGTAATGACAACCTGATTAAGTTAGTAAAAAATATGTAATTAAAACAATAAATTTGATTTTTAACTTAGCCTTTATTTTAAATTTGGTAGTTGTTGTTTAACTAACTTAACCACCTAACCCTCCCCTTTGACATTCATCAAAAATAAACATACAACAAATGATAATTTAAAATGCAAGGAAGTGACTTACCTCAACTTACCCGCCAGACGTCCGGTCAGCCCGTCGACCCGTCTGAACTTTGTACCAGCTATCCGGTCAGCCCATCGACCTAGCTGGACTTCATACCAAACGTCCAGTCAGCCCTTCGACCCATCTGGACTTTGTGCCAACTATCCGATCGGCCCGTCGACCTAGCTGGACTTCGTGCCAGACATACAGGCAACCCGTCGACCTGTCTGGATTTCTCCTGCACACTTGATCAAAGTGTTTAGAACACAAATGAAACTAACTTAACCTACTTTGTCATTCATCAAAATTTGAGTTAGACCGTTAGTGCTAACCGTACCAACAATCTCCCCCTTTTTGATGCAATGACAACCTGGTTAAGTTAGTGAAAAATATGTAATTAAAACAATAAATTTGGTTTTTAAGTTAGCCTTTATTTTAAATTTGGTAGTTTGTTGTTTAACTAACTTAACTATCTAACCCTCCCCCTTTGACATTCATAAAAAAAAAACATACAACAAATGATAATTTAAAATGCAAGGAAGTCTACCAATGTAAGTCAGACTGACTTGGGGGAGTTTAAAGTATAAAATATAGAATATTTTATTTAAAAACTTAGTTTTTAGTTTTCTAAAAAAAAATAACTAAGTTTTAATGCTTTAGAAAGATAACTCTTGGAAGATAACTTGTAACAATTTTTTAAAGATAAAATTTGTAAATTTAACCTAATTTTCGAAATAAGCATTGCAAACATAATATCCAAATATAGCATTTTTACAAAAGGAAGATTAAGTAAGATTTTCAAATCAAGTTTTCAAAACTAAGTAAGATTTTATTTTTTCAAGACTCAGTTTGTAAAATCCATCTTTTTAAATCAAATTTCAAAAATATGTTTGGAAAATCCAACTTTCAAAACCAACTAAGTAACATTTATTTTCAAATCCAAGTTTGTAACATCCAATTTTCAAAATAAATTTTCAAAAATATATTTTCAAAAACCAATTTTTTTTTAAAAAAAAAATTGGATCCAATAAAAGCTGAATTTTATAACAGTTAGTTTAAAATCAAATTAAGAAAATATTTTTTAAAAATTAATTTCAAAAATAATGAAAAATAATTAATCCTCCCCCTAAACTTGACATTACAAAAACTATCTAGCCAATTAGCTACTTACTGACTATTAGAGGATAGCAGCTTTTACTTGGTTAGTCAGGTTAAGTCTAATTGTAATCAATTAGTGTTTGACTAAGCTGAATAACTTAACCTGATTAATGTCTATTTTGTATTTAACGCCCAGACTTATGTCGATGCACTGAAGTAAACATCTTAAGTCCAAACAATTTACCTATGCATCTCACCCCTTTCTATGTTCGGGAATCACAAACAAGGTAGTCCTAGTGTGTTGGTGAGATGCTCAAATTCTAGTCATGATAGGCATATAGATGGTAGACTCAAACTTAATCCTAAGTTCGTCAGTAGGGAACCTAGTGTCGGTATTAGCAGTAGAGGGCCCAACATCAGATCTAGAACACTTCCTAAATTAAAAAAAATTATGCTAAGCACAAATTATAGAAATGAAACATTTTAAAAACTTAGGGGAAAAAAATTTATCGAGGCATCGTGAATAATATTTTTAGAAATGACGACTTCGATTGACTCATAACAGCGTAATAACCAAAGAAAAAGAGGAAAAGTTTTAATTAGCAATTCCTCTCTCATTAAGGCTCAAAGAGAACCTTTGCAAGAGATGAAAGGATGAGGTGCCAGTGGAGAGGGGTGCCCCCCCCCCCCTTCCCTTTTTATAGGGAGGTTCGGGCGCTCGGAATCACTCTAGACACTTGAAGTTTGATGGGAGTGGGGCACTCGGAGTACCTTCCGGGCCCCTCGGTTTGTTATACAAGTCGCCCGCCCCTGATTTTTGATAGGAAACATTATTTTTTTTAAAGTGATTTGTAAAGAATTAATTTTTAAAAAATATTTAAAATGAATTTGTAAACTTGATTTTTAAAGAAGTTTCAAAATAAAATTTTAAAGAATTTTTAAACTAGATTCTTAAAGAATTTTTAAAATGAATTTTTAAAATTGATTTTTCAAGAATTTTTAAAATGACTTTTCAAAGAGTTTTTTTTAAATGAAATTTTTAAAGAGATTTTTAAATTAATTTTTAAAGAATTTTTTAAATTAGTTTTTAAAGAATTTTTTAAAATGAATTTTAAAGAATTTTTTAAAATGAATTTTAAAGAATTTTTAAGATTGTTTTTTAAAGAAAATTTTAAAATAAACTTTTTAAAGAATTTTTAAAATTGATTTTTCAAGAATTTTTAAAATGAACTTTTAAAGAATTTTTAAAATTGATTTTTTAAGAATTTTTAAAATGAAAATTAAAATAGTTTTTAAAATTTATTTTTAAATAATTTAAAATGAATTTTTAAAGAATTTTCAAAATTGATTTTTAAAGAATTTTTAAAATGAATTTTAAAGAATTTTTAAGATTGTTTTTCTTTAAGGAATTTTTTAAAATGAACCTTTAAAAGAATTTTTAAAATTGATTTTTCAATAATTTTAAAATGAACTTTTTAAAGAATTTTTAAAAGTGATTTTTAAAGAATTTTTAAAATGGATTTTTAGAGAATTTCTAAAACTGATTTTTTAAAAAAATTAAATGGATTTTTAAAATGATTTTTTAAAAAAAAATTAAAAGGATTTTTAAAATGATTTTTAAAAGAATTTTTAAAAGGATTTTTTAAAAAAAATTTAAAACCGTTTTTTTAAATGAATTTTTTAAAGAATTTTTAAAATTGTTTTTTAAACAATTTTTAAAATGAAATTTTTAAAGATTTTTTAAAATCGATTTTTAAAGAATTTTTTAAAACTGAATTTTAAAGACTTTTTAAAATGGATTTTTAAAGAATTTTTAAAACTGATTTCTAAAAAAAAAATTCAAAGGATTTTTAAAATGTTTTTTTTTTTAATTTTAAAAGTATTTTTAATATGAGTTGTTAAAGAATTTTTAAAACGATTTTTAAAAAAAAATTTAAATTGTTTTTTAAAGAATTTTAAAATAAGTTTTTTAAAGAATTTTTAAAATTGTTTTTTAATGAATTTTTAAAATGAACTTTTTAAATAATTTTTAAAATTTATATTTAAAGAATTTTTAAAACCGATTTTAAAAAAAATTAAAAGGATTTTTGAAATTATTTTTATTAAAAAATTTTAAAAGGATTTTTAAAATGATTTTTAAAAGAATTTTGGAAAAGATTTTTTTAAAAAATTTAAAACTGTTTTTTTAAAAGAATTTTTAAAGAATTTTTAAAGTTGTTTTTTAAAGAATTTTTTAAAACTGAATTTTAAAGAATTTTTAAAATGAATTTCTAAAGATTTTTTTAAATTGATTTTTCAAGAATTTTTTAAAACTTAATTTTAAAGAATTTTTAAAATGGATTTTTAAAGAATTTTTAAAACTGATTTTTTTTAAAAAAAAATTTATGGATTTTTAAAATTATTAATTTAATTTAATTTAATTGTAATTTAATTTAATTTAATTTAATTTTAATTTAATTTAATTTAAATTTAATTTTAATGGAATTTTAATTTATTTTAATATAAATTTAATTTAATTTAATTAAAATTTAATTTAATTTTAATTTAATTTAATTTAATTTTAATCCTTAGTCATCTCACTTGATCTAAATTTTCAATTAGGGAATCCTATAATTTTGTGAGATGAGTTAGATTTAATTTTCAGGATTTAGTTTAACTTTGTGTTAGATTCAGGTTTAGCTTTGGGCTCAACAAACAAGCATTCTTTGGATAAACTTCTGAGCTATGGTGAGTCACTTGGACATCATTAAAGTAACCATACATTCGAGGTTTTCCAAATAGTCCTATCCACTGAAATAAGCCAAATGCACCAGGTCTAAATGGACATTATTAAAGTACAAAACCTTAGTATAACTGGTTAGGATCCATAAAGAGTAGCTTCACTTAGTTCCACTAAGTCAAATGCACCAGGTCGAAGTCATATCTTCCTAGACATGCATAGACATAGTTTCCCTAACGTACTATCATCCAAAACTTCACCAGTACGGTTGGTCAAGTTAAACTATTTTCCATTTGAACTAGTCCTAATTATCCTGCCGGGCATATTGGTTTTGGTTACCCTGTCGGGTAGGTTAATTTTGGAGGTACCAGTTATTCTGGAGCCTCCCCTGAATTATTGGTTTGTTATTTTTTAAATTCTAGGGTTATGTATGTTACTTTTATAAGTATATTTAACTTGATGATAATCTATTTTTTTGATGGGTTCTTAAAATTTTCAATTTTAATTTTATTGATCTAGGTTTGTGTTTTGATTTTTGATTTGGTTTATTTGATTTTATATAGTATATTTTATCTTTAGGTATGTAATATTGGTTAATTCCTACTTACATGGTTAAGCACGCTTTCGGAACCCACGCTTTACTTTGTTGTTTATGTTGAGTTATTAATGATTTAAATATTTTATTTAAACTTGACTTGTAGCCAAGTCTGGTTTTGTTGTAAATTACTTTTGATTATTTAAAATAAGATCTAAATTTTTAGATCATGTTGTAAATTTTTCTAGAAGATCTTTTAGTTTATTAATCTCTATTTTTAATGTTGAATTTTCCTCCTCAAGTGTTAAATCTTGAGTTTGGATTAGAATTTATGATTTGTTCCTTGAGGTTTTGATTTTCCTCAAGGAGCAATTCATTTTCATTTTCTATTGTAATTAATTTCCTATTTAAACAAGCAATAATTTTAAAGTTTTTTTATTCAAATTAGAATATACCTCTTCAGGAACTTCGGAAACGAGTGTGGACTCGTGGCTTGATTTGGGTTCGGAGTCATCTTCCGATTCGTCCTCCGATTCTACTTCACGGGCCATCAGTGCGAGGTGACTCTGGTGCTTCTGATCTTTAGCTTCCGATTCTTCTGAGGACGAGTCGTCCCACGTTGCTTTGAGAGCCTTCTTCTTGGGTGCCTTCATCTTGTCGCTCTTCACTCTTGGGCACTCGTTCTTGTAGTGACCCTTCTTGTTGCACCCAAAACACGTTACGTTCCTTGGTTCGGTTGGGGAGTTGATCTTCTGCAAGTCCTTTTTGCAGAAGCTCTTCTTCCTCCTGGTAAATATTTTCCTTACTAAGTTCACCACGTACTCTTCGTCTTCAGAATCCTGGTCAGACTCATCTTCAAACTCAGACTTATTTTTCGTCCTTTCCTTAGACGAATCTGCAAACAAGGCAACACCTTTCTCGGTTCTGGCATTAGTTTGTTCGTGTAATTCTAATTCACAAAATAATTCAACAAGTTTTAATTTGGATAAATTTTTAAAATTTTTGTAGGCATCCAGATAGATGCCCACAAAGTATTACGCGGAAAATCATTTATACGTACCTTATTAGATCGCGATTCTCCATTTGGTGGCTTATCGCGTGGAGTCCGTTGAGGATGTCTTTGATCCTCGCATGCAGTTGACTTGCCGTTTCTCCTTCCTACATTTTAATATTAAATAATTTGTTTAAAAAGAGATCATGCTTTGTTATCTTGGCGTCGCTTGTTCCTTCGTGTAGTTCAATCTGTTTATCCCACAATTCTTTTGCGTTTTGGTGCGGTCCTACCCAGTTCAGTTCTCCCTTTGTCAACTCTTATTGTAGTGTATTGAGGACCTTGAAGTCTATAGAGGACTTCTTTCTCATGTCCGGAGTCCACTGTTCCGGGTCCAGTGGATTTCCGGAGTTGTCGACTGGCGCCTTGTAGCCTTTGGTGACGATGAAGCATTGGTCGAAATATGTCTTTAGGTAAACCTCCATTCATTTCTTCCAGTATGGGAAATTGTCCCCGTTGAATAGGGGAGGACGTACTGTGCTGAATCCTTCAATTTAAGACATAATTATCCTGCACACAAATAAACAAATAGACAAGAGGTCTCAAGACTTGGTCTTGGATTAGTAGTGTGGTATTTAAAAAAAAATTATCTAAAACTGAATTGGTGTTGCACCAATTCAGATTAATTGCGATGAAAAGATTTCCAAAAAGGTAACAATACCAGTTTGGAATATAACGAAAAATTGAAAATCGAAAAAAATGGAAAAGGTTTCACCCCCTTGTCTGATTGGTGGTTGCACCAAATCAGAGCGGTACCTACTCTGATACCACTTGTTGGATCGTGAATTCGATAGAGAGGGGGGGGGGGTGAATATCGATTAAAAACTTTAGTACGCCGTGGAAAAAAACAACAGTGCTAACACAAGTATTTTTTACTTGGTTCGGAGCCTTCGGCGACTCCAACTCCAAGGCCCGCACTCGTCAAGTGTTTTAGTTGGGCAATCCACTAGCAATTCGAAAAGATATTACACAATTGAATTACAGGAAATGCTAAAAGAAAATTCCGACAATAATTAAGAAAAGAAGAAAGAAAGAAAGCACCTTGTCAGAGTAGCCTCACGACGTCGCAGGAGCATAACACACTAAAGCTAGTGTTGAAAGATCTTGTCGTTGTTCTTTTTTTCCATCTTCACCCTCCTTATATAGGAGGTTCGGGGCGCCCGGATCCCTTCGGGGCGCCTAAATGTGACATAGCCGACCCAACCAGGGTACTCCACATGGCGAAGCTCGTTGGGGATACATTTTACATTCCGGGTGCCCAAACCCGTTCCGGGCACTCGGACCTCCACTTTACCAACTACTTGCAAAAAGTGTTAGTCTGAGGTAAAATGCAAACTATCCTGCAAAATAAAGTATTAGGACAACATAGTCATAAAAAGAAATAGTGTAGTAATTAGATTCCGTCTCACCGAGACCAAAATCTAGTTAAGATCTCAACTTAGAATTCTGAAATGGTTCTAAGTTGGATTGGCGCCTAAGTTCCCTTCTCGGGAACGCACCCTCACAGTCACTCCCGTCCAGTGACTTACCTCAACTTACTCGCCAGACGTCCGGTCAGCACGTCGACCTGTCTGGACTTCGTGCCAGCTATCTGGTCAGCCCGTCGACCTAGCTGGACTTCGTGCCAAACGTCCGATCAGCCCTTCGACCCGTTTGGACTTCGTGCCAACTATCCGGTCGGCCCGTCGACCTAGCTGGGCTTCGTGCTAGACATTCGGTCAGCCCGTCAACCTATCTGGACTTCTCCTGCACACTTGATCAAAGTGTTTAGAATACAAATGAAACTAACTTAACCTACTTTGTCATTCATCAAAACTTGAGTTAGACCGTTAGTGCTAACCGCTCCAACAGTAAACTTGAAGGGATACTGATCTCAACATAGTAACAGTGGGTACTCGCTCTCCCAAAAAAAAATACAAATAAATCGTATCAAGAGTAATGTGCGAGTAAGGATCACCAAATGGTAGATCCTTAGGAGGGTAGCACTGAAAAGTGCACGTAGATGGTCGTAGACCTAAAAAGGTCCGGATGATGGTAGGGGATAGCGTGATATCAGTACCAGCTACCCTAGTAGTATATGTAAGATCATGTACCCTGACTAAGTTGTTGTACAATTCAACACACAAACCAATGTTTACTGAATTAGTACAGTAAACAAGATTCTGTAAGCTATAGTAGTCAATGACCTCTACCGCTGAAATGTAGCAGCGTAAGAAAAACTGTCTATCTAAACACCTAGTCCAGATAGGCATATAAATGGTACACTCAAACCTAATCCTAAGTTCGTAAGTAGGGAACCTAGGTTCGGTACTAGCAGTAGAGGGCCCAACACCAGATCCAGAACGTTTCCTAAATTATTAAAGAAAAACTAAACTAAGCATAAAATATTAAAATGAAGCATTTTAGAAACTTGAGAAGGGATAAAAGATTTACTAAGGAATCGTGAATAAAAATATTAGAAATAACGACCTCGGTTGACTAACAGTAGCGTAATAACAGAAGAAAGAAGGAAAATTTTAATTATCAATCCCTCTCGCATTAAGGTTCGATGAGAACCTTTGCAAGGAATGTAAGGGTGAGGTGCAAGGAGAGGGGGCACCCTTGCCGCCCCTAATATAGGGCGGTCTGGGCACCCGGAGTCACTCCGGGCGCCCAGAATGGGGGCGGGACACCTCGGAAAGCAATACTAGGGGCGACCGCCCTTGGTTTTTGACCATTTTTTAAAAGTTTTTCAAGTTAACAAGATTTTTAAAATGATTTAAAACTAATTTTTTAAATAATTTTTAAGTTAAAGTATTTTTTAAAAAAATTAAAATAATTTTTAAAATAATTTTTTTAAGTTAAACTAATTTTTAAAATATTTTTTAAATTAAATTTTAAAGTTAAAATAATTTTGAAAATAAGTTGAAATAATTTTTAAAATAGTTTTTTTATTAAAAATAATTTTTAAGTTAAAATAATTTTTTTAAGTTAAACTAATTTTTAAAATAAATTTTTTAAAGTTAAACTAATTTTTAAATTTAAAATAATTTTTTTAAGTTAAAATAATTTTTTAAATAATTTTTTTAAAACAATTTTTTAAGTTAAAATAATTTTTAAAATAGCCTTTTAAGTTAAAATAATTTATAAAATAAATTTTTTTAAAGAATTTTTTAAGTAAAATAGTTTTTACAATAGTTTTTTAAGTTAAAATAATTTTTAAAATATTTATTTAAGTTAAAATAATTTTTAAGTTAAAATAATTTTCAAAATAATTTTTAAAATAATTTTTTAAGTTAAACTAATTTTTAAAGTTAAAATAATTTTTAAAATAAATTAATAATAGATTTTTTAAAAATCAAATTAATTTTTTAATTGAATTGAATTTGATTTGGTTTAATTTAATTAGATTTAATTTAATTTAATTTAATTTAATTTAATTTTATTAGATTTAATTTAATTTAATTTTAATTAAATTAAATTAAATTTTAATTAAATTTGATTTAATTTTAATTAAATTTTATTTAATTCGATTTGGTTCGATTCGATTCGTTTTGGTTCGAAGTCTTTAGTCATCTCACCCGATCTATGTTTTCAATCAGGGAAACCTTTAATTTTTATGAGATGAAGTTGAGTTCAATTTTAGCATTTGGTTTAACTTTTTGTTAGATTTAGGTTTAGCTTTGGGTTCAACAAATTGACATTCTTTGGATAAATTTCTGAGCTATGGTGAGTTACTTGGACATCATTAGAGTAATCATGCCTTTGAAGTTTTCCAAATAGTCCTTGTAATGACCCGACCCCTCGGCCCCGTGGACGACCCAACTGGTGACCCATTTGGCGGCCCCTTATGTCGTCGATCGACGACCCTCGGCTGTGCCGTTACTCACAAGGTCTTCCTACCCCTGGCCAGTGGATTTTTACCTTCCCCAGGATTTAAACTCTAGACCTCTAGGCTAAGTACTAGAGTTTATGAATCCTGGTAGCCAAGTGAGCGACGTTCACTTGGCTACCAGGATTCATAAACTCTAGTACTTATCCTGGAGCTCTAGAGTTCGAATCTTGGGGAAGACAAAAATTCATTGGCCAGGGGTGGGAAGACCTTGTGAGTAACGGCACGACCGAGGGTCATCGGTCGACGACATAAGGGGTCGCCAGTTGGGCCGCTCAAGGAACCGCCAAGGGGCAGCCAAATGGGCCGCCAGTTAGCCCACCCAAGGGGCCGAGGGGCCGGGTCGTTACACTCCAGACTGGTTTGGACTTTGCCACTTAGCATTGGATCGACCACCCAAGACTTTCCCTTGATCTTTGGTCCTCTAAACCTATCGAGTTTCCCTGCCAAGTGTTGAATCTTCTTGACCCACTTGGTCTTTCCACCTGGCTTCCATGATCTGCTAAGTATTTCCTGCCTAGTCTCAACTAGGGCTTTCCCGGTTGAGTAAATTACCTGCACACTCAGTTAACTTGTTAGATCACAACAAGGTTTAACTTGAACCTTTGACAACATCAAAACTCAAGTTTGATTCTGATGCACCATGCACTAACAAACTTAACTTCTTCTTAGGGTTATAAATAAAACAAACAAAAGAAGAAATTTATGTTTTTCAAACAAAATATGCTAAAGAATTAATTAAAAAGTTTGGAATGGAAAATTCTATAAATATAAGCACCCCTATGATAACTAATATTAAAATTGACTTTGATTTAGAAGGAAAATCAGTAGATTTAAAATATTATATAAGTGCAATAGGAAGCTTACTATACTTAACTGCAAGTCAACTTGATATTTTATTTGTAGTAGGTATGTGTGCTAGATATCAATCTTGTGCAAAAGAATCACACTTAACTAATGTAAAAAGGATACTTAAATACATTAAGGGGACCCTAAGTGTAGGACTTTGGTACCTTAGAACTAGCACATTTGACTTAATTGAGTACTATGATTCAGACTATACTGGGTGTAAACTAGATAGAAAGAGTACAAGTGGAAGCTACCAATTTCTAGGTCAGTGCCTAGTAGGCTGATCCAGTAGAAAGCAACACTGTGTTGCCTTATCCACTACTAAAGCAGAGTACATAGCCATGGGAGAATGTGCATCTCAATTAATAAAGCACACCTTAAAAGATTATCAATTAGAATATAAAAATATAAAAATTTTAATTGATAACGTAAGTTTAATAAATTTAACTAAAAATCTAATACACCACTTCAGGACTAAACACATAAAAGTTAAACATCACTTTGTAAGGAATCATGTAGCTAAGAGTGACATTGTACTTGACTATGTTAAGTCCAAGTTAAACCTAGCTGATATTTTTATAAAACCCTTACCTGAACTTGAGTTCAGTACACTTAGATGTCGTATGTGCTTAGTAAAATAGATTATAAAACTTTCAAAATTATTGCTTTTATAGTATTACTTTTTCAAAAGTTATGATTTTTTTAATCAACTTGGCTTTAAAATTCTAGGAAAAATTACTTTATTCAAAATTCTCAATTTTACTAGTATTTTCAAAAGATTAGACTTAACATATGTATCTACCCCCTAGAAAGCATGTACCCATAGGTTTCGGCTAGAGCATCTCACAAGTACACTAGGAATACCTTGCTTGTGTATGAAAAGTACTTAGAATGGAGTGAGATGCATAGGGTACTGCTTGGACTTCAGAATACTTATGTCTGTGTATCATCATAATTCTGGAAAATAAATACCAAGTTAAGTTATCCATTTTAGTCAAACTGACTAGAACACTTGATTAACTTGACTAACCAAGTGAAAGCTACTATCTCATGGTAAACAGCTAGTAGCTAAAGGTTAAACATTTATTTAAGGAAAATAGATGTTTGTTTTGAGGATTTTATTGCCTCAAACTGTCATGCTTGGACTCTAGGAACCTAAACTTAAAACACTTAATTAAATTTTTTTTTGGGCATTAATCAAGGGGGAGTGAGAGTTAAGACACTAAATTTTGTTTGGGTTAAATATTCTAAGTTTTTTTAAAATCTCAAATATCCATTTAAGTTTTTTTGAAGTGAAGTTTTTTTAAGGTTTAACTATTTTTTTAAAAAGAAAGTTTAACTATTTTTGAAGCAACTTTAAATATTTTATTTGAAAAAGAAAGTTCAAATATGTCTATCTAGAAAAAATAATTTTTGAAAAAGTATTTTTAACCATGTTTTTATGTACTTAACTATTTTTTTTTCAAAAAGCTAAGTACTTAACTAAGTTTTAAAAGCTAAAGAATTTAGTTAATTCTTTTTCCAAAAGAAAAACAATTTAGTTAAATGCTTTTAAGAAAATCTTTCAAAAGTTAAGTATTTAGCTAAACTTTTAAGAAATTCTTTCAAAAGCTAAGTATTTACTTAAACTTTTTAAGGAAATCCTTTCAAAAGATAAATTTTTAAAGTACTTAACTAAGTGTTTTAGAAATTAGAATTTTTTTTCTATCCTTACAAATTAGTTTTCTCTTTAAGTTAGTACTTCTTTTTGATATATGTCAAAGGGGGAAATGAAGATGAAAGTAAAGTTAAACATATTCTTTTATGAAAGGGGGAGCATAAGGGGGAGTATGTTTTTTTTTAATGTTTTTTTATGTCAAATTGGTTTTCTTACGCTCATGCTTAAGTTCTTTACATTATTGCTATGTTTTACTTAACTTTGAACCAGGTTGCCATAATAAAAAATGGGGATATTGTTGGTGCAGGGAGCACCAAATGATCGAATCTAAGTTTTTGATTATGGAAAAGGGTCCAAAGTTAAGGTTACATGCTGCCTAACAAGTGCGAATGAGCTTACAGGAAAGTCCTAAGTGTTCTTAGGCAAAAGTCCTAGTGGATTCTGTTGGACCCCATAGTTATTTTGATGTAATCAACCAAGTCAGGTTAGATCCTATTTGGTTTTGATCTCTGTGTCTAAGTGTGTAGAAGCTTAGGAGAATAAAAAGTTGAGCAAAAGACGTAGCTAACGAGAAGGATGACACAGGAAGGGAGCCGACGATATAGGTGCATCCGAGGGACGAAAGGGTTGCAGAAGAGTACACCGGTGGACGAGAAGAACATATACGACGTTCGAGGGATGAGAAGCCGGAGCGGAAGCCTGCTCGAGGAGAAGGCTGTAAATTGGATTCAGGTGAGCCCTATTCTGGTGGCTGAAATCACCCAGGAGATCAGAGCAGCAAAGGAGTGAAATGGAGCTGCAAGTGCTGCTGGAGGCACCTTCAAAGGTTGTTAAAGGCACTTCCGCACTTTCTATGGAAGGCGCCTTCCATGGTTGGAAGGTGCCTTCGATGAACAGTGCGAAGGCGCCTTCCAAGGCTATCGAAGGTGCCTTCGGCTAGTCAAACTAGATGTTGGCAATGGATAAAGCTTTATCCAAGAGTGCCTCGCTGGAGGCGCCTTCCAGCCTTATGGAAGGTGCCTTTATCCTTCCGATAAGATTTTCTAGGGGCTATAAAAAGACCCCTGGACCTAGAAAATAGGAATCAACTCTAGCTTTCATTTCCTAGCATATTCCTGAGCTTTTTAAGAGTGTAATAGGCTTCTCCGCCTACACGAAGGAGATCTTTCATTGTTTTTTTGCCTTGGATTAACAACCACCTAGGTTGTAACCAAGTAATTCCTTTGTGTCTCTTTGATTTATTAGTTACTTAATTTCATTTATATAAGTGTGCTACTAATCTGAGTTGAAGAACAGGGAAGAGTTTTATTTTTTTTTATTTCAGGCAATTCACCCCTCCCCTCTTGTCCTCCCTGCTGTGCCAACAAGTGATATTAGAGCCCAACCGTCTCAGAAGGACTAACCACCAACTGAAGCATCAAGATCAAGACGATGGCCGAACCAACAATCTACCCGCCAAAGTTCGAAGGGGATTTCGCCTCATGGAAAAAATGCATGAAGGTATTTTTCAAAACTGACTTCGAAATTCTGATAATAAACCCCCAAGGAGAAGAAAAAGAAGAGTATCATTGGTCCAAGAAAGAGTAAGCAAACTTCGTAGCAAACGGACGAGCCGAGTTCCACCTACTCAACGTACTTCCACCCCAGGAAGTAAATCGAAACGGAGATTACAACTCAACAAAGGAACTTTGGGAAAAGTTCCTGGAACTGCATGAAGGAACTTCCAAAACAAAGCTTGCGAGACGGGACGTGCTCCGGAATCAACTGACGAACCTCCGTATGGAAGAACGAGAGTCAGTACCACAACTACACAGAAGAATCAAGGAGCTGATCACCGGACTAACAAACCTCAGAGAAATGGTAATAAATCGGGACACACAAAGGTATGCTTTAAATGTGTTCTCAAGAACACCTAAATGGACAACTATAGTAGACTCCTACTATATATCCAAGAATCTCGAGGTAAGTACTTTAGAAAGTCATTTCTCTACTTTCAAATTATACAAATCTCGGTGTGCAAGATAAAGAAAGGGGCCGACTCAGAATGTTGCCCTGAAGGTAAGAATAAATGATTCAGACTCTGACGAATCTATTGATGAAAATGAAGCAACCCTAATGGTAAGAAAGTTCAATAAATTTATTAAATCTAATAAATTTAAATCACAAACAAAGAGGGATTACTGAAACAAAAGGAAGGTTCGATGCTACAACTGCAACGAAGAAGGGTACATCAAAGATGACTGCCCAAAACTGAAGAACAAAGACAAGGAAAAAAAACAGAAGGCAGCTCAGCCCAAACATAATCTCGAAGCTATGTGGGACGAGTCGTCATCCTCCAAATATTAAATCGAAGCATACGCCGGACTAGTCCTAACGATAATCCATCAAGAAGAAGAAGAGTTCAGCTCAGAGATGAGCATATATGAAGGAGGAGGATCATTGGAAGAAAGCAGCGATGAAGGGGGAGCATCAGAAATTGAGGCAAGTGAGGTACATGCTCTCTCTCCCAAGAAGTGTTAGTTAGAGCCCTAGAGCCAATTATTTGATGATTATATTATGGACTTATTGTATCATATTCTTATATAAATAAAGGCATGTGTTTTGGTTATTATACTTACTTGTATTGGTGCCAAATAAACTAAGTATAATAGCGTCCTTGAGTAGAAGGTTCTCACCTATATCAATCGGTTAGTTGAATCGATAGTGAGATGATATAGGGAACACTACTCTTAATCATTCCTAGTCGAGTATTAACATTCAGGGACAATGTTAATGCAATAAGACTAGCATGTAGGTCAACTCGATGACTTGATCTCACAAGTCATGGATATAGAGATATCATGTTGACACATGGGTATGCATTAGAGAATGTATACTGAATGACCCGCCATGAGAAAGTATCATGGATCATTATATGAGTGTCATATACTTTCTCATGTGGCTATTAGTATGACTACTAGTCCTTAGACCTGAAGTCACCATGGATCCCTACATAAGGAGTTATGTACTTTGGTTTCGTCAAACGTCACCCGTAACTGGGTGGACTATAAAGGCGATTACTGGGTATGTAACGAATTATGCAGAGGGATGTGAGTGATGTAGATGGGATCTATCCCTCCTATATGACGGGAGAGACATCGATATTCTTGATAGAGTGAGACCACGAAGTGCATGACCATGCCCAAATGAGTCAATATGAGATATTGAGCTCATTTGATTTAGTGAGTCTACTTGGAGTTCAAGATTTAGTTTGATCAGAAGATGACACGGTCTATGCCTCACATTGATCAATCTAGATGTCTAGGATAGAAGGACACTTGTCATATATTGTGAGGAGTCACAATTAGTAGTCATAAGGTGATGTTGGATCTCAACATTCTTGTAACTTGGGTAGTAATGATGTGTTGCTAGATACCGCTCATTACTTATGCTCCTAAATGGGTTTAGGGGCATTGCCAACATTACAAGAACCTATAGGGTCACACACTAAGGACAATTAGATGGAGATTAGGTTCATATGATGAACCAAGAGGATTAGATTCATTTGATGAATCAAATTGGATTAAGAGTAATCCTGATTGGGCTAATTGAGTTGGACTCAAGTTAATTCATGTGTTCAATGAGTCTAATTTAGATTATGACTCATTGAATCAATTTAATTAAATGAATTAGATTCATTATATTAAATTGGCTTGAATTAAATGGTTGGATTAGATCAACCATGAGAGAGATTAAGTCAAGTTTGACTTGACTTGAGAGGAAGATGAAGAGTCAAGTTTGACTTGACTTTATGCCACCTCATTGGTGAGTTGACATTGAGTGGCCAATGATGATGTGCCACATCATCAAGGCTAGCACATGTGTGTGCCACCTCATGGAGGTTACAAATTCCCTTTGAATGGCTACATTAAATGAGAAAGGGGGTTACACTTCTCCATGTGTGGCTGGCTACTTTAGTGTGGATGAAAAAATTGATTTTTTCATTCAAGTCATGTGGTAACTCCCATCTTCTTCCTCTCTAGCTTTCTTCTTGCTCTCCCTCTCCTCCATTACTGATCTCTAAGGTTGCTAGCACATCCTTAGAGATTTTTCTCCATCTCTTGCTTGTGTGGATACACATAGAGAAGTGTCTACTTTGACACTTTCGAGATCCGGCGAACCGAGGACAAGCGGGATTGCGAAGGGCTTCGCCTCAAGGGTATAACCTTTCTTCTTTGTAGATCTACTATAGATCGAGGTTTAGAAACTCGTACTCGTAATGTTTTCGATATTTTTATCTTCGCACGGATCTGGTGGCGGGGGTTTTCGGGTTTCCGCGACACGAAAAAGCGGTTTTCGTGGTCCAAAAAACCCAACAAGAAGTCCTTTAATTTTATTAAAATTCTTACTAAAGATCTAGTGAAATTAGACAAGGAACATGCCGAGATAAAATTAAACTTAGGAAAGGCATGCCCTCTAGAAATGTATGATAATCTAAAATTAAAAATGAAAAATTGAAACTAGAAATCGAAAAATTGAAAAATGGCCATGCATGCCTGAAATTATATAACTTTCAAAAATTAAAACTTAGAATTTATGGTAGACTAAATTGGTATATTAGACATCACCAGGGATAAATAAGGAGAGTTCCAAAAAATCATCTATCCCCCAAATTTTTAGTTAATCTAGTAGGAAGGAACCTATATTAGGTTCAAAAATCATACTTAGATTAAAAAAAAATTATCTAAGGCTTTCAGAAAAGTTAAATATTTAAATTCTTTAAAAGAATTTGTCTAGAAATGGTTGATAATCCAATAACCAAGAAGGCCTAGTGTCTCGCCACAGCCTGGAAGCTGATTATTGAATTAAATATTTAATTGACAAATTGATAAGCTTGTGAAATTAATTAAGATAATGATTTCAATGTTTATCAAATTTTAGAAAACTCCATAACTTAGAAATTGTTTTAAAATATCTTTTACCTATTTTATTAAATCAAGTTTTTTCCTAAAAACTTAATTTCAAAATTTTCCATATTATAATCCTATTTTTTGATATGATCAAAGGGGGAGGAATAGGTATAAGTTTAGGGGAAGTAGGGGAGTTAGAATATTTTTCTTCTGAATTTTACTATATTTTTCTGATTTTTAATAAATCAGTTTATTTTATACTTAGTGTTGCAATTTCTTTTATTGTAAATTTTTATTTGTAATTTTTCTTATTACTACTTGTTTGCACTTTACCCTAACTTGAACTTGGGTTGATGCACATCAAAAAGGGAGAGATTGTTGGACCCCGTGGTTGTTTTGATGTGATCAATAAAGTTAGGTTAGGTCCTATTTGGTTTTGATCCCTGTGTCTAAGTGTGTAGGAGCTTAGGAGCACAGGAAGTCAAACAAAAGACACAGCTAGCGAGAAGGATGACACAAGAAGCGAGCTGAAAGACTCGGTGCATCCAAGGGACGAAAGGCTGTGGAAGAGTACACTAATGGATGAGAAGAACATATGCGACGTTCGAGGGATGAAAAGCCAGTGAAGTCTGCTCGAGGAGAAGGCCAAAAATTGGGTTCGGGTGAGCCCTATTCCAGTAGCCGAAATCACCCAGGAGATCGTAGCAGCAAAGGAGCGAAATGGAGCTGTAAGTACTGCTGGAGGCGCCTTCAAAGGCTGTTGAAGGTGCCTCCGCGCCTTCTATGGAAGGCGCCTTCCATGGCTGGAAGACACCTTCGATGAATAGTACGAAGGTACCTTCCAAGGCTATGGAAGGCACCTTCGGCCAGTCAAACTAGACATTAGCAGTGGATAAATCTTTATCCATGAGAGCCACACTAGAGGCGCCTTCCAGCCCTATGGAAGGCGCCTTCAACCTTCAGATAAGATTTTTTAGGGGTTATAAAAAGACTCCTGGACCTAAGAAATAGGTATCAACTCTAGCTTTCATTTCCTAGCACATTCCTGAGCTTTTTAAGAGTGTAATTGGCTTCTCGGCAGACATGAAGGAGATCTTTCAGCGCTTTTTTTACCTTGGATTAACAACCACCTAGGTTATAACCAAGTAATTCCTTTAAATCTTTTTGATTTATTAGTTACTTAATTTCATTTATATAAGTGTGCTACTAATCTGAATTGAAGAAATAAGGAAGGGTTTTATTTTTTTATTTCAGGCAATTCACCCCTCCCCTCTTGCTGGCCTCGTTGTGCCAACAGATTCTAGGTAGGTGAAAAATTCTAGGGGGAGGTAACCCTAGGTAAAGGAAAGTCTTAGCTACGGTTAGGTATGAAGTCCTAATCTAGGGGATTAGGTGAAGTCTTGGTTGGTTAAGGACTTTGGGTGAAATCCTAGAGTCGGGGACTCTAGGTGAAAATCCTGGCGGTTGCGGACCAGGTTGAAATTTGGACGGGTCATGGAGCGGATGTTCAGCATAAAAACTTGAAGTCTTGGATGCTAAGAAAAATTCCAGACGGTCTAGAGGACCAATCTGGAAAAAAGGCAATTTCTCCTGAAAGAAGTAGGTGAGGATGCATTCTCGGTTGAGGGAACAGTAGGTGTCAGTTCGACGTAGGATTTCTGAGAAATCTAAAAGTAAGAACCAGACAGTATGGAAGCTATCAAATAATTTATTTTTTATATTTTATTGTGATAACTTTATTTTACAGGATATATTTTGTTTGTGGACTAATATGCCTTGTAGGAAGGGAGATGCATAAGGAAATGCTCGGATGAACAGTGTTGAGGTGCGTCTAGGGCTGTTGGAGGTGCCTCAGGGGCCTTAAGCCAAGCTTCGCGTGGAAGGGAGCTAAAGGCGCCTTTCAGGCGCTTGAAGGCGCCTTGGACCAAGGATGGAAGGCGCCTTTCAGGAGCTTGAAAGAACCTTTGAATGGATGAAATTTACAAAAAGAGAAGCTTATCAATACCACCGGTTTGGGGATAGAAATCCGCCCATAAAAGAGGGTCTCGAGTAGATGGTTGAAAATACTTGATTTTCGCAATCTTTCTCCTACGAACTACTCCAAGAACAATCCTGCTACTCCACGACATGACTCCGACGATTGAGTGACGTGACTCTGACGATTGAGCAACGCAACTCCGATGATCGAGCGATGCGACTCTGACAACTGAAAGTGCAACTCTTCGGATCCTAAAGTTGTTGGTATCTTTACTTGTTGCAAAGTTGTACTTCAATATTTTTGTAATATTCAAACGGATAGTGGATTGCCCAAAGAAAGCGATCAACGATCGCGGACCTTGGAGTAGGAGTTGTCAAAGGCTCTGATGTGTATAGATTATATACACTTTTATTCTTATTTTGACGAACATTCACATACTTTATGCATGCTTTATCTATGCATTTTTATACCCTTTTTCTTACTTTCAGCATAAATACTCCTCTTTGTCAGAGATCTGCTCTTTTTGCGTTTTCTGCTATAGGAGTCAAATTTAGAGAGAAAATAGTGTTTGTGGTCAATTAAGGCAGCAATTAAAGGCAAACTGCGCTAGGCCATGTGACCCACATGGGCCATGTCAAAGAAGCAGAAAGCAAGAATTGTTAGGCCGTGTGAAGCCACACGACCCTATCGCCTCACCAGATAAGGAGCATGGAATGGCTGTGTGAATCCACACAGCCGTGTCACCTCACAAGCACATCTAGAGAGCAAGCAAAGGTTGGTCATGTGAGCTACACGACCATGCAACATCTCCAGAAAGCAGGCAGAGGGTGACCTTGTGAGCCACACGACCGTGTAGCTCATTCAGAACTAAAGCAAAACACGACCGTGTAAATCGACATAGCCATGTCATCCTAGCCGAGAGCCAGAAGAGAGGGGCTGTGTGGATTCACATGGCTATGGCACGGGCCATGTGATGCCCGTGCCCTGCTCTATAAAAGGGGGTTTCTTCCCCTTTCCAAGGGAGGGAGGCTCTCTCGTTGGGGAGATCCATCTTGTTGCCGATCTAAGTCTTCTCTAACCTTGATTTGATGATCCAAGGTCGTTTCCATCTCCACATCGACCCCAGAAGCTAAGGATTGGTTTCGAAAATCACTCATTAGCATTGGATAAGCATTTTTATTCTTTTCTCTCATTTTGGATTGGAATGCTTGTAATCTTTATGTCTTTGGTTCTTTATCTTTGTGCTATAGAGTAGATCTATTGTTTTAGGATTAAAGAAATAATTATGGTGTGATTTGATGTAAGAACTCATGGATATGCCAATTCCCTATCTAGATGATGTTAGTATGTTTTGTATCTATTTGATCTATGTGTTTGGACTTAATTACCATGTTTGATTGAATATTTGTGATGCTTGTGGATCCTGTAGAGGGATGCCCTAAATTGTATGACCGGGGGACGCTAGTGATAGGTTGTCCCACTAACGGATGTCTAGAGTGTCAAGTTGAAAGGTGAAGTAAGTCTCTACAAGGAGGTGGGATGGTCGAGTACGATTATTACCTTCACCATTATGTACATTGGGTAGAGTATGTGTTTCTGTGTCGTATGACTGAGGGACACTAGTGACAGGTTGTCCCGCTAATGGACTTCATAGGAACCATATCTATTTGATTACTAGTGATGAAAATCTAGGTCCCTTGCTAGTTGTCTTCTACAGGAGAGAATCGACAACTTCCTACAAATGCATGTTAATTGAGGATATAAATTGGTGAACCATGTTACATTGATGAATATCACAATGAAATTGAATTCTTAGAACACTCGCAAAAACCAAGTTTCTCATTCACTTTTCTATTTCTTTGCTCTGTTTCTTTACTTAACACATTTCTTATCCTAGTCGATTGTTTAGCTAATTCATTGTGAGACATTTCTAGTGCTTATAACCAGTCTCTATGGATTCTGTTAGAACCCCAAGGTTGTTTTGATGTGATCAAACAGGTTAAGTTAGGTCCTATTGGTTTTTGATCCTTGTGGCTAAGTGTGCAGGAGCTTAGGAGCACAAGAAGTTAAGCGGAAGACATGACTAGCGAGAAGGATGGCATGGGAAGGGAGCCGACGGGCTTGGTGCATCTGAGGGATGGAAGAGTTGCGGAAGAGTACACTGGTGGACGAGAAGAATGTGTGCGACGTTCGAGGGAAGAGAAGTCGGGGTGGAAGCCTGCTCAAGGAAAACACTGAAATTGGGTTCGGGTGAGCCTTATTTCGGTTGGCTGAAATCATCCAAGTGAGTGGAGCCGAAGAGGAGACCCAGACTGAGGTGAGTAGCACCGGAGGAGAGAGCCCGGACCGAAAAAGTCAACCTTATTGACTTTAAGGGTCATTTCGGGCGCCCGCACTAGTCCGAGCGCCCGGAGCGATTCCAAGTGCTCGGAACCTCTTTTTATCTACGGTCAACATGGATATTGACCATTGTAAAGGAGATAAAGTTTTATCCCCTTCCAGGCGCTTGGAACCCTTCCAAGTGCCCCGACAAAGGTTATAAATACAGCCTTGGTCCAGAAGCTTGATAACAACAAGAATTACTGAGCAACACTTGTATACCGCTTTCCACTTTGTTTAGCTTCTTCATTTTTGTGTGTAAATTGCTGTAAAGAAGCTTCTTCGCCTGTAGGAGAAAGTAATGTGATTCATTTCCTTGGATTAACAACCTCCCCGGTTGTAACCAAGTAAAAATTCCGGAGTCTCTTTCTTTTCTGTTTATTTAGTTATTTTTTGCAAGTGTTCATTATTTAAGTTAATTGTTCGAGAAGGGTTTCTTTTGTAATTTGTGCAAGGATATTCAACCCTCCCTTCTAGCTAGCCAACCGAGGTCCATCAAGTGGTATCAGAGCTAGGACGCTTCAGGAGGACTAACCGTCGAACAAAGCACACGAAATGGCCGGACCAAGCATCTTCCCACCAAAGTTTGAGAGGGAATTCGCCAGCTGGAAGAAGACAATGGAGGTATTTTTCAAAACAGACTTCGATTTATTATTAATAATGGAATTTAGTTTTGAAGCACCCGAAGGCAAGCAAAAAATATCAATGGACGAAGAAGGAACAAGCTGACTTCGTGGCAAACGACAAAGCAGAGTTTCATCTGCTAAGCGTCCTTCCGCCATAAGAAGTCAACTGGATCGGAGCCTACGGGTCCGCCAAGGAGGTTTGGGAAAAATTCTCGGAACATCACGAAGGAACCTCGGAGGTGAAACTTGCAAGACAGGACTTACTTCATAACCAGATCAACAACCTCTGATTTGAAGAAGCCAAAACGATTGCACACCTTTACTCGAGGATTAAGGAGCTCATCACCAGACTTTCGAATCTCGGAGAAACAGTAAGCAACTGAGATTTGCTAAGGTACACTCTTAATGCATTCCCTAGGAATACAAAATGGGCATCACAAGTAGATGTCTTCTATATCTCTAAGGATCTAGAAATTGTTACCTTAGAAGAATTATTTTCGACTTTTGAAGTCCATGAGATGAGATGTGTAAATACGAAGAAGGAGGAAACACACAATATTGCCTTTAAGGCAAGGATGGATGAATAAGACTCGGAATCCTCCCTTGAGGATGAAGAAACAACATTGATGGTAAGGCGATTTAAGAAATTAATTAAATCTAGAAAAACTAACCATTCGTAGGGTAGAAAGAAAAGAACGATCAGATGCTACCACTGCAATGAAGAAGTACACGTCAAAGACAACTGCCCCAACCTAAGGAACAAGGACAAGGACAAAGGAAAGAAGCATGTCCAAATGAACAAGTACAAGATACTAAAGGCGACGTGGGATGAAACGTCGTCTAAATCGAAAGTTGATGCATTCTCCGAGCTTGCGTTGATGGCAAGTCATCAAGATGAATACGAAGAAAGCTCTTTTGAAATGAGCATCGAGAATATCAATGAAGGGGGAGCAACATCGGAAGAAAACAGCAGTTCAGGGGGAGCCACGAACAATGAGATAGACAAGGTAAGTCAGGTACGATCTCTCCCACCTGACAAGTTGTTTAAGTTTGTAAAATTATTAACCAAAGATTGTTGCAAACTTGAAAAAGAAATTAAAATTTTAAAATTAATTCTAGCAAAATCTTGCCCATTAGAGGAATTTAATAAAATAAAGCTAGAAAAATGAGATTTTGGAAAAAGAAATAATGAACTTGAAAAATAATGCATGCTTATATAACACAAGTTTTAGAAAATTCAATAATTTAAATTGGTATTTTAGATATCACAAAGGACAAATTAGAAATATTTCAAAGAAATATGTCCCTAGAAAATACCTAATCAATTTAGTTGGGTGGAACCTATATTAGGTTCCCAAGTCTTGCCTAACCTGAATCTTATTAAGACTTTGAGCTTTCAGCGAAAAAATTAAACGTTTAATTTCCTTATGCGGCTTTGTCTAGAAGTGGTTGATGATCTAATAACCAAGAAGGCCTAGTGCCTCGCCACAGCCAAGAAGCCAAATATTGAAATAAAATGTTTAATTGACTAACTGATAAAGCATTAAAAATTGAAATTAGATAATGCTTTGAATAGTTATTCAATTTTTTTAAAAAAAATTCTAATCTTTTTAACTTAAAGTTTTTTTTGCTTTACCAAAACGTATTTTACATATTGCATAAATTTAAATTAAAAAAAAAGTAAAAAAAACTTAGAATTTTTTTTAGATTTTTTTTTACTTAGAAAATATTTCTAAAATTATTATATTTTTAGTGTAATGCCCGAAAATTCTCAAATTGATTTTATAAATATTCTATTATTTTTCTGGAATTATAGAATATTTTTCTAGAATTTTTAGAATAGCCGAAGTAGCAAAATTAAAACGAAAAACGTAAAATAGCCTAAACAGGAATCGAACACGAGACCTATTAGACTCTACGCCTTATAGATGACTTTAGTAACCAAGGGGACCCAGCAGGGGTGTGCTGAAAGGAAAGGAGAACAATTATACTTAAAGTTTAATTGGGGTGTATTAATCACTTAATATAAATAGGGAAATTAAGTGGAGAGTTGTGATATTGAACGACAATTCGCTTTTCCCTTAAACCCTCACTGCTGAACCCCTCTTCTCCCGCACCCTCTCAGCGCCCAAGTCCAAGAACACCTAGGGTTTCACCTCTCGGGTCATAGGAGCACCTTCCGGGACGTTTCCGATACGAGGACGCTCCTCTCCGCGAGAAGAACGCATAGAGGTAAGAAGATCGCCGAAGAGATCTCTTCTCCGGAAACCTAGCGAACGGATTGTAAGAAAAATTAGCGCAGGATGTGAGTAACCCCTCACCTGCAGTATAAGTAGCTAATTGCATGCTTTTATGTCCTTAGTTCGCTCTTATGTTCTTAGTGCAGCCATATGCAGAGTTAGAGCACACCAGGTGCTCGATAAAATGCCTAGCACAGTTATATGCTACAGTAGGCGTTTTACTAGTTCAGTTAAATGCCATAGATGCATTTTAAATAGTATACTAATCTTGCTCAGTTTATATGGGACTACGGTCCAATGGGTGGGCTCCCATAGTCACCTCTAGGTTCAGATAACCTAGTAAAAAGTAAGATATGATAAATCAGTTATAAATAGTATTTTACTTTATCAGTGGCACTGTACTGGACTTCAGTTGTCCTTGGGTTAGGCTCCCATAGTCGTCCCTAGGTTTAGATAACCTAGTAACCCTACTAGATTCGGGATTTGCTACCGCGGGCCTAGTTAGGGATGCGCGCACAACAAGTACAGTTGCCGGACCCATCAGCAGCATGTTTAGTATTTTTACCTATTTACAAAAATAGTTTTCAAACTTCACAAAACAGCTAAGTGAATTCATCTTAGCTTCAGTCCAGTTTTCTATTGATATAGCAGACAGCTTTATGTTTAGTTCTTGATTGCCATGATTTACATGCTCATGTGCCATGTTTTAGCATTTCTAGTATGATTCTCAGCTTGCATATCAGCATAACATCTCTTAAAAAGCATGATTTCTGTAAATGTATATTTTTGTGAGGTAGATGGTTTCTTACTAAGCTCTCAAGCTTATAGTTGCATTTTTCCTTATACTGTAGATAAAGGTAAAGGAAAGATGGAATAGCGGAGGCTGGAGGCAATGCGATGAGGATGTGTGTGAGAAGAAACCTGGAATAAAGATTCTTGGGGGAAATTAGCAAATTAAGAACTTAGTACTTCTTATAGTATTACTTTTCTGCACTTTTAGATGCTAAGTGTCTTGATTCATGAGAGTATACACTATGTTATGCTTAGATTGTTATTTGTCATGATAGTAGATACCTAAGCGTGAGTAATGGCATGCCCAATAATAGTGTGGTGATTGTAATTGAATTTCTGAAAATTCTGTATGAGGTCGGGTCTAATTTCTACGGAAATCAGAAACCCCAATCGATCAGCCGATCGAATGAGCAGTCCTCAATCGATCAGCTGATCGATTGGGAGAAGTCCCCGCGTACAGAAGGCTAGTGAGTCGATTAGCTGATCGATTGGGGAGCCCCGATCGATCAACCGATCGATCGAAGCGCGATCTGTCACGTACAGAGAGCTGATGAGTCGATCAGTTGATCGATCGGCCATGGATCGATCAGCCGATCGATCGGGAATTTAATCCTGCGAACAGAGAGCTTCTGAATCTATCTCTGGATTGATTGATCAGATTGGATCGACCAGCCGATCGATCCAGTTTTGACCCCATGCATAGTTGTGAGTTGAATCGATCAGTGGATCGATCAAATAACTCCAATCAATCAATCGATCAATTGGAATGTCTGATTTCAGCTAGAAGTGTCAAAATTCAGATTTTGACCAAATAGGAAGTTAAGTCCCCTCCTTTAACATGTGTACAACCTCAGAAGTATACTCTAAGAATAATTTCCAGAGTTCATAGTAAATAGTAGAGACTTTTTAATTAGTGCTGTCTTTTCTTTTCCGCACAAGAATAGTTAGCATAATGTAACCCCCGGCCTTACAACCTAGATAGTAGGAGGCGGGGCATTACAGAGTGGTATCAGAGCAAATTCCATACTTCCTCCACACACACATCAGCATTGAACCTGCAGCTTCCAAGTAAGAATATCTCTCATATTAATTATGTTTCTTGCTTTCATGTTTATAGATAACTAAAGCATGTTTAGCTTATATATGATAGCATCTATCCAGATAATAATAGTTATGCAAATATGACTGTATTAGTTATGCATGTCCTCTATTTCTTTAGAAAATGGTACGAGGATGCTCAGCTAGAAAGACACCAGCTATTGAGCCCCAGCACGAGGCAGACAACTCAGTGCCTCCCCTAGATCTTGCAGAGGTAGTGGCTCAGTTACAGAAACAACTAGCTGAACAGCAGTTGGAGATAGCCACTCTAAGGGCTAATCAGCAGAACACTCCCACTGTCACTCCAGAACCTAACCTAGCAACCCCAGTAGTGATAGAGGTTCCACCAGTCCAACCTGCAGCACCAGTAGCCCCAGCAACAGGGGAAAGGAGAGAAGCTTATCTGATCTAGTGGCAGAAAATCAAGCCAGAGAATTTCTCAGGCACTAGTGAACCATGGAATGCCCAAGCCTGGTTCAAAATACTAGAAAGTACGATGGAGCTTCTGGACTGGCCAGAGTATGAAAAAGTGAAGTGCGCCTCCTTCTGCCTGACAGGAGATGCACGTATGTGGTGGGAGAGAATTAAAGTGAAGCGCCCAGTGAACCAGATGACATGGGATAACTTCGAGAGAGAATTCTTTGAAGAGTTCTTCCACATGCGGGTCACAAACCGCCACTATGACGAGTTCACTGAATTTCGTCAGGGCAACCTTTCAGTTGAGGAGGGCGTGAAGAAATTCAACAGACTGGCTCGTCTATGCCCCGAATTAGTCAGCACTGAAAGAAAATGAGTCCGGTTGATGCTTAAAATGTTAAGACCGGAAATAGCAATGAATGTGGCCAGCGGCGTTCATAGGCCGCAAACTACTGAAGAACTGGTAAGTAGTGCTCTGACCACCGAGCATTACCAGAACAACATCAAACAGCAGAAGCAAGCCGTTTCAGAGTCTAAGGGCCAAGGAGGCTCAGGTACTCAGAAACATCAGGGCCACAGCTCTAACTGGAAAGGGAACTCCAGTCACAAACGTAAATCAGGGAGTTACCCAAAAGGAGGACCAGCTAGTAAACAGCCTAGCTATCCCAAGTGTCCCACTTGTGGGAAATTCCACCCTGGAGTTTGTCGTAAGGGCACACGAGGATGCTTCGAATGTGGCTAGGAAGGGCATATGGCCAAGCAATGCCCGAACAAGATTAGTGTTCCCCTACCACAGCCGATTCAGTACGGAGGTAACCCAGCACAGTTACATCTGATGCAGGCCGCTATAGATGGTCCACACATCAGTCAGGGCAGACTAGAAGCCCCCTCAGCCACGACGAATGCGAGGATCTACTCACTCACCAGAGAGGACGTAGCAAATGCCTCGACAGTTGTTACAAGTCAGATTAGTATTTTACAGCAAAGGGGCAACCTATTCTTATATATCCAGGGCATTCGTCAAAAAGCTAGAAATATCTCCAGAGGTACTCAGTGGTCAGTTTTTGACAATACTACCTTCAGGAGAAATTATGGCATCCACACACTGGCTTCGAGCAGTGCCAGTCATTATAGCAGACAGAGAGCTTTTTGATGATCTGATAGTGCTAGATATGGCTGACTACGATGTCATCTTAGGAATGAACTTTTTGAGCAAGTACGGTGCCTCCATAGAGTGTCGTAAACAGAAAGTTGTATTCCAACCTGAAGCAGGAGTGTAGTTTGGTTACATCGGAGAACTAAAGAGAAAAGCCAAGAAGTTTCTCTCAGCTCTAAAAGCACAGAAACTACTTGATTCAAGATGTACGGGATTCTTAGCACATGTAGTCAATACCAGTTAGGACAAGGACCAAAATCTAGAGGAGGTCCGAGTTGTATGTGACTACCCAGCAGTCTTGCCTGAAGAGTTACCAAGCCTAGCACCAGACGGGGAGATTGAATTTGAGATAGAACTTATTCCCGGTACAAATCCCATCTCCAAAGCACCCTATCGCATGGCTCCAGCAGAACTAAAGGAACTCCAAGAGCAACTACAGGAGCTGCTTGACAAGGGCTTCATACGCTTTAGTCACTCACCATGGGGAGCACCTGTATTGTTCATGAAGAAGAAGGACGGGAGCATGCGCCTGTGTATAGACTACCGGGCACTAAACCAAGTCACGATTAAGAACAGGTATCCTCTTCCCAGGATAGATGACCTGTTCGATCAGCTAAAGAGAGCAGCAGTGTTCTCTAAAATAGACCTCAGATCAGGATATCACCAGGTGACAGTTAAAGAAGGTGATATACCCAAGACGACTTTCAGGACCAGATACAGACATTATGAGTTCGTAGTCATGTCCTTTAGCGTGACAAATGCTCCAGCTACTTTCATAGACCTCATGAACAGGGTATTCAGAGAATACTTAGATAAGTTTGTTATCGTGTTCATCGACGACATTCTTATCTATTCCAAAACTCAGGAAGAACACGCAGAGCACCTGAAGATAGTACTGCAGACCCTTCAGCAGAACCAGCTGTACGCCAAGTTCGCGAAATATGAATTCTAGCTTGATCAGGTATCCTTTCTGGGTCACATCATCTCCAAGGATGGTATCATGGTAGACCCCAGTAAGATAGAGGTTGAGAGTAACTAGAAGAGACCTAAGAACGCCAGCGAAATCAGAAGTTTTCTAGGACTAGCAGGCTATTACAGAAAATTTGTAGAGGATTTCTCCAGGATAGCCTCCCCACTGACAGCTCTCACTAGGAAGAACAGAAAATTTGAGTGGACAGAGGACTGTGAGAACAGTTTCATGGAGCTCAAAAGAAGATTGACCAGTGCACCCATTCTAACCCTGCCAGAGAACACAGACAACTTTGATATTTACAGTGACGCCTCTAAGTTGGGACTAGGAGCAGTACTGATGCAAGAAGGTAAGGTGATCGCCTATGTCTCCAGACAACTCAAGGATTATGAGAGGAACTACCCTACTCATGACCTTGAGCTTGCAGCAGTCGTCTTCGCCCTCAAAATTTAGAGACATTATCTGTATGGAGCTCAGTGCAGAGTATATACAGATCATCAGAGTTTGGAGTACTTCTTCACTCAGAAGGATCTGAATATGCGACAATGCAGATGGCTCGAGCTGGTCAAAAACTATGACATAGACATCCTCTACCATCCAGGAAAGGCCAATAAGGTGGCAGATGCACTCAGCAGGAAATCCAGTGTCACCTTACCATTCCTAGCAGCCATGTCACCGCCCCTACAAAAGGAGATTATAGATTTTGGCCTCGAACTAGTAGTTGGGCAACTCTCTACTATGACATTAGTATCTACCCTGCTTGGTGATATCCAGACAGCTCAGGATCAGGACCCTGAAATTCAGAAAATCAAGCAAGGGTTAGCAGAGTCAGAAAGTGGAGAGTTTCGAATATCTAATAGTGGGGTATTACATTTTGATGACAGACTATATGTTCCGGATTAGGAGAAACTACGGAGGAAGATTCTAGATGAGGCTCATAGGACTCCTTATGCGATGCACCTTGGTTCCACCAAGATGTACCAAGACCTAAAGAAACATTTTTGGTGGCCTGGAATGAAGAGAGACATCGCTAGATATGTCAGTACCTGTCTGACCTGCCAGAGGATTAAGGCACAACACCAGAGACCAGGAGGAGTTCTGCAGCCTATTCAAATTTCAGAATGGAAGTGGGAGGATATTTCTATGGATTTTATAGTGGGACTACCCAGAACTACGAATGGTTTTGATGCCATCTGGGTAATAGTCGATAGATTGACTAAGTCAACCCACTTTTTAGCTATCAGGATATCCTACTCCATGGAGCAGCTAGCTCAGTTATATCTCAAGGAGATTGTCAGACTGCATGGAGTCCCACAGACTATTATATCAGACAGGGACAGTAGATTCACGTCACACTTCTGGGAGTGTGTACAATCATCATTGGGCACCAAGTTAAAGTTTAGCACAACCTTCCATCTTCAGACAGATGGTCAGACGGAACGAGTAAATCAGGTACTCGAGGATATGCTCCGAGCGTGTGCCCTAGATTTCAAGGGAAGTTGGTGCAAATATCTGTGTTTAGCAGAATTTGCATACAAAAATAGTTATCAGGCCACCATTGGCATGGCACCTACGAGGCTCTCTACGGGCGGAGGTGTAGATCTCCAATCTGTTGGTATGATAGTGGTGAACAGAAAGAGCTAGAACTTCAGACAGATCTAGTAGCACACACCACGACAGCTATACAGCAGATCCGCCAGAGGATAGAGATAGCTCAGAGCCGCCAGAAAAGCTATGCTGATACACAGTGTTGACCTTTAGAGTTTTCAGTGGGGGATACAGTATTTCTCTGAGTGGCTCCTATGAAGGGAGTAATGCGTTTTGGGAAGAAGGGCAAACTAAGTCCCAGATATGTGGGACCATACCTTATCACTAAAAGAGTTGGAAAGGTAGCATATGAGCTAGAGCTACCCCAGGAGATGTCAGCTATCCATAACGTATTCCATGTCTCTATGCTGAAGAAGCATATCCCAGATGCCACCCAGGTGATTGAACTCCAGTCGGTACAAGTCCGCGAAGACCTCAGCTATGACAGTCGGCCTATTCAGATAGTAGACCGAGCAGTTAAGAAATTGTGGAACAAGGAGGTACCATTAGTAAAAGTCATTTGGCAAAATCACACAACAGAAGAGGCAATTTGGGAGACAGAAGCAAGTATGAGGCAGAAGTACCCAGAGTTAGTCTAGTTCGAGGACGAACTTTTTATAAGGTAAGGGGGATTGTAATACCCGAAAATTCTCAAATTGATTTTAGAAATATTCTATTATTTTTCTGGAATTATAGAATATTTTTCTGGAATTTTTAGAATAGCCGAAGTAGCAAAATTAAAAAAAAACGTAAAATAGCCTAAGCGGGAATCGAACCCGAGACCTATTAGACTCTACGTCTTATAGATGACTTTAGTAACCAAGGGGCCCCAGCAGGGGTGTGCTGAAAGGAAAGGAGAACAATTATACTTAAAGTTTAATTGGGTGTATTAATCACTTAATATAAATAAGGAAATTAAGTGGAGAGTTGTGATATTGAACGACAATTCTCTTTTCCCTTAAACCCTCACTGCCGAACCCCTCTTCTCTCGCACCCTCTCGGCGCCCAAGTCCAAGAACACCTAGGGTTTCACCTCTAGGGTCATAGGAGCACCTTCCGACGACGTCTCCGATATGAGGACGCTCCTCTCCGTGAGAAGAACGCATAGACGTAAGAAGATCGCCGAAGAGATCTCTTCTCCGGAAACCTAGCAAACGGATTGTAAGAAAAATTAGCGCAGGATGTGAGTAACCCCTCACCTGCAGTATAAGTAGCTAATTGCATGCTTTTATGTCCTTAGTTCGCTCTTATGTTCTTAGTGCAACCATATGCAGAGTTAGAGCACAACAGGTGCTCGATAAAATGCCTAGCACAGTTATATGCTACAGTAGGCGTTTTACTAGTTCAGTTAAATGCCATAGATGCATTTTAAATAGTATACTAGTATTGCTCAGTTCATATGGGACTACGGTCCAATGGGTGGGCTCCCATAGTCGCCTCTAGGTTCAGATAACCTAGTAAAAAGCAAGATATGATAAATCAGTTATAAACAGTATTTTACTTTATCAGTGGCACTGTACTGGACTTCAGTTGTCCTTGGGTTAGGCTCCCATAGTCGTCCCTAGGTTTAGATAACCTAGTAACCCTACTAGATTCGGGATTTGCTACCTCGGGCCTAGTTAGGGATGCGCGCACAACAAGTACAGTTGCCGGGCCCATCAGCAGCATGTTTAGTATTTTTACCTATTTACGAAAATAGTTTTCAAACTTCACAAAACAGATAAGTGAATTCAGCTTAGCTTCAGTCCAGTTTTCTATTGATATAGCAGACAGCTTTATGTTTAGTTCTTGATTGCCATGATTTACATGCTCATGTGCCATGTTTTAGCATTTCTAGTATGATTCTCAGCTTGCATATCAGCATAACATCTCTTAAAAAGCATGATTTCTGTAAATGCATGTTTTTGTGAGGTAGATGGTTTCTTACTAAGCTCTCAAGCTTATAGTTACATTTTTCCTTATACTGCAAATAAAGGTAAAGGAAAGATGGAATAACGGAGGTTGGAGGCAATGCGATGAGGATGTGTGTGAGAAGGAACCTGGAATAAAGATCCTTGGGGGAAATTAGCAAATTAAGAACTTAGTACTTCTTATAGTATTACTTTTCTGCACTTTTAGATGCTAAGTGTCTTGATTCATGAGAGTATACACTATGTTATGCTTAGATTGTTATTTGTCATGATAGTAGATAGCTAACCGTGAGTAATGGCATGTCCAATAATAGTGTGGTGGTTGTAGTTGAATTTCTGAAAATTCTATATGAGGTCGGGTCTGATTTCTGCGGAAATCAGAAATCCCAATTGATCAGCCGATAGATTGAGCAGTCCTCAATCGATCAACCGATCGATTGGGAGAAGTCCCTGCGTACAGAAGGCTAGTGAGTCGATTAGCTGATCGATTGGGGAGCCCCAAGATCAGCCGATCGATCGAAGCGCGATCTGTCGCGTACAGAGAGCTGATGAGTCGATCAGCTGATCGATCGGCCATGGATCAATTAGCCGATCGATTGGGAATTTAATCCCACTAACAGAGAGCTTCTGAATCGATCTCTGGATCGATTGACCTGATTGGATCGATTAGCCGATCGATCCAGTTTTGACCCCATGCACAGTAGCGAGTTGAATCGATCAGTGGATCGATCAAACAACTCCAATCGATCAGCTGATCAATTGGAATGTCTGATTTCAGCTAGAAGTGCCAAAATTCAAATTTTGACCAAATAGGAAGTTAAGTCCCCTCCTTTTGCATGTGTACAACCTCAGAAGTATACTCTAAGAATAATTTCCAGAGTTCATAGTAAATAGTAGAGACTTTTTAATTAGTGCAGTCTTTTCTTTTCCGCACAAGAATAGTTAGCATAATGTAACCCCCGGCCTTACAGCCTAGATAGTAGGAGGCGGGGCGTTACATTTAGAGCTATCAAAATTATTCTCAATATTTCCAAAATCAGAGTTTACTTAGAAATTCTTTTTTACTTGAAAATTTCTCATTTTTAAACTTAGAAATTTTTTTACTTATAATTTTTTTTATATCAAAATAATTTTTAAATTGTTTCAAAGTTTTTTCAAAGTTATACCCTTAGATGTTTCTTGGTACCCCATTTTTGTGTGATCAAAGGGAGAGAAGGAAAAGATTAAGTTAAGGGGGTATAGATTTTCAAATTAATATTTTTTAATTTTTACACTTTATTGTAGAATTTGTTGTATTAACTTTATGTATGTTTATCCTAGCTTAATTTGGGTTGTTCACATCAAAAAGGGGGAGATTGTTGGAACCCCAAGATTGTTTTGATGCGATCAAACAAGTTAAGTTAGGTCCTATTAGTTTTTGATCCCTGTGTCTAAGTGTGCAGGAGCTTAGGAGCACAGGAAGTCGAGCGGAAGATGCGGCTAGCGAGAAGGATGACACGGGAAGGGAGCCGACAGGCTCGGTGCATTCGAGGGACGGAAGAGCTACGGAAGAGTACTCCGGTGGACGAGAAGAACGTGCACGACGTTAGAGGGATGAGAAGCAAGAGTAGAAGCCTGTTCGAGGAGAAGGCCGAAATTGGGTTCGGGTGAGCCTTATTTCGGTTGACCGAAATCACCCAAGCGAGCAAAGCTAGAGCGGAAGACCTAGACTGAGGCAAGTAGCACCGGAGCAAAGAGCCCTGATTGAAAAAGTCAACCTTGTTGACTTTAAGGGTCCGGGCGCCCGAACCCATTCCGAGCACCCAGACCAGTCCGGGAGCCCGGAGCAATTCCGGGCACTCGGAACCTCTTTTTATCCACGGTCGACGTGGATGTTGGTCGTTGCGAAGGAGATAAAGTTTTATCCCCTTCCAGACGCTTGAAACCCTTCCAAGCACCCCGACCAAGGCTATAAATACAGCCTTGGTCCAGAAGCTTGATAACAACAAGAATTACTAAGCAACACTTGTATATGCTTTCCACTTTATTTAGCTTCTTCATTTTTGTGCGTAAATTGATGTAAAGAGGCTTCTCCACCTGAAGGAGAAAGTAGTGCGATTCATTTTCTTGAATTAACAACCTCCCCAGTTGTAACCAAGTAAAAATTCTGGAGTCTCTTTCTTTTTTGTTTATTTAGTTATTTTTACAAGTGTTCATTATTTAAGTTAATTGTCCAAGAAGGGTTTCTTTTATAATTTGTGCAGGGCTATTCAACCCCCTTTCTAGTCGGCCAACCGGGATCCATCAGATTCTATATCTTTTTATTACTGACGATGAAACCGTGCGCTTGCGGTTGCGTAACAAGTTTTTGACGTAGTTTCCAAGGACTGCGTCTATAACATTAGAGATAATCATTCGAGTTAAATTAAACTTTTCTTTCTTTACTTTTTCATACTTGTAACTATTTTTAGAAATCCTGTTTTTGCAATTTTATTTTACATCTCTTATTTTCTTTTTTCTGCAACATAAATATAGTATTCAAACCATTGAAAGACTACGGAGCTCCAAAGTCTGTCCAAGAGTTAGGGCCCATTGTTCAGCCAGAGGTTCAAGCAAAAAATTTTATGCTTAGACCGTCCTTTATCTCCAAGATTCAGCAGGATCAGTTTAGGGAATTAGATTCAGAGAATCCCTATTCACACCTCATGGAATTCCATAGATATTGCAACATGTTGAAATATGAGTGGGTTCCATATGATTTTATACGACTATTAGTTTTTCCTTTTAGTCTTAAGGATGCTGCAAAGGTTTGGTTCAATACCTTACAACCCAGAAGTATCAAAACTTAGGATGAGTTAGAGAAGAAATTTTTGAATAAATATTTTCCTCCACAGAAGACCATATATTTGAGAAATCCAGTTTTGCATTTTAAGCAACTTGTTGGGGAGGAGTTACGTCAAGCTTGAGAAAGATATTCATTTCTTTTGTATCAATGTCCACACCATGGTATTGAGAAATGGTTGATTGTGTTGGGGACCGTTGGTGGCCGACTGTTGGAGGGGTTGAATAGCCCTACACAAATAAAAATACCCTTCTCGGATTTTAAAAGAACACTTGCATATAATTAAATAAAGAAAGAAACTAAAAGAAGTGGCTCACGGATTTGACTTGGTTACAACCGGGGAGGTTGTTAATCTAAGGAATGAATCACACACTAAATATCTCCTTCAGATGGAGAAGCCTCTTACAACAATGAAATACAAAAAATGAGAAGCTAAACTAGACAAGAGAAGCACACAAGTGTAGAGTATGCAATTGCTTGATGATTTAAATGAATGAAAAGCTTCTGGACGAAGGTTGTATTTATAGCCTTGGTCGGGGTGCTTGGAAGCGTTCCAGGCACCTGGAGGGGATAAAGTTTTATGCCCTTCGGAACGGATCATGATTAAACGCGATCCGGTCAAAATCGAGTTCCAGGCGCCCGGAATCGCTCCGGGTGCTAGGACTGGTCCGAGCGCCCGGACCACTAAAGTCAACATAGTTGACTTTTGGTTCAGGCTCTCTGCTCCGGTGTTGCTCGCCTCGGTTCGGGTCTTCTGCTCCGGCTTCGCTCGCTTAAGTGATTTCAGCCAACCGAATCTAATTTTGGCCTTCTCGAGCAACCTTCCTCTCCGGCTTCTTGTCCCTCGGAAATGTCGTGCGCTTCCTTCTCGTTCGACCGCGTACTCTTCTGCAACACCTCATCCCTCAGACGCACTGAGCCCGTCGGCTCTCTCCTGTGTCGTCCTACTCACTAGCTGCGTCTTTTGCTCGACTCCTTGTGCTCCTAAGCTCCTGCACACTTAGACACAAGGTTAAAACACCACAGGATCTAACCTAACTTGGTTGATCACATCAAAATAACCTTGGGGTTCTAACAATCTCCCCCTTTTTGATGTGAGCAACCCAAGTTAAGATAGGGTAAAGAGACATAAAGTTAAAATAATAAATTATGTAATAAAGTGCAAAAAATAAAAAATTGAATCTACTCCCCCTAAACTTAATCTTTTCGTTCTCCCCCTTTGATCACATAAAAATGGGATACCAAGAAAAATCTAAGGGTACTAAAAAACTTGGAAAAAATTTGAAAATTATTTTGTTATCACAAAAAATTTGCAATAATTCTAAAATATTTTTAAGTAAAAGAAATTTCAAGCAGAAAAAAGACTTTCTAACAAAAAAAATTCTAAGTTAGACAACTTTGCAAAAAATTTGAGAAATTTTTCTAAGTAAAAAAAAAATTCAAGCAGTAAAATATTTTTGACTAACTATTAAAAAATAATTTTGCTAAGTTTTTGCAAAAAATATTTTTAAGAAAAAAAATCTAAGTTAGACATTTCCAAGTAGAAAATATTTGAAAAAAAATTCTAAAGCATTAACTGATCCTAATTTAATGCTTTATCAGTTAGTCAATTAAATATTTTATTTCAATATTTTGGCTTCTAGGCTATGGCGAGGCACTAGGACTTCTTGGTTATTGGATCATCAACTACTTCTAGAAAAAACCTTATATAGAAATTAAATATTTAAAGAACTCTCTGAAAGCCCTAAATCTAAATTAAGGTTTAAGTTAAACACGACTTCGGAACCAAATATAGGTTCCAACCAATTGGGTTAATTAGGTATTTCATAGGAACATATTTCTTTGAAATATTTCTAATTTATCCCTTGTGATATCTAAAATATCAATTTAGATTATTGAATTTTCTATAACTTGTATTAGATGAGCATGCAAAATTTTTTAAGTTATTTATTTTTTTTGTAAATTATCATTTTCTAATTTACTTTATCAAACTCTTCTAATGGGCAAGATTTTGCTAGGATTAATTTTAAATTTTTAACCTCTTTTTCTAATTTACAGAAATCTTTAGTTAATACTTTAACAAACTTAAATAATTTATCGGGAGGAAGAAATCATACTTGACTTACCTTGTCGACCTCGTTATCCGTGGCTCCCCCTAAACTGCTGCTTTCTTCCGACGTAGCTCCCCCTTCATCGATGCTCTCGATGCTCATTTCAGACGAGCTTGAATCGTAGTCCTCGTCTTGATGACTTGCCATTAATGCAAGTCCGAAGAAGGCCTCAATTTTCGATTCGGACGATGTATCGTCCCACGTCTCTTTTAGTGTCTTGAACCTTTTTGTTTGGACAGGCTTCTTTCCTTTGTCTTTATCCTTGTTCCTTAGCTTGGGGCAGTTATCTTTGACGTTCCCTTCTTTGTTGCAGTGGTAGCATCTGATCGTCCTTTTTTTTCTACCCTGCGGATGGTTAGTTTTACTTGAATTAAACAACTTTTTAAAATGTCTTACCATCATTACCATTTCCTCGTCATCGAGAGAAGATTCTGACTCATGTTCATCTCTCGCTGCCTTGAGGGCGATGTTGTGCTTCGGCTCCTTCGTACATGCACATCTCGATTCATGCATTTCAAACGTAGAAAATTATTCTTCTAAGGTAATATTTTCTAAGTCCTTAGAGATATAAAAAGCATCTACCAGTGAAGTCCATTTCATATTCCTAGGGAACGCATTTAACGCATACCTTAGCAAATCTCGATTACTTACCTTTTCTCTAAGATTCGATAGTCCGGTGATGAACTCCTTAATTCTCGAGTGAAGATGCGCAATTGTCTCATCTTCTTCAACTCGTAGGTTGGTCAGTTGGTTGCGAAGTAAGTCCCGTCTCGCGAGCTTGGCTTTGGATGTCCCTTCGTGTAGCTCAAGGAACTTCTCCCAAAGCTCCTTTGCTGAATCGTAGTTGCTGATCCGGTTGACTTCTTATGGTGGAAGGATGCTCAGCAGATGGAATTCTGCTTTTCCATTTGCCACGTAGTCGACCTGCTCCTTTTTTGTCCACTAGTATTTTTCTTTACCTTCTGGTGCTATAAAACTGAATTCCATTATTAGAAGTAAATCAAAATCAGTTTAAAAAAAAATACCTTCATTCACTTTTTCCAGCTAGCGAACTCCCCCTCGAACTTTGGCGGGTATATGCTTGGTTCGGCCATCGTTTTTGCTTCGATCGACAGTTAGTCCTCCTGAAGTATCCTTTCTCTGATACCACTTGTTGGGGACCATTGGTGGTCGGCTGTCGGAGGGGTTGAATAGCCCTACACATATAAAAATACCCTTCTCGGATTTTAAAAGAACAATTGCATATCATTAAATAAAAAAAGAAACTAAAAGAAGAGGCTCACGGATTTGACTTTGTTACAACCTGGGAGGTTGTTAATCCAAGGAATGAATCACACACTAAAGATCTCCTTTAGGCGAAGAAGCCTCTTACAGCAATGAAGTACAAAAAATGAGAAGCTAAACTAGACAAGAGAAGCACACAAGTGTAGAGTATGCAATTGCTTGTTGATTTGAATGAATGAAAAACTTCTGGATCAAGACTATATTTATAACCTTGGTCGGGGTGCCTGGAAGCGTTCCAGGCACCTGGAGCGGGATAAAATTTTATCCTCTTCGCAACGGATCGTGGTCAAATGTGATCCGGTCAAATTAGGTTCCGGGCACCCGGAATCGCTCCAGGCGCCCGGACCACTAAAATCAACATAGTTGACTTTTGGTCCGGGCTCTCTGCTCTGGTGCAGCTCACCTTGGTCTGGGTCTTTCGCTCTGGCTCCGCTCGCTTGGGTGATTTCAGCCAACCGAAATAAGGCTCACCCGAATCCAATTTCGGCCTTCTCAAGCAACCTTCCGCTCCGGTTTCTCGTCCCTCGGAAACGCCGCGCGCTTCCTTCTCGTCCGCCCGCGTACTCTTCTGCAGCACCTTGTCCCTCGGACACACCGAGCCCGTCGGCTCTCTCCCGTGCAGTCCTTCTCACTAGCTTCGTCTTTTGCTCGACTCCTTGTGCTCCTAAGCTCTGCACACTTAGACACAGTGTTAAAGTACCACAAGACCAACCTAACTTGGTTGATCACATCAAAATAACCTTGGGGTTCCAACAGATTGTACACTTATTCTATATTGGGCTTTCTTTCCAAAATAAGAATCAATTAGATTGTGCATCTAGAGGATCCTTCATAAAGAAAAGTTTGGACGAAGCATATGAAATAATCTATCGGATAGTATCAAATCTCAATGATTGGTCAGGACAAGAACTAATGACTCTCTCATTAAGTGCATTTGAAGACAAAGAAAAAGGAAATGATGAGGGATCAAAAGAAAAAAAAATAAGCAAGAATGTGTAGATAGTGAAATTCAGAATGGTTTCAAAGAAGATATCACTTTGAATCAAAGGGATCTCCAAGCTTTATTCCGTTGGTGCGGTGAGTCTTTATCAAAAATGTTTGGAGAGGGAATTTCTTCAACTGATTCTATTTCAAGAGAGAAATGTGAAAATATTTCTTGTGCAGAAGATAACTTTGATTATGAAGGAGATGAAGAAATGGTATTAGAAACTCAAGAGATCTCAGGGAAAGAGACAGCAAGAGAAGAAATAAAGTTACTAGAGCAAGATCCAACCTTGCCAAAAATCATGCCACCTTAGCTAGAGTTGAAACCATTGCCGCCCAACCTGAAATATACGTACCTTGGTCCGGATTTCACTTTTTTGGTGATAATCAATGCACATTTAACTGAGTTGGAAACACAAAGATTGATTGACGAGTTGAGGTTGCATAGGAAAACGATTGGGTGCACCATAGACGATATTAAAGGAATAAATCCCTCTCTTTGCATGCATAGAATTCTGCTTGAAGAGAGATACAAAAATTCGATCGAACATCAAAGGAGATTGAGCCCAAACTTGAAAGAGGTGGTAAAGAATGAGGTGCATAAGCTTCTTGATGCTGGGATTATTTATCCTATTTCTGATAGCGAATAGGTGAGTCCAGTGCACGTGGTTCCGAAAAGAGGAGGAATGACTATAATCATAAACGAGAATAACAAATTGGTTCCAACACGAACAGTCACAGGATGACAGATGTGTATTGATTACAGGAAATTAAATAAAGAAACTAGGAAAGATCATTTTCATTTACCATTTATTGATGAGATGCTTGAAAGGTTGGCAAAACACTCATATTTTTGCTATTTAGATGGCTATTCAGGATTCTTTCAGATTCCAATTCACCCCCAAGATCAAGAAAAGACTATTTTTACATGTCCTTATGGAACCTTTGCTTATTAACATATGTTGTTTGGGCTTTGTAATGCCCCAGCTACTTTCCAAAGATGCATGATGGTAAGTTTTTCAAATCTAACAGAGAAAATCATGGAGGTATTTATGGATGATTTCTCAGTTTATGGAAATGATTTCGGCACCTGTTTATTAAACCTTTCTACGATTCTTCAAAGGTGCGAAGATGTAAATTTGGTATTAAATTGGGAAAAATGTTAATTCATGATTAAAGAAGAAATTGTCTTGGGACACAAGATATCAGAACATAGAATTGAGGTGGATCAAGATAAGGTAGAAGTAATAGAGAAATTACCCCTGCCAATTAATATAAAAGGAGTAAGGAGTTTCTTGGGGCACGTTAGATTCTATAGGCTCTTTATAAAGGATTTTTCAAAAATCTCTAAGCCACTAACTAATTTGTTCATTAAAGATGCTGAATTTTGTTTTGATAACGATTGTATGGAGGCTTTCAAAAAGAATAAAAATGCTCTTACCTCAACCCAGTAATTCAAGCCCCGGACTAGGAGCTTCGATTTCAAATTATGTGCGACGCCAGTGACTTTGCTGTAGGAGCAGTTTTGGGGTAAAGAAAGAATAAGATTTTGCATGCAATTCACTATGCAAGTAAGACCTTAAATGCAACCCAAATAAACTATTCTACTACAGAAAAAGAATTTCTAGCAGTAGTCTTTGCATTTGACAAGTTTAGATCATATCGAGTGGACTCAAAGGTGATAGTGTATACTGATCATGTTGCAATTCAATATCTTCTTGGCAAGAAAGATGGCAAACCATGACTTATCAGATGGATCTTGCTTCTTCAGGAATTTAATCTAGAGATTAAAAATAAGAAAGGGGCGGAAAATGTAGTGGCGGATCATTTATCTCGAGTATAGAAAAATGGGAAAAAGTATGCAGAGTTAGATATGCCTATTACTGACACCTTTCTTGATGAACACCTTCTGGTATTAGCTTGCATAAAGACAACTTGGTATGCAGATCTTGTTAATTATCTTGTGAGTGGAGTTTTGCTCACAAATTTCACCAGACAACAAAAGAAAAAAAATCTTTCGGATGTCAAGAATTATGTTTCGGATGGACCATTTCTGTACAAGAAATGCAGTGATGTAATTTATCGAAGATGTATACCCGAGGAAGAAGTGAAGGATATTTTGTTCCATTGCCATTCTTCATCTTACAGAGGGCATCCGAGATTTTTAAAAATAGCTACAAAAGTCTTGCTAGCAGGATTTTCTGGCTGAATCTATTTAAAGACACACAAGAATTTGTGCAATCCTGTGATCAATGCCAAAGGACCGAAAGCATTACTAAGAGACAAAATGTCACTAAACTACATTCTCGAAGTTGAGTTATTTGATGTATGGGGAATAGATTTCATGAGACCCTTTTCATTGTCGTGTGGAAATAAGTTTATTTTAGTGGCAATGTACTATGTGTCAAAATGGGTGAAGGTCATAGCTTATCCTACAAGTGACGCAAGGACAGTCATTAAATTGTTTAAAAAGATGATTTTCCCACGATTTGGCATACCTAAAGCAATTATTAGTGATGGAGGGTCGCATTTTATAAAAAAAACAATTTGAAAACTTACCAAAAAAGTATGGGTGAATTACAGAGTGACAACATCATACTATCCACAAACTAATGGGCAAGTTGAGATCTCTAATCAAGAAATTAAAGACATATTAGAGAAAATGGTTTCTACTTCACGTAAAGACTAGTCATTGAAGTTAGATGATGCTTTATGGGCATACCGTACAGCTTATAAAACTCCAATTGGTATGACCCCATTCCGGCTAGTTTATGAAAAGTCATGCCATCTTCCAGTAGAATTAGAACATAAAGTCTACTGGGCACTTAAAAAGCTTACCATGGATCTCAAGTTAGTAGGACAAAAAAGGAAGCTCCAGTTAAATGAACTCGATGAGTTAGGAATGGATGCTTAAGAGCATGCTAAATCCTATAAAGAAAGAACAAAGAAATGACATGATCAACATATACTACGCAGAGATATCAAAGAAGGAGACCTAGTTTTATTATTCAATTCAAAGTTAAAACTTTTTTCAGGAAAGTTAAAATCATGATGGGCAGACACATTCAAAGTTAAAAAGGTATATCCCTTCAGAGTAGTAGACATTTGGAATGAAGAGCTCGAAGCAGGATCGTTGAAATGGAGGAGAGTGTCAGGTGTTTTATGTGACCGTAAAATATCTCTAAAACTTAAAGGAAAATTCTACAAAATCGTAGATAGACCTGCTATGCTGTTGGGTTATGATTGGAGCACATGAGCAGAAGATGAGAGTTGTAGAGATCATGATGTTAAGGTGGATATGTGGACATATGAAAATGGACAGAATAAGAAATGAGAGCAATAGAGAACAAGTCGAAATTACATCTATTAAGGGAAAACTTCGATAGACACGTTTAAGATGGTACGAGCATATACTTAGACGACTAATAAATGCTCCAATTAGGTGATGTAAAACTATGACAAACACGCATATCAAACGAGGAAGAGGAAGATCAAAAAAAGACTTGGTTAATCACGATAAATCAAGATAAATTTTATTTAAATATAGATAATAGTATAATTGGAGATAGAACTTAATGATATAAAAGGATTCATATAGTCGATCCTATTTAATAGGATACGATTTGATTATTGTTGTAATAATTCAGATAATAATGTGTTGTACTTCTTTTACTGTGTACAGAATTAGACAAAGGGAGTCAGTATGACGCTCTACCAATTTTGAAAAATATCATGAAGTTTGCACAGGATGATAATATAAGAAAAAGTCAGACAAATTTCTTGGTCCCTCTCATCGCCTCAGCTTCCCCATCCTTTGAAACCGGCTTGGTAACCAGTCTGCTTCTTGAAAATATGCACCGGCCAATTGGGCTTTATATTCAGAATTTTATCAATTTCATCTAACAGTAAACTTGTTTCCCCATCGAGATGCATGGGCTGCTCTTCCCTTGTCCTTGACGCAGCCCATATGTTCCAAAATGAGCTGCACCTGTCCTACCTAGGGCCTCTAAGAGTGTAAACAGGGGCCCGAAATGAAGGATAGACAGTAGCCCACACAGTTATGTCCCAGTTATATGCATCAAATGAGCAAAATTCCTTTTCCTTTGAATGGATCTTCCTCCAAACTGTCCGGTTAAATGCATACCCTACATTGCCTATCTTCTCAGCAATCAGCATATCCTAGCCTTCTTTATAGTTCACATCTGATGGAGCCAGGTTTGCAACATAACAGTAGGGACATATTAAGGGTTTCAATCCTATTGATAAGATGGAGGTTCCAGTATGCATTTGGACAGATGTAATGGTCCTCTTCGATGAAAAGAATGTGACTGGTAAATTCCTTAGTTTCATCCAGCACATCCCACACAGTATTCAGCATCCACCACTGATGTTTCAAAGAAACTATGTTCGGTGACCGGTGATTGCTATATTGATCATCTGTCCCATTGCACTTCATTACAACAAGACCATCCTGATCACCGCAATCACCAGGTGAGATGCCAGGAAAGCTATTAGGAGGAGAATATGGTGCAAAGATCTGCTTGATCTGGCAGAACCGGATGCCCTGGACAATGCTATCCATCTCAGGGAAGTATCCGCCGTGGTTTACAATCAGCAATGTTTCTCCATTGCCTTCCTCGGCAGCAAGGCTCTGGACGACCAACTTGAGGCATAAGGGGAGGTTATGAACATAAAAAATTATCTTTGTGTGGTCTTTGGCGAGGTTAGGAAAGAGATTCAGGTTCCTAGGTGCCAATTTGTCTCTCTGATCCAGAGAAGTCGACAGAGCCCTGAGCTCAGACTTGAGATGCCTCACCAGGGTGGTCAGTTTCCCAAACAGCAGCCCTTTCCAAGTTTGCAAAGGAAGCATATTAAGTTACTGCTCCATCTTGGAGCATAAAGATAAATAATATAACGATCACAAGGATTGAAAGAATGAGCGGTCAAACACGTCGCCAAGGAAGAGATTCTCTCACAGCGCGTGACCTCCAATTAAAGGCCATCAAACTTTTGATCCTAGGAACCCTAATCCTGCAATGGCATCTCAAATCTCGAACTTGTGGTCGAATCGGATCTGAAAAACTCAGCAGAAAGGATCTTTCGAGCTCAAACGAACAGTTTTGGATGGTGAACGAGCAAGAAAATACCTTACCCAGAAGCTACTTCATCGGCGAAGTAGAATCAATAATCAGTTGAGTGGGGCTATCCACACCCATGGATTACTAAAGACATCCTATTTTCTAAATACACCCATAAAAAATATTTTATTATAATTCTTTCTAAATATACCTCATAAAGTTTTTATTTTATCATTTCTAAAAACCAAATAAAACCTTAGCATCATCTTCCTTGGCTACTCCTACCTGTGCTATTTTCACCCTCGCTCCTACCTGTTCCATTTTCACCATCGCTAAGATTCGAGGATCGAAAAAATGAGAGGACCCTTCGTCTCTCCCTCTCATCTCTCCACTTGACTCAATTTCCAACCGAATTAAACAATATTAATGCTCGTTCAAATCATTATATTATTTTTGCTAGATTTTATATTTAGGTTTCAAGTGTTCGTGAAAATCTCTTAATTTTCAATCGTGTGTCATACTTCCTTGATTTGTCAAACACATTGCTACTTCTTTAGCTACAATCTGCCAACGTACCAAGATCTGTTTAATCATGGTCTACCGAATGCAACACAATGTGTTCCATCAATGAATGCTGATATGGGTTATGACAAGCAGATTCAGGAAATGACAATGATATTGTTGAGGTTCAATCAAAATCCTACATTGGAAAGATTTGGTAAAAATTATGGGGTTAAAAGGATGTATGATATCTCCATTGGCATGAGACCTTTTGGGTAGAGCCCAAGAGCAAAGTCATGAGGGTCTTGGCCCAAAGTGGACAATATCATGCCATTGTGGAGATATGTGGATATCCTTTGGCACAACAAATGGTATCAGAGCCGTGGTACGAACCAGATGCCATGTGGGGCGGCCTTAAACGAAGTTGAGGGTGGGCCCGGAGTAGGTCAGGGTGACCGAATGTTCGTGGGAGGCCTGGAGCAGGTCAGGGTGATCGGATACTTGTGCGGAAGCAAGTAGGTCAGGGTGGCAGATGCTCGCGGGGAGGTCTGGAGCAGGTCAGGGTGACCGGGTACTTACGGTGAGGCGAGTAGGTCAGGATGGCCGGATGCTCGCAGGTAGGCCCGAAGTAGGTCAAGGTGACCAAGCGCAGATGCTGGCGGGGAGGCCCGGAGCAGGTCAAGGTGACCGAATACTTGTAGGGGGCAAGTAGGTTAGGGTGACCGGATGCTCACAGGAAGGCCCGGAGCAGGTCAGGATGACCGAGTACTTGGCAAGGGGGGCCTGGAGTAGGTCAGGATGACCGGGTACTTGCGGCGAGGCGAGTAGGTCAGGGTGCCCGGTGTTAGTTAGAGCCCTAAAGCTAATCATTCGATGATTGTATTATGGACTTATTGTATCATATTCATATTTATATAAATAAAGACATGTGTTTTGGTTATTATACTTGTATTGGTGCCAAATAAACTAAGTATAATAGCGTCATTGAGTAGACGGTTCTCACCTATATCAATCAGTTAGTTAAACCGATAGTGAGATTATATAGGGAACACTACTCTTAATCATTCCTAGTTGAGTATTAACATTCAGGGACAATGTTAATGCAATAAGACTAGCATGTAGGTCAACTCGATGACTTTGATCTCACAAGTCATGGATATAGAGATATCAAGTTGACACATGGGTATGCATTGGAGAATGTATACTGAATGACCCGCCATGAGAAAGTATCATGGATCGTTATATGAGTGTCATATACTTTCTCATGTGGCTATTAGTATGACTACTAGTCCTTAGACCTGAAGTCACCATGGATCCCTACATAAGTAGTTATGTACTTTGGTTTCGTCAAATGTCACTCGTAACTGGGTGGACTATAAAGGCGATTACTGGGTATGTAATGAATTATGCAGAGGGATGTGAGTGATGTAGATGGGATCTATTCCTCCTATATGACGGGAGCGACATCGATATTCTTGATAGAGTGAGACCACAAAGTGCATGATCATGCCTAAATGAGTCAATATGAGATATTGAGCTCATTTGGTTTAGTGAGTCTACTTGGAGTTCAAGATTTAGATTGATCAGAGGATGACACGGTCTATGCCTCACATTGATCAATCTAGATGTCTAGGATAGAAGGACACTTGTCATATATTATGAGGAGTCACAATTAGTAGTCAAAAGGTGATGTTGAATCTCGACATTCTTGTAACTTGGGTAGTAATGATGTGTTGCTAGATACCACTCATTACTTATGTTCCTAAATGGGTTTAGGGGCATTGCCAACGTTATAAGAACCTATAGGATCACACACTAAGGACAATTAGATGGAGATTAGGTTCATATGATGAACCAAGAGGATTAGATTCATTTGATGAATCAAATTGGATTAAGAGTAATCCTAATTGGGCTAATTGAGTTGGACTCAAGTTGATTCATGTGTTCAATGAGTCTAATTTAGATTATGACTCGTTGAATCAATTTAATTAAATGAATTAGATTCATTATATTAAATTGGCTTGAATTAAATGGTTGTATTAGATCAACCATGAGAGAGATTAAGTCAAGTTTGACTTGACTTGAGATGAAGATGAAGAGTCAAGTTTGACTTGACTTTATGCCACCTCATTGGTGAGTTGGCATTGAGTGGGCCAATGATGATGCTCCACATCATCAAGACTAGCATATGTGTATGCCACCTCATGAGGGAGACCAAGAGTTGTGACTCTTGGTATCCCATGGAGGTTTAAATGCCTTATTTTTGGCCGGCCACTTATGATTGAAAGGAGTTTTTCATTTTGGTGAGTAACTTCCATCTTCTTCCTTGCTCCAATTCTTCTCTCCCTCTCCTCTCCATTGCCGAGACCTTCTTGGAGTGCTAGCACACTCAAAGGTTCTCCTTCCATCGAGTTGTTCGTGTGGATATGCATAGAGAGTTGTCTACCTTAACAACTTGAGATCCGGCATCTCCTTGGACGAGCGGGATACGAAAAAGGGCACGCATCGAAGGTATAAGCTCTTCTTCTTTGTAGATCTAGAGTAGATCTAGGTTTTTTGTAAACTCGTACTCGTATGCTTTCGAAAGTTTTTACTTCGCACGGATCCGTGACTGGGGGTTTCAGGGTTTCCGCGGCACGAAAAGCGGTTTTCGCGGCCCGAAAAATCCAACAGTGGTATCAGAGCCACGTGCGAAGACTTGTACGAGTTTATTTTTGATTTTTATGAAAAATATAGCTACTGTAACATTCTATAAATTTCTGATTTTTAGAGTTTTTATGAGTATTTTTCTCGTAGAAGCGAAGCACAAGTGTTTCGACACTTGTAGGCTTCGACTACCGAGAAGTTTTTTTTTCCGAAACGGCAAGGTTTCACCCCAAAACTTTTTGGGACAGCGGACTAAGGCGCTGTAGGATCACTTAGGGACACTCGCAATGGTTAGATCGCGGGTAGGGGCGCTGCCCCTGGCCTCGCAAGAGGATTCGTTCCGCGATTGCGCCCGAAAACCTCTAAACGGGACTGCCGGGAAATTTTACTCGTAAAAATTATAAAAATTAGTATTAAAATTATAGAAAATTATGGAAATTACATAATTTAGAATTATGTATAATTTGTGATGGTCATGGCCCAAAAAGACCCAATCTGATTGGATTTGTGTTGTAATTCATAATACGGCCTGCGCGCCGTCATTTGTGTTGTGCGTGTTGTACATTTGTTTCGCGACCTGCACGTCGTGCCTTTCTCTATTATTTATTCTTATTGTAAATTAGTTTAGACTTGAATATAACTTGAGTTTCAAAATTGTAATGTACAAAATTGGAACGGTGGAAGATCCACTCGAGACAGAGTTACTAGAAGGGCGCGAGCAACATAAGGTGGTCAAAGGGAGGAGCTTGAGAAGCTGTTGACCTAGGTTGACCATCCGTTCTTCTCATTGGCTTGAGAAGATCATAGTAGGGTCATGACTAATCACAAATAGAATAATTAATTGCTTGTGTGTGTGTATTTGATGCATGCTAGTAAAGTAGTTAATTAGCGCCTTAATGATTCGATTTGATCAATCGCGTATATGATACATCTCGACGATTAGATTAGATCTAAGTCGCGCACATGATGCACCTCCTCTACGATTAGATTAGATCTAAATCGAGTATATGATACACCTCGATGATTATATTAGATCTCAATCGCGTCAACTCGTAATGCCTACCATGCCGTGATACCTACCGCTACCTCGATCGCATGTTGTTGTTGAATCTGCCAAAGCAGAGCAACGCATACTATCTTGGTAGGGTACGGAGGGACAATCTTGGTCCCGTCTATCAATGCATGGGTGAGTACAACTCAATTAGATTGAGTAACTAGTTAACTCGGTTGGATCGAGTACAACTATAGGCATTCTTCCAACGGTTGGAAAGATAGGACATAAATCACATTTATATTAATTCTTGGACGTATTAGCCAAAGCTAACTCAAGTTTTAATATAACTACAAATAATGATCCTATAAACAAGAGTTGCATAGAGATGTAATTGGTAAATTGTTACATACCGATCATACTAAGTCTTGGGCGATTTAGCCAAAGCTAACTCAAGGCGTAGTATGATGTGGATCTTGTCCCACACGAATTATAGCTAGTTAGAATCTAGTAAGTGTGGTTTGACCACATCACTCACTTGATTCTACAAAATTATATAATTCAGTGGGAGCATCATTTAGTTAAAGGTCTAATTAAATGATTTAAAAGAATATGATATTCATTTTCTGCATTTATCTGTTGTAGATAACCAAGACGTCGAATACGAACTCTTTCTCCCTGCGTTCTGTCCTTAAGAAGGACAAGCTCAACGGAGCAAATTTCCTGGACTGGTACAGGAACTTGAGAATAGTTCTCACCCAAGAACGTAAACTGTACGTCCTGGAGCAGCCCATTCCCGAGGCACCTCCTGCCACTGCCACGCGAGCTGATCGTGACGCTTACAAGAAGCATCAAGATGACGCATTAGATGTGTCATGTCTTATGCTCGCAACCATGAACTCTGAGCTTCAGAAGCAACATGAGTTAATGACTGCTTATGATATAGTTGAACATCTTCGTCAACTATATCAAGAACAAGCAGGGCACTGGAAGAGGAACTTCACAGGATACCTGGAAGATCTTAAGAAGAAGAGAAATAAGATTTCTACTTCAGGTATAAATGTTATAGAAGTCAACCTCTCTATTTTTTCATCATGGGTATTAGATACCGGATGTGCTTCTCACATTTGTACTAATGTACAAGCATTGAGAAATAGCAGAGCATTGACAAAGGGCGAGATAGACCTACGCGTAGGCAATGGAGCACGGGTTGCTGCTGTTGCTGTAGGGACTTATTTTCTATCTCTGCCCTCTGAGCTTGTATTAGAGTTGGATGATTATTGTTATGTGCCTGCATTAACTAAGAACATAATTTTAGTTTCTTGTTTGGACAAGAAAGGTTTCTCTTTTATAATTAAGGACAAATGTTGTTCTGTTTATTTAAAAGATATGTTCTATTGTGTAGTGCACCTCTGATGAACGGACTCTACATTCTAGATCTTGAAAGCCCTATCTATAACATAAATACTAAGAGGTTCAAGTCAATTGACCTGAACCAAACATATCTCTGGCACTGTCGCTTAGGTCATATAAATGACAAGCGCTTATCCCAGCTCCATAAGGATGGTTTGCTGGACTCATTTGATTTTGAATCTTATGAGACGTGCAAGTCATGCCTACTAGGCAATATGACCAAGACTCCCTTTAGTGGGTACAGCGAAAGAGCGACTGATTTGTTAGGACTCATACATAGTGATGTATGTGGCCCTTTCAATGTCGCTGCTAGAGGCGGTTATAGGTACTTCATCACATTTACTGATGACTTCAGTAGATATGGTTATGTGTACTTGATGACACATGATCTTGTCCGAAAGCTGAATCAACGGACGCTGGGCACGTGGCGCTCTCCGAGTCGCTGATGTGGATCTCCGACCGGTCGTACGGTCCTCCGGCGAACCTGCAAGGAAGTCGGGCCGGGAAGGGGTTCCCGGCGACGACCCTCCGACGCTCAAGTCAGGCAAAGCTCAACAAGAAAGTGGCTCCAAGAATCGTAGAATGCGTACCTCCGACGAAGGATGAGGGCCTTTATATAGAGCTCTGGAGAAGCGGGTGCACACATACCGAGGTGTACACGTGTCCTCAGCCCATACCCCAGTAAGGGCCTGTCAGTGAGCTTACCTGACCCCATACTGCCACAGTCCAAGCACGTCTTCGATGGGACAGCGGAACCCCCTGTCGTAAGATTTGGAGTATGGCCTAAACGTAGAACATGCCGTTGTCAGAAAAAGATGTCCCTTGTCATTTTCCCCTTGCTCCAGGCCGGGCGTCCGGCCGGCCAGCCTCTGCCTTACGTCCAGCCGGACACCTATAGTGGTCTACTTGGGAGATTCTCGGTAATGTGCTTTGTGGAGACTGTTAGCAGTATGCTACCTCATGTATTCGGCCGAGCGTGCCCTCCGCTCGGTCCTACGATCCTGTACCATGAGCGCCGGGGCCCAGCTTCCTGCTGGGGCGCCTTTTGCCATTAGTTAGACAACTGTCAGCCGGCCGGGCGTTCGACCCACCCATCTCCGGTCGGCCACCTGACCCTTTGACTTCCACATGGCATTGACTCCCCAGAACGGGGGTCCCCTGTTCTTACCGCCGGATCACTTGCCTCCCCTTCAAGTCTAGTCGAAGGAGGCGATTAGTCCGACTGACTGGACTGCGAGTCTAGCCGGGCGGTGCCTTCATGCCATTATCCTCCGCTCGGCCTACCGCAGGGATGTGCTTAAGGTTAGTTAACAGCCACATTTCTTGGACCTCCTCGTAATCTGCGCCAATCTTCGACATTAAGGCTGAGCATGCGCTCATTAAATGCTTCGAATGACTGAATGCCACTTGGCGCACTGTCGTCATCGTACGGCGGCGGTGGCGTGGTGCTTTGATGGGATCGAAGCGGTTCGAAATGAACGGTGCGATGCGAGCTTTGATTCCCGTGACCTGGATCCAATGGTGGAGGCCGCCCGACCTCCACCCTATAAAATCTTCGTTTTCTCCTCCGTCACCTCACTCCTTCTTTCGCGTGCCCCCGGTTATCCTTCGCGTTCTAGAGCTCCGACGATCGTGTTCTCCTACTTCCGTCGATCCCCAGTGTTCTTCCTTCGATCCTCCTTTTTCTCGTAAGGTTCTCCTCCTTTCTTTCTTGTTTCCGGTGCTTTCTTTACATTTCTTTCCCCAGTTTTCGCTTCCAGAGTAGTCTTTTCGCTTGCGGTCATCTTTCTTCTGCCTTTTTGCCTTTTCGATTTCTTCCGATCGGACCATGGCTAGTTCTTCTCATCCTGAAGACCAGTCCCTCGGCCCCTGGTCCACTACCATGCAGTCACAATTCGATCAGCATGACTTTGATATTATGACCGATAATTTTGAAATCCCCGATGATTTTGAACTTCTTTTAGCCGGTCCCTCCGCTCGGCCACACAAGCCGCCGCGCGGAGCTTTCTGTATCTTCCGCGACCAGTTTACTGCCGGTCTGCGTTTCCCTGTACATCCTTTCATTATAGATGTTTGTAACTTTTTCGGTGTTCCGCTCGGCAGTCTAGTACCCAACACCTTTCGCCTTCTCTGTGGGGTTGTTGTTTTGTTCAAAATCCACAACATCCCCCTTCGATCAGACGTCTTTTTTTATTTCTATTACCCCAAGCAGTCCGAGCCGGGCACCTTCATGTTCCAAGCTCGGCCCGACCTAGTTTTCTTCAACAAACTGCCTTCTTCCAATAAACATTGGAAGGAGTATTTTTTCTATATTCGTATGCCCGATTAGGCCAATTTCCGGACCAAGTGGCAGGTCGACCTACCCCCCACTTCTGATCTGAAGAAGTTCAAGACCCGACCGGACTACCTCCATGCTGCAAATATGCTAGCCGGTCTACGGCTCGACATCAATAAGCTTCTTCATAAAGGAGTGATGTACATCTTCGGTCTGAGTCCCATACGGACTCCTCTTCCGAGCGGCTTCGGTAAGAATTTTACTTAGGCGTTTGCTTTGATTGCTAACTGATTTTTCTCCTTTCCTTTGCAGCGGACATCGTCATGGAGTCGGTAATGGCCGACATTCTGAAGAGAAAGGCGGCGGCGCTCGAAGCCGCGGCAGCCAAAGAAATGGAAGCGCTCGGCATCCAGCTGGTCGGCTCACATGAAGAAGAGAGCAGGACACATGCCGGGGAGTCGGCCGCTCAGGCTTTTCTCCCAGAGCCAGCGGCTGGGGCAACCATCAGCCAAGAGCCCTCTGCATGGGGTGACGGCTCAGCTCCGGAAGAAGAGCAGCCTCACCCGAAAAGGCGCCGAGTGGAGACTCCCGTCTGCTCAGCCACGTCTGCTGTTCAACCCTCCGCCCGAGCCACTGCAAGTGCTCGCGGAAAGGCTCCGGAGGTCGAAGCCATTTCGTCCGATCGGACTCCTTTGGAATGGGACGAGCTGGCGGCCCCTATTGAAGTTGTTCCAGTCAGCTCCCTTCCGCCCTCTCCTCAACCAGCCCAGCGTTCGACCATTCGATCTCAGTTTTCGGCGCCGGCTTCTGATCCTCTTCCGACCGCCGGTCGGACGACCCCAGGTCATGGTCGCACGATACGATTCACTCTTCATCTTCCGACTGAAGAGCTGCTACCAGAGGCCGACCAACCGACAGCGCCCGAGCATACCATCACTCTGAAGGGTCCATTAGCTGAGATGTGGGCCGACGCTCGGGCACGCGTCACTCTGATCCCCCTCCGAAATTTGGCCAATAGCCATATGCAGTAGGCCACGGGGGTAAGTTTATTTTCTCCCAAGCTTTGTATGCATTCCTTCCGATCGGCCAATAACAACCTCTTATTTCTTTTGTCAGAGATGGGTGGAGGAGATTGCTGTCTCCAACCGCCTGGCCTTGGTAGATGAAGAACTGAGGCAACTGAAGGCGGCAGTCGGTCCGTCCGGCTCTTAAGGCCCTTCATATGCCGAGCTGCAAAAGGAGCTGAAGAAAGCTCAAGATCTGTTGGCGGCCGAGCAGAAGAAGACGGCCGATCAGGCCCACGCCTTGGCCGAGTCCGAGCGACAGGTCAAGTCGTTCGACACAAAAATAACCCTGGCCATCACTTGAAAAAACACGGCCATCTCCGATCTGGAGAAAAAGAATGTGGAGGCTCGGGGCCTAGAGCAGAAGGTAAAGGGGCTGATGGATCATCTCGATGGCGAGAAAGTAGGCCGCTCGGCTGACGCACTGAAGCATATAGACGAGCTGAAAACTCTTCAGGAGTCCCTCGAAGCGTCTCAATTGGCCTTCAAAGAATACCAAGAGGCCGAGCCGAGTCGGGTAGCTGCCCTAAGACAAAGCTACATCCGCTAGCCCGAATTCTCGGAGAAAGTCTGCGAGCGGATGTACACGGCCTTCGACCTGGCTATGACTGCCACCACTACGTATCTGAAGTCTAAGGGTCTTCTTCCGGACTCTACTACTATTCCGACCGGCGATCAAGTGGCGCTCCTGAACAACATTCCCAAGGACCTTTACGATTATATTGAGTAGGCATTTTTATATGTAATTAGGTCGCTCGGCCAAAAATGATCCTTTTTTGTACTTAAGCCGCTCGGCCAAAAATGATCCTTTTTTGTACTTAAGCCGCTCGGCTTAAAGTTTTATTTTTAGTGCAATGCTTTCCTTTCGCGTACTTCGCCCCTTTGGCTAGCTAATATATGTGTTGTCCACCCATCTATTATCACACCTCTAGCATCCGAAAGGGATTTTTACGAAGTATTTGGCGTGACCCTTCCGCTCGGCTAAATATGTAATATTCCGCTTTGATAGCAGAGATCACTCGCTATATGCCGATGAAGTACTTTTGGGTTCTGAGCCGAGCGGAACGTAGAGATGGTCGAATGATATTGACGGCGAGTTTCTTGGACACTTGCAGTCCTTTTTATTGGCCTTATCCGCTCGGAGGGTTAATAGACGCCGGCTCGTCTCTCGATTTTTAACGTCGGAGCTTGACGGTCTTCCGCTCGGAGGGTTTATAGACGCCGGCTCGTCTCTCGATTTTTAATGACGGAGCTCGACGGTCTTCCGCTCGGAGGGTTTATAGACGCCGGCTCGTCTCTCGATTTTTAACGTCGGAGCTCAACGGTCTTCCGCTCGGAGGGTTTATAGACGCCGGCTCGTCTCTCGATTTTTAACGTTGGAGCTCGACGGTCTTCCGCTCGGAGGGTTTATAGACACCGGCTCGTCTCTCGATTTTTAACGTCGGAGTCCGACGGTCTTCTGCTCGGAGGGTTTATAGACGCCGGCTCGTCTCTCGATTTTTAATGTCGGAGCTCGACGGTCTTCCGCTCGGAGGGTTTATAGATGCCGGCTCGTCTCTCGATTTTTAACGTCGGAGCTCGACGATCTTCCGCTCGGAAGGTTTATAGATGCCGGCTCGTCTCTCGATTTTTAACGTCGCAGCTCGACGGTCTTCAAGGCTAATTTGAACACCGCCGTTCGGTGAAGCTATTTGTCATCCTTTTTATCATTTTTGCTACTTGCATTACAAGTACATAGGCGATCAAAATATACACAAAAATGAGTTACATCAGTGCACCTTTCACCCAACTCGATAAGGTTGGAGATGATTCGCGCTCCACGGTCGGTCCAGCTGTCGCCCGTCTTCATTCTCCAAATAATAAGCGCCCGAGCGGAGCTTTTCGTGTTAGATTTTTCGGGCCGCGAAAACCGCTTTTCGCGCCGCGAAAATCGCTTTTCGCGTCGCGAAAACCGCTTTTCGCTTCGCGGAAATCCCGAATCACCCAAAGCCGTAGATCCGTGCAAGGAAAAAACCAAATGAAATACAAGTACGAGTTTCAAAAACTTTAGATCTACTCCTAGATCTATGTGTTGAGAGCTTTTACCTTTGAAGCGGGCCCTCGTAAAATTCTCGCTCGTCCAAATGGTGCCGGATCTCGAGAGAGTCAAAATAGACACTCCTCTAGAAGTATCCACACGAACTAATTAGGTGGAGAGAAACTAAACAAAGGTGTGCTAGCACCCTTGATCAGCCACGGCAAGAAGAGGAGAGGGAGAGCTTGAGAGGAAGAAGAAGATACAATAATTAATCACTTGAATGAAAATGAATCCATATTCATTCAAATTGTGGCCGGCCACATTTCCCAAATGTAACCCCCTCATTAATGCATTAAGTTGTCATCAAAGAGGGAATGTAACCTCCATGAGGTGGCACTCACTAGTAACTCCCATGAGGTGGCAACCATGATGATGTGGTGCATCATCATTGGTCCACATCAATGCCAACTCACCAATGAGGTGGCATAAAGTCAAGTCAAACTTGACTTTTAATCTTCCTCTCAAGTCAAGTCAAACTTGACCAAATCTCTTCCATGGTTGATCTAATCTAACCATTTGATTCAAGCCAACTTAATATAATGAATCTAATTCATTAAATTAAGTTGATTTAATGAGTCATAATCTAAATTAGACTCATTGAATACATGAATTAACTTGAGTCCAACTCAAGTTAGCCCAATTAGGATTACTCTTAATCCAATTTTGATTCATCAAATGAATCTAATCCTCTTGGTTCATCATATGAACCTAATCTCCATCTAATTGTCCTAAGTGTGTGACCCTATAGGTTCTTGTAACGTTGGCAATGCCCTAAACCCATTTAGGAGCATAAGTAATGAGCGGTATCTAGCAACACATCATTACTACCCAAGTTACAAGAATGTCGAGATCCGACATCACCTTGTGACTACTAATTGTGACTCCTCACAAAATATGACAAGTGTCCTTCTATCCTAGACATCTAGATTGATCAAAGTGAGGCATAGACCGTGTCATCCTCTGACCAATCTAAATCTTGAACTCCAAGTAGACTCACTAAATCAAATGAGCTCAATATCCTATATTGACTCATTTGGGCATGGCCATGCACTTTGTGGTCTCACTCTATCAAGAATACCGATGTTGCTCCCGTAATATGGGAGGGATAGATCCCATCTACATCACTCACATCCCTCTGCATAATTCGTTATATACCCAGTAATCGCCTTTATAGTCCACCCAGTTACGGGTGACGTTCGACGAAACCAAAGTACATAACTCCTTATGTAGGGATCTATGGTGACTTCAGGTCTAAGGACTAGTAGTCATACTAATAGCCACATGAGAAAGTATATGACACTCATATAACGATCCATGATACTTTCTCATGGCGGGTCATTCAGTATACATTCTCTAATGTATACCCATGTGTCAACTTGATATCTCTATATCCATGACTTGTGAGATCAAGTCATCGAGTTGACCTACATGCTAGTCTTATTGCATTAACATTATCCCTGAATGTTAATATTCGACTAGGAATGATTAAGAGTAGTGTTCCCTATATCATCTCACTATCGGTTCAACTAACCGATTGATATAGGTGAGAACCATCTACTCAAGGACATTATTATACTTAGTTTATTTGGCACCAATACAAGTAAGTATAATAACCAAAATCAAAATGCCTTTATTTGTATAGAATATGATACAATAAGTCCAAAATACAATCATCAAATGATTGGCTCTAGGGCTCTAGCTAACAATCTCCCACTAGCACTAGTCCCAATCAGTGTAGGCTCTAAGCCCAAATGACCTAGTGTGACCATCATGCTTCCTTTGTGCCAAAGCCTTGGTCAAGGGATCTGCGATGTTAGCCTCTGTAGGTACTCTGCAAATCTTCACATCTCCTCTCTCGATGATCTCTCGAATGAGAGGGAAGCGCCGTAGTATGTGTTTGGTCCGCTGGTGTGAGCGAGGTTCCTTCGCCTGTGCTATAGCTCCATTGTTGTCACAATAGAGCTCAACTGGGTCAGCGATGTTAGGAACCACCCCAAGTTCGGTGATGAACTTGCGGATCCAAACTGCCTCCTTTGCTGCCTCTGATGCAGCAATATACTCGGCCTCTGTTGTAGAATCATCTACTGTGTCCTGCTTCGAACTCTTCCAGCTGACAACACCACCATTAATGCAAAATACGAACCCCGACTGCGATCTATAGTCATCCTGGTCGGTCTGGAAGCTAGCATCACTGTAACCCTTTACAGCTAGCTCATCATCGCCTCCATATATCAAGAAATATTCTTTAGTCCTTCTTAAGTACTTAAGAATATTCTTGATCGCTATCCAGTGACTTTCAGACTGGTATCTGCTCATCATGCTCAAAGCATACGAGACATCAGGTCGAGTACATAGCATGGCGTACATGATCGATCCTATGGCTGAGGCATAAGGGATCTGATCCATGCGGTCTCTCTCCTCTCTAGAAGAGGGACCTTGAGTCTTCGAAAGACTCACGCCATGTGACATCAGCAGAAATCCCTTCTTGGAGTTCTGCATGGCAAACCGAAGGAGTACCTTGTCAATATATGTACTCTGACTTAGGCCAAGCAATCTCTTAGATCTATCTCTATAGATCTGTATCCCTAGAATGCGGGATGCCTCACCTAAGTCCTTCATTGAGAAGCAACTCCCTAGCCAGGTCTTGACAGACTGAAGCATAGGGATGTCTTTCCCAATGAGTAGTATGTCATCCACATACAATATGAGAAAGACAACTATATCCCCAACAACCTTCTTGTAAACACAAGGCTCATCTTCGTTCTTGATGAAACCAAACTGTTTGATTGCATCATCGAATCGAAGATTCCAGCTCCGAGAAGCTTGCTTTAGTTTATAAATGGACCTATGCAGCTTGCATACTCTGCTAGTATGCTGTGGATCTACAAAACCCTCAGGTTGTGTGATGTACACATCCTCGAGCAGGTTTCCATTCAGAAACGCGGTTTTGACATCCATCTGCCATATCTCATAGTCATGGTAGGCTGCAATAGCAAGCATGATCCGAATGGACTTAAACATCGCTACTGGAGAAAAAGTTTCATCATAGTCAATACCATGAATCTGCTTGAAACCTTTAGCTACCAAGCGACCCTTATAGATAAGTCCATCCATGTCAGTCTTTCTCTTAAAGACCCACTTACACCCAATGAGTTTTACCTTGTGGATCAACCAAAGTCCATACTTGGTTGGTGTACATGGATTCCATTTCGGATCTCATGGCCTCTAGCCATTTCTGGAATCTGGTCTCATCTTCCTGATAGGTGGTAGGCTCATCCTCTATGAGCATAACGTCATCATGGTCGGACAAGAGAAATGAGTATCTCTCGGTGACGACGTACCCTATCGGACCTGCCAAGAGGTATGTCTACTTGAACCGGTTGTTGTTCCTCAACTCCTTGTGGAACAACATCATCCACAACACTTTGTAGTTCAGTTCAATTTCCATCGAGGCATCGGTGCTATTGTTCGAATCTTGAACTTCTTCAAGATCGAACGCTCTACTAGTCTTTCTAGAAACAAAGACCCTTTCTAGAAAGACCCCTCTTTGCCACAACTACCTTGTCCTGAATGTATAAATAATATCCCTTAGTTTCCTTGGGATATCCGATGAAATAACACTTGTCGGATTTGGGTCCTAATTTGTCGAGACTTGACGTCAGACGTAAGCCTCACAACCCCAAATCCTCATGAAAGACACACAGGCATCTCTCTCCCAGTCCATATCCTATATGGTGTCTTTATCACGGCCTTGGATGGAACTCGGTTGAGAATGAAAGCTGCCGTGTCTAGAGCATATCCCCATAGATATGTCGGAAGATCTGTGTGACTCATCATAGACCGTACCATATCTAATAGGGTACGATTCCTCCTTTCGGATACACCATTCCACTGTGGTGTTCCAGGAGGAGTGAGTTGGGATAGAATCTCACACTCAGCTAGGTAGTCACGAAACTCATGGCTAAGGTATTCTCCACCTCGATCGGATCGAAGTATTTTAATACTCTTGCTAAGCTGGTTCTGTACTTCATTCTTGAATTCTTTGAACTTTTCAAAGGATTCGGACTTATGTGCCATCAAGTACACATAACCATATCTACTAAAGTCATCAGTAAATGTGATGAAGTATCTATAACCGCCTCTAGCAGCGACATTGAAAGGGCCACATACATCACTATGTATGAGTCCTAACAAATCAGTCGCTCTCTCGCTGTGCCCACTAAAGGGAGTCTTGGTCATCTTGCCTCGTAGGCATGACTCGCATATCTCATATGATTCAAAATCAAATGAGTCCAGCAAACCATCCTTATGGAGCTGGGATAAGCGCTTGTCATTTATATGACCTAAGCGACAGTGCAAGAGATAGGTGTGGTTCATATCGTTCGATTTGAACCTCTTGGTACTAACGTTATAGATAGAGCTCTCAAGGTCTAGAATATAGAGTCCGTTCATCAGAGGTGCACTACAATAGAACATATCGTTTAAATAGACAGAACAACATTTGTTCTTTATTATAAACGAGAATCCTTTCTTGTCTAAACAAGAAACTGATATAATGTTCTTAGTCAATGCAGGAACATAACAACAATCGTCTAACTCTAGTATAAGCCCAGAGGGCAGAGATAGAAAATAAGTCCCTACAGCAACAGCAGCAACCCGTGCTCCATTGCCTACTCATAGGTCTATCTCGCCCTTTGTCAATGCTCTGCTATTTCTCAGTGCTTGTACATTAGTACAAATGTGCGAAGCACATCCGGTATCTAATACCCACGACAAAGAAATAGAGAGGTTGACTTCTATAACATTTATACTTGAAGTAGAAATCTTATTTCTCTTCTTGTTAAGATCTTCGGTATGAAGTTCCTCTTCCAGTGCCCTGCTTGTCCTTGATATAGTTGACGAAGATGTTCAACCATATCATAAGCACACATCAACTCATGTTGCTTCTGAAGCTCAGAGTTCATGGTTGCGAGCATTAGACAGGACACATCTAATGCGTCATCTTGATGCTTCTTGTAAGCATCCCGGTCAGCTCGCGTGGCAGTGGCAGGAGGAGCCTCCGGAATGGGCTGCTCCAGAACGTACAATTACGTTCCTGAGTGAGAACTATTCTCAGGCTCCTGTACCAGTCCAGGAAATTTGCTCCGTTGAGCTTGTCCTTCTTAAGGACAAAACGCAGGGAGAAAGAGTTCGTATTCGACGTCATGGTTATCTACAACAGAAAATTTGCAGAAAATAAATATCATATTCTTTTAAAATCATTTAATTAGGCCTTTAATTAAATGATGCTCCCACTGAATTCTATAATTCTTGTGGGACAAGATCCACATCATACTAACCCTTGAGTTAGCTTTGGCTAATACGCCCAAGGCTTAGTATGATCGGTAGATAACGATTACCAATTACATCTCTATGCAACTCTTGTTTATAAAATCAATATCCACATTTATATTAAAACTCAAGTTAGCTTTGGCTAATACGCCCGAGAGTTAATATAGATGTGATTTTGACCTATCCTTTCCAACCGTTGGAAGAATGCCTATAGTTGACTCGATCTAACCGAGCAACTAGGAATACTCAATCTAATTGAGTTTGTATTTACCCATGCGTTGATAGGCGGGACCAAGATTGTCCCTCCATACCCTACCAAGATAATATGTATTGCTCTGCTTTGGCAGATTCAACAATACATGTGATCGAGGTAGTTATAGGTATCACGGCACGGTTAGGCATTTAGAGTTGGTTCGATCGAGATCTTATCTAATCGAAAAGGATGCATCTTGTGCACGACTTAGATCTAATATAATCGCAAGGGTGCATCATGTGCACGACTTAGATCTAATCTAATCGTAAGGCACTAAATAATTAATTACTTATTAAACATGCATCATATACATAAGCAATTAACTAATTAATCTATTTGTGATTTAGTCATGGCCCCACTATGATCTTCTCAAGCCAATGAGAAGATCGAATGGTCAACCTAGGGTCAACAACTTCTCCAAGCTCCTCCCTTTGACCACCTTGTGTTGCTCGTGCCCGCCTCGGAACTCCGTCTCGTGTGGACCCTCCACCGCTTCAATTTGTACATTACAATTTGAAACTCGAGTTACATTCGAGTCTAAATCTAATTTACAACCAGAATATATGAGAAAGGCACGACGCGCAGGTCGTGGAAAAATAAAAACATACAACACGCGCAAACACATAACGGCACGCAGGCCGTATTATGAATTACAACACAATCCAATCATATTGGGTTTTTGGGCCATGACTATCACAAAATTAATATATAATTCAAAATTATATATTTTCATAATTTTCTATAATTTTAAAATTAATTTTTACAATTTTTACGAGTAAAATTTCCCGGCGGTCCCGTTTAGCAGTTTCGGGCGCAATCGCGGAACGGATCCCCTTGCGGGGCCAGGGGCAGCGCCCCTACCCGCGATCTAACCATCGCGAGGGTTCCTTTGCGATCCAACAACGCCCAAACTTGCTGTCCCAAAACGATTTGGGTCGAGACATTGCCGTTTCGGAAAAATCTTCCCGGCAGGTTCGTTTTTAGCGATTTCGGGTGCAATCGCGGAGCAAATCCCCTTGCGGGGTTAGGGGCAGTACCCCTACCCACGATTTAACCATCGTGAGTTGCTCCTTTGCGATCTAATGGCACCCAAGCCCGCTGTCCCAAAAAATTTTGGGGCGAAACGAAGCCGTTTTGGAAAAATCTTTCCGGTAGCTGAAGCCTACAAGTGCTGAGATACTTGTGCTTCGCTTCTACGGAAAAATTACCCATAAAAAACTATAAAAACTAAAATTTACAGAAAATCACAGAATCTTTTATTTTTCAAAAAAAATAAAACTAAACTCGTACAAGCCTTGCACGTGGCTCTGATACCACTGTTGGGTTTTTCGGGCCGCGAAAACCGCTTTTCGCGTCGCGGAAACCCCGAATCACCCAAAGCCGTAGATCCGTGCAAGGAAAAACCCAAATGAAATACAAGTACGAGTTTCAAAAACTTTAGATCTACTCCTAGATCTATGTGTTGAGAGCTTTTACCTTTGAAGCGTGCCCTCGCAAAATTCCCGCTCGTCCAAACGGTGCCGGATCTCGAGAGTGTCAAAATAGACACTCCTCTAGAAGTATCCACACGAACTAATTAGGTGGAGAGAAACTAAACAAAGGTGTGCTAGCACCCTTGATCAGCCACGGCAAGAAGAGGAGAGGGAGAGCTTGAGAGGAAGAAGAAGATACAATAATTAATCACTTGAATGAAAATGAATCCATATTCATTCAAATTGTGGCCGGCCACATTTCCCAAATGTAACCCCCTCATTAATGCATTAAGTTGTCATCAAAGAGGGAATGTAACCTCCATGAGGTGGCACTCACTAGTAACTCCCATGAGGTGGCTGTTGGTTGCTACTCGGAAAACCTATAGGTTCCACTGTACAAAAATTTTGTACAAAGGTCTGAACCTTTTCCTAGCTACCATGTGTTCTTTTAAATTAAATTTTGGATCGCCTGCGGAACTTAACACGTTTGATCCAAAACTTAACCTATTTGTTCTTTTAGGTTTTGACTTGGATCTCCTGCGGAACTTAACACGTTCGACCCAAGTCTCCTTAAGTTACTAATTCCATTAAATATTAATTTCCATAAAAGGTTCCCAGTACTGACGTGGCGAGGCACATGGCCTTCTTGGATATGGGAGCAACCACCACCGACTAGACAAAACCTTTAATAGAAAGCTAATATTTAATTTCCTAAAATAACTTTAGGTTAACCAAAGAGAACAATCAAATCACAAGGAAAAGAAAGAAACAAAAGAACACAACTTCGAAAAAACATATTTGAAATACTAGAACGTAAACCTCTTGTATTTAGTATTATTTCCATAAATAACTAGCATGATGCGGAAATAAAATTTACTAGTTATACCTTGTAGAAAAACCTCTTGATCTTCTACCGTATTCCTCTTCTAACCTCGGACGTTGTGTGGGCAACGATCTTCCGAGATGAGAAACCACCAATCACCTTCTTCTCCTCCTAGCTAGGTTCGGCCAACAAAGAGGAAGCTTCACCAAGGAAGAAAAACAAAATACTAACCAAGCTCCAAGAGATGCTAGCTTTCTCTCCTTCTTCTTCTTCTTCTCCGAGTAGTATCCGGCCACCACAAGAGCTCCAATAGAAGGGTAGGGTTTGGCCACCACAAGAGGAAGAGAGGGAGAGGTTGGCCGGCCACACCAAGGAACAAAAGAGGGAGAGGAATAATAGATGTTGTTGTGTCTTGTGAAGGCACCCTCACCCCTTCTTTTATATTCCTTGGCCTAGGCAAATTAGGAAATTTAATTACAATAAATTTTCCTTAATTTCCTTGACATGATTTAATTGAGAGAAATAAAATAAAATTTCCTCAATTAATTTCAAGTGGCCGGCCATCATTGGATAACAAAAGAGGACAAGTTTTAATCAACAATTAAAACTTCCTAATTTGTTTCCGGAAATTTTAAAAAATAAAATTTCTCTTTAAAATCTCTTCATGGTTGATAAAAGGAAATTTCTATAATTTTAATTTTATCTACATGTGAATAATTTTTAAAGAAAAATAAAACATCTCTCCAATCTACAAATAAGGAAAGAGATCTAATCTCTTTCTTTAATCTTTTGTAGATCTTTTACAAGAGTGATATTTAATTTTAATTCTCTTTAAAATATATCTTCCACATAATAATAAAATTTAAAATTAAATTTCTTTTTTAATTTATTTTGGCCGGCCCTACTAGCTTGGGTTCAAGCTAGGGCCGGCCAACCAATCTCATACCTAGGCCGGCCCTAGCTTGATCCCAAGCTAGCTTGGCCGGCCCCTATTGGGTGGGTATAGAAGGTGGGTATAGGTGGGTATAGAACTCTATAAATAAGAGGCTACGATAGGGACCGAGAGGAGGAATTGGTTTTGGTCTCCCGATAAAATTAAGCATCCCGTGTTCGCCCCGAACACACAACTTAATTTTATCAATGATAATTCATTCCACTAGAGAACTATCATTGAACTACCGCACCAATCCCAAATTACATTTTTGGGCTCCTTCTTATTATGAGTGTGTTAGTCTCCCTGTGTTTAAGATATCGAATATCCACTAATTAAGTGAGTTACTGACAACTCATTTAATTAATGTCTAAGTCCAAGAGTAGTACCACTCAACCTTATCGTCATGTCGGACTAAGTCCACCTGCAGGGTTTAACATGACAATCCTTATGAGCTCCTCTTGGGGACATTATCAACCTAGTATCTCTAGGACACAGTTTCTTCTATAATCAACAACACACACTATAAGTGATATCATTTCCCAATTTATCGGGCTTATTGATTCATCGAACTAAATCTCACCCATTGATAAATTAAAGAAATAAATATCAAATATATGTGCTTGTTATTATATTAGGATTAAGAGCACACACTTCCATAATAACCGAGGTCTTTGTTCCTTTATAAAGTCAGTATAAAAGAAACGACCTCAAATGGTCCTACTCAATACACTCTGAGTGTACTAGTGTAATTATATAGTCAAGATAAACTAATACCTAATTACACTACGACCTTCTAATGGTTTGTTCCTTTCCATTCTTGTCGTGAGTTACTGTTTATAATTTATAAGGTACTGATAACATCATCTTCTGTATGTGACACCACATACTATGTTATCTACAATATAAATTAAATGAACAACTACAAACAAATGTAGATAATTAGACCAAATGTGATTCTTTATTCATAATGAATGTTTACAAAGCTTAGGCTTTCAAGATACACTCCAACAATCTCCCACTTATACTAATGACTAAGTCGCCATATCTTCTACCATACATCCGATTCCCATTCCTCCACATGCCGATCGAAAGCTTTCAGGAAGGGCCTTAGTGAAAGGATCCGCCATCCGCTGATGCAATCTTGGCGATGACAACTTCTCCTCGCTCACAATATCTCGTATCGGTGGTACTTGCGCCTATATGTTTACTTGCCTTATGAGCTCGTGGTTCCTTCGAGTTTGCAATTGCATCGCTATTATCACAATAAATTGTGATGATTTTGGGCAAACCAGAATCACATCTAAGTCCATTAGAAAGTTCCCGAGCCATCGCTTCTTTAGCCGTGAGGCGCTACATACTCCTTCCATGGTTGAGTCCAAACGATTTCGCTAACACCTCCATGAAATGGCTCCACCTCCTAAAGTAAACACATAGCCTGATGTAACTTTTATCCCTATCTGATTGGAAATCTGAATCCGTGTAACCCACAGGGAGCAGATCATCTGCTTGGTAAACTAGCATATAATCTCTAGTCCTTCTCAGGTACTTTAATATATGCTTTACCGCAGTCCAATGTCCTTGTCCAGGGTTACTCTGATATCTGCTGACCATGCCCATGGCAAAACAGATATCAGGTCTCGTACATAGCATTGCATACATTAGGCTTCCTACAGCCGAAGCATAAGGAACTGCTTTCATGTCCTCTATCTCTTTTGATGTCTTTGGAGACATCTCTTTAGATAGAGCTACTCCATGTCTAAAAGGTAAGAAACCTTTCTTGGAGTCTTGCATGCTAAAACGAGCAAGGATTGTATCTATATATGAAGCTTGGGATAGACACAACATTCTTTTCTTGCGATCCCTTATAACTTTGATCCCAAGAATGTGTGCACATTCTCCTAAGTCCTTCATATCAAATTATTTGGACAACCATACCCTTACGTCTGATAATACCTTGACATTGTTGCCAATTAACAAAATATCATCTACATATAGTACAAGAAATATCACCACGTTTCCGTTACACTTCTTATATACACAAGACTCATCTGGACTTTGAATAAATCCATATAACTGGATTACTTCATTAAACCGGATGTTCCAAGACCTTGAAGCTTGCTTCAGTCCATAAATGGACCGATTGAGCTTGCATACTAGATGCTCTTTGCCTTTTTCAATAAATCCTTCTGGTTGCTTCATATGGATGTTCTCTTCAAGACTTCCATTAAGGAAAGCTGTCTTGACATCCATTTGCCAAATCTCATAATCCATATGAGCAGCAATGGATAAGAGTATCCGGATAGACTTAAGCATGGCTACTGGTGAAAAGGTTTCCTCATAATCGATTCCCTCTTTCTGAGTGTACCCTTTCGCAACAAGCCTAGCTTTGAAGGTTTCTACCTTCCCGTCTGTCCCTCTTTTCCTTTTGTAGATCCACTTGCATCCAACGGCTTTTACACCATCAGGTGGTTCTACAAGCTCCCAGACCTTATTAGAGTACATAGACTCTATTTCAGAATTCATCGCCTTTTGCCAAGATGCTGCATCTATATCTTGGAGTGCTTCGTCATATGACCGGGGATCAGGTTCATGTTTACCCGGGATCAAGTCCGAAGACTCTCCCAAAAACATGAATCTTTCAGGCTGCCTCACAACCCTCCCACTACGACGAGGCATTATCTGTGGTTGTGTATCGTGTGTGACACGTGTTGCAGTCTCTTGTGATACTTCATCTTGTACTGTTGGTACTGAAGTAGACATGTCCTCTCTAAGTTCTTCTAAAACAACTTTACTACTGGGCTTGTGATCCATTATATAGTCTTCTTCTAAAAACTGGGCATTGGTGCTAACAATGACCTTCTGGTCTTTAGGACTATAAAATAAACCACCTTTCGTTCCTTTGGGATATCCTACAAACACACGAACTTCTGTACGAGATTCTAACTTATCAGCATCTGGTTTCAGCACATGTGCTGGACTACCCCAAATCCGAATATGTCTTAGACTGGGTTTTCGCCCATTCCACAATTCTATGGGAGTAGAAGAAACTGATTTAGAAGGTACTAAGTTCAGAACATATACTGCTGTTTCCAGAGCATATCCCCAAAACGAATTTGGTAATTCTGAATAACTCATCATCGATCTAACCATTTCCATAAGAGTCCTATTCCTTCGTTCTGCTACACCATTCTGTTGGGGTGTTCCAGGTGCAGATAATTGGGATTGAATCCCAGCCTCTGATAAGTAATTCCTAAACTCTCCTAAGAGGTATTCGCCACCACGATCAGATCGTAGTGTCTTGATACTTTTACCTAATCGTTTCTCCACATCAGCCTTGTATTCTTTGAACTTGTCAAAGCACTCGGACTTGCGGCGCATTAGGTAAATGTATCCATATCTTGAATAATCGTCTATGAAAGAGACAAAATATTCAAAACCTCCTCTTGCCTGGATAGACATAGGACCACACAAATCAGAGTGAACCTACTCTAACACTTCTTTGGCTCTATACCCCTTGGCCTTGAACGGCCTCTTGGTCATTTTACCTTCTAAGCAAGATTCACAAGTTGGAAAATTTTCCAACTCTAATGAACTCAAAAGTCCATCGGCTATAAGCCTCTGAATCCTACTTAAATTAATATGACCAAGTCTTAGATGCCAAAGATATGCTTGGTTCATTTCTGAAGGTTCTTTTCTCTTATTAGAATTAGAAGATGAGTTATAAATTTCCATGTTTTGCTTTGTGGAAGAAATTGGATTTAAAATATACAAATTGCCAACTAATGCACCAGAACAGATAATCACTTTATTTCTTTTAATAACTACATCGTTACTGAAAGAAACTGAATATCCATCTAAAAACAGTTTAGAAACTGAAATTAAATTCTTTCTAAAACTGGGTACATAAAGACAATTTCTTAAAACCAAATTCCTATTTCTACTAAAAGATAAGTAGACGTCTCCCACTGCAACAGCTGCCACCTTAGTAGCATTGCCCATGTAGACGGTAATTTCTCCTTCAGATAGTCGTCGGGTTTCCTGGAACCCCTGCAAGGAATTGCAGACATGATCAGTGGCTCCCGTATCTACACACCAGGTGCTGGTAGATAACATCGCTAAACATGTTTCAACAACTAGAGTATGAGATATACCTTTGTTTTGGTTCCTACGAGGACAGTCCGCCTTCCAATGTCCTGCCTGCTTACAGATGAAGCACTTGCCCTTCGGCTTCTTCATTCCAACTTTAAATCCCGTACTCTGAGATTTATTCACTTTCTTTGCTGAACCAGCTTGTTTCTTCTTCTTCTTTCCTTCGGTTTAGAAGTAGAACCATTTTCGATAGTGAATATGAGCATTGTGACGAAATAATCCTTCTGCTACTCCAACAAGTAGTTCCGCTAATGAATAAGCCCTCTTATTCATATTATAGTTCGGGTGGTGCTCAAAACTTCTAGGTAGCGTTTGGAGGATCATATCGATCCGGGTTTCCCATCAATTTCTCCTCCAAGGATCGTATCTCGTTCGGATAAGCCATCATCTTTAGGATATGATCCCTTACAGAGTACCCTCTTGCATGGTGGCTGTCATTATCTTTCTCATGGCTTCTTGCCTAGAAGCCCTATCCGATGACCAAAGAGTTCCTTGAGATTGTTCATAATATCATAGGTCGTTGGTAAATCTTGATGTTGATGTTGCAATACATTTGACATTGAAGCCAAAATGTAACACCGCGCCATCTCATCTCGCTTACCCATTTCCTATGATATTCAATCTCCTCTTGGGTAGATTCACCAAGATGGGTGCATGGCAATCGCTCAACAAGATAAATTTATAGCTTTCAGAAGAAGAACAATGTCCGTGTTTCTTTTCCAATCTATGTAGTTTGGTCCAGTAAGTCTAGTATGATGGACAGTGGGTTGAAAGACATCCTAAGAATCACAAATAACTTTTGATCAGAACTCTAAATTTAGAATAATATTGATTCCTCAAACAATACTATTTTAAATTAACCAACACCTCATAACACCGTGAATTTTGTATGCCACGTTAGTGTGGACGTATACAAATTCAACATTTGTAAAAGTGGGGTTTTAACCCATTAATTTTATTATCTTGTCAACCTAACTTTTTGACAAATAAAATTAATAGTTGGTATCATTTGGTCACACAAATAATAGCAGTGACTCCGTTGGGGAGGATACTATTAGATGTGTCTAAGTGTATACCATTACTTGACACTAAGTCCATTAATAAGATTATGCCCCTTCCGTTGGGGAAGATCACACACACTTAATTAACTTCCTATAGTCATCCAAAAATGGAAGTCTGTTCTAGTGATCCGCAAACAAGCTCATCCATTATGGAGGAAGGCACTCAGAGCCAACGCGCAAGCTTGTTTGCATCACTTACAAACCAGTAATGGAGACCATGGGATTTATTTAAAAATCCCTCTCCCACTTAGTTATTTATAAATGAGGAATTTTAACTATGCTAGCCTACTTTAACTTGTAAACTAACATGCACACACAGTACAATATAAAAGCAATAAATAGAAAATTTAATTTTCAACTATTATGGCTTTTATCTCTAATTGTCCTCCGTGTGTTGTCATCCCAAGCTGCTGCCATATTTGGCCACCGCCTCCGGGTCTAGCTGTCGCATCCATCTTGCTCCTAGTTCCGCTGCGCCTCTGGTCCTTAGAAGGTTCCACGCTTTGCAAGATTCGATCCGCGACATAAATAGAATTTTACATTTTGATCCTATATTCCATAAAAGGAATGTACATGTATCTAGATCAAAAATAAAATCCTAATAAAACTAAATACACCCTGTATTTTAATACAATCATGCACACACATATAAATTGCCCTTGACATGTCCAAGGGTCCAATCACACACATAATTAACTAAAAGCCATAATAGTTGGATCCTGCATCCACAAAGTTAGCACATCCTACTATTATCCTTCCTAAATTATGTATGACATGTACATAATTAAACTAAATACCAAATACACAGAGGCAAAACCCTAGCTCTGATACCAATTGTTGGTTGCTACTCGGAAAACCTATAGGTTCCACTGTACAAAAATTTTGTACAAAGGTCTGAACCTTTTCCTAGCTACCATGTGTTCTTTTAAATTAAATTTTGGATCGCCTGCGGAACTTAACACGTTTGATCCAAAACTTAACCTATTTGTTCTTTTAGGTTTTGACTTGGATCTCCTGCGGAACTTAACACGTTCGACCCAAGTCTCCTTAAGTTACTAATTCCATTAAATATTAATTTCCATAAAGGTTCGACGTGGCGAGGCACATGGCCTTCTTGGATATGGGAGCAACCACCACCGACTAGACAAAACCTTTTAAAGAAAGCTAATATTTAATTTCCTAAAATAACTTTAGGTTAACCAAAGAGAACAATCAAATCACAAGGAAAAGAAAGAAACAAAAGAACACAACTTGAAAAACATATTCGAAATACTAGAACGTAAACCTCTTGTATTTGGTATTATTTCCATAAATAACTAGCATGATGCGGAAATAAAATTTACTAGTTATACCTTGTAGAAAAACCTCTTGATCTTCTACCGTATTCCTCTTCTAACCTCGGACGTTGTGTGGGCAACGATCTTCCGAGATGAGAAACCACCAATCACCTTCTTCTCCTCCTAGCTAGGTTCGCCAACAAAGAGGAAGCTTCACCAAGGAAGAAAAACAAAATACTAACCAAGCTCCAAGAGATGCTAGCTTTCTCTCCTTCTTCTTCTTCTTCTCCGAGTAGTATCCGGCCACCACAAGAGCTCCAATAGAAGGGTAGGGTTCGGCCACCACAAGAGGAAGAGAGGGAGAGGTTGGCCGGCCACACCAAGGAACAAAAGAGGGAGAGGAATAATAGATGTTGTTGTGTCTTGTGAAGGCACCCTCACCCCTTCTTTTATATTCCTTGGCCTAGGCAAATTAGGAAATTTAATTACAATAAATTTTTCTTAATTTCCTTGACATGATTTAATTGAGAGAAATAAAATAAAATTTCCTCAATTAATTTCAAGTGGCCGGCCATCATTGGATAACAAAAGAGGACAAGTTTTAATCAACAATTAAAACTTCCTAATTTGTTTCCGGAAATTTTAAAAAATAAAATTTCTCTTTAAAATCTCTTTATGGTTGATAAAAGGAAATTTCTATAATTTTAATTTTATCTACATGTGAATAATTTTTAAAGAAAAAATAAAACATCTCTCCAATCTACAAATAAGGAAAGAGATCTAATCTCTTTCTTTAATCTTTTGTAGATCTTTTACAAGAGTGATATTTTAATTTTAATTCTCTTTAAAATATATCTTCCACATAATAATAAAAATTAAAATTAAATTTCTTTTTAATTATTTTGGCCGGCCCTACTAGCTTGGGTTCAAGCTAGGGCCGGCCACCCAATTTTATACCTAGGCCGGCCCTAGCTTGTTCCCAAGCTAGCTTGGCCGGCCCCTATTGGGTGGGTATAGAAGGTGGGTATAGGTGGGTATAGAACTCTATAAATAAGAGGCTACGATAGGGACCGAGAGGAGGAATTGGTTTTGGTCTCCCGATAAAATTAAGCATCCCGTGTTCGCCCCGAACACACAACTTAATTTTATCAATGATAATTCATTCCACTAGAGAACTATCATTGAACTACCGCATCAATCCCAAATTACATTTTTGGGCTCCTTCTTATTATGAGTGTGTTAGTCTCCCTGTGTTTAAGATATCGAATGTCCACTAATTAAGTGAGTTACTGACAACTCATTTAATTAATGTCTAAGTCCAAGAGTAGTACCACTCAACCTTATCGTCATGTCGGACTAAGTCCACCTGCAGGGTTTAACATGACAATCCTTATGAGCTCCTCTTGGGGACATTATCAACCTAATATCTCTAGGACACAGTTTCCTTCTATAATCAACAACACACACTATAAGTGATATCATTTCCCAATTTATCGGGCTTATTGATTCATCGAACTAAATCTCACCCATTGATAAATTAAAGAAATAAATATCAAATATATGTGCTTGTTATTATATTAGGATTAAGAGCACACACTTCCATAATAACCGAGGTCTTTGTTCCTCTATAAAGTCAGTATAAAAGAAATGACCTCAAATGGTCCTACTCAATACACTCTGAGTGTACTAGTGTAATTATATAGTCAAGATAAACTAATACCTAATTACACTACGACCTTCTAATGGTTTGTTCCTTTCCATTCTGGTCGTGAGTTACTGTTTATAATTTATAAGGTACTGATAACATCATCTTCTGTATGTGATACCACATACTATATTATCTACAATATAAATTAAATGAACAACTACAAACAAATGTAGATAATTAGACCAAATGTGATTCTTTATTCATAATGAATGTTTACAAAGCTTAGGCTTTCAGTATACACTCCAACAGTGGCAACCATGATGATGTGGTACATCATCATTGGTCCACATCAATGCCAACTCATCAATGAGGTGGCATGAAGTCAAGTCAAACTTGACTTTTAATCTTCCTCTCAAGTCAAGTCAAACTTGACCAAATCTCTTCCATGGTTGATCTAATCTAACCATTTGATTCAAGCCAACTTAATATAATGAATCTAATTCATTAAATTAAGTTGATTTAATGAGTCATAATCTAAATTAGACTCATTGAATACATGAATCAACTTGAGTCCAACTCAAGTTAGCCCAATTAGGATTACTCTTAATCCAATTTTGATTCATCAAATGAATCTAATCCTCTTGGTTCATCATATGAACCTAATCTCCATCTAATTGTCCTAAGTGTGTGACCCTATAGGTTCTTGTAACGTTGGCAATGCCCTAAACCCATTTAGGAGCATAAGTAATGAGTGGCATCTAGCAACACATCATTACTACCCAAGTTATAAGAATGTCGAGATCCAACATCACCTTGTGACTACTAATTGTGACTCCTCACAAAATATGACAAGTGTCCTTCTATCCTAGACATCTAGATTGATCAAAGTGAGGCATAGACCGTGTCATCCTCTGACCAATCTAAATCTTGAACTCCAAGTAGACTCACTAAATCAAATGAGCTCAATATCCTATATTGACTCATTTGGGCATGGCCATGCACTTTGTGGTCTCACTCTATCAAGAATACCGATGTCGATCCCATCATATGGGAGAGATAGATCCCATCTACATCACTCACATCCCTCTGCATAATTCGTTATATACCCAGTAATCGCCTTTATAGTCCACCCAGTTACGGGTGATGTTCGACGAAACCAAAGTACATAACTCCTTATGTAGAGATCTATGGTGACTTCATGTCTAAGGACTAGTAGTCATACTAATAGCCACATGAGAAAGTATATGACACTCATATAACGATCCATGATACTTTCTCATGGCGGGTCATTCAGTATACATTCTCTAATGTATACCCATGTGTCAACTTGATATCTCTATATCCATGACTTGTGAGATCAAGTCATCGAGTTGACCTACATGCTAGTCTTATTGCATTAACATTATCCCTGAATGTTAATACTCGACTAGGAATGATTAAGAGTAGTGTTCCCTATATCATCTCACTATCGGTTCAACTAACCGATTAATATAGGTGAGAACCATCTACTCAAGGACATTATTATACTTAGTTTATTTGACACCAATACAAGTAAGTATAATAACCAAAATCAAAATGCCTTTATTTGTATAGAATATGATACAATAAGTCCAAAATACAATCATCAAATGATTGGCTCTAGGGCTCTAGCTAACATTTCGAAGATTTTGAAGGGGCCTGCCCAAGAAGCCTCCAGTTTGCCGACATCGCCGACAGGCTTTACTTTCTTCCTGACAAGGTCGCCTACCTGGAATGATCTGGGGATTACGCACCGATTGTAGTTTTGCTTCATCCGTTGCCGGTACGCCATCAGTCGGACGGACGCCTTGGCTCGCTCCTCGCCGACCAAATCCAGCTCCATGTTCCTCCGCTCGGCGTTGCCATCATCATAATTCTGGATCCGGACGGACTCGACGCCGACTTCGACAGGAATCACCGCTTCGCCGCCGTACACCAGATGGAAAGGCGTGACGCCCGTTCCTTCCTTTGGGGTCGTGCGGATGGCCCATAAGACGCCAGGCACTTCATCCACCCAGTTTCCTCCCAAATGGTCGAGCCGAGTGCACAGAATACGAAGAATTTCCCGATTGGCTACTTCGGCTTGACCATTGCTTTGAGGATACGCCACGGACGTGAAGTGTTGCTCGATGCCATAGCTTCTGCACCAATCTTCGAGCAACTTTCCTGTGAATTGCCGACCGTTGTCTGAAACAAGTCGACGGGGGATGCCGAACCGGCAGATGATATGTTGCCAGATAAATTTCTTGACCATCTGCTCGGTGATCTTGGCTAGCGGCTCGGCCTCCACCCACTTGGAAAAATAATCAACTGCCACCAATAAAAATTTCCGCTCTCCGGTCGCCATAGGAAACGGACCCACAATATCCATTCCCCATTGGTCGAATGGACAAGACACAGTAGCTGCCTTCATTTCTTCCGTCGGTCGGTGAGTGAAATTATGATACCTTTGGCAAGAAAGGCACGTCGCGACGGTCCGAGCGGCGTCTTCTTGTAAAGTTGGCCAGAAGTATCCGGCCAGCAGGATTTTCTTAGCCAACGATCGTCCGCCCGGATGCCCACCGCAGGATCCTTGATGCACTTCTTGGAGGATGTACGTCGCGTCTTTCGAGCTCACGCATTTCAACAGTGGGCGAGAGAAAGCCTTCTTGTATAGTTGGTCTCCAATGAGCGTGAACCGACCGGCTCTCCTCCTTAGTAGCTGGGCCTCATCCCGATCGGATGGTGTAGCACCCGAGCGGAGGAACTCCATGATGGGTGTCCGCCAGTCGCTCGGGAACGAGAGGCCCTCCATCCGGTCGACGTGCGCCACCAAAGATACTTGTTCAACTGGCTGCTGGATGGTGACCGGCGTTATTGAGCTTGCGAGTTTGGCTAACTAATCGGCCGCTTGGTTCTCCGCTCGGGGTATCTTCTGGATAATAACCTCTCTGAAGTCGGCCTTGAGTTTCTCGAAGGCTTGAGCGTAAAGATTGAGTCGAGCGTTGTTGATTTCAAAAGAGCCTGAGAGTTGTTGAGCAGCCAATTGGGAGTCTGAATGTAGCGTCACCCGTCCGGCCCCAACATACCGGGCAGCCTGTAAGCCGGCTATGAGAGCCTCATACTCTGCTTCGTTATTTGTAGCTCGATAATCCAGCCGGACGAACAAGTGCATCTTTTCTTCTTGAGGAGAGAGTAATAATACGCCAATCCCGCTTCCGAGCCGATTGGACGATCCATCCATGAATATTTTCCACATGGCTTTGGGTTCTGGCCTTTGTAGTTCGGTGACGAAATCTGCTAAGGACTGTGCCTTTATCGTCGAACGGGGCTGGTATTGAATATCAAATTCGCTCAACTCTGTTGTCTATTTGATGAGCCGCCCGGACGCTTCTGGATTCAACAGCACTTTTCCCAATGGGCTGTTCGTCCGGACGATGACAGTATGAGCCAAGAAATAGGGACGGAGGCGCCGAGCAGCGAGGACCAAAGCGAAAGCCAGTTTCTCGAGCCCAGTGTTGCGAGATTCAGCATCTTTTAAAATATGGCTCAGAAAATATACAGGCTCTTCTCCGCTCGCCCTTACCAATGCCGAGCCGACGGCTTGCTCGGTTGAAGATAAGTAGATACAAAGTGGCTCACCCGCAGCTGACTTGGCTAATACCGGAAGAGAATTCAAATATGTCTTCAGATCTTCGAACGCCCGATCGCATTCTTCGTCCCAATGAAACTTGGTGGCCTTGCGCAAGATTTTGAAAAATGGGAGACTCCGATCGGCGGTCTTCGAGATGAATCTAGACAATGCTGTTATCCGACCGGTCAAGCGCTGCACTTCCCTCAGATTTCTTGGAGGCGGCATATCTTATAAGGCTTTCACCTTGCTGGGATTTGCTTCGATACCCCGCTCGGTCACTATGTAACCCAGGAAACACCCTCCTTTTGCTCCGAACAGACACTTCTGGGGATTTAGTTTAACTCCATACCTTCTTAGCGTTCGGAAAGTCTCTTCCATGTCTTCCAAGAGATCGTCCGCTCGGACGGACTTGATGAGAATGTCATCCATATATACTTCCAGATTTCGCCCGATCTGCTCCTTGAACACTTTGTTAATCAAGCGTTGGTAAGTGGCTCCCGCGTTCTTCAGTCCGAACGACATCACATTATAGCAGTAGGTGCCATCGGCCATAACGAAGCTTACTTTTTCTTGATCTTCCCGGGCGAGCGGCACCTGATGATATCCTTGATAAGCGTCGAGTATGCATATCAACTCACAGCCGGCTGTAGAGTCCACCAGTTGATCGATCCGGGGTAGGAGATAAAAATCCTTTGGGAACGCCTTGTTAAGGTCCCGGAAATCGATGCACACTCTCCACTTATTGTCAGGCTTGGAGACAAGCACCACGTTCGCCAACCAGCTCGGGAACTGGACCTCACGTATGTGGCCGGCCTCCAGGAGTTTCTCCACCTCCGCTCGGATGATGGCATTCTGTTCGGCGCTGAAATCCCTCTTTCTCTGCTTCACCGGCCGAGCATCCGGTCGGACATGGAGCTCATGCTGCGCTATACTTGGTGAAATTCCGGGCAGCTCATGCGTCGCCCAGACGAAGACATCATGGTTTCTCTGGAGGCATTGGATCACTTCCTCCTTCTGGCTCGCCTCCAGATCGGACGCGATGAATGTCGTGGCCTCCGATCGGGTCGGGTGAATTTGCACTTCCACTTTTTCTTCATAAATCAAAGAGGGTGACTTTTCAGTGATAGCGTTCACCTCGATCCGGGGCATCTTCCGAGTGGCATTGGCTTCTGCTCGGACCATCTCGACGTAACATCGCCGAGCTTCTAGTTGATCCCCTCGTACTTCTTCCACTTTATCCTCGACGGGGAACTTGATCTTCTGGTGGAAGGTGGAAACGGCCGCTCAGAATTCATTGAGAGCTGGTCGCCCCAATATGACGTTGTATGCCGATGGAGAGTCCACCACGACGAAGTTTGCAGTACGCGTCCTTCTGAGCGGCTCTTCTCCCAGCGATATGGCCAGCCGGATTTGTTTGACCGGCTGAACTTCATTGCCCGTAAACCCGTAAAGGGGGGTTGTCATGGGCAGCAGCTCGGCTTGATCAATATGCAGTTGATCGAATGCCTTTTTGAATATGATATTGACCGAGCTTCCTGTGTCAATAAAAATACGGTGAATAGTGTAATTGGCTATTACCGCTTTGATGAGAAGAGCGTCATCGTGGGGAACTTCAACCCCTTCCAAGTCCCTGGGCCCGAAACTAATTTCAGGTCCACTCGCCCGTTCCTGGCTGCAGCCGACCGCATGGATCTGGAGCTGCCGGACGCTCGCCTCCGGTCGGACCACCAGCTATGATGTTGATCTCGCCTCGGGAAGTATTACTTCTATTTTCTTCTTCCCGAGCGGACGGTCGGGGTCGTTCCCTAGACATCTGGAGATTCTCCCGCCTCGGAGAGCGATGCCGCTCGAGCGTCTGTTGTTGTCGCCTGTCAGCTATCGTCTGATCGGCTTCACGAGGCCTCTGTCGCCTGTCGGCTGATGGCGATCGACGACCGTCGCCACTGGGAATGGGGTGGGCGATTAGAGGAAGACTCCAGCAATCCCTAGTGTTATGTGTGTCCGTCCGGTGGAAGGAGCAGAACATTGGGGTCCATTTCTTCTTTGGCTTGGGCCGCGCGGCAGCTACCTCTTACACGTGGGACCTAGCATGGGGGGAGCGGATTGCTTCGGCCCTCGGTCCTCTGGGTGGCTGATGAGCAACGTGTGGCTTTCGCTTGGCAGGAGGAGCCCGCTCGGTTGGAGTTTCTTTTTTCCGGGCCGCTTGGGCTTCCTCCACGTTGATGTATTCGTTGGCCCGGTGTAGCATGTGGTCGTAGTCTCGGGGCGGCTTCCGAATGAGTGATCGAAAGAAATCCCCATCCACGAGGCCTTGTGTGAAGGCATTCATCATGGTCTCCGAGGTGGCCGTTGGAATATCCATGGCCACTCTATTGAACCGCTGGATGTAGGCTCGGAGCGATTCGTGGGCTTCCTATTTGATGGCAAACAGGCTGACACTAGTCTTCTGATAGCGCCGACTGCTTGCGAAGTGGTGGAGGAAAGCCGTTCGGAAGTCTTTGAAACTTGAGATAGATCCGTCTGGCAGTCTCCGAAACCACCGTTGAGCCGATCCAGAGAGGGTGGTGAGGAAAACCCGACACTTCACCCCATCTGTGTATTGATGTAGGGTTGTCGTGTTATCAAACTTACCCAAATGATCATCCGGGTCGGCGGTTCCATTGTATTCACCGATCGTCGGAGGCACATAGTGCTTGGGCAGAGGGTCTCGTAGAATAGCCTCTGAAAATTGGCGGTTGATCCGATCAGGCAATGCGTCTGCTCGGGGGGCTTTCCCTTTTTTGTTGTCTCGTCTTGGCATTTCATCCGAAGAAGATCCCCGATCTCGATTAGTTGCTGCGGCTTCAGGAGTGCGGAATAGGGCCCGATGGAATGCAACGGTGGCCTGAGGTGCTTCCGCTCGGCCTCCTGATGCTGATGTTGCTTGCTGCTATGCCCGCTCAGCTAGTGACTTTTGTCTCTGTTCCATAAGCTTGGCGGCTCTTGTCTCGATCAGAGCGTCGAGTTCCTCCATGGAGAGCATCACCGAGTGCTGTCGTCCAGCTTCGTCCATTGCTTCCGATCGGATGCAGGAGCGTTCCCACAGATGGCGCCAAATTGATCCTGTCCGAAAGCTGAATCAACGGACGCTGGGCACGTGGCGCTCTCCGAGTCACTGATGTGGATCTCCGACCGGTCGTACGGTCCTCCGGCGAACCTGCAAGGAAGTCGGGTCGGGAAGGGGTTCCCGGCGACGACCCTCCGACGCTCAAGTCAGACAAAGCTCAACAAGAAAGTGGCTCCATGAATCATAGAATGCGTACCTCCGGCGAAGGATGAGGGCCTTTTTATAGGGCTCTGGAGAAGCGGGTGCACACATACCGAGGTGTACACGTGTCCTCAGCCCATACCCCAGTAAGGGCCTGTCAGTGAGCTTACCTGACCCCATACTGCCACAGTCCAAGCACGTCTTCGATGGGACAGCGGAACCCCCTGTCGTAAGATTTGGAGTATGGCCTAAACGTAGAACATGCCGCTGTCAGAAAAAGATGCCCCTTGTCCTTTTCCCCTTGCTCCCGGCCGGGCGTCCGGCCGGCCAGCCTCTGCCTTACATCCGGCCGGACACCTATAGTGGTCTACTTGGGAGATTCTCGGTAATGTGCTTTGTGGAGACTGTTAGCAGTATGCTACCTCATGTCTTCGGCCGAGTGTGCCCTCCGCTCGGTCCTACGATCCTGTACCATGAGTGCCGGGGCCCAGCTTCCTGCTGGGGCGCCTTTTGCCATCAGTTAGACACCGGTCAGCCGGCCGGGCGTTCGACCCACCCATCTCCGGTCGGCCACCTGACCCTTTGACTTCCATGTGGCGTTGACTCCCCAGAACGGGGGTCCCCTGTTCTTACCGCCAGATCAGCACATAAGTCTAAATCCTTTGAAAAGTTCAAAGAATTCAAGAATGAAGTACAGAACCAGCTTGGCAAGAGTATTAAGATACTTCGATCAGATCGAGGTGGAAAATACCTTAGCCATGAGTTTCGTGACTACCTAGCTGAGTGTGGGATTCTATTACAACTCACTCCTCCTGGAACACCATAGTGGAATGGTGTATCCGAAAGGAGGAATCGTACCCTATTAGATATGGTACGATCTATGATGAGTCACACAGATCTTCCGACATTCCTTTAGGGCTATGCTCTAGACACGGCAGCTTTTATACTCAACCGAGTTCCATCCAAGGTCGTGATAAAGACACCATATAGGATATGGACTGGGAGAGATGCCCAGGTGTCTTTCATGAGGATTTGAGATTGTGAGGCTTACGTTTGACGTCAAGTCTTAGACAAGTTAGGACTCAAATCCGACAAGTACTATTTCATTGGATATCCCAAGGAAACTAAGGGATATTACTTCTACATTCCCAGTCAGCATAAGGTAGTTGTGGCAAAGACTGGAGTCTTTCTAGAAAGGGACTTTGTTTCTAGAAAGACTAGTGGGAGCACGTTCGATCTTGAAGAATTTCAAGATGCGAACAATAGCACTGAAGCCTCGATGGAAGTTGAACTGGAACCACAAAATGTTGTGGATGATATTGTTCCACAAGGAGTTGAGGAACAACAACCAGTTCAAGTAGACATACCTCTTCGCAGGTCTGATAGGGTACGTCGTCAGCCTGAGAGATACTCATTTCTCTTGTCTGACCATGATGACGTTGTGCTTATAGATGATAAGCATACCACCTATCAGGAAGCTGTGATGAGACCAGATTCCGAGAAATGGCTAGAGGCCATGAGATCCGAAATGGAATCCATGTATACCAACCAAGTATGGACTTTGGTTGATCCACCTGAAGGGGTAAAACCCATAGGGTGTAAGTGGGTCTTTAAGAGAAAGACTGACATGGATGGACTTCTCTATAAGGGTCGCTTGGTAGCTAAAGGTTTCAAGCAGATTCATGGTATTGACTATGATGAAACCTTTTCTCCAGTAGCGATGTTTAAGTCCATTCGGATCATGCTTGCTATTGCAGCTTACCATGACTATGAGATATGGCAGATGGATGTCAAAATCGTATTTCTGAATGGAAACCTACTCGAGGATGTGTACATGACAGAACCTGAGGGTTTTGTAGATCCACAGCATACTAGCAGAGTATGCAAGCTGCATAGGTCCATTTATGGACTAAAGCAAGCTTCTCGGAGTTGGAATCTTTGATTCGATGATGAAATCAAACAGTTTGGTTTCATCAAGAACGAAGATAAGCCTTGTGTCTACAAGAAGGTTGTAGGGGATATAGTTGTCTTCCTCATATTGTATGTGGATGACATACTACTCATTGGGAAGGACATCCCTTTGCTTCAGTCTGTCAAGACCTAGCTAGGGAGTTGCTTCTCAATGAAGGACTTAGGTGAGACATCCCGCATTCTAGGGATACAGATCTATAGAGATAGATCTAAGAGATTCATTGGCCTAAGTCAAAGTACATACATTGACAAGGTACTCCTTCGGTTTGCCATGCAGAACTCCAAGATGGGATTTCTACCGATGTCATATGACGTGAGTCTTTCGAAGACTCAAGGTCCCTCTTCTAGAGAGGAGAGAGACCGCATGGATCAGATCCCTTATGCCTCAGCCATAGGATCTATCATGTACGCCATGCTATGTACTCGACCTGATGTCTCGTATGCTTTAAGCATGACGAGCAGATACCAGTCAAATCCAAGTGAAAGTCACTGGATAGCGGTCAAGAATATTCTTAAGTACTTAAGAAGGACAAAAGAATATTTCTTGATATATGGAGGAAATGACGAGCTAGCTGTAAAGGGTTACAGTGATGCTAGCTTCCCGACCGACCAGGATGATTATCGATCGCAGTCAGGGTTCATATTTTGCATTAATGGTGGTGCTGTGAGCTGGAAGAGTTCGAAGCAGGACACAGTAGCAGATTCTACGACAGAGGCCGAGTGCATTGCTACATCAGAGGCAGCAAAAGAGGCAGTTTAGATCCGCAAGTTCATCACTGAACTTGGTGTGGTTCCCAGTATCGCTGACCCTATTGAGCTCTTTTGTGACAACAATGGAGCTATAGCACAGGCGAAGGAATCTCGCTCACACCAGCAGACCAAACACATACTACGACGCTTCCATCTCATTCGAGAGATTATCGAGAGAGGAGATGTGAAGATATGCAGAGTACCTACAGAGGCTAACATCGCAGATCCCTTGACCAAGGCTTTGGCACAAATGAAGCATAATGGTCACACTAGGTCATTGGGGCTTAGAGCCTACACTGATTGGCACTAGTGCTAGTGGGAGATTGTTAGTTAGAGCCCTAGAGCCAATCATTCGATGATTGTATTATGGACTTATTGTATCATATTCATATTTATATAAATAAAGACATGTGTTTTGGTTATTATACTTACTTGTATTGGTGCCAAATAAACTAAGTATAATAGCGTCCTTGAGTAGACGGTTCTCACCTATATCAATCGGTTAGTTAAACCGATAGTGAGATTATATAGGGAACACTACTATTAATCATTCCTAGTCGAGTATTAACATTCAGGGATAATGTTAATGCAATAAGACTAGCATGTAGGTCAACTCGATGACTTGATCTCACAAGTCATGGATATAGAGATATCAAGTTGACACTTGGATATGCATTGGAGAATGTATACTGAATGACCTGCCATGAGAAAGTATCATGGATCGTTATATGAGTGTCATATACTTTCTCATGTGGCTATTAGTATGACTACTAGTCCTTAGACCTGAAGTCACCATGGATCCCTACATAAGGAGTTATGTACTTTGGTTTCGTCAAACGTCACCCGTAACTGGGTGGACTATAAAGGTGATTACTGGGTATGTAACGAATTATGCAGAGGGATGTGAGTGATGTAGATGAGATCTATCTCTCCTATATGACGGGAGCGACATCGATATTCTTGACAGAGTGAGACCACGAAGTGCATGGCCATGCCCAAATGAGTCAATATGAGATATTGAGCTCATTTGGTTTAGTGAGTCTTCTTGGAGTTCAAGATTTAGATTGATCAGAGAATGACACGGTCTATGCCTCACATTGATCAATCTAGATGTCTAGGATAGAAGGACACTTGTCATATATTATGAGAAGTCACAATTAGTAGTCACAAGGTGATGTTGGATCTCGACATTCTTGTAACTTGGGTAGTAATGATGTGTTGCTAGATACCGCTCATTACTTATGTTCCTAAATGGGTTTAGGGGCATTGCCAACGTTATAAGAACCTATAGGGTCACACACTAAGGACAATTAGATGGAGATTAGGTTCATATGATGAACCAAGAGGATTAGATTCATTTGATGAATCAAATTGGATTAAGAGTAATCCTAATTGGGCTAATTGAGTTGGACTCAAGTTGATTCATGTGTTCAATGAGTCTAATTTAGATTACGACTCATTGAATCAATTTAATTAAATGAATTAAATTCATTATATTAAATTGGCTTGAATTAAATGGTTGGATTAGATCAACCATGAGAGAGATTAAGTCAAGTTTGACTTGACTTGAGAGGAAGATGAAGAGTCAAGTTTGACTTGACTTTGTGCCACCTCATTGGTGAGTTGGCATTGAGTGGGCCAATGATGATGCTCCACATCATCAAGACTAGCATATGTGTATGCCACCTCATAAGGGAGACCAAGAGTTGTGACTCTTGGTATCCCATGGAGGTTTAAATGCCTTATTTTTGGCCGGCCACTTATGGTCGAAAGGAGTTTTTCATTTTGGTGAGTAACTTCCATCTTCTTCCTTGCTCCAATTCTTCTCTCCCTCTCCTCTCCATTGCCGAGACCTTCTTGGAGTGCTAGCACACTCAAAGGTTCTCCTTCCATCGAGTTGTTCGTGTGGATATGCATAGAGAGTTGTCTACCTTGACAACTTGAGATCCGGCATCTCCTTGGACGAGCGGGATACGAAAAAGGGCACGCATCGAAGGTATAAGCTCTTCTTCTTTGTAGATCTAGAGTAGACCTAGGTTTTTTGTAAACACGTACTCGTATGCTTTCAAAAGTTTTTACTTCGCACGGATCCGTGGCTGGGGCTTTCGGGGTTTCCGCGACGCGAAAAGCGGTTATCGCGGCCCGAAAATCCCAACAACCGGATTCTCACAGGTAGGCCCGAAGTAGATCAAGGTGACCGGGCGCGGATGCTTGCGGGGAATCCCAGAATAGGTCAGGATGACCGGATGCTCGCGGGGAGGTCCGGACCATGAGTGTAATTGTGGTCCTTTGTTTGAGGGGAGGATTGTTGGGGTTCAATCAAAGTCCCACATTGGAAAGATTTGGGAAAGATCATGGGGTTAAAAGGATGCATGATATCTCCATTATATTGGCATGAGGCCTTTTGGGTAGAGCCCAAGAGCAAAGTCATGAGGGCCTTGGCCCAAAGTGAACAATATCATGCCATTGTGGAGATATGTGGACATCCTTTGGCACAACAAATGGTATCAGAGCCATGGTACAAACCAGATGTCATGTGGGGCGACCTGGAACAAAGTTGAGGGTGGGCCCGGAGTAGGTCAAGGTGACCGAATGTTCGTGGGAGGCCTGGAGCAGGTCAGGGTGATCGGATACTTATGCGGAAGCAAGTAGGTTAGGGTGACCAGATGCTCGCAAGGAGGCCCGAAGCAGGTCAGGGTGACCAAATACTTGCATGGAGGGGGGGGCCTGGAGCAGGTCAGGGTGACCGTGTACTTACGGTGAGGCGAGTAGGTCAGGGTGGTCGGATGCTCGCAGGTAGGCCCGGAGTAGGTCAAGGTGACCGAGCGCGGATGCTGGCGGGGAAGCCCGGAGTAGGTCAAGGTGACCGAATACTTGCAGGGGGCAAGGTCAGGATTTGTTGCACCCAAAGGATGTCCAAATATCTTCACAATGACATGATATTGTCCACTTTGGGCCTAGGTGTAACGCCCGAAAATTCTCAAATTAATTTTTAGAAATATTCTATTATTTTTGGGAATTTTAGGATATTTTTATGGAATTTTTAGAATAGCCGAAGTAGCAAAATTAAATAAAAACATAAAACAGCTTAAGCGGGAATTGAACCCGAGACCTATTAGACCCTACGACTTATAGATGACTCTAGTAACCAAGGCGCCCCAGCAGGAGTGTGTTGAAAGGAAAGGAGAGCAATTATATTTAAGGTTTAGTTGGGGTGTATTAATCACTTAATATAAATAGGGAATTTATTATTCTTGAACGACAACTTTTCTCACCCTCAAACCCTCACCGTCGCCTCTCTCTCTCTCTTCCTCACCCTCTTGGCGCACAAACCCAAGAAGACCTAGGGTTACATCCCTAGGGTCGTAGGAGCACCATCCGGCGACGTCTTCGATACGAGGACGCTCCCCTCCGCGAGAAGAAAGCGTAGACGCAAGAGGATCGCTGAAACGATCTTCTTCTCCGGAAACCTAGCAATCGGGTTGTAAGAAAATTTAGCGCAGGATGTAAGTAACCCCTCACCTGTAGTATAAGTAGTTAATCGTGCAATTTTTATGCTTTTAGTTTAGCTTTATGCATGATCATTCAGTTAAGGAGATATAGAGCACACCAAGTGTTCAATAGAATTACTAGTGTAGTTAAATGCCACAGTAGGCATTCTAATAGCTTAGTTAAATGCCATAGATGCATTTAAATAGCATGCTTAATCTTACCTCAGTTTATATGGGACTACGGTCCAATGGGTGGGCTCTCATAGTCACCTCTAGGTTCAAATAACCTAGTTCTAGGTTCAGATAACCTAGTCAGAACAAGACAAAATGAATTAGATTAAGAATCAGTATTTTACTTTATCAGTGGCATTACTGGACTCTCAGTTGTCCTTGGGTTGGGCTCCCATAGTCGTCCCTAGGTTTAGATAACCTAGTCACCCTACTAGATTCAGGACTTGCTACCTCGGGCCTAGTTAGGGATGCCGCATAGCAAGTACAGTTGCCGGGCCCATCAGCAGTATGATTACTATTTTGATCTATTATGAAAATAGTTTTCAAACTTCATAAACCAGATATGTGAATACAGCTTAGCTTCAGTTTAGTTTTCTTATTGATATAACAAATAGCTTAACTTATGTACCGGTTTAGTTTGCTTGTTGATACAATGAATAGCTATATGTTCAGTACTTGATTAACATGACTTGTATGTTCATATGCCATGTTTTAGCATTATCAGCATGTATTTCAAAAAGCATCCTTGAAAGCATGATTTCTTCGAATGCATGTTTTTGTGAGGTAGATGGTTCTTACTAAGGTCCCAAGCTTATAGTTTCCTTTTTCCTTATACTGTGGATAAAGGTAAAGAGAAGATGGACTAGCGGAGGCTGGAGTCCAATGCGACCAGATGTGTGTGAAAAGAAACTTGGAATAAAGATTCTTGGAGACTAGCAAGTCTAAAGACGTAGTACTTCTTATAGTGTTACTTTTCCGCACATTTAGATGTTTAAGTGTCTTGAATTATGAAAGTATGCACTAAGTTATGCTTGGATTATTAGTTGTCCTAATATTAGATAGCTAACCATGAGTAATGACATGCCTAGTAGTAGTATTATGCTTTTAGTCGATTTATGAAGGTCCTGTACTAGTTCGGGTAGGATTTCTGCAGAAATCAGAAACCCAATTGATCAACCGATCGATTGAGGAGTCCTCAATCGATCAGCCGATCGATTGGAAGAAATCCCCGCGTACAGAACGCTATTGAATCGATCAGCCGATCGATTGGGAAGCGATCTGTCACGTACAGAAAGCTGATCAGCTGATCGATTGGGCATGGATCGATCAGCCGATCGATCGGGAATTCATTCCCACGAACAGAGAGCTCCTGAATCGATTATTGGATCGATTGACTAGACCGGATCGATCAGATGATCGATTCCAAATTTACCTCCGTGCACAGTAGCACGTTGAATCGATCAGTGGATCGATCAAACCACTCCAATCGATCAGCCGATCGATTGAAAAGTCTGATTTCAACTAGAAGTGTCTGATTTCAGCTTTTTGATCAGATAGAAAGTTTAGGTTCCTTTCTTTAGCATGTGTGTAGCAATGAAAGAAAAAAATTATTGTGAACATTAAATTCCAGATTTTATAGTAAATAGTAAAATTTTTTTAATTGGTTCAACTTTCCGCATAAAATAGTTTAGCATAATGTAATGTAACCCCCGGCCTCACAGCCTAGACAGTAGGAGGCGGGGCGTTACACTAGGCCCTCATGGCTTTGCTCTTGGGCTCTCCCCAAAAGGCCTCATGGCAATGGAGATATCATGCATCCTTTTAACCCCATGAATTTTACCAAATCTTTCCAATGTGGGACTTTGATTGAACCCAAACAATCCTCCCCTCAAACGATGGACCACAATTACTCTCATGGTCCGAGCCTCCCCGCGAGCATCCGGTCATCCTGACCTATTCTAGGTCTCCCCGCAAGCATCCGCGCCTGGTCACCTTGACCTACTTCGGGCCTACCTGCGAGCATCCGGCCACCCTGACCTACTCACCTCACCGCAAGTACCCGGTCACCCTAACCCGCATGGGGTTAAAAGGATGCATGATATCTCCATTGGCATGAGGCCTTTTGGGTAGAGCCCAAGAGCAAAGCCATGAGGGTCTTGGCCCAAAGTGGACAATATCATGTCATTTTGGAGATATGTGGATATCATTTGGCACAACAAATGGTATCAGAGTCGTGGTACGAACCATATGCCATGTGGGGTGGCCTTGAACGAAGTTGAGGGTGGGCCCGGAGTAGGTCAGGGTGACCGGATATTCGTGGGAGGCCTGGAGCAGGTCAGGGTGATCGGATACTTGTGCGGAAGCAAGGAGGTCAAGGTGACCAGATGCTTGCAAGGAGGCCCGAAGCAGGTCAGGGTGACCAGATACTCGCGGGGAGGCCTGGAGTAGGTCAGGGTGACCGGGTACTTGCGGTGAGGCGAGTAGGTCATGTTGGTTAGTCCTAGGAAAATCTTACCGGTTCCACTGTATAAAAATTTTGTACAAGTGTCGAATCTTGCCTTAAATAACCTATTGTGTTCTTTAGAAGTTAAATTAGGAATCGCAGACAAAACTTAACAACATTGATTCCAAATTTAACTTATCTGTTCTTAATGGTTTAGATTTGAATCACAAGCGGAACTTAACACTATTGATTCAAATCCACTTATGTTATTAATTTCATTAAATATTAATTTCCAAAATTAGTTTCCAAGACTGCATGGCGAGGCACATGACCTTCTTGGATATGGGAGCAACCACCATCGCCTAGACAAAGCCTTTTAAGGAAAGCTAATATTTAATTTCCTTAAATAACTCAAGGTTAACCAAAAAGAACAATCGAATCACAAATTCGAAAAATAAAATAAAAGAAACACAAATTCGAAACAAATCCAAAAAAAACTCTAGAATCATATGCCTCTTGTGTTTGGTATTTCCAAAAATAACTATACAAAGAAAACCAGTATGATGCGTAAAATAATTACTAGTTATACCTTTCTTTGTAAGCAAATAACCTCTTGATCTTCTACCGTATTCCTCTTTTTATCCCAGACGTTGTGTGGACAACGATCTACCGAGATGAGAATCCACCTAAGCCACCTTCTTCTCCAAGCAAGATTCGGCCACCACAATTCTCCAAGAGAAGTAGAGGTCCGGCCACCACCACCAAGCTCCAAGAGATGCAAGAAACAAAACCTCCTTTCTCTTCTTCTTCTCCTAGCTAGAACCGACCACCATCAAGAGCTCCAAGAGGGGATAAAACCAACCACTAAAGAAGAAGAGAAGAGGAGAGGGAAAACCTCTAGGGCCGACCACACCAAGGAGAAAAAGAGAGGAAGAAAAGAATAGAGTTAGCACCCATGAAGGCACCTCTACTCTTTTATAATCCTTGGTCTTGGCAAATAAGGAAAATTTAAATAAAAACTTCCTTATTACTTTGCCATGAAAAGGAAAATTTAATTAATTAAAATTAAAATCTTTTCACAATTGTAATGGCCGGCCACTTTAATCCCCAAAACAAGGAGAGTTTTAATTAACACAAGAATTAAAACTTCCTAATTTATTTCCAGAAATTATAAAAAATTTCTCCAATAATTTTTCCCTTCATGGTGGATTATAAAAAGGAATTTTTATAAATTAAAATCTTTCTTTTAAACATGTGGATAATTTTTAAAAAGGAAAGTTATCTCTAAAAATTAAAATCTCCTTTCAATCTACAAATAAGGAAAGATATCAAATCTTTTCTTATTCTTTTGTAGAAACTTATAAAACAAGAAATCATCCCCGTTGAACAGGGGAGGTCGCACTGTGTTGAAGCCCTCAAGTTGCGACATTTTAATATGCACACAGGAAAACAAACAAGAGAGGTTCCAAGACTTGGTCTTGGATTAGTAGTGCGGGAAGAAATACAAAAAAATAACTAAGTTGGTGTTGCACCAATTTAAATTTAATTACAACGAAAAGAAATTTTCAAAAGGGTAATAATATCAGTTTGAAATTATACGAAAAACTGAAAGCCGAAAGAAGAATTTTTTTTTTAAAACATATCACCCCCTTGTCTGATTGGTGGTTGCACCAAATCAGAGCGGTACCTGCTCTAATATCACTTGTTGGACCGTGAATTTCGATAGAGGGGGGTGAATATCGAATAAAAACTTTTGTCGAAAAGAGTTAAGCACAGCGAAAAATATATAAGCGAAAAGAAACAAGGCTAACACAAGTTCTTTTTACTTGGTTCGGAGCCTGTGTCAACTCCTACTCCAAGGCACGTACTCATTGAGTACTTTCGTTGGCCAATCACTAATAATTCGGAAGAATGTTTACAAAAATTGATGTACAGGAATTAATTAGTAAAACAGAATAATACCGATAAGAAAAGAAACTAAAGGAATGGCGCGTTGTCAGAGATTCGCAGCGTCGCAGGAGCACAAATGAGCAGATCGTTTGTTCTGAGTTCTGTCTTGAGGCTCCACCCTTGACCCTTCTTTTATAGGATGCTCGGGGTGCCCGCAACCCTTCGGGGCACCCTGGTGTGACGTAGCAGGGCCAACCAGCGAGCTCCACGTGTCGATGTCGCGTCAGGGGATAAAACTTGCCTCCGGGCGCCCGGATCTGTTCCGGGCACCCGGACCTCCGGGCGCCTGGACAACCTTTCTCCGGAAACTCTTTCTCCTACAAGACAAGGTTAGTCCGAGGCAATGTATATCCTACAAAACAAAGTGTTAGCACAGTTTATAATTTAACAAAAAGAGTATTAATTAGATTCCGTCTCTCTGAGACTGGAATCTAGTCAAGATCTCGACTTAGAGTTCCAAAATAGTTCTAAATCGGATCAACACCTAAGTTCCCTTCCCGGCAACGCGTCCTCACAGTCACTCTCCTCCAGTGACTTACCTTTACTTACCTGCCAGACGTCTGGTCAGCCCTTTGACCCGTCTGGACTTCGTGCCAACTATCCGGTCAGCCCGTCAATCTAGCTGGACTTCATGCCAAATGTCCGGTCAACCCTTCGACCCATTTGGACTTCGTGCCAGCTATCCGGTCGACCCGTTGACCTAGCTGGACTTCGTGCTAGACATCCGGTCAGCCCTTCAACCTGTTTGGGCTTCTCCTGTACATTCGGTCAGAGTGTTAGATTAACAACAAAACTAACTTAACCTATTCTGTCATTCATCAAAACCTGGGTTAGACCGTTAGTGCTAACCGCACCAACAATTTCTTATGTGCAGTAAAAATGTTGAAGACATTTTCAAGGAGGAATAGACGAACGACTTCTGACAGAAAGCGTCGACAAGAAAAACTTGCATGAGAGGTACAATTACAAGAAGAGGTATAATTATCACAAGTACCCCAAGAAGAGGTTCCACAACAAGAAGATGTGCATGAAGAGGTACCACCACAAGTACCACTACAAGAAGATGTGCATGAAGAGATACATCAACAAGAAAATTTACCTTTAAGAATGAATGAGGGTGAAGGAGAGCACGATCCCATTGGAGGGAACAATAAAGATGATAAAATATTACGCGAACCATTTCTAGGTGGTCCACATGATCTATCACTGTCGTGGGGTTTTAAAATGCATGTAGCATCAAAAATTTGGTTCAGTGAAGAGTGAGATGTGCTCAAATGTCTATGTCACACAACCAAATTACTGCAATGGGACTTCGATTCTGGAGTAGTCCAATCATGGAGGAGTTTCTTTAGGGACTCCCCATCTTGATCAAGTGAGGGAGATGTTGTACCAAAAGTTGAATAGAAATCTAATTGTTGCTTTTATGGAACGTTGGAAACCAGAGACCAATACCTTTCATATGTCATTTAGAGAAATGACAATCACTTTAGATAACGTGTATTGTCTTCTTGGCCTACCAGTGATAGGGATTCCATTGTAGCCTACAAATGATGACAAACCTGACATTCATCAACAGATTAGTCAATTGTTCGGTATGACATTGGATGAAGTTAATAAGTCCTTGGAGGGTGCTAGGGGTTCGTCTATGAAGTTAGAGTGGTTGCGCAAGAATTTTAGTCACAATTCTAATGATAACACATATTCAACGAGGGCGTATTTGCTATATGTTATGGGCTACACTCTTTTATCTGAAAAGACTTGTACTCGGGTCTCAACAGGCGTCTTGGATCTTTTGGAGGATATAGGTATGATACATGGGTATACATGGGGAGCTACAACTTTAGCACATCTATATCAACAGTTGGGGCTCGCATCTAGGGTAGGGGTGAAATAGATTTCTGGATATTTGACCTTGTTGGAGGTATTAGACATTTTATATGCATATTTATTTTGTTATTTAATTACTTTGAATTTAATATGTTCTCTCAAATGTAAGCATGGATATATGAACACTTCCCCAACAACTAGGTCTCCTTACAACCTATAATACAATGTTGGAGAACCACTTGGTTTGAGGTGGTCACAACAAACACATGCTGGAGCATCTTTAGGAGGTATACAAGCATATAGTGGTTGGATTCGCTTAATCTGAATGATGCAAGTAGTTAACTTATTTTATTTATTTATTTTTGTTTTGTATACTTAATTGACTTTGCGTCATATAATGTGAATACGTTGCATGCCATTTGGGATCCATATATTGATGTAAGGCATATCTTTCCATATCCTGAAGTTACGTTTTTACTATGGCTACATAAGATCATTGGAAATTCTGGAGCCATACCATCCTAATCAAGTGCTCAGGCAATTTGGACATGTACAGACTATTCCATTAGATCCTCTTGTTCCTGTTAGGGTGAGAAGAGGTAATACACACACCCATTACAATGTCTTGTGAGGAGTTCTTAAAGGGTACTTTGTAGCTTGGGACAACCCTCAGACACTCATCATGGTAGATTGACTGATCCTGCATGGGAGTGTTCCCTGGAGTATATGAAATGGCACAACAAGTACTCTCATCCGATTGTGCAGAACCCACAACACCAATCAACCTATGTTCACAAGACGATAAGTGTGGATGCTATTCAACCTTGGGACCGAGTCATGACTACACGCAATTTGGCTGAGCCGATAGTGCAACGATGGGATTTTAATGATAGGAGTCTAACGCTGGATCAGGTGATGCAAATGGTGCAACAAGCATATGCTGCATTACAAGGGCTGACTGAACAACCTACTTCATCGAGGCGTCGGGTGTAAGAGAGGAGATTTTCATGTACTGCATGTATAACTATCTTGGATACTATTTGATGTTATTTAATGTTAGCTCAGGATGGTTATTTTGTGTTATTTTGCATGTATATATTGGATACATTTGGATATGCTTTTGCATGTACAACTATCTTAGATACATTTTGATGGATTTTGTATGTATAACAATTTTGGATATATTTTTGGAGTAGTTTGATATAAAGTATGCTTGTTGGAAAGAATTATTATTTAGAGTTTGTAAATATGAATATGTTTGTCAGACGAGATTTGAAGTTAATTTTTGGATTTGAAGTTCATTTTCTAGTAGGCATCCTCATCATCACCATGCATTATGAAAATCATGTTAGGTACATTTTTCTTGGCATGAAGAAGTCCTTGCATGTCGGAAGACTAAAGACGAGGCAAGAGAAGTCCAAGAAGGTCAAGGACCAGATTCTTGGAATGAAGAGCCCTTATATGTCGGAAGACTGGATACAAGGCAAACAAAGTCCAGTGAACCTGGTTCATCTGGCATGAGGTACTTGAGATTGATTGGTAAGTTTGTCAATCGATTGGCAATCTAAAACCTAAGACCCGCGAGCAAAAGAATGTATCAATCAATTGACTAATCAATTGAAAATCCTTCAATTGATTGACCAATCGAGGAGCATATTCGCATGAATAGAGCGCTCTTGAATCGATCAGTTGATTGATTAGATTCCCAATTTATCAGTCGATCGATTGAAAAACATACTCGCGTGAATAGAGCGCTCTCGAATTAATCAATTGATTGATTGGATTCTCAATCGATCAACCGATCGATTAAGAAGCATACTCACGTGAACAGAGAGCTCTCGAATCGATCAGTTGATCGATTGGATTCCCAATTGATCAGTCGATCGATTGAAAAGCATACTCACACAAACAAAGAGCTCTTGAATCGATCAGTTGATTGATTGTATTCCCAATAGATCAGTCGATCGATTGAGAAGCATACTCGTGCGAACAGAGTGCTCTCGAATCAATCAGTTGATCAATTAAATTCCCAATTGATCAGCCTATCGATTGAGAAGTATACTCACATGAATAGAGCGCTCTCGAGTCGATTAGTTAATTGATTGGAACTCCTAGTCGCGTGAAGGACAGAAAGTTTCTCTGATTGATTGGATAATCGATTCAAAGCTTTCATTGTGAAAATAGAAAGCTCTTTAATCGATTGGATTATCGATTGAGAAGAGTTCTTTGTGAAAACATAAGCCTTCAGAATTGATTAACCGATCGATTAAGATGAGTAATCGATCAAGGCTTGATACTAATCGAGCTCAATCGGTCCTCACATAAAGCACATTGAGACAAATCAAAAGAGTGAACTATAGTGACTATTGCCCACAACCACAATCAAGTCTACTCAAGTCTCAACCAAATGAGAGCACCTCCAACTCACACTTGCACTCTGCCCACATGAACACATGGTCACAGCTCATTCTAAATTAAAAAGTGATCATCCAAAATGAATAGTTTACACTTAGCACACAATAACATTTTCTTTTCTAAATTTAACAGTGATCAACAATCTCATTGATTATCCCAATGGCTATCAAGTCAAATAGTGATCATCTAAAATGAATAACAATCTCAATGATCATCCAAATGAACAGTGTCGATGCTTTAAACTATGCTACTATTTCCTAACATATGACTACACAGTGCAAGTTGATGAATATACATAATATCCCATCCTGCTGTGCATGAAAAATGGCGTCAATACCACTTGTGAACAACGGGAGGTAATGGATGGCCCTCGCATAAAAAAACCTATACACAAAAAATGAATAATTAGTAATACAACAAATTATAAATTAAGAAATATATATTGTTGAACTAAAAATAAATGTATCTAAATAAAATGATTTCCATTCACATGTGCAATACAAATACATTTTGAAGGCTCAACCACGGGAGTTCGCGGAGGGAGAAATGTATAACATAATTGAGCATACAAACTAACCAGGGCAACATTATATCTCGATGCAACAAGGTAACCCACTTTTGGCAAAGTCATCCAATGTGAGAGTGATGTTGCTTCATCAAAACAATGCAACATGTGCTTTACTTCTCTAATATGATCATTTTCATTGAATATTTCTTCATATAATATTTTGAAATGTATGATCTCTCAAGAAGGTCCAGTCGCACCATGGACCATGCATCCTCACCAAAACCAAGTAGGCCAGCAATAGAACGAACACCACAATGACCATCACTCGCCACATCTTTGGTGCCAACAACATACTCGTGGAGATAAGATGGTAGTTGATCTCTATAACCAATAGTGTAAGTTGAACGTGTACGATGATGAATAATCTATTCAAAAGTAATATAAAAAAAGCCAATCACATCTGAAAAAATTAATAATTATTTAAATGTATTAAAAAAATAGATGATGTTACCTTTAGCTTTTGCCTCCTCGTTGTAGACAATCCTACAAGTTGCGGAAATGTCGACCCACTAATAATTAAAATTGTTTCCACTAGCGAACAACTATCTTTGATAGACTCAACATAACTCAAAAGCACTCGGGTCACGCTTGATTTATTTTATTTGTTTAGGTTTCGAAGTTTTGGGTCGACCACGAGTGTGAGTGTTTACCTCTGGCACTTACAATGAGGTTGTTGTTGGATTGGCAATCTCTCTCAATCTCCTTAACATTAACAATCTCTGTGAATCATTCACCATTAAAAATAATCATGTTAACATCACCAACCACCTCAGACCATAGACTACCAATGTCATCCCTAACATCAATCCTCTTACTTGCCTCCATATCTAACTTTCTCCAAAACCTGTCAACACTATCTAATGGGATTTGCATGCCCACCTGAGTATATTCAGCAAGCTCATGTGCATAAGGTAAACCACATGTCTTCCGCAATACACAACCACACAACAAAGGATCTATGCCAAACACACTTATACCCTTCATTTCATCAAAAATCTTGTTCAAAGCTGTAATTGAAACTACACCTCACAAAAACTTAAATACAGATGGTTTGTATCGATGTTGGACTACATTAATACTCTTTTCAAATGAATCTTTGACTGCGGTGTGGGATAACTCAAGTAAAGAGTGAATTTTAGTCCAACACATCTCAAAGTTACTGGCTCGATCCAAGTTGCCTCTTCGATTTTGCATGTGCACGTTCAGCCTTATTTGTTATTGTGTTGACAAAATGCATGACATTATTTGTCCAATAAGATACAAATCTTTCTTTAAAAGGATGAATCAATTGATTTGTTATATACTGAACAACATCTGAATGGTTTGAATAATCTTGTTGGAATCTCCTAAACATCTCATAAAATGTAGCTTCATTTTCAGTTAACATCAATACATTCCACGAAGATATAAAAGAATCTCATTTCTCCTTGGTGCGAAATTCCTTTTTGTAATTTGCCAATATATTCCTATTAATATGCCACTGATACAATAAATGCTTTGAAGTGGGAAAAGTACTTTTGATCGCGTTCATCAATGCAATCTCTTGATCGGCTATAATTACATTGGGTAAAGATGAGTCATCCATCAACGACCTCAAGATATGCAATGATCATAAGTAGTTATATTCACGCTCAGACTCCAAATACACGCAAGCAATGGAAAATGTCATTGACGTCACACCAACTATTTCAAATAGCGGTAACCTATATTGATGTGTCTTGTACGTACAATCCATCAACAGTATTCTTGGAAAAGCACGCAATAGGTCAATACTCTTCAGGTGAGCAAAGAAAATATCCTTCACCGTGTCAGTTTTCTCACATCGCCTATGATGGTAGAAATAGTTATACTCCTTCAGCTTTGACATAAGGTATTGCATTTGTGATCAACCTCTATGCTCGATTATTTTATGCTTTTGTAGTGCATTGTAAACAGTCTTCATTGTCAACTTATTTTCATAAAATCTCTCCTTTAACACACTCAATATGTCTTTCGGTCGGCTATGGCTCTTTGACAAGTCGACCACCAACTCCTCCTCGGTACGTAATAAGCATCTAGCAAATGAGTGACCTTTCAAATACAACGAGCAAGGATAATTATGCACTCCGCAAACAACATTCAAAACCCATAGCCCGTCAATGGATATTGACATAGATTTAATTAAAAATGGACAACCACACTTCTTTGTTCCAGTAAATCTCTCCTTACTCACTTTTCGGATCACATTCTTTTCATCTTTCACATTCTCACATCTTTCTTCAGACAATTTCTCTTTGGGTTGACGATATTAACTACTTCGTTCACATGCCAAAAACAACTAAGCTCATCTCCCATTATCTCCACTATCTGACCTTTTCACTACTGCAACCATCATATTTGCCTTTACCATCTTATGTGCCCAAGCAACTAGTGCATCACGAGATTCAAAATATTCATTCATAGTGAACACCATTGTATAATCCATCACTATGTCATTATTCATAAGACCAATGACACTACCCTATGTAGAACGTGTATTTAATTCCTAATAAAAATTAGAAAATATCATAACATTACAAATATAACTTTACAAAATGTAAAAATATGTATTAGTATTGTTCACCCAATGTTCGACCACAAATGGACGAACATGACTCACATGTTCGAAACTAAGATACCGAACATATTTAGCTATGTTCAGAAACAATCAACTGAACATATTTTGTTATGTTCAGTTTCTAAAAGCTGAACATTGCTCAAGGTGTCTAACCTGGTATGACCGAACACTACAAGTTTGAATAACTTTCAGACTGCTACAGTTTAAATTACAATGATACAAATATACAATTATACTGCATGAAAAATGAAAAAAAAAAACTTACATTGTTCATGGGAATTGGATCTTCATGGTCCATCATGTTTGATTTGTTACAAAAATGAAGTTTTAGGAGATATTAGGTTGTTAGGGTTTAGATAAAGAGAAAAAAAAAAGAGAGGGGCGGAGGAAGGAGAAAGAGAGGAGGGAGATATAAATTTTTTTTTAAAAAAAGGCATTTTGGACTTTTTACAAAGGATTTTTTTTAGAGAGAAAAATTGGGGTGTGTTTAGTGATTGTTGGGGTGGATAACCCCACTCTAATTAGTTTTGAGTATATAGAGTAAAACACTGCAAAAGATGAAAAGACAGAGAATTCAATAGATTCCACATCTACGGCGATTGAGGTGGCCGTTAGTCAAAGTCCAAGATGCGGGTTGACATGACGCTCAAAGTTAAAGAAAAATCAATCCTTAAAACCAGTATAGTCATTCTTTGTGGCCAAAAGATTATCTAATCAGTCCAATGAGCCTGTCGAACCATTGGGCAAGAGGTTATCCAACTAGACCATATGGGAGGTCAGACGCCAAGTCTCTGAATATGGACAAATAGCTCAAGACTATTAGCACTCTCAAGGGCTAAGATTTCTTTAAGATAGCACAACTGAATAGTTCGGTCGAGCATTTCAGATAATTAGAACTACTGTCCGATTGGACAGAATGGACGCCCGATCCGATTGAACTCTTTGATTAAAACTGATATGTCAAGTCAAGGATGAGTCCCTGACGACATTCTATATGCCCGATCGGCCAAGCGACTACCGACCAGATTATGCGAAAAGCTCCATTGGTTTTCCAGGTAAGTGGGTTGTAAGCTCCTAGCCCAACGACCTCATATTTCTTTTTAGTATTTTGTGCCACGAAGGACAGCGAATATTTTATATGCAAGCTATACATCAAAAGCTTCCTCTCTACCATACACAGAGATTGTAGGTCCATTTTAAGAAAGGTGTCAGAGAATCTTTATGGTCTATTCTTTTCTAGAAACGCTTTAAGATTTGTGTATAGACAAATAGTGACACTATAAAAAGGAGCCTTTCTCTATAGGCACGCTCACATTATATGAGACTATGCAATTTTCATTATTCATACTACTGTTTATCACCTTCGACTGATCACTAACTTGAGCATTAGAGGGTTTGTGTCGGGGACCCCTTCCCTAGCCCGGTCACTAAAGCTCCTCTTAACACGCAGAAGTACTTCTAAGTTATCTTTGGACATCAAGGAGTCTTCATTTCGTCAACATTTAAGCCACGTATCCAGCATTCCATTTCCACCAATTTCAGACAGGATTATATTTGGCGTCGTCTGTAGGAACTTCACCTGCATCTAAAATGTGAGGATGGATGAGAATGGACAACTCACCACCATGACACTGTATGGGAAGATTTAAAACTATTGATAGCTGCCTGAGCAGCTAAAATGGTGCAGCAGAAGCAAGCAGCGACCGAGTACCATCTTCTGAATGATCCCAATGTGTTTGTGGCTGACCATCAGGTCGAGCGAGGTACTCAAGTGGAAGGTCTGACTAGGTTCCAGCCGATTCAACCTCCCCTGTTTGCCTTCCCGTAAGCACTTGTACATCCAACCACCCTCCCACCCGTTCCCCCATCATTGATAGCATATCACCGAGCATTGTTCCGCATGCCCCTTGATGACATGGGATGAGCAAAACGCCCTCAAGGATAGTCCTCTAAAAATGCACCTGCCTGGGACCATCATAAAGGGAAAACTCCAATAACCAGTAGCTCCCCCGAGTGGGTGAGCATGTTGTTCTCCCAAGAAATCTTGGAAGATAAATTGCCCGCTCATTTTTGACCTCTCTTGATGGGAGAATATGGAGGAGGGGACCGATCTAGAGGATCATATATATAAATATGAAATGTGACTATCCTCCATCAGTACACAGATAGGGTTAAGTGTCGAGTGTTCCTCATGACTCTGTCTGGCTCAGTGCAAAGGTGGTTTAACTGACTACCAACCGAATCCATATGTTGTTGGGACTTTCGAGCCGCAAAAATCGCTTTTTGCGTTGCGGAAACCCCGAAGTCCCATGCCACCGGATCCGTGCAAAGATAAAATTTTATAATTTCATGTACAAGTTTCTCTAGTCCTAGATCTACCTTAGATCTACATGGAAGAAAGATATACCTTTGTAGCGAAGCCCTTCGCTTATCCCGCTCGTCCAAGAAGATGCCGGATCTCAAGGGTGTCAAGTGAACACCCCTCTATGTGTATCCACACGAACGATTAGGTGGAGAAAAACACCTAGAGTGTGCTAGCACTCTTGGATGTTTCGGCCAAGGAGGAGCGGGAGAGAAGAAGAATCAAGGAGGAATAATAATGATTAATCATGAAAATAAGAGTAAAAAATGGCTTAAGTATTTTCATCTAATGAAAATACTTAATGCTCATTAACACCATTAATGAGCCTCATTAATGAGCCTTAATGAGTATTTAATATTCTTCATTAAATGGTCATTTTGAAACTCATTCGAAATTTGAATCTAAAATTCAAATTAAATTCCATTTATCATTGAATTCAAAATTCAATGAATATCATCATTAAGCCTCACTTAAGTCTAACTCAAGTCTAGCCTCACTTGAATCTACCTCAAGTCTAACTCAATCGAGTCTTACTCAATTAATCTAATTTGAATTACTCTTAATCCAATTTAGTTCATCACATGAACCTAATCCTCTTGGTTCATCATATGAACTGAATCTCCATTTAATTGCCCTTTGTGTGTGACCCTATAGGTTCTTGTAACGTTGGCAATGCTCCTAAACTCATTTAGAAGCATAAGTAATGAGTGGTATCTAGCAACACATCATTACTACCCAAGTTACAAGAATGTTGAGATCCAACATCACCTTTGTAACTATTAATTGTGACTCTCACAATATACGACAATGTCCTTCTATCCTTGACACCTAGATTGATCAATGTGAGGCATAGACCATGTCATCCTCTAATCAATCTAAATCTTGAACTCCAAGTAGACTCACTCTAATCAAATGAGTTCAATATCTCATATTGACTCATTTGGGCATGGTCATGCACTTAGTGGTCTCACTTTATTAAGAATAACGATGTCACTCCCGTTATATAGGAGGGATAGATCCCATCTACCTCACTCACATCCCTCCGCATAATTTGTTACATACCCAGTAATCGCTTTTATAGCCCACCCATTTACGGGTGACGTTTGACGAAGCCAAAGTACATAACTCCTTATGTAGGGAACCATGGTGACTTCAGGTCCAAGGACTAATAGTCATACTAATAGCCACATGAGAAAATATATGACACTCATATAACGATCCATGATACTTTCTCATGGCGGGTCATTCAGTATGCATTCTCCAATGCATACCCATGTGTCAACTTGATATCTCCATATCCATGACTTGTGAGATCAAGTCATCGAGTTGACCTACATGCTAGTCTCGTCGCATTAAGATTGTCCCTAAATGTTAATACTTAACTAGGAATGATTAAGAATAGTGTTCTCTATACCATCTCACTATCGATTCAACCAATCGATTGATATAGATAAGAACCTTCTACTTAAGGACGCTATTATACTTAGTTATTTAACACCAATACAAGTAAGTATAATAACCAAAACAAATTCCTTTATATACATAAGAATATGATACAATGAGTCCATACAACAATCATCATATGATTGGCTCTAGGGCTCTAACTAACAAATGTTATTTCAAGGACTTTGATAAGGCTTTTCTACATCACTTTGCCAACTGTCGTCATTATCATAAGATGACATTAAGCCTTTTTCCCTTCAAGCAAGGGCCCAAGGAGTTGCTAAGGAGTTACATCAATAAATTTAACAAAGTGACCATGGACGCCCCCTCATCCACCCGAAGATTTTAGTGAGTGTCTTTTCTTAAGAGCTCATATATGGCGAGTGATCCTGTCTGAAGGCGATAAGATGATGTGCTGGCCCTGATGAGTGGTTGATCGACAAGCAATGAGCTTCTCAAGGTCTAAAAGAAACTTCTCAACGATCCTGTGCATAGTCAGACCAAAGCGTTAGTGACCTAAGACCGGGGTAGGAATCCCTGGTTAGACCCTCCGACACTCAATTCAATCTCCTCTCTTGAAAAGTGGAAGAAAAATAGTCACAAAAATACAGGAAAGTAGGGCTTCAGATGCAAATGTTTGCATTGTGTACCTTACCAGCAGAGAGAATTTCCCTTTTATACCACCTTACATAACCTTCGGGATCGTGAGGTGGCCCCCGGTTTGTTAGAGTTTGTTAGAAGATAAAGAAGTACAACCTAGATGTCGTGCAATAATCTTCCGAGGGATCTTTTCTTACCCAGATATACCTCCTTTATCGTTTATAATTTGGGCCCTTGGTGAAATAATAAAAAGAGTGTATCACTGTAACTGATTAATTAATGAAGAAGCTCCAAGGGAATATTTCCCAACAAGTTTGTCAGGATGTCATAAGGTTGTCGACTACTTATCTGCTACCGATCATTAAGTTGGTCATATATTGAGAATATCTTCTGTTGAATATATCTCTGTCAGTCATTAAGCCGGTCGTATATTGATAATATCTTCTGTTGAATATATCTTGGCTAGTTATTAAGCCAGTCCTATATTGTGAATACCTTATGTTGAATATATTTCAGTTGGTCATTAAGTTGGTCGTATATTGAGATTCTTATAAGGCTAAGTACCTTTAAGCTCACTCGATCTTTTCCCGGTCGAGCGCACACAGGCAACCTTATGTTCGATCAACCTTCGCTCGGTCGATCGTATGTTAAAAGCTTTATAAGGATGAGTACCTTTAAGTTCGTTCGTGCTTTACTCAGTCAAGCGCACATAAGCAACCTTATGTTCGTTCGGTCTTCGCTTGACCGATAGTATGCTTAAGAGATTTATAAGGCTGAGTACCTTTAAGGTTGCTCAGGTTTTGCCCAGTCGAGTGCATACAAGCAACCTTATGTTCGTTCAGCCTTCGCTCGGTTGATCGTATGCTAAGAGCTTTATAAGGCTGAGTACCTTTCAACTCGCTCGGGCTTTGCCTGGTTGAGTGCACATAAGCAACCTTATGTTCGTTCGACCTTCGCTCGGTCGATCGTATGCTTAAGAGCTTTATAAGGTTGAGTACCTTTAAGCTCGCTCGAGCTTTGCACGATCGAGCGCACACAAGTAACCTTTTGTTCATTCGGCCTCCGCTCGGTCAATCGTATGTGTAAGAGCTTTATAAGGTTGAGTACCTTTAAGCTCACTCGGGCTTTGCCCGGTCTAGTGCACATAGGTAATTGTTTATTCATTTGGCCTTCGCTCGGCCGATCGTTGCTTAAGAGCTTTATAAAGTTGAGTACCTTTAAGCTAGCTCAAGCTTTGCCCGATCGAGCGCACACAGGTAACCTTATGTTAGATCAGGTTTATAACTAGTTGGCCCTATTTGAGCATCCTACTCTAGAAATGCTCGAGCATACTTTCAGGACTTTAATGCAGGGCGATCAATAGAATCAAGTAACAAACATCACCCTATCCCAACCTTGATTGCCACCTCACCTTGATTTTAATATCCCTGTCATTTCCTGAATCAGCTTGTCATAACCCATATCACTAGCCTCCTCAAGTCTAGTCGAAGGAGGTGTAGCCTGTTGGATCATGAAGAATCGATAGAGGGGGGGATGAATATCGAAAAACGTTTGAAGGTGAGTAAGCACAGCGGAAAAGAAAGAATAAGCCAAAGAGAACACAAGGATTTACTTGGTTCGGAGCCTTTGGCGACTCCTACTCCAAGGCCCGCACACGAGGGTGCTTTCGATGGGAAATCACTATCAATTCAAAAATAGAATTACAAGATTAAAGTACAGGAATTGATAGAAAGAAAATACCAACAAATATAAAACAATAGAAAGGAACAGAGCTTTGTTGGAGTAGCGTCGCAACGTCGCAGGAGCATAGGAGAGCAGATCGTCAATTCTAAGTTGTGTCTTGAGCTCCGCCTTTGACCCTCCTTTTATAGGATGCTCGGGGTGCCTAGATCCCTTCCGGGCGCCCTGGTGTGACGTAGCAGTCCCAACCAGCGAGCTCCACGTGTCGACACCGCGTCTTGGATAAAACTTGCCTCCGGGCGCCCGGACCCCCTTTCTCCAGAAGCTCCTTTTCCTGCAAGACAAGGTTAGTCCGAGGCAATGTATATCCTGCAAAACAAAGTGTTAGCACAGTTTATAATTTGACATAAAGATTATGACTTAGATTCCGTCTTTCCGAGACCGGAATCTAGTCAAGATCTCGACTTAGAGTTCCGAAATGGTTCTAAGTCGGATCGGCACCTAAGTTCCCTTCCAGGGAATGCGTCCTCACAGTCACTCCCTTCCAATGACTTACCTTTACTCACCTGTCAGACGTCCGGTCAGCCCTTCGACCCGTCTGGACCTCTCACCAGCTATCCGGTCAGCCCGTCGACCTAGCTGGACTTCGTGCCAAGCGTCTGGTCATCCTGTCGACCCGCTTGGACTTCGTGCCAACTATCCGGTCGGCCCGTTGACCTAGCTGGGCTTCGTGCCAGACATCCGGTCAGTCCGTCGACTTGTCTGGACTTCGCCTGCACACTCGATCAGAGTGTTAGACAATGACAAACCTAACTTAACCTAATTTGTCATTCATCAAAATCTGAGTTAGACCATTAGTGCTAGCCGCACCAACATAGCCTACTGACTGGACTCAAGTTCTGGTCTCGTTTACTCCTCATTTGTGACTTAATTTTTTACAAGAGTTAACTTTTCCATTCTCCCTTTAAAAGGGGATGACCCAATTTTAAGGTTGATGAGCTATAGTAGCCTCATCAACAGTTGGATAATATAGCTCAACTGCTTACTTAAAAGGACGTAGCCCTGCTGAAGTGCTACAGGAAAAGGACTTTCAATGTTCTTTTTGAAGGAAAATTGAATGCTGCGAAGGCTGAAACCAAGACTGCCCAAGCCAAACTATTGGCCTACCAAGCTGGGGAAGATGAATGAGTCGAGACAAGTATGAGAGCCTACCTTGACTCTATTGAGTTTAAAGGAAAACTAGCCATGAAGTTTGTAAAAATACTTAGTCATGCGGTCAAAGGGGTGGTTCAGCAATTGTGCAAGGGGGGATATCTATCAAAGGAACCTCCTTTATCATTTATAGATCAGGCCCAACTTCTTGAGGGGTTCCTCGAGTGTATTTTATGTATGTTTGATTAGTGTATCTATGTTTCTTATGGTGTAACCACAGGTTTTCATAAAAGGGAATTCAAAAATTAACTATTGAGCTTCACATTAAATAGTATTAGGTAGCACCTGTTTCCTTTATGTGCCCTTGTGATCTTCAAAACCACCAATGTATACCAATTTGTCTTAGATACCAGATGAAGAAATAGCATCAAGCAGAATAACCCAAATCTTTATGCCCAGCCAGATATTCGAATCTAACAAGGATATCTCCTTCATACTAAATCTTCTGACAAAATATTGTGCTGAGGGAACATAATGAGTTTCTAACTAAAATGAGAAACCAACTGGTTGCATAATACCGGATGAAATCAATAAACCAGACCCTTAGAAAACCACTTATAATAGGTTTCTGACTAGAATAATAACCCGACTATACAAATAACGTTGAGCAGGATAACCAGGTCAAATAGGTATATAAGTATCTCATAATTAATTTTTAGACTGTATAATATATTGTTCAGACGCATAATATTGAGAAAACTAAGCAAGCTAGATATATCTATACTCAGTTTCCACAATAAATCTTTGAACTGCATAATGAATCAAGCGGACATATAAAGCCGAGCGGAGAGCATACCATATATATGTAAGCATTTACTGATGAATTTTCGGGCTGACTAATAAATTGGCCAGACATATAATTCCAAGTGAAACAGACAGACCAGATATTTATAAGCAGCTCATAATGAATTCCCATATTGAGAAATAAATCAGTCAGACATATGATGCCGAACAAAATAAATAGACCGGATACTTGTATCTTTGATGATTTCTGGAAGGGATATAACTTAAAGTCATAGCTCGACGGTATGAAGTTTAAAGTCTCCGATCATTTGTTTAAAGCGAGTCATCCATTGTAGGGTTTAGAGTCAATCTCCGGTCATCCATGTGACTGATCGATTATAAGGTTTAAAGTCTCCAACCATCCATACGACCGATCAACTGTAAGATTTAAAGTCTCCGACCGTCCATGTGATCAATCAACTATAAGGTTTAAAGTCTTCGACCATCCATGTGATCGATCGACTATAAAGTTTAGAGTCTCTGAACATCCATACAACCAATCGACTATAAGGTTTAAAGTCTCCGGCCGTCCATGCGACCAATCGACTATGAGGTTTAAAGTCTCCGGCCGTCCATGCGATCGATATACTATAAGGTTTAAAGTCTCCTACCATCCATGCGACCGATTGACTGTAAGGTTTAAAGTCTTCGGTCGTCCATGCGACCGATCAACTGTAAGGTTTAAAGTCTCTAGCCATCCTTGCGATCGATCGACTATAAGGTTTAAAGTCTCCGACCGTCCATACGACCAAACAACTGTAAGGTTTAAAATCTCCGGCCACCCATGCGACCGGTTGACTGTAAGGTTTAAAGTCTCTAGTCATCCATGAGACTGATCGACTGTAAGATTTAAAGTCTATGATCGTTCATGTGACTGATCGACTATAAGGTTTAGATTCTTCGGCCATCCATGTGACCGATCGACTATAAGATTTAAAGTCTCCGATCGTCCATGCTACTGATCGACTATAAGGTTTAAAGTCTTCGGTCGTCCATATGACCAATCAACTGTAAGGTTTAAAGTCTCTGGTTGTCCATGCAACTTATAGACTATAAGGTTTAAAGTCTTCGGCTGTCCATGCGACTGATTGACTATAAGGTTTAAAATCTCTAACCGTCCATGCAACCGATCAACTGTAAGGTTTAAAGTCTCTGGCTGTCTATGCGACCGATTGACTATAAGGTTTAAAGTCTCCAGTCATCCATACGACCGATCAACTAAGGTTTAAAGCTTCTAGCCATCCATGTGACCGATCGACTATAAGTTTTAAAGTCTCTGCCCGTCCATACAACCGATCGACTGTAAGGTTTTAAGTCTCCGACCATCCATGAGACCGATTGACTATAAGGTTTAAAGTCTCCGACCGTCAATGTGACTGATCGATTGTAAGATTTAAAGTCTCTAGTTGTCCATGCGACCGATTGACTATAAGGTTTAAAGTCTCTGGTCATCCATGCAACCGATCGACTGTAAGGTTTAAAGTCTCCGATCGTCCATGCGACTGATAGACTGTAAGATTTAAAGTCTCCAGCCATCCATGTGACTGATCGACTGGGATAATTTCACCTGCATCATTGGATATATTGAGCAAAATACAAAAATAAGTTACAAGCGTACTTGTCAAGCTCTATAAGGTTGGAGATGGTTTGCACTCTAAGGTCGCTCGAGATTTCTCCCCTCTGCATCTTGAAGATAATAAGAACTTGAGGTGAGATTTTGCACCAACCTGTAGGGTCATCCCCATTGTGATTCCAATTTATTAACATCTATGACTGGTTTGATGCACTTCTAGACTAGATCACCCACTTGGAAGAATCTCGGAATAACCCTTTTCTTATAATTTTACCTCATTCTTTGACGATATGATATAAGCTGAGTTGCTGCTTTATCCCACACTTCTTCTATCAACTTGAGTTCCATAAAACGTTGATTAGCATTATCTTCGACATATAAGCATCTCTGCTCGGATTCCATGTTAATTTCAATTGGGATTATGGCCTCACCACCATAAACCAAATGAAAAGAAGTTATACCTGTCAATTCTCTGGGAGTGGTGTGATATGCCCATAAAACACTATGTAATTTGTTCACCCAACTTCCTCTAACATGATCTAATTTAGTTTTGAGCCCTCTGATAATTTCCCTATTTGTTACCTTGGCTTTCCCATTATTTTGTGAAAAAAGCCACAGAGGTGAAAGCCTAGTAATACCATATCCCCCAATACCATTCTTGAATTTTTCTACCTTGAAATTACCTTCTATTATCAGAAACCAACTTATGTGGGATGTCAAATCTGCAAATAATATGTTTCCATAAAAATTTGATAATTGCATGTTCAATAATTCTGGTCAATGGTTTAGCTTCCAGCCATTTTGAAAAATAATTCACATCTACCAATAAAAATCTCCTCTGAGCAGGTGCAATTGGAAGTGGTCCCACTATATCCATACCCTATCGATCAAAATGATAGGATACAATGGAGGTCATCAGTAATTCAGTGGTGTGATGAGGAATGTTTTGATGATTCTGACAAGACAAACATGATTTCACAAGTTGAACATCATCAGCTTGCAAAGTAGGCCAAAAATATCTTGCCAATAATATTTTCCTAGTAAGAGACCAACCTCCTATATGATTACCACAAGATCTTTGATGCGCTTCCTACAGAATATGACATATCTTCTAGCCCAAGACATTTGAGTATAGGACAAGAAAAAACCCTTTTGTAAAGATGGTCTCCAATCATAGTGAATCGGCCAGCCCTTTTCTTAAATACCTATGCTTGTTCTTCATCAGTTGGTAAAATACCTTGTTGTAAGAATAAGATAATTAGCGCTCTCTAATCGCTTTGTAATTCTAAATCGGCATGCCTCTTAATGTAAGCTACTAATAATGGCCGCTCTATAGGCTTATCCAAATTCCAAGGAATTATGGCAGAGGTCAATTTAGCTAATTCATCTGATGTTTGATTTTCTAAACAGGGAATTTTATATACACTAACTTCCTGAAATCCCACCCTTACTTGTCAATTGCCTCTACATATAACTTGAGCCATTCATTGTTAATTTCAAAATTACCAGATAGTTATTAAGCTGCTAACTAGGAATCAGAATAGAGTATAACCTGGGCGGCTCCCACATGCCGAGCAGCTTGCAATCCTACTATTAAGGACTCATATTCTACCTCATTGTTAGTAGCCTAATAATTTAACTGCACATATAATTATATTCGATCTTCCCTGGGCGACATAAGAAGAATATCTATCCCATTACCCTGTCGGGTGGAGGATCCATCAACATATATCTTCCAGGTTTCTTCGGTTTCCAGACCTTACACTTCTGTTAAGAAATCAGCTAGAGCCTAGGCCTTGATGGCCGCTCGAGGCTGGTATTGTATATCGTACTTGCTAAATTCGGTCGTCCATTTGATCAATCTTCCAAATGCCTCTGGGTTAACCAGTGTTATGCAACCGTAAGTGCATAGTGTCGTCGTCAGTAATAAAAGATATCGAACCCACAGAGACTTGTTACAAGCACTAGAAATGTCTCATGAAGAATTAGCTAAACAATCGACTAAGATAGGAAATGTGTTAAGTAATGAAACAAGGTAAAGAAAGAGAAAGGTAAATAAGAAACTTAGTTTTTGCGAGTGTTCTAGGAATTCGATTTCATTGTGATATTCATCAATGCAACATAGTTCATCAATTCATATTCTCAATTAATATGCATTTGTAGGAAGTTGTCGGTTCTCTCCTGCAGAAGACAATCAGCAAGGGACCTAGATCGACATCACTAGCAACCAAATAGATATGATTCCAATCCAAATCGAGAGAAAAGAAGAGAAATGCTTATCCAAATGGCGATGAGTAATCTTCAGAACCGATCCTTAGCTTCTGGAGTCAATGTGGAGATGGAGACGACCTCAGATCATTGAATCAAGGTCAAAGAAGACGAAAATAGGCACCAAGATGGATCTCCCCAAGGGGAGAGCCTTCCTCACTCAAGAAAGGGGAAGAACCCCCCTTTTATAGAGCAGGACACGAGCACCACACAACCCGTACCACGACCGTGTGGATCCAGATGGCCTCTCTCTTTTGGCTCATGATTGGGATGACATGGTCGTGTGGATTCACACGGTCGTGTTCTATTTTGGTTCTAGATAAGCCACACAGTTGTGTGGCTCGTACGGCCTAGCTGCTCTTTTTTTTTGGAGATGTTGCATGACCATGTGGATTCACACGACCAACCTCTGCTTGCTCTCTGGATGTGCATGTAGGGTGACACTGTAACGCCCGCCCTCCCTGCTAACCCTAAGGGACGAGGCTACGATACTCTATGTACAAATAACAGCGAAAGACTTAAAATAATTTTCTTAGTTTAATAAAAACTTTTCTTTTGTTTTCCTTTTTATCAAATCCGAACTACACTATCACTGCCTCAATAACATGATAACAAATTTAGTAGAAACATAACATCAAGTCACACATATGGTACTACAATTCATGATACCAAAGCGTAGTTCTTTAAAAGTTTTAAAGCAGGTTCTTATTTGGTTGCCTAGCCACCGCCACACACATCTCCTTGCCTCTCCTGCTGCTCCTCTAGCTCATCCAGCTTTTTCCTTTATCTGTGGTACAAGGACAGTAAGCTGTGAGCACTCATGGCTCAGTAAGTTCCTTTCCTACTCACTAAAACCGAAAATCATAATATAATCAAAGAATGTCTCAACATGGCATCACTTCAACTAGTCATGACATAATGTAACATACTCTTTTAAGCATATCATGCAACATGAAGAAATCATAACTAGTCATGGCATATCATAGCGTAAAGCATAGCATGAAGCATAACATAATTGTATCTAATCATGGCATATCATCATAAGGAGTCATGGCATATCATACACATGAACATATCATGGAACATAACGTAATCATATCTAACCATGGCATATAAATCATCATAAGGTATATGCATATGATTTTGAAAAACATGCATCCGAAAAACATGTGTATGTCTCATGATCTTTAAAACCATTTCTTCTTACATATATACTTGAACATAATCTCAACTTAAAGGGGATCCCGGCTATGTACCACTTACATATTGCGCGCAACCTATGTAGGTCCAAGGTAGCAAGTCTTGAACCCTACAAGGCAAACATACTAGGCCCGAGTCTTACTCCATCGACCTAGGGGCACTTAGGAGCCCATCCCTAACGAGGCCCGAGTCTTATTCCATCGACCCCGGGGCGCTTATAGAGCCCACCCTTGGTACAAGCCATATAAAGTAAAGTACATGTCATACTTATACATATCATACATCATAAAAGCATGCATCACTTAGGCACACATCATATCATAAAAGTATGCATCACTTAGGCATACATCATGTCATAAAAGTATGCATCACTTAGGCATACATCATATCATAAAAGTATGCATCACTTAGGCATACATCATGTCATAAAGGTATGCATCACTTAGGCATACATCATACCATAAAAGTATGCATCACTTAGGCATACACCATATCATAACAATATGCATCACTTAGGCATAGATCATAAAAAAACATGCATATCTTAAGCATAAAGCATATCATCAAGCATGCATAATTTAACCACATAGCATATCATGAAAGCATGCATATTTTAAGCACTAAACATAGCATCAAATCATGCATAATTTAACCACATATCATAACATAAGCATGCATCACTTAGGCATACATCATACCATAAAAGTATGCATCACTTAGGCATACATCATATCATATCAATATGCATCACTTAGGCATAGATCATAAAAACATGCATATCTTAAGCATAAAGCATATCATCAAGCATGCATAATTTAACCACATAGCATATCATGAAAGCATGCATATTTTAAGCTCATATCATATCATCAAAGCATGTAAAATTTTCCCACATATCATAACATAAAACATGCATATTTTGAACTCATAACATATCGTAGAATTTCTCATCTTGTATAGTTCACAAGCATACATGTCTAAGCATAAAAAAGTGTATCATGTGTTCATCCAATCATAAGGAACAATGTAACATGATTAATTTGGGTACTAAGCTTCCTAATCCCTTGAGTTCTTATCATGGCCGAAACCCTCTTAGGTGCCCATTTAGGTTTTAAACACATCCAAGCATGTAGAACCTAATTCATTCACATATCATTTTCATAGGAAGTATCATAACCAAGATTTACTTGGACTCTAAGTTCTCCAAGTCCTTAAACCTCATTTGTCCGAATCTTAACAAGTGTGAAACAAGGTTCTAAGGGACATAAAGCATGGAAACTTTAACCATATTTATAGCATTCATTTCAAGAAATATGGTAAGCACCATTGAGTTAGTTCCTAAATTCTTTAAGCCCTTAAATTTATGTCTTGGCCGAAACTTACAAGTACTCATTTAGGTTTTCAAGCAAGCATACAAGCATGTGAACTTACTCTAACATCATGTATAAATTCATAAATGGCATCATACAAGTGGTCATGGCTGAAACTTCCCTTAGCATCAATTTAGGTCACTAACAACATATAGCATGTGAATTTTTAGCTTTCTACATTTCATATTTCATGGAGAGTGACATGAGCATGTTCAATGTAAGTTCTAGGGTTTCTAGGGCATGTATCCCTTCATGGACGAGACCTTAAGGTGTCCATTTGAATCATAGTTAAATATATAAGCATGTGAACACAAACAACATGTTATCTCAATTTCTTAAGAAACACCTTTGACACATGAGGTCTAAATTTTTAGGGTTTCTAGGTCTTTAAACCCTACATGGCCGAACCTCATCAAGCATAGAATTTGTTCAAATGGCATAAAAGCATAGAAAGTCATAACACATTTCATAACATGTATAAAAGTCAAGCACTATAAGCATACATTTAAATTGTGTCTTAGGTTTCCTAGGTTTTTCCTTTCTTTATCTCATAGCATATGTTTGGCCGAAACCTTCCAAGTCTTTAAACTAGGTTTTTAGGTGGCCTAAAGTATGGAAAACCTAAACAAGTTTTATGGCAAAAATATCAAAGAACTATACATATAAATTTGGTTCACAACAAGTTAGGACCCTTGTGGTCATAATTATCATATATCATGCAACCAATTTTCCTATACTCTAATTAAGCATGGGAGCATTAAACAACTTTCATATCTTATTATCATGGAGGTTTTGAGCATGTTAAAAATCTGTTTAAGATATTCTAAGTCATCCACCTTACCATGGCCGAAATATTAAGAGTGGTGTTCATGAGTTTCTATCAACATACAAGCATGCAACTTCTTTAAGAAACTCTATATTCTATCATATAAACATGGTGAGTTTAAATTCAAAGTATTCCTAACCCTAAACCCTTCCTTGGCCGAAACTTGTGAGTGGGATACTTTTGGTTCCAAGTAACCTTCAAGTATGAAAACAATAATGGATCCTTAACCATTTATTTAGAGGGTTTTGTGCAAGTTAGGTAAACAAATAAATTCCCTAGCCCTTATAAAATCTTTTTGGCCGAAACTCTAGGGTTAGATACATCTCTAATCCAACATCACATATATATAAAAATATGAGAGAAAACCTTCTTACAAAGCATAGAAAAATTATCATGAATCAAGGCTTATTTTAAACATTCCTAGGATCACAAGTCCTTCCTTTGGCCGAATTTTTCACAACTTTGTTCTAGGTTTTAAAATCCTCATAAAATCCAAAAAAACACATCAAAACTACTTGTACCACAGGTGAGGGAATACTTACATCCTTTTCTCTTGTGGTTCTAAAGTGTGGTGATGGAAGAAAGGGTCTCTTCTTCTTGTTCTCCTCCTTTGATTTCCTTTGGTAGCCCTCCTTTGTATCCTAGGAGGAACTTTGTTTTGGGGGCCGAAAATGGAGGAGAGGGGGCTGAGGTTCTCGGTGATGGAGAGGGGAGAATGAGAGAAATGAGAGAAAAATCAAATCTTCTCTTCACATGCTCCCTTTTATGTTAAGGGGGAAGAGGTAGCAAAATTAGTTTTTGCTTTCCTTCTCCCTTAGCCCTTTTTTTTCATTTTCTTTTTATTTTATTTATTTATTTGTTCTCATCATTCATGATGAAACAAGGGGAAATGAATCCCCTTAATGGTCCTCTTTAAGTCACGGCAAAAAAAGAGAGGAAGAGGGAGAGAAAAGAAGGAAGGCAAGTTGTCTTTCTCTTGTTCTTTTCTTGTTTTCTTTTGGCTAGCTTTTACTCTCATCCTTATCATGAGTTTCCCTCCTTTTCTATCAATATATTATTTGATCCGGCGATAAGAACAGGGGACCCTCGTTGTAAGGGGTCAACGCCACGTGGAAGTTAAAGAGCCGGGCGGTCCATCGAAGAAGGTCGGACCAGCTAGGCTGACCGACCGGGAGGCCAGATTGGACGACCGAATAAATTGGGCTGACCGTCCAAGCGGCCATCCGGTGTTTAGCTAGGCAAAAAGGCACCCTTATGGAAGGGGTTTCGACGCTCATTGGGTAAGATCGTAGGGCCGAGCGTACAACACGCTCAGCCGAAGACATTAAGCATACTGCTGACAGTCACCACAAAGCACTATCGATAGTTTCCCAAGTGCACTATCATACGTGACCGGTCGGACAGAAGACGGACATGGGCCGGCCGGATATCGGAGGTCGTCCGGCCGGACCCTCGATAGATCAGCTGGTCGACGTCCGCTAGTGCAAGAATCGAGTGGAAAAAGACAAGGGACACCTTTTTCTGACAGCAAGTAGGTCGGACGTGTAGGCCATGCTCCAAATCTTATGACAGGGGATTCCACTGTCCCATCAAGGACATGCGGGGACAGTAGCAGTATGGAGTCAGGTAAGCTCACTGACGGGCCTTTACTATGGTATGGGCAGAGGACACGTGTACACCTCGGTATGTGTGCACCTGTTTCTCCACAGCCCTATATAAAGCCTCTCATCCTTCACCGGAGGTACGTTTTTTGGGCTATGCGTTCTAAGACTTTGGGAGCCACCTTTTTTATCGTTGTTTACCTGACTTGAGCGTCGGAGGGTCGCCGCCGGGAACCCCTTTCCGACCCGACTTTGGTGCAGGTTCGCCGGAGCATCGTGCCACCCGTCGAAGATCCACATCAGTAGTCGAAGAGTGCCCCGTGCCCAGCGTCCGTTGATTCGGCCTTTGGACAGGATCATTATTCCTATCCCAACTGGTTATTACCCATTAATCCTATCATTTACATCATGAGAGGTTCAAGGTTCAATCCTTGACAACTCCCTATTTTTATTTCTTTTTATTTCTTTTTGGTTCAACATTCTACTAATATTTTTCTAAGGCAAATTCATCATTCTCTTATTTTATCTTAAAAGCTTAGTGGGTGTTACAGACACAGTCGTGTGGGTCACACAGTCGTACCTTGCTCCTTCTCTAGTGAGTCCACACAATCATGTGACTTCACACAGCCTAGCAGTTCTTTCTTTCTGCTTCTTTGACATGGTCTGTGTGGGTCACACAGCCTAGTGTAGTTTGCCTTTGGTTGCTACCTAGATCGACCACAAACGTAGTTTTCTCTTTGAATTCGACTCCTATCAATAGAAAATGCACAAAGAGAAGATCTTTGAACAAAGAAGAGTAATTATGCTGAAAGTAAGACAAGGGGTATAAAAATGCATAGACAAAGCATGCATAAAGTATGTGAATATGCATCAAAACATGCATAAAAGTGTATATAATCTACGCACATCAATCAGTACTTCGCCTAAGGTACTATTAGTTAATACTATGATTGAATGTGCTAAAAAATAAGGACGTAATCTTCAAACAGTTAAGACCAATCTGTATGCCAACTTCTCGAGCGCAGTATAGCGACACTCGTCTACTTTTAATAAATGGCTCAAAAAATATACAGGTTGTTGCTCTCTTCCCTCCTGCCTCACTAGTACTAAACCAACAGCATGTTCATTAGCTGATAAATAAATCCATAAAGTTTCATCCACATTTGGTTTAGCTAATATAGGAAGAGTAGACAGATAGTTCTACAGCTCATTAAACGCCTTGTTACAATCATCATCCCATTGGAACTTAATTGCTCAATGTAGTATCTTGAAGAAAGGGAGACTTTGATCGGCCGACCAGGAAATGAAGAGAGACAGGATAGTAATTCAGTCAGTCAATCTTTGCTCTTCCTTCAAATTACGTGGAGCCATATCTTACAATGCCCGCACTTTGCTAGGATTAGCTTCTATTCTCTACTCAGTCACCATATAACCCAAAAATTTTCACTTTTGGCTCCAAATAAACATTTGCAAGGATTAAGCTTGAGCCCATACTTTCTCAAAGTTCTGTAGTTTTCTTCTATGTCCTCACACAGATCTGTCGTTCGAAGAGATTTGATAAAAATATCATCCACATAGACCTTCATGTTTCTTCCAATTTGCTTCTGAAAAACCTTATTCATGAGCCTTTGATAAGTAGCTCCTATATTTTTTAGTCCAAAAGGCATGACATTATAGCAGTAAGTGCCCTCAATAGTTATGAAGCTAACATTTTCTTGATCCTCTTTGGTGAGCGGAATTTGGTGATATCCCTAATAAGCGTCCAGTATACAGATGTACTCACATCCAGTCGTAGAATCCACCACCTGGTCAATACGAAGTAGAGGATAATAGTCCTTCGGATAAGCCTTATTGAAATCTCAGAAATTGATACAGACTCACCATTTGTTTCCAGGCTTAAACACCAGAAAAACATTAGCCATCCAACTTGGGAATTGTACCTCTCGGATGTAGCCTGTCTCCAATAATTTGTCCACCTCTTCTTTGATGATCTTATTATGGTTGGCTCCAAAATCCCATTTCCTTTGCTTGATCGAGCGAGCATCAGGATATACATAGAGTGCATGCTCCATGATCGTCGGAGACACACCCGTCACTTCTTTGGGCGTCCAAGTGAATACATCACTGTTGTGTGTCAAACACTTCAACAACTCGGCCTTAAGATTAGGAGCCAGGTTGGCCACTATACGAGTAGTTGCTTTCGGTCGACCGGCCTGAATCTGTACTTTCTCTTTCTCTTCATACACTAGGATGGGCAGCTTTTCTTTAATCGCATTGACTTTCATTCTCTGGACTTTCCGAGCAACAGAGGCCTCTGTCTTTACTATCTCCACGTATTTACTATCTCCACGTAGCACTTGTGTGCTACTAGTTGGTCACCTTTAAATTCCTCCACTTAATCATCCACAGGAAATTTTATGTTCTGGCAGAAAGTTGAAATGACCACCCAGAATTCATTCATAGTTGGTCGACCCAAAATGACGTTGTATGCTGAGGGTGTGTCCACCACTATAAAACCCGATCGGTGCGTTCTCATTAGGGGCTCCTCCCCTGAGGATATGACCAGCTTTATTTGGTCAATCGGCTGTACCTCATTGCCCGTAAACTCATATAGAGGAGTGGGCATAGGCTGGAGCTTGCTTGGATCAATCTGCAACTGATCAAATGCTTGCTTGAAAATGATGTTAACGGAGCTACCTATGTCAATAAAAGTGCGAGAGATATTATAATTGGCTATCACAACCTTAATTATCAATGCATCATCATGGGGTATTTCTATTCCCTCTAGATCTCTAGGCCCGAAGCTAATTTCAGGTCGAGTCGCTTGCTTTGTACTGCATCCAACTTCATGGATGACCAAACGTCGAGCATGTAACTTCCTCGCTCAATTGGAGTCACCATCAGTTAGCCCCCCATCTATCATGCTGATATTACCTCGAGCAACATTATTACAATTTTTTCTTACCGAGCGGATGGTTACTCTTGTTGCACCCAAGCAGGCATTTGAGTTTGCTCGGTCAGGAGTTGTAAAGTACCTAACTGTGGCTCAGTCGCTCGATACTCAATTTTGAGTGGATTATTTCTTCGTGGATACAGTCGGCAATTTGGGGCTTGGGAATGCCGATGATATCTGGGATTACCTTCTTACTAATTCCATAGAGTGTAACACTCTTTTGTGTTGTGAGTGGTTGTCTAATGATATGTGCACCACTTTCCCAGGGTTTCTCGAGGAACCCCCACATGTTGTACGGCTTGAGACCACAACTCTAGATGATGATATTGAGGACCTGCATGAGGTCCTTTGGGTGGAGGAGCAGATACCAGTAGGCATTCAGGGGTTGGAGCGGCAGTAGGTGCAACACCCTCTTTCTTTCGAGCAGCTCAAGGTTCTTCAACATGATGAATTCAGTTGCTCATTCAATCAGCAGGTCGAAGTTGGCTGGAGGTTTTTAAACCAAATCTTTGAAGAAATCATTATCATTAAGTCCTTGATAGAAAGCATTTACTAAAATTTCCAAGGTGGCTGTGGGAACATCCATAGCCACCTGATTGAACCTTTTGATATATGCTCGAATGGTTTCTTTGGGCTCATGCTTAAGTGAGAAGAGACTCCAAGGGATTTTATTATATCGTCAATTACTGGAAAAGTGGTGGAGAAATACCTTCCGAAAGTCCTTGAAATGACAAATAAAATTATCTAGCAACCGTTTAAACCATCGCTGGGCTGCTCCGTTAAATGTAGTGAGGAACATTTGACATTTTACCTCGTCCATAATTTGCTAAATAAGGGTGGTGTGCTCAAATTTGAGGAGATAATCCTCCAAGTCAGTGGTTTTAGAATATTCTCCTATGTTCAGGTTTTGATAACGCTTGGGTAATGGATCATCCAACACCCTCTGAGAGAATAGAGTAGAAATTCGATCAGGGGAGCTATCACTGGTCACCGCTTTTCCTCTATACCCGTCTCGCACAGGTACCTCTCCAAAAGACTCCTGGGGTATTATTCCTTGGCCCAGCTATTTTAATGGTGTGCAAAAAAGAACTCGGGAGCATCGAGTTGGTGAGAGAGGCACAGGAAGTAAGTGAGCAGGACCCTCCTCCTGAACCTCTCTTTCCCTTTAATGAGTGGTTGTTAATACTTTCATATTTGGTGGTGGCAACATACCACCAGTGTTGGCTTATTGTTGTTGTTGGAGTAATATGTGCGCTCTGGCATTGATGAGTAACTCCATATCTTCCTGCATTAAAGTGATGGTTTTGAGTTTTCCATCCTCTTCCATCACAATGCTTCAGATTTAGGCAAATGTTCCCACAGACGACACCAAACTTGATCCTATCTTAAGGTGATGAGATGATGCGCTGGCCCCAATGAGTGGTTGATCGATGAGCAATGAGCTTCTCGAGATATGAAAGAAACTTCTCGATGATCCTACATACAGTCAGATGAGCCAACAAAGTATTAATGACCGAAGATCGGGGTGAGAATCCCTGGCTAAGCCCTCCTATGCTCAAGTTAGTCTCCTCTTTTGAAAAGTGGAAGAAAAATAGTCATGGAAATACTGGAAAGTAGGGGTTCAGATGCAAATATTTGCATTGCATACCTTGCCAACTGAGAGGATTTCCCTTTTTATGCCACCTTACATAAGCTCCGCAATCATGAGGTGGTTCCCAGTTTGATAGAATTTGTTAGAAGATGTGAGAAGTACAACCTAGATGTCATGTAATAATCTTCCAAGGAATCTTTTTTCTACCCCAGATATACCTCCTTTGTCATTTATAACTTGGGCCCTTGATGAAATACTCAAAGGAGTGTATCACTATAACTGATTAATTAATACAGAAGCTTCAAGAGAATATTTTCCAACAAGTTTGCTAGGTTATCATAAGGTTGTCGACTACTTGTTTGCTAAATATATCTCGATCAATCATTAAGTTGGTCGTATATTGAGAATACCCTCTGATCCGGCAGTAAAGACGGGGGACCCCCTTTGTGGGGAGCCAATGACACGTGAAGGTCAGAAGTCAAAAGGGTCAGCATGAGGTCCATCCGATCGGAGAAGGGTCGGGTCAACCGGCCGAACGGGTCCAGGCGGAATCAAAGACAACCCGACGGGGAGTCGGGTTTCCGACGCTCATGGTGAATAGGGTCGCCGGGCCGAGCGGGTAGCCCGCTCGACCGAGGCGTAAAGCATCAATGCTGTGAAGGAACACTCTCAGTCGTGTTAGTGAGAGCCCTAGAGCCAATCATGTGATGGTTACTTTTTGGACTCTTTGTATCATATTCTTGTACATATATTTCTGATATATAAATAAAGGCATATGTGATTATTATACTTGTGTGTATTTGTGCTATATAAATAAGTATAATAATGTCCTAGGGTAGTAGGTTCATATCTATATCAATCGATTAGTTGAATCGATAGTGAGATGATATAGAGAACACTACACTTAATTATTCCTAGTCAAGTATTAACATAGAAGGACAATGTTAATGCATTGAGACTAGCATGTAGGTCAACATGATGACTTGATCTCACAAGTCATGGATATGAGATATCAAGTTGACACATGGGTATACATTGGAGAATGTATACTGAATGACCCGCCATGAGAAAGTATCATGGATCGTTATATGAGTGTCATATACTTTCTCAAGTGACTATTAGTATGACTTTAGTCCTTAGACCTGAAGTCACCATGGTTCCCTAAGGAGTTATGTACTTTGGTTTCGTCAAGCGTCACCCGTAACGGGTGGACTATAAAGGCGATTCTGGGTATGTAACAAATTATGCGGAGGGATGTGAGTGATGTAGATGGGATCTATCCCTCTATATTACAGGAGTGATATCATAGTCTTAATAGGTGAGATCACTAAGTGCATGGCCATGCCCAAATAAGGCAATATGTGATATTAAGCTTATTTGATTATAGTGAGTCGACTTGGAGTTCAAGACACTTAGATTGATTGGAGGATGACACGGTCTATGCCTCATATAAGATCAATCTAGATATCAAAGATAGAAGGACAATGTCACATATTGTGAGAGTCACAATTATTAGTCATATTGGTGATGTTGGATCTCAACATTCTTGTAACTTGGGTAGCAATGATGTGTTGCTAGATACCTCTCATTGCTTATGTCCCTAATTGGATTTAGGGACATTGCCAACGTTGACAAGAACCTATAGGGTCACACACATAGAGCAATAGATGGAGACTAGTTCATATGATGAACCAAGAGGAAAGATGAAGTCAAGTTTGACTTGGCTAAATATGGAAAGTCTATAAAAGGCAAGTTTGACTTGACCTAAATCCACAAGTTTGACTTGACTATGAGTTAGACTCAAGTATGATCCAAATGTTGGATAAATCAATTAAGGGAGTTAATTTGGTCATGTTTGACTTTGGCCAAATTAGGAAGGTTGAAAGTCAATATTGACTTGACTTGGATGCCACCACATTTGATGAGGTGGCATGGGAGAACCAATGGGGATGCTACACATCACCATGCCACCTCATGCTTGCCACCTCATGGGAGGTTACCCATGAGTGGCCGGCCACATTAAGGGGGCAATTAAGAGCATTAATTGCCCACTTAATGACATTTATGTGGCCGGCCACATGATATGGTGGATTGATTGAATTTTTGAATTCAATTTTTGATTCTTCTTCTTCCTTGGTGCTCTCGGCAACTTCTCCCTCTCTTCCTCCTCTTCTTGGCCGAAAACCACATAGGTGCTAGCACACCTTGTTTCGGTCATCTTCTCCACCTAATTGCTTGTGTGGACACATATAGAGGGGCTCTACTTTGTGCCCTCTAGATCCAACTTCAACCTTGGTTGAGCGGGATAAGCGAAGGGCACGCATCAAAGGTAGTTTTTCTTTAAACTATAGATCTAGGAGTAGATCTAACATATTCGGGTATTAAGCATGATATAAATACGTGGAATTTTTGAATTCAATTTTTTTTTCTTTGCACGAGATCCTTGGCTAGGGTGTTTCGGGGTTTCCGCGACGCGAAAAGCGGTTTTCGTGGCCCGAAAAATTCTAACAGTGGTATCAGAGCCATCGTGCGAAGCACGTATTTATTTAGATACAAAATTTAGATGCTTTTAAGTTTCTGTGATTTTTCTAAATTTTAGGAATTTTTGGGTATTTTTCTCGTAGAGGCGAAAGAACGAGTGCGAAGCACTTGTACACTTTTGTCACCGAGAAAAATTTCTCCGAAACGGCAAGTTTCACCCAAATAGATTTTGGGATAGCGGGTAAAGGTGCTGTATAATCGCAAGAGGACACTCGCGAAGGTTATTTCGCGAATAGGGGCGCTGCCCCTAACCCCGCAAGGGGCCTTGTCCCGCGATTACGCCCGAAACCCGCTTAGCGGGACCGCCGTGGAGAAGGGACTCAAAAATTCAGAAAAATCAGTAGAAAAATTTTAAATAAAAAAAAAATACACAATTCTGAATTATGTACAGTATGTGTTGGTCATGGCCCAAGTCCCAAAATTTTTATGAAAAATTATGCGTGTAATTCATAATACGGCCTGCGTGCCGTCATGTGTTGTGTGTGCTGTATTGTGGATGCGACCTGCGTGTTGCCTTTTTCCATTATTTTATTTCTGTAAAAATTAGTTTTAAGACTCGAATGTAACTCGAGTATAAATTTTGTAATGTACAAAATTTGAAGATGATGAAATTCCGGAGAAGACGGACTCGCGGGAGCATGCCGGCAACACATGGGGATCGGAAGGAGGAGCTTGGAGAAGCTGCCACCTAGACCCTAGGATGACCATTGGATCTTCTCTTTGGCTAGAGAGGATCCTAGTAGGGCCATGACCAATCACATAATTTAAATGTATATATTTTATTTTTGCTTATGTGTATGTGATGCATGTTTGTGTAGAATAGAATATGCATGAGTGTATGTGATGCACATGTGATGTGGGAACCACATCTTGATGTGCACAATACACATTTAGGATTTAAATTAGATTTAATTTACGCCTAAATATGATGCACATCGTCGATTAGATTAGATCTAAATCGAAATCAACTCGTAAACGCCTACCGGGCCATGATACCCATCACTACCTCGATCATATGCGATTGTCGTATATGCCAAAGCAGAGCAACGCATTTAATCTTGGTAGGATGCGGAGGGACAACCTTGGTCCCGCCTATCACACTCGGGTTAGATTGAGCTCAATTAGATTGAGTAGCTAGCAAAGCTCAATTGGATCGAGTGAAGCTATAGGCGTATTCCAATAGTTGGAAAGGTAGGACAAGATCACGTTTATAAATAATCTTGGGCGATTTAGCCAAAGCTAACTCAAGATTATTTGTAAAAGTTAAATCTTGATCCTATAAACAAGAGTTGCATGGAGATGTAATTGGTAATTAGCTACCTACCGATCATACTAGGTCTTGGGCGATTCAGCCAAAGCTGACTCAAGATGTAGTATGATGTGGATCTTGTCCCACAAAATTCAGTGGGAGCATCATTTAATTAAAGGCCTAATTAGATGATAGAATATGATATTGATTCTCTGCATGTTTAATATGTTGTAGATTGCCATGTCACCAAACGCGAACACTCTCTCCCTACGATCTGTCCTTGAGAAGGACAAGCTCACAGGAGCTAACTTCCTGGACTGGTACAGGAACCTGAGGATAGTCCTCATGCAGGAACGTAAGCTGTACGTTATGGAGCAAGCAGTTCCTGAAGCACCACCAGCCTCTGCCGCTCGTAGCATTAAGGATGCTCATCAGAAGCATCAAGACGATGCGTTAGACGTGTCGTGCCTAATGCTATGCTGCATGTCCTCTGAGCTTCAGAAGCAACACGAGAACATGAATGCCTTTGATATGATTGGCCATCTTAAGCAATTATATCAAGGGCAAGCCAGACATGAGAGGTTTGAAGTGACTCAGGCCCTCTTTTCATGTAAGATGAAAGAGGGAACCCCTGTAGGAACTCACGTACTCAAGATGATTGGGTATGTCGAGAACCTAGAGAGGTTGGGGTTCCCATTGGGCCAAGAGCTGGCCACTGACTTGATCCTGCAATCGTTGCCGGCAAGTTACCGTCAATTCGTCATGAACTATAACATGAACGAATTAGACAAACCACTGCCCGAGATGCTCAACATGTTGAGAACTGCTGAGCCCAATCTCACCACTACCAAGACCAGTACCGTCCTGATGGTACAAAAGGGCAAGGGTAAGGGCAAGTGGAAGCCCAAGGGTAAGGGTAAGACCCAGACCAAGGGCAAAGCCAGCTCTTCAGCACTCAAACCCAAGGGCGGGGTGCAAAAGGATGCTACCTGCTTCCACTGTGGTCAGACAGGGCACTGGAAGAGGAACTGCAAGATCTACCTGGAGGATCTTAAGAAGAAAAGAAGCGAGGCTTCTACTTCAGGTATAAATGTTATAGAAGTCAACCTTTCTATTTCTACATCATGGGTATTAGATACTGGATGTGCATCTCACATTTGTACTAATGTGCAGGCGCTGAGAAATAGCAGGGCATTGGCAAAGGGCGAGGTGGACCTACGAGTAGGCAATGGAGCAAGGGTTGCTGCTGTTGCTGTAGGAACATATTTTCTATCTCTGCCCGCTGGGCTTGTATTGGAACTAGATAATTGTTGTTATGTCCCTGCACTAACAAAGAATATTATTTCAGTTTCCTGTTTAGATAATAAAGGTTTTTCATTCATAATAAAGGACAAATGTTGTTCTGTTTATTTGAAAGATATGTTCTATTATAGTGCACATCTGATGAATGGCCTCTATATTCTAGATTTAGAGAGCCCTATCTATAACGTGAGTACCAAGAGGTTGAGATCAAATGAGTTGAACCCAACCTATCTCTGGCATTGCCGCCTAGGCCACATAAACGAGAGTCGCTTGTCCCACTCCATAAGGATGGTTTGCTGGACTCATTTGATTTTGAATCATATGAGACATGTGAGTCATGCCTTCTAGGCAAGATGACCAAGACTCCCTTTAGTGGACATAGCGAGAGAGCGACTGACTTGCTAGGACTCATACATAGTGATATATGTGGCCCTTTCAATATCGCTGCTCGGGGTGGTTATAGGTACTTTATCACATTTACTGATGACTTCAGTAGATATGGTTATGTGTACTTGATGACACATAAGTCAAATCCTTTGAAAAGTTCAAAGAAATGAAGTACAAAACCAGCTCGGCAAAAGTATTAAGATACTTGATCAGATCGAGGTGGAGAATACTTAAGCCATGAGTTTAGTGACTATCTAGCGAGTGTGGGATTCTATCCCAACTCACTCCTCCTGGAACACCACGGTGGAATGGTGTATCTGAAAGGAGGAATCGTACCTTATTAGATATGGTACGATCTATGATGAGTCACATAGATCTTCCTATATCCTTTTGGGGATATGCTCTACACGGCAGTGTTCACACTTAACCGTGTTCCATCAAAGGCGGTCATGAAGACACCATATACGATATGGACTGGGAGGAGTCCCAAGATGTCTTTCATGAGGGTTTGGGGTTGTGAGGCTTACGTTAGACGTCAAGTCTCAGACAAACTGGGACCCAAATCTGATAAGTGTTATTTTATAGGATATCCCAAGGAAACTAAGGGATATTACTTCTACATTCCTAGTCAGCACAAAGTGTTTGTTGCTAAGACTGGGGTCTTTCTAGAAAGGGACTTTGTTTCTAGAAAGGCTAGTGGAAGTTCGTTTGATCTTGAAGAAGTTCAAGACAACGACCAAAACACTGAGCCATTGATGGATACTGAACAGGAACCACAAAGAGTTGTGGATGATGAGATTGTTGCACAAGAAGTTGTGGAACAACAACATGTTCATGTAGACCTACCTCTTGGCGGTCGATAGGGTACGTCGTCGACTGAGAGATACTCATTTCTCTTGTCCGACCGGGATGACGTTATGCTTATTGAGAATGAGCCTACCACCTATCGAAGCTGTGATGAGCCCAGATTCGAGTCATGGCTAGAAGCCATGAGATCCGAAATGGATTCCATGTACACCAACCAAGTTTGGACCTTGGTTGATCCACACTGAAGGGTCAAACCCATTGGGTGTAAGTGGGTCTTTAAGAAAGACTAACATGGACGGACTTACTCATACCTATAAAGGTAGATCGGTAGCTAAAGGTTTCAAGCGATTCATGGTATTGACTATGATGAAACCTTCTCTCCAGATAGCGATGTTTAAGTCCATTCGGATTATGCTTGCTATTGCGGCCTACCACGATTATGAGATCGGCGGATGGATGTCAAGACAGCGTTTCTGAATGGAAACCTCCTCGAGGATGTGTACATGACACACCTGAGGGTTTTGTAGATCCACGGATACTAGCAGTATGCAAGGCGCATAGGGCCATTTATGGTGCAAGCAAGCCTCTCGAGCTGGAATCTTGATTTGATGATGCAATCAAGCAGTTTGGTTTCATCAAGAAAGATGAACCCTGTGTCTACAAGAGGGTTAGTGGGAGCACAGTTGTCTTCCTCGTATTGTATGTGGATGACATACTTCTCATTGGGAACGACATTTCCTTGCTTGTGCTGTGAAGACTTGGCTAGGGAATTGTTTCTCAATGAAGGACTTAGGTGAAGCGACTGCATTCTAGGCATTAAGATCTATAGAGATAGATCTAAGAGTTGCTTGGCCTAAGTCGAATACATACATTGACACGGTATTACTTGGTTTGCCATGCAGAATTCCAAGAAGGGAAATCTGCCGATGTCACATGGTGTGAGTCTTCGAAGACTCAAAGTCCCTCTTCTAGAGAGGACATGGATAAGATCCCCTATGCCTCGGCCATAGGATCTATCATGTACGCCATGTTATGTACTCGTCACGATGTCTCGTATGCTTTGAGCATGACGAGCAGATACCAGTCGAGATCCGGTGAGCATCATGGATTGCGGTCAAGAATATCCTTAAGTACTTGAGAAGGACTAAGGATTATTTCTTGATATTTGGAGGTGATGAGCATCTAGTTGTAAAGGTTACGATGCTAGCTTCAAGCCGGGATGATTACGGATCGTGAGTCGGGGTTCGTGTTCGCTTGAATGGTGGGTGAGTTGGAAGAGTTGACGGGGACACGATTCTGATTCTAACGGAGGTGAGTATATTCTTGCATCGGAGGCAGCAAAGGAGGCGCTTTGGATCCATAAGTTCATTTCTGAGCTTGGGGTGGTTCCTAGCATATCTGATCGTAGAGCTCTCTGCGACAACAATGGAGCTATTGCGCGAGCTAAGGAACCTCGCTCACACCATGGACAAAGCATATACTCGGCGCTTCCATCTCATTCGAGAGATCATCGATCGAGGAGATGTGAAGATTCTGATACCCACAGGCTAACGTCGCGGATCCTTGACAAGGCTTTGCACGGACTAAGCATGATGGTCACACTAGGTCATTGGGTATTAGATACTCTGATTGGCACTAGTGCTAGTGGGAGATTGTTAGTGAGAGCCCTAGAGCCAATCATGTGATGGTTACTTTTTGGACTCTTTGTATCATATTCTTGTACATATATTTCGATATATAAATAAAGGCATATGTGATTATTATACTTGTGTGTATTTGTGCTATATAAATAAGTATAATAATGTCCTAGGGTAGTAGGTTCATATCTATATCAATCGATTAGTTGAATCGATAGTGAGATGATATAGAGAACACTACACTTAATTATTCCTAGTCAAGTATTAACATAGAAGGACAATGTTAATGCATTGAGACTAGCATGTAGGTCAACATGATGACTTGATCTCACAAGTCATGGATATGAGATATCAAGTTGACACATGGGTATACATTGGAGAATGTATACTGAATGACCCGCCATGAGAAAGTATCATGGATCGTTATATGAGTGTCATATACTTTCTCAAGTGACTATTAGTATGACTTTAGTCCTTAGACCTGAAGTCACCATGGTTCCCTACATAAGGAGTTATGTACTTTGGTTTCGTCAAACGTCACCCGTAACTGGGTGGACTATAAAGGCGATTACTGGGTATGTAACAAATTATGCGGAGGGATGTGAGTGATGTAGATGGGATCTATCCCTCCTATATTACAGGAGTGATATCATAGTCTTAATAGAGTGAGATCACTAAGTGCATGGCCATGCCCAAATAAGGCAATATGTGATATTGCGCTTATTTGATTATAGTGAGTCTACTTGGAGTTCAAGACACTTAGATTGATTGGAGGATGACACGGTCTATGCCTCATATAAGATCAATCTAGATATCAAGGATAGAAGGACAATGTCACATATTGTGAGAGTCACAATTATTAGTCATATTGGTGATGTTGGATCTCAACATTCTTGTAACTTGGGTAGCAATGATGTGTTGCTAGATACCTCTCATTGCTTATGTCCCTAATTGGATTTAGGGACATTGCCAACGTTGACAAGAACCTATAGGGTCACACACATAGAGCAATAGATGGAGACTAGTTCATATGATGAACCAAGAGGAAAGATGAAGTCAAGTTTGACTTGGCTAAATATGGAAAGTCTATAAAAGGCAAGTTTGACTTGACCTAAATCCATAAGTTTGACTTGACTATGAGTTAGACTCAAGTATGATCCAAATGTTGGATAAATCAATTAAGGGAGTTAATTTGGTCATGTTTGACTTTGGCCAAATTAGGAAGGTTGAAAGTCAATATTGACTTGACTTGGATGCCACCACATTTGATGAGGTGGCATGGGAGAACCAATGGGGATGCTACACATCACCATGCCACCTCATGCTTGCCACCTCATGGGAGGTTACCCATGAGTGGCCGGCCACATTAAGGGGGCAATTAAGAGCATTAATTGCCCACTTAATGACATTTATGTGGCCGGCCACATGATATAGTGGATTGATTGAATTTTTGAATTCAATTTTTTGATTCTTCTTCTTCCTTGGTGCTCTCGGCAACTTCTCCCTCTCTTCCTCCTCTTCTTGGCCGAAAACCACATAGGTGCTAGCACACCTTGTTTCGGTCATCTTCTCCACCTAATTGCTTGTGTGGACACATATAGAGGGGCTCTACTTTGTGCCCTCTAGATCCAACTTCAACCTTAGTCGAGCGGGATAAGCGAAGGGCACGCATCAAAGGTAGTTTTTCTTTAAACTATAGATCTAGGAGTAGATCTAACATATTCGGGTATTAAGCATGATATAAATACGTGGAATTTTTCGAATCGGATTTTTCTTTGCACGAGATCCTTGGCTAGGGTGTTTCGGGGTTTCCGCGACGCGAAAAGCGGTTTTCGTGGCCCGAAAAATTCTAACAAGTCGAGCACCCGGTCGGATTGATACCTACGCCCGGTCGGACTGATGCCTGCCGAGTGGATGGACGCTCGGCTCGGGGAAAAAGGGGACATTGAGGAACATCTTCTGACAACAAGCATGTTTGACGACCAAGCTATATGCAGAATCTTACAACGGAAGGTTCTGCTGTCCCATCAGAGAGGTGTTCGGACTGTAGCAGTATGGTGTCAGGCATGCTCCTCTGGAAAGCTCATACTAAGGTATGGTAAAGGACACGTGTACACCTCGGTAGGTGTGCATAAGCCTCCCCACAGCTCTATATAAGAGCCCTCAGACTTAGCCGGAGGTACGCGATCTCTCATCTTTGGAATCACTTCATCATTTTCCTCTTGCCTGACTTGAGCGTCGAAGGGTCGTCGCCGGGAACCCCTTCCCGGCTCGACTTCCTTGCAGGTTCGCCGGAGATCCATACGGCCGGTCAGAGATCCACATCATCATCTGGAAGAGCGCCACGTGCCCAGCATCCATCGACTCAGCGTTCGGATAGGATCAAATTGGCGTCGTCTGTGGGAACGCACCTGCATCCGAGCGGAAGAGATGGACGAAGCTGGACGACCGCACACCTTGATGCTCTCCCAGGAGGAGCTCGACGCTCTAATTGAGGCAAGAGCAGCTAAGCTCGTGGAGCAACAAAAATAGAAGGTGCAAGTCAAGTGACTGGAGCAACAAGCGACGTCAGCGTCAGGAGGCCGAGCGGAAGCACCGCCTGCCCCGGTTCCATTTCATCGGGCCCTATTTCGTATGCCTCCTGAAGTCGCACCAGCTAACCTTGATCAAGGATCTTCATCCGACGAGGCGCCCAGGTGAGACTACAGAAAAGGCAAGGCTCCCCGAACGGACGCATCCCCCGAGCGGATCAACCGACAATTTTCAGAGGCCATCCTGCGGGACCCTCTGCCCAAGCATTATTTGCCCCCGGCGATCGGGGAATACAACGGAACCATCGACCCGGACGACCATCTAGGAAAGTTCGACAACACAGCTACACTACATCAAGACACAGATGGAGTGAAATGCCGGGTGTTCCTTACCACCCTCTCGGGATCGGCGCAACGATGGTTCCGGAGGCTGCCGGACGGATCCATCACCAGCTTTAAAGAGTTCCGCATCGCTTTTCTCCATCATTTTACGAGCAGTCGGCATTACCAGAAGACCAGTGTTAGTCTATTTACCATCAAGCAAGAGCCCAGGGAGTCGCTCCGAGCTTACATCCAACGATTCAACCGCGTGGCCATGGATATTCCAACGGCCACCTCAGAAACAATGATGAATGCATTCACGCAAGGCCTCGTGGATGGCGACTTCTTCCGTTCACTTATTCGAAAGCCGCCCCGAGACTATGATCATATGTTACACCGGGCCAATGAGTACATTAATGTGGAGGAAGCACAGGCAGAAAAGCTCCGACTAGCCCTACGGGCGATCCCCCTCAGCCAGCCGCCCGGAGGACCCATGCAACCGGCGATCCGCCCTCACGCAAGGTCCACGCTGTCAAGAGGTAGCCCAAACCAAAAAAAAAGGTATGGACCCCCATGTTTTGCTCGTTCCACCGGACTGACACGCATAACACACGAGATTGCCGAAGCCTTCCCCTGATCGCCCACCCCGCTCCCCGGAGTGGTCGTCGTCGATCGCCATCATCCGACAGGCGACAGCGACACCATGAAACCGATCGGCGGATATCCAGAAAGTCTCCCGAGCGGTATCATCCTCAGGGGCACGAGGACAATCCCTGGGTATCTAAGGAGCGGCCTAGGCCGTCCGCCCGGGAGGAAGAAAATAGAAGCAACACGTCCCGGGGCAAATCAACATCATCTCTGGTGGACCGACCGGAGGTGACTCCAATAGAGCGAGGAAGGCGAGTGTCAGGCAGCTCAAGATCCATGCGGTCGGCTGCAGTCAAGAACGGGCGAGCGGGCCCGAAATCAGCTTCGGGCCTAGGGACCTTGAGGGAGTCGAAGTGCCACATGACGACGCCCTCATCATCAAAGCGGTAATAGCTAACTATACTATTCACCGCATTTTCATCGATACAGGTAGCTCGGTCAACATTATATTTAAAAAATCTTTCGACCAACTGTAAATTGATCGAGCCGAGTTGCTGCCCATGACAACCCCCCTCTACGGGTTTACGGGCAATGAAGTTCTACCGGTCGGACAGGTCCGACTGGCTATTTCGCTGGGAGAAGAGGCGCTCAGAAGGACGCGGACTGCCAACTTCGTCGTGGTCGACTCTCCGTCAGCATACAATGTTATCCTGGGGAGACCAGCGCTCAGTGAGTTCCGAGCGGTCGTCTCCACCTTCTACCAGAAAATTAAGTTCCCGGTTGAAGATAAAGTTGGAGAAGTGCGAGGAGACCAGCTGGCGACTCGGTGATGTTATGTCGAAATGGTCCGAGCCGAAGCTAATTCCGCGTGGAAGACGCCACGGATTGAGGTGAACGCTATAACCGAAAAACCACCCTCTCTGGTTTATGAAGAAAAAGAGGAGGTGCAGATTCACCCGACCCGATCGGAGGCCACCACATTCATTGCTGTCGATCTGGAGGCAAGCTAGAAAAAGGAGGCGATCAAATGTCTCCAGAGAAACTGCGACGTCTTTGTGTGGTCGACGCATGAGCTGCCGGGAATTTTGCTAAGTATAGCACAGCATGAGCTTCACGTCCGACCGGACGCTCGGCCGGTGAAGCAAAGAAAGAGGGACTTTAGCGCCGAACAAAATGCCATCATCCGAGCGGAGGTCGAGAAGCTCCTGGAGGCCGGCCATATAAGGGAGGTCCAGTTCTCAAGCTGGCTCGCAAATGTAGTGCTAGTCTCCGAGCCGTGCAACAAGTGGAGGGTTTGCATCGATTTCAGGGATCTCAACAAAGCATGCCCAAAGGATTTCTACCCTCTGCCCCGGATTGATCAACTGGTGGACTCCACAGCCGGGTGCGAGCTGATATACATGCTAGACCCCTATCAGGGATACCATCAGGTGCCACTGGCCCACTTACTGTTACAATGTAATGCCGTTCGGACTGAAGAACGCGGGAGCAACCTACCAGCGCTTAATGAACAAGGTATTCAAGGAGCAAATCAGACGTAATTTAGAAGTGTACGTGGATGATATTCTCATCAAGTCTGTCCGAGCGGCTGATATTTTTATGGACATGGAGGAGACCTTCCGAACGCTGAGGAAGTATGGAGTCAAGCTGAACCTTCAGAAATGTTTGTTCGGAGCAAAAGGCGGGCGTTTCTTGGGCTATATAGTGACTGAGCGGGGCATAGAGGCAAATCCCAGCAAGGTAAAAGCATTGCAAGATATGCCACCCCCAAGAAATCTGAGAGAAATACAGCGTCTGACCGGGCGGATAACTACATTGTCAAGATTCATCTCCAAGACTGCCGACCGGAGTCTCCCTTTTTTCAAGATCCTATGCAAAGCTACTAAGTTTCATTGGGACGAAGAATGTGATAGGGCGTTTGAGGAGCTGAAGACATACCTGAACTCCTTGCCCATGTTAGCCAAGCCAACTGTGGTGAGCCGCTCTGTATTTATTTATCTTCAACCGAGCGAGCAGTAGGCTCGGCATTAGTGAGGACAAGCGGTGAAGAACAACCCGTGTACTTCTTGAGCCATATTCTAAAAGATGTTGAATCTCGTTACACTGGGCTCGAGAAGCTGGATTTTGCTTTGGTCCTCGTCGTTCAGAGACTGCGTCCTTATTTCCTGGCACATACAATCATCGTTCGGACAAATAGCCCATTGAGAAGAGTGTTGCTGAATCCAGAAGCGTCCGGATGGCTCATCAAATGGACAACGAAGTTGAGTGAATTTGACATTCAGTATCAACCCCGTTCGGCGATAAAGACGTAGTCCTTAGCAGATTTTGTTACCGAAGTGCAAAATCCTTAACCCGAAGCTATCTGGAAAATATTTGTGGATGGATCGTCCACTCGGCGCGAGAGCAGAATTGGTGTGCTATTACTCTCCCCCGAAGAAGAACGGATGCACCTATCCGTCCGGCTGGACTACAAAGCCACAAATAATGAGGCGGAGTATGAGGCCCTCATAGTCGGCTTGCAGGCAGCCCGGCATGTAGGAGCCGGTCGGGTGACACTCCATTCAGACTCCCAACTGGCCGCCCAGCAGCTCTCGGGCACTTTTGAGATTAATAACGCTAGGCTCAAGCTCTACGCCAAGGCCTTCGAAATGCTCAAGGCCCACTTCAGAGAAGTCATTATCCAGAAGATACCCCGAGCAGAGAACCAGGCGGCCGATGAGTTAGCCAAGCTCGCAAGTTCAATATCACCGGTCATCATCCAGCAGCCAATTGAGCAAGTATCCTTGGTGGCGCACATTGATCGGATGGAGGGCCTCGCATTCCCGAGCGATTGGAGGACATCCATCATAGAGTTTCTACGCTCGGGTGCGACACCGTCCGATCGGGAGGAATCCCAGCTATTGAGGAGGAGAGCCGGTCGGTTCACACTCGTTGGAGACCAACTCTACAAGAAGGCTTTCTCTCGCCCACTTTTGAAGTGTGTAAGCTCGGAGGATGCGGAGTACATCCTCCAGGAAGTGCACCAAGGATCGTGTGGAGGACATCCGGGCGAGCGATCACTGGCTAGGAAGATCCTGCTGGCCGGGTACTTCTGGCCAACCCTGCAAGCAGATGCCGCTCGGACCGTCGCGACGTGCCTCTCCTGCCAGAAGTACCACAACTTCTCCCACCGATCGGCGGAGGAGATGAAAGCATCTACAGTGTCTTGTCCATTCGATCAGTGGGGAATGGATATCGTAGGTCCGTTCCCTATGGCGACCGGTCAGCGGAAGTTTCTACTAGTGGCGGTCGACTACTTTTCCAAATGGGTGGAGGCCGAGCCACTGGCCAAGATCACCGAGCAGATGGTCAAAAGGTTTATCTAGCAGCATATAATATGTCGGTTCGGCATTCCTCACCGGCTCATATCTGATAACGGGTGACAGTTCGTCGGGAAGCAGCTTGAAGAATGGTGCAAAAGTTATGGCATCGAACAACACTTTACTTCCGTGGTGTATCCCCAAAGCAACGGCCAAGCTGAAGTAACCAACCGAGAAATTCTCAGAATTCTTCGGGCTCGACTTAACCACACAGGAGGAAGCTGGGTGGACGAGCTGCCGGGCGTCCTATGGTCTATCCGCACGACCCAAAGGAGGGAACGAGCGTCACGCCATTCCATTTAGTGTACAGCGGCGAAGCAGTTATCCCAATTGAAGTCGGCGTAAAGTCCGTCCGGATCCAGAACTATGATGATGACAATGCCGAGCGGAGGAAGATGGAGTTGGACCTGATCGACGAAGAGCGAGCCAAGGCGTCCGTCCGGCTGATGGCGTACCGGCAGAGAATGAAGCAGAACTACAACCGGCGCGTGATCCCTAGGGCATTCCAGGTCGGCGACCTAGTGTGGAAGAAAGTAAAGCCGGTCTGGGACGTTGGCAAGCCGGAGGCTCCTTGGGGGGCCCCTTCAAAGTCATCGAAAAGCTCCGCTCGGGTGCCTATTATCTGGAGGATGAAGACGGACGGCAACTGGATCGACCATGGAGCGCGAACCACCTCTAGGCTTACCGGGCGGGGTGAAAGGTGTGCCAATGTAATGTATGCTGTATACTTTCCGTTCGGCTGTATACTTGAAATGCAGTATCCTAAAAATGCAGGAGTAAAAAATCGTCGGCAGAATCGGAAGACCGTCGAGCTCCGACGTTAAATATCGAGAGTCGCGCCGGCGCCTATAAACCCTCCGGTCGGAAGACCGTCGAGCTCCGACGTTAAATATCGAGACTCGAACCGGCGACTATAAACCCTCCGTGGGAAGACCGTCGACTCCGGCGTTAAATATCGAGTCGCCGTATAAACCCTCATGGGAAGACCGTCGACTCAGGCGTTAAATATCGAGTCGAACCGGCGACTATAAACCCTCCGGGGAAGACCGTCGAGCTCCAACGTTAAATATCGAGAGTCGAAGCTGGCGACTATAAACCCTTGGTAGGAAGACCGTCGAGCTCCGGCGTTAAATATCGAGTCGTGACTATAAACCCTCCGGCCGGAAGACCGTCGAGCTCCTACATTAAATATCGAGAGTCGAACCGGTGACTATAAACCCTCTGGTCGGAAGACTGTTGAGCTCCGATGTTAAATATCGAGAGTCGAACCGGCGACTATAAACCCTCCGGCCGGAAGACTGTCGAGCTTCGACGTTAAATATCGAGAGTCATACCGGCGACTATAAACCCTCCGGCCGGAAGACCGTCGAGCTCCGACGTTAAATATCGAGAGCCGTACCGGTGACTATAAACCCTCCGGCCGGAAGACCGTCGAGCTCCGACGTTAAATATCAAGAGTCGTACCGTCGACTATAAACCCTCCGGACGGAACGAAAGACGCTTGAAGATAAGAGGCAAGGGAAAGTAGTGACAAGTCGTATGCCACCTACGCCCGCTCGGGAGGCCTAGTTGGCCAAGTTGTGTGTCATAGGCCCCGACCAATCACCCACAAGCTTGTAAAATAGAAACGAAGTTGCACAAAGATAAATTTTCCATTAAAATTAGAGAAATCAAGGCCGAGCAGCCGAATTACAAAAAGGGAAGTTTTTGGTCGAACGGACGAATTACATAAAGACTTCTATTCCAGAAAATCGTAAAGGTCCTTAGGGATGGTGCTAAGGAGCGCCGTATAGTCTTGGGCCGGGATGCTGGCGGAGTCAGGGAGCTGGCCCTTGGACTTCAGGTAGTCCATCGTGGTGGTGAGGGCAAGCTCAAAGGTAGTGTACATCCGTTCACAAACTTTCTCCGAGAATTCGACCGAACGGATGTAATTTAGCCTCAAGGCGGTGACCCGGCCTGGCTCAACCTCCTGGTATTCTTTGAGGGCCGCTCGGGAGGCGTCGGTGGCGGCCTGGTGTTCTTGCAAGGCAGCCTCAAGCTTCGTCACCTCGTCCGATCAAGCTGCCTTCTCGCCGGCCAGCTGATCCATCAGCTCCTTAACCCATTGCTCCAGGCCCCGCGCCTCGACGTTTTTCTTCTCCAGGTCAGCGATGGTCGTCTTCTTCCGGTCGGTGGCAAGACTTATCTTCCGATCGAGCGTCTTCACCTGTCTTTCAAGTTCTCCCAGAGTATAGGCCTGATCGGCCGTCTTCTTTTGCTCAGCCGCCAACAGATCTTGGGTCTTCTTGAGCTCTTTCTGCAGCTCGACGTATGAAGGACCCTGGGAGGGCACGCCGCCCGAACTCCTTAGCCTCTTTAACTCTTCGTCCACCATGGCCAGACGATTGGAGACAGCAATCTCCTCTACCCATCTCTGACATAAATAAAATCATTAATGGCCGATCGGAATTATGGCATAAAAAACTTCGGAAGAAAACACACTTATCCTAGTGGCCTGCTGCATATGGCAGTTGGCCAGATTGCCGAGTGGAATCATCGCGACACGCGCCCGAGCTTCGGCCCACATCTCGGCTAGGGGCCCCTTCATGGTGATCATGTGCTCAGGCGCGGTTGGTCGATCGAGCTCAGGCATCAACTCTTCGGTGGGGAGATACAAGGAGACCCTGATGGTACGGTGCCGACCGGGAGTCGTCTGAGCGGAAGCTGGGGAAGGATCGGAGGTCGGTGCAGAGAACTGGGACAAAATGGCCGAGCGTTGGACTTGGCGGTGAGAGGACGGAAGGGCGCTGACAGGTATGGCCTCGAGGGCGTCCGCGGACGCGTCCAGTTAGGAGGGGGTCCGATCGGACGAGATCGCCTCCACCGCTGGGGCTTTGCCGCGAGAATCGACGGTGGTCCGTTCAGACGGCTGGACCGCGGAAGTCGCCGATCGAAGTGGTGTCTCCGTTCGGCGCCTCTTTTGTCGGAGAGGGCGCTCTTCCTCCTGAGCAGAGCCTTCCTCCTGGACTGTTGGTCCCCTGCTGGGGGTGGCGCCTCTTGCCACATCCCGGGGAGAGGCTTGAGCGGCCAACTCCTCGTGAGTCTCGCTCTCCTCTTCGTGTGAGCCGACTGGCTCAATGCCGAGCAACTCCATCTCCTTGGCAGTTGCGGCCTCGAGCGTCGCCACTTTCCTCTTCAAAATCCCGGCCATCACGGACTCCATGACAATGTCCGCTGCAAAGGAAAAAGGAGAAAATCAGTTAGCAATCAAGGCGAATGTACAAGTAAAATTCTTACCGAAGCTGCTCGGGAGGGGAGTCCGGATCGGACTCAGGCCAAATATGTACATCACCCCTTCAGGTATGAACTTTTTGATGTCGAACTTCAGACCGGCTAGCATGTTGGCAGCGTGAAGATAGTCCGGTCGGGTCTTGAACCTCTTTAGCTCAGGGGAGATTGGCGGTCCGACCTGCCACTGGGTTCGGAAGGAGGCCTGTTCGGGAAGATGAAGATAGAAGTAGTACTCTTTCCAATGTTTATTGGAAGAGGGCAGTTTATTAAAGAAGACTAAACCGGGCCAAGCCTGGAACATGTAAGTACCCAGCTCGGACTGTTTAGGATAATAAAAATAATAGAAGACCTCCGGTCGGAGGGGAATGTTGTGGATTTTGAACAAGACAACAACGTCGCATAGAAGGCAGAAGGTGTTAGGGACTAAGCTTCCGAGCGGAATGCCAAAAAAATTACAGACTTCTACGATAAAGGGATGGATTGGAAATCGCTGACCGGCTATGAACTGGTCGCGAAAAACACAGATAGCTCCGTGCGGCAGTTTGTGTGGCCGAGCGGAGGGGGAGGGTAAGATAAGTTCAAAATCAGAAGGGATGTCAAAATTGTCCATCAGAATATCGGCGTCGCGCCGATCGAAGCGCGACTCCATGGTGGTATACCACGGGCCAAGGGCTGGCTCTTGAGGCTGAGAGGAACTGGCCATTATCCGAACGGGTGAAACCACAAAAGGCGAGGAGAAGAAAATGATAGAAAGAAGAAGACGACAAACAATATAGCAACCAGAGGGCGAGAGCTCGGCAAAAAACACGAGGATAAAAGAGAAGGGGTAAGGACCTTACAAAGAAGCTGAGGATCGAAAGGAGGAGGCTGGAGATCGCCGAAAACGGAAAAGCGGGATCGCCGGAAGTCTGAAACGCCAGAGGAAGCTGTGGAGCACGAGAAGGCACAAATGCGGTGAGGATGGGGAGAAGGAGAAGGCTTTATAAGGTTGAGCCCGAGCGGCCTCCACCGTCGGATGCAGGTCACGGGAACCAAAGCATGCATCAGGTCGTCCATTTTAAACCACCTCAGTCTCATCGCCCGCGACGCCGCAGCCATACGATGACGGCAGCAGCGTCACGTGGCATTCGGCCACTGGAGTGCATTTAATAAGTGCCTTCACAAGGCATAGAGCGCATGTCCGGCCTTAATGTCGAAGATTGGCACAAATTTTGAAGAGATCCGAGGAATGTTAGCGTTGACTAAGGTCATAGCTACCCCTGTGGGGGTCGAGCGGAGGATAGTTTCACAGAGACGCCGCTCGGCGTGACTGGCGGTCCAATCAGTCGGTCTAATCACCTCCTTCGACTAGACTTGAAGGGGAGGCAAGGTGATCTGGCAGTAAAGACGCGGGACCCCCTTTGTGGGGAGCCAATGACACGTGAAGGTCAGAAGTCAAAAGGGTCAGCATGAGGTCCATCCGATCGGAGAAGGGTCGAGTCAACCGGCTGAACGGATTCGAGTGGAATCAAAGACAACCCAACGGGGAGTCGGGTTTCCGACGCTCATGGTGAACAGGGTCGCTGGGCCGAGCGGGTAGCCCGCTCGGCCGAGGCGTAAAACATCAATGCTGTGAAGGAACACTCTCAGCCGAGCGCCCGGTCGGACTGATGCCTGCCGAGCGCCCGGTCGGACTGATGCCTGCCGAGCGGATGGACGCTCGGCTCGGGAAAAAAGGGGACAAGGACAAGGGGACATTGGGGAACATCTTCTGACAACAAGCATGTTCGACGACCAAGCCATACGCAAAATCTTACGACGGAAGGTTCTGCTGTCCCATCAGAGAGGTGCTCGGACTGTAGCAGTATGGTGTCAGGCATGCTCCTCTGGTAAGCCCATACTAAGGTATGGTAAAGGATACATGTACACCTCGGTAGGTGTGCATAAGCCTCCCCACAGCTCTATATAAGAGCCCTCAGACTTCGCCGAAGGTACGCGATCTCTCATCTTTGGAGCCACTTCATCATTTTCCTCTTGCCTGACTTGAGCGTCGGAGGGTCGACGCTGGGAACCCCTTCTCGGCTCGACTTCCTTGTAGGTTCGCCGGAGATTCATACGGCCGGTCAGAGATCCACATAATCATCTGGAAGAGCGCCACGTGCCCAGCGTCCATCGACTCAGCGTTCAGACAGGATCACCCTCTGTTGAATATATCCCGACCAGTCATTAAGCCGGTTATATATTCAGAATACCTTCTGTTAAATATATCTCGGCTAGTCATTAAGCTAGTCATATATTGAGAATACATTCAATTGAATATATCCCGGTAAGTCATTATGTCGTCGTATATTGAGATACCTTCTATTGAATATATCCCGGTCGGTCATTAAGCCAGTCGTATGTTGAGAATACCTTATGTTGAATATATCTTGATCGGTGGTATGTTGAGAATACCTTCTATTGAATATATCTTGATCGGTCGTATATTGAAAATATCTTCTGTTGAATATATCCCGGTCAGTCATTAAGTCGGTCGTATATTGAGATACTTATAAGGCTGAGTACCTTTAAGCTCGCTCGGGCATTGCCCGGTCGAGCGCACATAGGCAATCTTATGTTCGTTTGACCTTCGTTCAGTCGATCATATATTAAAAGCTTTATAAGGATGAGTACCTTTAATCTTGTTTGAGCTTTGCCCGGTCGAGAGCACACAAGCAACCTTATGTTCCTTCGACCTTCACTCGATCGATCATATACTTAAGAGCTTTATAAAGTTGAATACCTTTAAGCTCGCCCGAGCTTTACCTGGACAAGCACACATAAGTAACCTTATGTTTGTTCGGCTTTCACTCAGCCGATCATATGCGAAGAGCTTTATAAGGCTGAGTACCTTTAAGCTCGCTCAGGCTTTTCTCGGTCGAGCGCACACAAGCAAATTTATGTTCGTTCGGCCTTCACTCGGCTGATCATATGCTTAAGATCTTTATAAGGCTGAGTACCTTTAAGCTCGCTCGGGCTTTTCCGGTCGAGCGCACATAAGAAACCTTTTGTTAGTTCGGCCTCCACTTGGACAATCGTATGCTTAAGAGCTTTATAAGGCTGAATACATTTAAGCTAGCTCGGGTTTTGCCCGATCGAGCGCACATAGGTAACCTTTTGTTTATTCGGCCTTCGCTCAACTGATCGTATGCTTAAGATCTTATAAGGCTGAGTATCTTTAAGCTCGCTTGGGCTTTACTCAGTCGAGCACACACATGTAACCTTATGTTAGATCAGGTTTATAATCAATCAGCCCTATTTGAGCATCCTGCTCATGAAATGCTCACGCACGCTTTCAGGACTTTGATGCAGGGAGATCAACAGAACTAGGTAACAAACATCACCCTATCCCAACCTTGGTCGCCACCTCACCTTGACTTTAGTATACCTATCATTTCCTGAATTTGCTCATCATAACCCGTATCAGCTAGATCACAGGAAGTCGAACGAAAGACACAGCTACTTGAAAAGGATGGTATGGGGGAGAGTCGATGAGTTCGGTGCGTCCGAGGGATGAGGTGCTGCAGAAGAGGACACTGGCAGACGATAAGAAAGTGCACGACCTTTCTGAGGGACAAGAAGTCAGAGTGGAAGACTACTCTAGAAGACCAAAAAATAGGTTTGTGTGAACCCTATTCTGGATGGCCAAGATCACCCAAGCGAGTGGACCCAAATTGAAGCAGAGTTGGACAGTCAACGAGATGTTAACTATCCATGCACCTAGACCAAGTCCAAGCGCCTAGATGCTCATGTTGGTCCCTTTGGAGGCCGGTAAGAGGGGAGGGGTGAATTGCCCTGCACAAAAAAATACAACCCTTCTAAAACTTTTTAGAGAAAAACTTGCATAAATTATAAAAACAATAAATTAAAAAGAAGAGGCAAAGGGGTTTACTTGGTTACAACCACGGAGGTTGTTAATCCAAGGAATGAAACGCACACTAAAGATCTCCTTCAGGCGGAGAAGCATCTTACAACAATGACGTACAGAAAATAGAAGCTAAACTAAATAAGAGGAGCGCACTATTAATACAGTCTGACCTGGCTGTTGTTTTGATGTTGACACTGATTTAAGTTTGTATCAGATATTAATTAAACTCAGACTGATTAATGATCAAGGTTGATCAAGTGGAGAGGAAAATTCCGAGTACGGATACTTGACACGCAAAGTCGGAGAGGGCTCGGTAGCTCGTTCTCTGGACCGGACGAAGTCAGAGAGGGCTCGGTAGCTCGTTCTCCGGACTAGGTCAGAGAGGGCTCGGTAGCTCGTTCTCTGGACCGGACGAAGTCGGAGAGGGCTCGATAGCTCGTTCTTCGGACTAGGTCAGAGAGGGCTCGGTAGCTCGTTCTCTGGACCGGACGAAGTCGGAGAGGGCTCGGCAGCTCGTTCTCCGGACTAGGTCAAAGAGGGCTCGGTAGCTCGGTCTCTGGACCGGACATGGAAGTCGGAGAGGGCTCGGTAGCTTGATCTCCAGACTAGGTCAGAGAGGGCTCGGTAGCTCGTTCTCTGGACCAGGAAGACATTAGGGTTTAGGGCTGGGAAGCTCTAAAACCAACAGAGGCATTGGATCGATCATTGGCCATCGGTGATACTGGTGGCTGGATCGGTGTCGGCCGATCGTGATACATTAGTTATCGATCGGTCTCGTGACGATCGGTAACTCCTGAAGCGTACGTGGATTATCGATTAGTCGTGACCGATCGGTAACCACGAACGATACGTGGATTATCGATCGATGCGGTGACCGATCGCAGCGATAAATTCGAGCAATAGGGGATCGGTGCGTGGACGATCCACCCATGTCGGTCCGCAGACCGATCCGTCATCGAACCGATCGGGATGTGTCCGATCGGTCCGAAGATATGGATCGGATGCATTGACCGATCCACAACGATGTCGTTTGTCTTCTGCTTCTCTGCGATTTCGATTCACCGATCTAACCACTTAGCAAGCTTTTTGAGTTACTGAGTTGCAGGTGTCGTGCCAATGCTTAATTTCAAATTAAGCTCCATCAGAAGAATAAGGCCAAGTGCTCTTTCTACTGTGTTTCACTGCGAATGGTGCAATTGGAGCGTCAACGTTCACTGGCTGCGATCAGTTGGAAACAGATTGACTCTTGCTTATTGGTTCGAGCTCAGAAACACCAGTGAAGACCATGGATGGTATTGGTGTGAGTTCAGAGAACCAGATGAGGAGGAAGAGTGATTGGCGATGCCTGAGTTGGTGGTAGTGATTCGATACAGGTGATAGTGATTCGACTCTGGCTGAAGACAGTGAGAAGGAAGCAGAATAAGAAGAAGGCAGAAGAGAGGTTTGAAAAAGATTTTTTTTTGAAACTCTCTGTCGACCGAAGCAAGGGTGCTGTGTTGTTGAGCTCTTGGCTGAGGAATCCCTTCTGTCTTTGCGTTCTGCTTCGTGGCTGTAAGTTTCATTGTTTATTTCTTTTTGCCACTGAATTCTGTAAGTCCTGTGCTTCATTTCAAATCTTTTCTGTGACTTTGTGGAGAGGTTACTCCACCGAGAAGGAGAAATACTTAGCCAGAATTTGTCCGGGGTGTGATCTACTGAAAGATCAAGGGATCGTCCACCTTACGGACATGCCGAGGAGTAGGGGCAAGTTATTCCCGAACCTCGTACATACTTGTGTAAGCTGTGGGTTGTGTTTCTTTCCTTGCATCAGTTTTCTTTTTGTTTATTTCCGCTGTGCTAATAAGCTTTTGTGAGGAATTGATTGAGTTTTTCAGTGGAGGCTATTCACACCCCCCCTCTCTAGTCATTCGAAGGTCCTAACAAGTGGTATCAGAGCAAGGCGCTCTTCATCCAGATTAACACCCTAGAGAGCAAGAAGATGGTTATGAAGGAAGGTTTTAGCACCAATCGTCCACCCTACTTTGACGGAGCGGACTTCCAATATTAGAAGAGCCGTATGGAGTATTATCTCAAGACCGACATCTCCATGTGGTTCTCGGTCAAGGAAGGGTTCACACCTCCGAAGGACGAAGAAGGTAAGGAACTAGAGTCGTCAAGGTGGTCCGCCGAGCAAACTCGCAAAGGACAAGCCGATGCCAAGGCGGTGGTCACTCTACAATGTGGGATAGCCAAATATCAACTTGTCAAGGTAGGTCCTTTTGTGAGTGCAAAAGATTTGTGGAACAAGCTCATCGAGCTCCAAGAAGGAACCCGAGACTCTCGGATCGCCAAGAGAGACTTGTTCCTAAACCAACTACAAAATCTCACCATGAAGGAAAATGAAACGGTAAGTGAACTACACGGAAGGTTCAAAGAGATCATCAATGGTCTTCATTCCGTAAATGAACGCGTAGAGAATCGCGATCTTGTAAGGTACGCTCTCAAAGCCTTTCCGAGGAATGCTTTGTGGTCATCTATGGTAGATGCCTACAAGGTCTCCAAGGACCTTTCAATTGTTAAATTAGATGAATTCTTTTGTGAAATGGAACTTCATGAACTTGCTAACAAGGGTCAAAAAGAGAAAGGTATTGCCTTAGTTGCAGGAGAAAAGAGCAAGGATGGAAGAAGGAAGAAAGAAAAGAAGAAGGAGAAAGAAATTCCTACATCCTCATCCTCCTCCGAGTCTGATGATGAAGGTGGATCATCATCAAGCGAGATGGCCAACTTCGTGAGAAGAATCATGAGAAGGAGCCAGAGATACAAAGGGAAAGGTAAGTCTATTGATCAAAATGTTGATAAGACTAACGTTACGTGTTATGAGTGTAGCAAGAAAAGACACTATCGGAGCGAGTGCCCGAAACTCAAGAAGAAGGAGGAAAGGGCCAAGAAGAAGAAAGCTCTCAAAGCTACTTGGGATGAATCCTCCTCAAGCTCATCGGAGGAAGAGAAGAAGGAGAAAAGCACTCGTCAATTAGCACTCATGGCAAGGGAGGAATCGGACTCCGGAAGTGATACATCAACCGCGGCTTCATCATCTTCGGATGATGAAGAGGTAACTTCTCCTCACTTAGAAAAATGCTATAAAACTATTGCACATTTATCTACTTTGCTTAAGAAATCAAAAATTGAAATCAAATCATTAAAAGATGAAGTAGAACACTTGAAGACTCTTAGGGAAGATGAGGTTGATGACCTACATCAAGAGCTTCTTGAGGATGAAAACAAAGCCCTAAAGAGTGAAGTTGAGAAACTCAAGAAAATGCTTGAGAAATTCTCAACTAGCTCTAAGACCTTAGATATGATTCTAAATGCCCAAAGGGCGGTCTACAACAAGGTTGGGTTAGGATATCAACCTAAGGAGTCTAGTTTCATTTCCTTAGTGTCTAGAACCCAATTTCATAGATCACATGCTTCTAGGGTTCATGAGACTACGAAGGGTGTGACCAAGGCATGGGTTCCAAGGTCTTTCATTGTAGATGCATTAGGTCCCAAGATTTGGGTACCTAAAACATCTATCTTTCGTGTCTTGTAGGCATTTGTCAAGGGGGAGCATCTATCAACTTGGTTTGTTGATAGTGGATGCTCCAAGCACATGACCGAGGACAAGTCACTCTTTACTACCCTTCAAAACAAAAATAGAGGTAATGTGTCCTTTGGTAATAATGGTAGCCTTAAGGTTATAGGAGTTGGAGATATTCATATATCCGAATGTCTCCAAATCAAAAATGTCCTTCTAGTCAAGGGGATGACCTTTAATCTCCTAAGTGTCAGCCAATTATGTGATATGGGTTACACAATTGAGTTTTATTCAAGTCAATGTATGGTCAAACACATTGACACACTTGACACGGTACTAGTAGGCACAAGGGTAGACAATATTTACCAAGTATCTTTTAAAAGTGCTACTAATGCCTCTGCTAAGTGTTTCATGTCAAAAGAAGAAGAATCATGGTTGTGGCATAGAAGGTTGGCCCACGTAAACATGAAGAATATTCGAAAGCTGGCCAACAAAGGATTAGTGCGAGACTTACCAAGCATCAAGTACCAAAAGACAAAATTATGTGATGCATGTCAAAAGAGTAAGCAAACAAAAGCGTCTCATAAAGGTAAAAGCGCTGTAAGTACATCTACTGCTTTAGATTTATTGCATATGGATTTGTTTGATTGCAGTAATGTTATTTCATTGAATGGAAGTAGATACTGCTTAGTGATCATTGATGATTTTATTAGATATACATGGACTTTCTTTTTGAAAAATAAGGATCAAACCATAGATGTTTTTGTTTCTTTTTGTAGAAGAACTGAAAATGAAAAATCAACAACAATTAAAACAATTAGAAGTGATCATGGTGGAGAATTTCAAAACCATAGATTTTTAGAATTTTGTCAAGAAAAAGGATATAGGCATGAGTTCTCTACTCCAAGGACCCCACAACAAAATGGGGTTATGGAAAGAAAGAACCGAGTTTTACAAGAGGCTGCACGAAGCATGCTCAATGAGTACTCACTACCGAGCTACTTATGGGCTGAAGCTGTGAATACCTCTTGCTATGTGCAAAACCGAGTCTTGATACATAGGTTTTTAGGAAAGACTCCCCATGAACTTTGGTTTGGGAAACCCCCTACAATTAAACATCTTAGGGTGTTTGGTTGTAAGGTGTTTATCTTGAACACCAAGGATCATCTTGGAAAGTTCACGGCTAAGGCTGACGAAGGGATACTAGTCGGGTACTCTCTCACCAGCAAAGCCTATCAAGTCTATAACAATAGGACTAAATTGATTGAAGAGTCCTCGGATGTAGCATTTGAAGAACTTCCTAAATCAAATGATCAATCAAGGGATGTAGGAGAAATTCAATTTGAACTTAGAAATCTAAGTTTAAATGATCAAAACATAGAAATAGTCGAAATTGACTCCGATGATGATGAGCAACGGCAAGAGAGGGCTCAGTCTGATCCTTTGCCTGATACTGAGCCCTTGCCTGTGTCTAGTGAGACCACTCATGAGGCACCGCCAACACCAAGGCAATCTAGGATAGCCTCTAGTCATCCCCAAGACCAGATTGTGGGAGACATTCAACAAGGGGTTAGGACTAGATCATTCTTTAGAAATGAATCTAATGAGGTCGCCTTGATCTCAGAAATCGAACTAAAATTAGTTGATGAGGCATTGCACGATCCTGATTGGATTATAGCTATGCAAGATGAGTTAGGTCAATTTGAAAGGAGCCAAGTGTGGGACTTAGTTCTTAGACCTAAGAAGACCACCATTATTGGAACCAAATGGGTCTTCAAAAATAAGTTAAACCAAAAGGGAGAAGTCGTAAGAAACAAGGCAAGACTTGTAGAGGTTTCAAGCTCTATCAAATGGACGTTAAATTGGCCTCCTTAAACGGTTTCATTAAAGAAGAGGTCTATGTTGAACAACCACTGGGGTTTGTGAATACCGAAGTTCCAAACCACGTGTACAAGCTTAAGAAAGTTCTTTATGGGCTTAAACAAGCACCTCGAGCTTGGTACGAAAGGTTGTCAACTTACTTACTAGAAAAGGGTTTTGTAAGAGGTCAAATAGACCCAACACTATTTCTGCGTAGAGATGGTGAAAACATATTTGTAGCCCAGGTGTATGTCGATGACATAATTTGTGGCTCAAATAACAAGGGCTATTTGAATGAATTTATCACTCACATGGAAAGTGAGTTTGAGATGAGTCTGGTGGGAGAATTGGCATTCTTCCTTGGACTTGAAATCAAACAAACTCGAGATGGCATCTATGTCCATCAGACGAAATACACTCAAGAGATGCTCAAGAAATTCAAAATGAGTGACTCTAAGGAAGTATCCACTCCAATGGCGACGAGCACTCGCCTTGACAATGATGAGAATGGAAAACCAGTTGATCTAACGCAATATAGAATCATGATCGGTAGTCTTCTATATCTCACAGCTAGTCGACCGGACATACTTTTTGCTGTGGGCATGTGCGCTAGATACCAAGTATGTGCCAAGGAATCTCATTTAATTGCAGTTAAGAGAATTTTGAGATAACTTAAGGGCACAATTAGAGTAGGCCTCTGGTACACTCGTACTGAGTCTTTTGATTTGATAGGTTATACCGACTCCGATTATGCTGGGTGCAAATTGGATTGGAAAAGCACTAGTGGGGGTTGCCAATTTTTAGGTTCATCATTGGTTAGTTGGTCAAGTCGGAAGCAACATTGCGTTGCTCTCTCCACAACCGAGGCTGAATACATTGCCATGGGAGAGAGTGTATCACAATTGTTGTGGATGATCCACACCCTAGAAGATTATGGGTTTTCATATAAGGGAGTGCAAGTGCTGTGTGACAACATCAGCACAATAAACCTAACGAAAAATCCAGTCCATCATTCAAGGACCAAACACATTAAAGTGCATCATCACTTCATTAGAGATCACGTAGCTAGGGGAGACATTGTGCTCACATATGTTGAGTCAAAATCGAACCTAGCCGATATTTTCACCAAACCTCTTCCGAAAAATGAATTTAGTCATTTGAGGAGAGAATTGGGAATGTGTTTGGCTAAATAAGCCATTAGGACACCATCATGATCGATAAGGACATTAAAACGACAAGAGGAATTGGGAAATTAATTTGGGCAACTTGGGAACATCTCACACAAACTATAAGGTTTAACAAACTATTTTTGTTTGCTAGAAATGGGGTGAGATGCTAGGATCAGTCGAATTATTCAAAATGTATCATACATCCCTTGAATAATTAGGTTGACGAGACATAAATTGAGTATGGGGAAGACCATTACATAATTCATGTGTATTTGGTTCCTAGATCTTGCTCATATATTCCAACCAAGGAAACTTGGTTGGACCTTTACCTAGAAATTATGTAACTCTGGTTGATGGACTGTTTGATACCTTTGACCGATACTTTTCATGATTTTGATTAAAACTAGGACAAGTACTTGAAATAATGATAGCAATTTGGTTATATTTTGACAAACTTAAAACTGAACATAACAAGGTCAGAAATTTCAATGTTTCAAGCCTTGAGTTGTCTGTTTTTCTAAATGTCTGAAACCTTCGGGCTATAATCAATTTTAGACCATGATCTTTAGGAAATATTTATGCTTGTAGATTCTTCAGAGTCTAGGTACTAGATTTTGAAGTTTCACTGGAGAAACTTATACGAATTATCGAACACCTCTACGAATTTCAGTTACTGAAATTACTGGAGAAATTTCAGTATCTGACATTGATCGGTCTACAGACCGATCAGGAGATTCCTGGATCTATCCAGGGACCGATCAGGTTCATCCAGGAAGCCTACTGATCATTTTCTGATCAGTCTACAGACCGATCAGGAGTTCCCTGATCGGGCCGGGGACCGATCAGGTCAGTCTGGTACGCAGAGGGCTACTGATCGCCTTCTGATCGGTCTACAGACCGATCAGAAGGTTCCCTGATCGGTCCAGGGACCGATCAGCAGTCTACTGATCATTTTCTGATCAGTCTACAGATCGATCAGGAGGTTCCTGGATCGGTCCAGGGACCGATCAGGAGGTTCCTGATGTCTCCTGATCGGACAGCCATCCGATCATTTCAACACCTGGACACCCATCTCCCTTAAATCTTCCCGATCCTTTCTTTTCCCCTTTCACGCGGAAGCCCTAGCCGACTCTTCTCTAAACCTCAACTCTTCTCTTCTCTTTGGACGCCGAAGCCCTAACCAAAGCCCTAGCCAAAAGATACTTCAATGGCACCAAGGTAACTCCATACTTCTCTAGAACTACTCACCTTGGCATTTCAGTTTCGTTTCTCACCGTATCTGTGCATTTTGTTTTGGCTTTCGGGTGTTGGTGGCTCCGATGCTCACTTATTTGCCCCATTGTATCACATTGTTAAACCTTAGGAAGAAACAAGTGGGTGAAGGAACCTCTAAGTCGCCTGAGAAGTCTAAGTCTAAGGTTCCCTCCCGACCCCAACCATCTGTCTCCGGGAGATTCCCAAATCACCATTTTGAACAAGCATTTAAACAACGGACCTTCAAATTGCTCCCTTGTAGGTCTGTGGATCGAAAATTCATGGACGAATTTTGTCCATCTGTATCTGAGATCATTGCCTATTACAAACTTGATTCACTTGTCTATTTAGAGCGAGATATCAATTATGACTTAGTATCTGAGTTTTATAACAATCTTCATCAAACTAATGATGTAAGTTATAAAACAAAAGTTGCTAAGCAGACTCTTGATTTCAGTTTCTCAGCCTTCTTTGATTACCTTGCTTGCCGTAGGTGTTCAGGAAATGTCTTTTCTATATATCCTGACTTACCAGACCCCTTACCTTCTCCTTTTGATATTTTATCTGACTCCATTTATGAGTATTTCTTTGGACATCCTAGACCGGGTGGACTAGATGAATTAGATGTTGATTTTCCTACTTTTGCAGCCTTGAGATTATCTGCCCCAGATTACATTCTCTTTAAAATTGTAACAAACTGTCTTCTGCCAATCACATCTAAACCCTTATCTGAGATCCGACCATATCATTGCCTGATGCTTTATGGACTGCGACGGCGTCTCGACTTTGACATCATGTCTAGCATCTATTCTTCGATCATCTCCTATAGCGAGCCAAACAGCTTCACTGTTTATATGCCTTATGGGCATATAATTACAGATTGGCTCGAGACCCTTTAGATTGATGTCTCCAAGGGTAGAATAGTCAAGATGGTCAGGCAGGACTATAGACTTAGGAAACGGGCATTTTCCAAGTCTGGCATCATAGGACAAAATGGGGAGGTTCGGTGGAAGGATGGGAGAGCTCTAGGTGAGTTACCACGGGGACCCCCACGACAGGTTGCGGCTGCTCCTGTTGCTGCTCCTCCTCCTGCTGCTGCTGACGATGGAGAGGCAGATCCTGATCTGCGCTGGCAGATCGCCGAGCTGGAGAGTCGCATTGATCGGCACGATGAGCTGCTGGTTGCTGAGCTCCACGGGCTGCGCGTTCGGATTGACCAGCGCTACGATGATCTACGCAGTCAGCAGTTGGCGACACATCAGGCGATTATGGGATGGATGGCCAGATACCCACCTCCGCAGGATTTCCCGGGCTATCCATCCTCGAGCAGCGGCATGCCACATCAAGGACGCACTCCTCCCGTTGATAATGCTGATGCTCCTCATGATGAGGAGGCTGTTTGATACACATTGTTCTATGATGTCATTTTGAGTATCTATGTTTTGGATACTGTTTGTTGGATACTTATGTCTGACCTGGATACTTGCTGATTTCATATATTTATGCTGCTCATTTTCTTATTTTTCTTTATGTTTCACTTCCTATTGGCTATTAATTTGTTATTCATATGCCATGTCTTGTATGTCTCTTATTTCTTTATTACTGTCTTATAATACACTTAGAGGGCATTTTAGGTGGATTAAGAAAAAGACAGTATGAGTTAAGGGGGAGTCCTTTAACGTTTTCTTACCTAATTCGCACCTTTTCGGTGTTTGACAAATGGGGAGAAGATAACTAAGTTTAGAGATAAATGAAAGTTTGGCTTTAGGGGGAGGATCTTGATTCCTCTATCCTTACATGGCGTTCTGTCTGTCTTAGGGGAGGATCTTGATTCCCCTAAAATTAGGGAAATATGAACATTTCTGATCTAAACTTAAATCGTGTTTTCAAACAACAAAAAGGGGGAGATTGTTACTACAGTCTGACCTGGCTGTTGTTTTGATGTTGACACTGATTTAAGTTTGTATCAGATATTAATTAAACTCAGACTGATTAATGATCAAGGTTGATCATGTGGAGAGGAAAAGTCCGAGTACGGATACTTGACACGCAAAGTCGAAGAGGGCTCGGTAGCTCGTTCTCTGGACCGGACGAAGTCGGAGAGGGCTCGGTAGCTCGTTCTCCGGACTAGGTCAGAGAGGGCTCGGTAGCTCGTTCTCTGGACCGGACGAAGTCGGAGAGGGCTCGATAGCTCGTTCTTCGGACTAGGTCAGAGAGGGCTCGGTAGCTCGTTCTCTGGACCGGACGAAGTCGGAGAAGGCTCGGCAACTCGTTCTCTGGACTAGGTCAGAGAGGGCTCGGTAGCTCGGTCTCTGGACCGGACATGGAAGTCGGAGAGGGCTCGATAGCTTGTTCTCCAGACTAGGTCAGAGAGGGCTCGGTAGCTCGTTCTCTGGACTATGAAGACATTAGGGTTTAGGGCTGGGAAGCTCTAAAACCAACAGAGGCATTGGATCGGTCTGTTGACCGATCCAGTGATACTTTGGCTGACTGGATCGGTCTGTCGACCGATCCAGTGATACATTAGTTATCTGATCGGTCTCGTGACCGATCAGTAACCACACAGAAGCATTTTGTGGATTATCTGATCGGTCTCGTGACCGATCAGTAACCACACAGAACATTCTGTGGATTATCTGATCGGTCTGGTGATCGATCAGTAAGTAGCGATAGAATTCAGAGCAATAGGGGGGATCGGTCTGTGGACCGATCCACCCATAGACTGATCGGTCCACAGACTGATCAGCATCATCCCAGACCGATTAGGATGTGTCCTGATCGGTCCGGAAGACTATGGATCGGTCTGTTGGTCGATCCACAACGATGTCGTTTGTCTTCTGCTGTTTCTCTGCGATTTCTGATTCACCTGATCTAACCATCTGCTGCAAGATTTTTGAGTTACAGGTTGCAGGTGTCGTGCCAATGCTTAATTTCAAATTAAGCTCCATCAGAAGAATAAGGCCAAGTACTCTTTCTACTGTGTTTCACTGCGAATGGTGCAATTGGAGCGTCAACGTTCACTGGCTGCGATCAGTTAGAAACAGATTGACTCTTGCTTATTGGTTCGAGCTCAGAAACACCAGTGAAGACCATGGATGGTATTGGTGTGAGTTCAGAGAACCAGATGAGGAGGAAGAGTGATTGGCGATGCCTGAGTTGGTGGCAGTGATTCGATACAGGTGATAGTGATTCGGCTCTAGCTAGGCAGAAGAGAGGTTTGAAAAAGATTTTTTTTTAAACTCTCTGTCGACCGAAGCAAGGGTGTTGTGTTGTTGAGCTCTTGGCTGAGGAATCCCTTCTTTCTTTGCGTTCTGCTTCGTGGTTGTAAGTTTCATTGTTCATTCGCTGAATTATGTAAGTCCTGTGCTTCATTTCAAATCTTTTCTGTGACTTTGTGGAGAGGTTACTCCACCGAGAAGGAGAAATACTTAGCCAGAATTTTTCCGGGGTGTGATCTACCGAAAGATCAAGGGATCGTCCACCTTACGGACACGCCGAGGAGTAGGGGCAAGTTATCCCCGAACCTCGTACATACTTGTGTAAGCTGTGGGTTGTGTTTCTTTCCTTGCATCAGTTTTCTTTTTGTTTATTTCCGCTGTGCTAACAAGCTTTTGTGAGGAATTGATTGAGTTTTTTAGTGGAGGCTATTCACACCCCCCCCCCCTCTCTAGCCATCCGAAGGTCCTAACACGCACAAGTGTTGAATATGCAATTGCTTGTTGTGTTTCAGCTTCTTGGATCAAGGCTATATTTATAGCCTTGGTCTGGGCACCTAGAAGGTTTCCAGGCACCTAGGAGGGGATAAAGCTTTATCCCTTTTCGCATAGATCGTGTTTGACCGCGATCTGGATAAAATCCAGGTTCAGGCGCTTGGAAGGGTTCCGAGTGCCCCGAACTGGTCCGGGCACCCGAAACCCTTCCAGGCACCCCAGACTAGTCTAAGCGCCTGAACAAAGAAAGTCAATAGTGTTGACTATTTCAGTCCGAGCCCTCTACTCCAGTTTAGCTCACCTCGATCTGAATCTTCCGCTCCGGCTCCACTTGCTTGGGTGATCTGGACCATCCGGAATAGGGCTCACCCAAACCCAAGTTCCGACATTCTCCTCGAGCAGCCTTTCTCCCCGGTTTCTTGTCCCTCGAACGTCACGTACATTTTTCTCGTCCACCGGTGTACTCTTCTGCGGCACCTTATCCCTCGAACGCACCAATCCCGTCGGCTGTCTCCCCGTGTCGTCCTTCTCGCTAGCCATGTCTTTCACTCGATTTCTTGTGCTCCTAAGCTCCTACACGCTTAGACACAAGGGTTAAACCAAACATGACCTAACTTAACTTGTTTGATCACATCAAAACAACCTTGGGGTTTAAACAATCTCTCCCTTTTTTATGTGAACAACCCAAGTTAAGCTAAGGTAAACAAATGTAAGAAAAAAATGCAATGTAAAGACAATTAATTTTGAAAATAAGTGCAAACAAATTTTTCAGTTAAAAATTTGATTATACCTCCCCCTAGACTTAATATATATTAAAGTATACATCCCCCTAGACTTAATATATCCTTCTCCCCCTTTGATCACATAAAAAAAATAGGGTTCCTTAATAAGTCTAAGGTTTATTTAAAATAATTTGTAATAAATTAGAAAATTTTAAGTGTTAAAAAAAATCTAAGTGAGAGAATTTTAGGCAGAAAAATTTCTAAGTAACACAATTTCTAAGTAAGAAAATTTTTAATTTTCTAAGTTAAAAATAAAATTTGTGTGCAATGGAATAAATAACTTAAAAATTATTTTAACAGAAATAATTTAAATATTGAATTTTTCTAAGTGAAATTTTTAGAAGAAATTTTAATAAGTGTTAAACCATTGACAAATATTGAAAGCAATTAACTATTTTATGCTTATTAGTTTGTCAATTAAATATTTATTTCAGAAATTAACTTCCAAGCTGTGGCGAAGCACTAGGCCTTCTTGGTTATTGGATTATCAACCACTTTTAGACAAAGCCTTTTAATGAATTCAAAAATTCAATTTTCTACCTGAAAGCCCTTAGTCTAATTTCTTTTTCAATTTAAACAAATTTTTGGAACCCAATATAGGTTCTTTCTTACAGGGTTAATCAGGTATTTTCTAGGTATATAAGCTTTTGATATTTTTTTTATCTGTCTTTTGTGAAACCTATAGTACCAGTTTAATCCTTTATGGTTTCTAAAGACAGAAGTATTTGAACAAGCAGAATTTTTCAAGTTTTCTATTTATTTTTTTAATATATCATTTTCAAGTCTTACTTTATCAAAATCTTCTATCTGACATCATTTTTGCTAAAATTCTATTTATTTCTAAATTTTTATTTTTAAATTTATTATTTTTACTTTTTAATTTGTACATAGATTTTGTCATAGACTTAATACCATAATAAAGTTGATCAGGAGGTAAGAGGCATACCTCACTTACCATATCAGACTTGAAGCCTGACTCTCCCCTACTTCACTGCATTCATCTGAACTCGCTCCCCCTTCATCGATGCTGACTTCTGATGTACTTTGCCCTTCATAGCTCGCCATCAGTGCTAGTTCGGCATATTCTTGTATTTCGGACTCAGATGATGAACTGTCGTCCCAAGTAGCTTTCAGATTCTTCTGCTTCTTGGGTATCTTGGCTTTATCCTTCTTGAGTTATGGGCAATCCTCTTTTAAGTGTCCTTCCTTTTGACACTGGTAGCAACAAACTCTTCTTCTATTTCTTGAATTTTTCTTATTCTGTATTTCTTTAAATTTATTAGATCTAAAGAATTTTTTGAAATTCCTTACCATATAAGCTTATTGATCTTCTTCTGAGTCTGACTCGGGTTCATCCTTCTTGGTTGCATTTAGTGTCATAATCTGGCTTGAGTCTTTTGATGTCCCTGCATATCTGGTTTCATGTAATTCAAGAGTAGAAAAGAGTTCCTCTAGGGTACTTACTGTTGGATCGAAAAGAATTTAGATATCTCAACAATGATATGATATTGTCCACTTTGGGCCTAAGCCCTCATGGTTTTACTCTTGGGCTCTACCCAAAAGGCCTCATACCAATGGAGATATCTTTCTCTTATAAACTCATGATCTTTCCCATGTGTTTTCAATGTGGGACTATATTTGCAACCTTACAACCTCAACAATCCCCCCCCCAAACAAAGGACCACAGGCTCCCTAACATCTGATTCTCGACCCACTAGGACTTCCTTCCCCTCGGTCCACCCTACCTATTAGGACTTCTTTGCCTAGCTGCAACTAGGACTTCCTGCCCCTCGGTCCACCCGACCTACTAGGACCTCCTTGCCTAGTCGCAACTAGGACTTCCTGCCTAGTGTCTGGTTCTCTTGATCAGGACACGGGAAACCCCACTTCTTCATTCGAGGTCAATATTCCACCCACATGGTTCGATTAGACCATGGCTCTTATACACAGTCGGCAGTTAGTCCTTTTGGCAGTCCAAGCTTTGATACCAATTATTGGATTGAAAAGAATTTAGATATCTCCACAATGACATGATATTGTCTACTTTGGGCCTAAGCCTTCATGGTTTTGCTCTTGAGCTCTACCGAAAAGGTCTCATACCAATGGAGATATCTTTTTCTTATAAACTCATGATTTTTCCCATGTGTTTTCAATGTGGAACTATGTTTGCAATCTTGCAACCCCAACACTTACCTCCAGGTCCTTTGAGATTTAGTAAGCGTTGATTATTAAGGTCCATTCTAGAGTTCTAGGAAAGACATTGAGTGCGTAGCGTATCGTGTCCCAGTTGGTTACCGTTTCTCCGACGTTTTCGAGTCCGGTGATTAGTTCTTTTACCTTTGCGTGTAGATCGGCTATCTTCTCACCTTTTTCCAAATGGATATTTGTCAGTTTGTTCCAAAGTATATCTCTCCTTACAAGTTTAGCTTCGGATGTGCCTTCATGGAGTTTCAGGAATTTTTCCCAGAGTTCTTTGGCCGACGAGTACCTTCCGATGCGGTTGACTTCTTGAGGTAGCAGCACGCTCAACAAGTGATATTCCGCCCAGTTATTTGTTACAGAATCATTTTGTTCTTTCTTCATCCAAAGACTTTCTTCTTTTTCCTCTCCATTTTGATTTGTAAGAGCTACAAACCCATATTTTATTATTAAACGAATTTCAGAGTCTGTTTTCATAAATACCTCCATACGACGTTTCCAATGTGCGAAGTCTCCCTCGAATTTTGGTGGAACGATGCTTGGTCCGACCTGTTGGATCGAGACGTGCTAGAGGGGGGGTGAATAGCGCTCGCGGATATTTCGTTCGATTCGTAAAACTATCGGAGTAAAATACGCAGCGGAAAATGTAAATAAACACAAACACAGAGACACGGTCGTTTACTTCGTTCGGAGCCTAAGGCGACTCCTACTCGAAGGCCCGCGATCCTTGATCGCTTCCGGTGGGCAACAACTATAAGCTCGATAAAAGATTACAAGTTGAAGTACAATAAACGACAGTAAATAATTATACCAACGACAAAGAAATGAAGATTCGGAGCTCCTGGTCGTCGGGCACAAGTAGCAGCACTTCGGAACGTCGTTTGGAGCAGCACGTAACACTTGAATCACTTGGAAGAAGATGTTATTAAAGAAGCTGCTCGAAGTCCCCTTATAAAGGGCATCCAAGGCGCCTTGAAAGTCATCCAAGGCGCCTTGAAAGCCATCCAAGGCGCCTCCACCGCTCCGATTCCATCGTGCAGATAAGCGCTGACCATTCTGCGCTTATCACAGTTGAAGGCGCCTCCATCACCACTCAAGGCGCCTTCAACACTGTTTCGCAGCCAGCTCTTCCTTTGTACCCGAGGCGCCTCCAAGCTCCATGGAGGCGCCTCGGACACTGTTCATCCGAGGCTAATGTTGCTCTTTTGTCCCTGCACAATGTGTTAGTCCACAAAATACACACATATCCTGCAAGACAAAGTTAGCACATATAATATCATAAATATGAATGAAAGTTCGACAGTCTCCGAACTGTCCGAGTCTGACTTCGGGTTTCCAACGGGAAACTCTAGGTCGACCCGACGCCTACTGTTCCCTCTGCGGGGAACGCGTCCTCACCAACTCCACTCAGGAGATTTACCTGTTGCCAGTCTGGCCCTCCAGACCGACTGGACTTTCCGCCTAGGGTTACCACCCCCTAGGACCTAGGGTTACCGCCCCCTAGGACCTAAGGTTGCCGCCCCTTAGGGTTTTCCTCCACCTAGGGTTACCGCCCCCTAGGACCTAAGGTTACCCCCCCCCCCCCTTAGGATTTTCCTTCACCTAGGGTTACCACCCCCTAGGACCTAAGGTTACCCCCCCTTAGGATTTTCCCTTACCTAACCGCAGTTAGGACTTTCCTCCACCTAGGGTTACCACCCCCTAGGATTTTCACCTGCCTAACCGCAGTTAGGACTTTCCTGAAACACTCATTCAACATGTTAGATAACAGAGAATCTTAACTTTGAATCCCTTTGCCATTATCAAAACTTAGGTTCGATCGTCGGATGCTTCCTGCACCAACAATCTCCCCCTTTTTGATTATGGCAACAAAAATTCAAAGTTAAGAAAATAATGCCATTAAAAGATAAGCATGAAAATACAAGCATAATGATAATTAAGTGCAGAGCTCCCCCTTAATGTAAAGACTCCCCCTTAAAATTTGAATTTCTTTCAATTTTCTTTAATTCTGAATTTCTTTCAATTTTCTTTAATTCTTTGAATTTTCTTCTACTCTCCCCCTTTGCCATATATCAAAAATCAGTTGAAAGCAAAAACAATATTTTTTTGAGAGAAGGAAGAAGAAGGCTTGTGAAACTTAGTTAAACGGAATATTTTTCACCTAAGTTTAAAAGGCTAATATATGGATTATTTCGAATGATGTCTTTGGCCACTTTTGAGACTTAGTTGTTTTTAGAAAGACATACCTAACTAAAGTTAGAAAAACTTAGCTAGATTTAAATTTTGGAGCCAAGTTGTTTGTAAAGAAATTTAATGTCTCAATTTACTTAGCAAAAATCTTTTGAAAGCCATGAGTTAAATGCTTTTTAATACTTTTAACTTAGAAAAGTATTTTAGCATTTAGAGTTAAAATTTATAAGGTGGCTAAGTTTGAGAAAGTTTGAAGGTTGCTATATGAGTCACTTTAGCTAAGCCTTTTGCAAACAATGAATTTTGAGAATGTAGGTTCAGTTTAAAAGGGTACTTAGCTTAAAGGCTTAAGTTTGAAAAATAGGACTAAGATCTTGTTAATTTTTAGGATGAAGAGGGAGTAGCTAAATGTTTAATTTAGGTTATTTATTTTAGTTGGTCTTTAAGTCCAAGGATGATGTTTAATAGATTTTAAGTTATCCAGATTGTTTTGTTGAGGTATCAGAGCCCTAAAGTATGAGCATGCTCAAACTTCAAATCTCCATTTCCTTCAGGGCTAGTTCCATATTCTTGTAAGTCTAGTAAATTTAGAGGAGCAAGATTTTCAAGTTAGTTTTTTCAAGTATTTTTCAAAGGATTTAGTTTTTCAATGATTTTTCAAAGGTTTTTGAAATTGATTTTCAAATATTTTTCAAAGGATTTTGAAATAAGTTTTTCAAAGATTTTTCAAAGGATTTTGAAATAAGTTTTTCAAAGGATTTTGAAATAAGTTTTTCAAAGATTTTTCAAAGGATTTTGAAATAAAGTTTTTCAAAGATTTTTCAAAGGATTTTGAAATTGATTTTCAAATATTTTTCAAAGAATTTTGAAATAAGTTTTTCAAAGATTTTTCAAAGGATTTTGAAATAAGTTTTTCAAACATTTTTCAAAGCATTTTGAAATAAGTTTTTCAAACATTTTTCAAATGATTTTGAAATAAGTTTTTCAAACATTTTTCAAAGGATTTTGAAATAAGTTTTTCAAACATTTTTCAAATGATTTCGAAATAAGTTTTTCAAACATTTTTCAAAGGATTTTGAAATAAGTTTTTCAAACATTTTTCAAAGGATTTTGAAACTAGTTTTTCAAATATTTTTCAAAGAATTTTGAAACTAGTTTTTCAAGTATTTTTGAAATAATTTTTAAAATGATTTTTGAAATAATTTTGAAAAGGGTTTTTTAAAAGAATTTTGAAATGAATTTTAAAAGGATTTTTGGAATGAGTTTTAAAAGTATTTTTGAAATAATTTTTAAAATGATTTTTGAAATAATTTTGAAAAGGGTTTTTTAAAAGAATTTTGAAATGAATTTTAAAAGGATTTTTGAAATGATTTTTAAAAGTATTTTTGAAATAATTTTTTAAATGATTTTTTAAAATAATTTTGAAAAGATTTTGAAAGATTTTTCAAATAATTTTGAAATGAAGTTTTAAAAGATTTTTAAAATAATTTTGAAAAATAATTTTGAAATTAAGTTTAAAAGATTTTTAAAATAATTTTGAAAAGATTTTGAAAATGATTTTAAAAGATTTTTCAAATAATTTTGAAATGAAGTTTTAAAAGATTTTTAAAATGATTTTGAAAGAATTTTTAAAATGATTTTGAAAGATTTTTAAAATGATTTTGAAAGATTTTTCAAATAATTTTGAAATGAAGATTTAAAAGATTTTTAAAATGATTTTGAAAGATTTTTAAAATGATTTTGAAAGATTTTTAAAATGATTTTGAAAGATTTTTCAAATAATTTTGAAATGAAGTTTTAAAAGATTTTTAAAATGATTTTGAAAGAATTTTTAAAATGATTTTGGAAGATTTTTAAAATGATTTTGAAAGATTTTTCAAATAATTTTGAAATGAAGTTTTAAAAGATTTTTAAAATAATTTTGAAAGAATTTTTAAAATAATTAAGTTTTTTTTAAAAAAAAATAAATAATATTAATTATGAATTTAATTTGAATTTGAGTTAATTATAATTATGAATTTAATTTTGAATTAGAATTAATTTTAATTATGAATTTCTATTCCTTAGTCATCTCACCCGATCTAAATTTTCAATCAGGGAATCCTATAATTTTTGTGAGATGAATTATGGTTCAATTAAAGGGTTTAGTTTAACTTTTGTGTTAGATTCGGATTTAACTTTGGGTTCAACAAGTAGGCATTCTTTGGATAAACTTCTGGGCTATGGTGAGTCACAAGGAACTCATTAAAGTAACCATGCCTTCGAGGTTTTCCAAATAGTCCTACCCATTGAACTTAATACTAAACCTTGGTCTAACTAGTTAGGATCCATTTAAGGGTAGCTTCGGTCAGTTCCACTTAGCCAAATGCACCAGGTCGAAGCCATATCTTCCTAGACATGCGATGCCCAAGCTTCCCTAACGTACTATCATCCAAAAACTTCACCAGTACCGTGGGTCAAGTTAAACTTAGCCCATTTTATCTAACCTTAATTACCCTGCCGGATAGTCTACTCTTGTTTACCCATTTCGGGTAGATTAAGTTGGGTTACCAAGTCAGGTAGTTAAGTTGGGGGTGCCAGCTATTCTGGATCCTCCTTCTAATTTTTATTTGATAAGATAATTATTTATTTATTCATGAATTAGATTTAGGTTATATTTAGATTATGTATAGTAAATAAAAGGTACTTGATTATTGCTTGGTATGTAGTGTTTAAGTTTTACTTTAGACTTATAACCCAAGTCTAGATTTCGAGATTTGACTAAATTATTAACAATCTTCTCTAATTTATCAATTTTATCTTTTAAAATATTATTTTATATTCCTAATTTTCTTAAAGTTAATTTCTTATTTTTGCTTAATAATTTTGAGTTATTCTTGTTTAGATATGAATCAAATTTAATCATGGTATTATTAGCATGCGTATCTAATTTTGAAGAAAAATTTATACTAGAACAAGCAGGATTAGTTGAACTACTGCAATCATGTGTTGTAAAAACTGGATTTTCATACAATGTAAATTTATTTACCTTGATTTCTCCCTCTGGATTATTGTGTCTTTTGCTGTGATCCATTTGTTTGCATTTAGAGCATTTAATTTGTTCCTTCCCTCTTTTGATCGTTTTCTCCTTCTCCTTCGATTGTACCGGCCGAGTCTTATGAGTAGGACACTCGTTTCTATAGTGCCCTCTCTCCCTACACTTAAAACAAATTATGTGACATTTGCATTTTGAATTTACAATCTTACCTCTCAGATTCATGACAGGATACTCCCCCTTGACTGTTGCCACCTCGAGTTCAGATTCAGATTCAGCAATTTCCTGTCTGGCCATTAATGTTATGAAATTGGTCTGGTCTGTTTCTTCTGAGTCTGGTTCGGAGGTTGACTTTGGAGATTCATTTTCGAGTTCGCAGTCTTGTTCAACTTCTGAAGGAGTCTCATGAAGCTTAAGCAGTTTCTCCCAAAGCTCCTTAGCAGTGTTGAACCTTCCAACTCGATCAAGGTCTGAATTTGTCAGCCCGCATAGGAGAATACAGGTTGCTTTTGCATTTGTCTCGAAATTTCTTATCATTTGTGCATCCCACTTGTCACAGGTGATGGGTACTCCGTCTTCGATGGGGGAAATGAGTCCGATCTGGACTATGGTCCATATCTCCTCTTGTATTTTTAGTTGGTGCTCCATCTGGTCTTTCCAGTAACTAAAATTTTCGCTGGACAAGAGTGGTAGGCTTGCGGTATTGTCTCCATCTTCATAGGCTATTTAAAAACCTAGCACAAAAATGAACAAAAAACTTGTCCCAGGACTTAATCCTGGATTAGTAGTGCGGTATGAGGATAGAAATAGAAATTCACGAATTTTGGGAAAAAATAATAAATAATATTAAAATATTATTAAAAAATATTATTTCAAATTTTGCCAAATTCAATATTTTTTCAATACTAATAAACCGTGAAGAGATGAAAATGAATTTTTTAAAAATAATTTTGGAGGGAAAAAAAACGAAAGGCGTAAGGTTTTATTTTTAGCCTAAATAGACGAAAAAGCCACAAAAGAAATGCTTGAATGGTGGTTTCACCTATTCGAAGCGACCCTGCTCTGATACCAATTGTTGGATCGAGACGCGCTAGAGGGGGGGTGAATAGCGCTCGCGGCTATTTCGTTCGATTCGTAAAACTATCGGAGTAAAATACGCAGCGGAAAATGTAAATAAACACAAACACAGAGACACGGTCGTTTACTTCGTTCGGAGCCTAAGGCGACTCCTACTCGAAGGCCCGCGATCCTTGATCGCTTCCGGTGGGCAACAACTATAAGCTCGATAAAAGATTACAAGTTGAAGTACAATAAACGACAGTAAATAATTATACCAACGACAAAGAAATGAAGATTCGGAGCTCCTGGTCGTCGGGCACAAGTAGCAGCACTTCGGAACGTCGTTTGGAGCAGCACGTAGCACTTGAATCACTTGGAAGAAGATGTTATTAAAGAAGCTGCTCGAAGTGTAACGACCCAATTTTCCTTATTTTAAGTTCTAAAAGTCCATAAAAATATTTGGAAATACTTTTAAAATATTCTAGAGATTTTTAGGAATTTTTAGAGCATTTTTATGCAAATTTTGGAGGTCGTTTAGTAGGGTCACAAAAAGAAAGAAGTTTTGAAAAAAAACGTTGAAGGGGAGACTCGAACCCAAGACCTTGACCCAAACCGAATCTCAGCCGAACCCAGCCCAACCAGCTGAGCTACAAGGTTTTTGTTAACCTTATAAGGAAAGAATTAAGTTTATAGCATAGTTAAGCGATATTTTAGAAACCAAAAATAAACTTTGAAAATAAAAAGGTGCACGGATAAGGATTCGAAGCCTAGACCCTTGGTTTGGTTGAGAGCCGACTAACCAACTGGACTGCGCGTGTTTTATTAACCTAGTATGGAGAGAAACAGATTTAAGCATAGTTGGAATCGAATTCAAACTAGGTTATAAAAAGAGGTTAAGTTAAGAGAGGAAAACCTAAAAAACTTTCTCTCGAAATTTCTCCTCTCCTCTCTCGCGACGGCGCCGACTCTCTCGGGCGAAACCGCAGCCAAGGCTAGGGTTTCCTCCTCTCGACGTCGGCGAGGCGTTTTCCGGCCGGTCTCCACGCGTGGGTGACCATTCCAGCAAGGGGAGCTCGGGAAACACAAGAAAAAGGGAGAAATCGGAGCTCCGCCGAAACCCTAGAGCGTTTCCTTCGGATTGTAAGTCCAAGAACCGGATGTAAGTGCTTCTCACCTGCGGTAGGAGTAGCTCTCGGGTTTTATTTGTGTTTTGTTGTAAGATGAACAACAGTAGCCTTTCATTCTAGTTTGTGGTTTCGGATTTGACCTTGATCTAGCAAATTGGTATAGTTTTTTCTGGTTTAAATCTGTTGGTGTTTTTATTTAGTGCACGAACAGAAGTTTTGAAGGTTTTCCGTGATTACCACAGCATGCTAGTTAGATGTATTTACCTTACACTTCAAGCATGTTTAAGTAGATATAAATTACTTCAAGCCATTGTATGATCGAATGATTGTTAGGAGTCAAGAATAAGTTAGTTTTTACAAGCTTGAAATGTGGAAAACTCTTACTGCCATGAGCTGCTTAAAAGTTGTTCCTTATGACCATGTATTCTCCTTTTAGTGGCTGAGGAATTCTGTTGGAATCGGTTTGAATATATATCCGGTTACATTTCAGTGATATAGTAGTTCTTTCTTTAATTATTGTGGAGTTTTGTTTGAATATGTACTGGATAATATTTTATATCAGTGCCATGTAGTTAAATATCTCTTGTTTGCTGAATAAATGAGAGAAGTACAAGCAAAGCAATACTAAGATGCAATCTGATCCTAAGTTTCAGAAATTAGAATCAAGGCACACTAAGTGCTTAAATAGATGCCAAGGCATTTATTTAGAAGAAGTGATTAAAGAAGTATATAAAGAAAAGTATTTTACTTTTAAAGGGCATGTACCGGACACAAGGTCCAAGGGATGAGCTCCAAGTTGCCCCTAGACATAAGGTCTAGAAGTGTCTTAATGGTTTTGGGATTAGCTACCTCAATTCTCATTAAGAAAGGCGCGCAAAGTGGTACAATGTCGGGCCCAAGTAAAGTTGAATATTATTTTAAAGTATAAAAGTATTAATTTGGAAACAAATAGAACAAGTTCCTTTATCCAAGTTGCAAATTCTAGCAAGTTAAATGGTTGTTGCCTTTAGAGATGCATGATGTAGTTCTATATTGCTATTTTCATGTTGAGCATGTACTCTCTGCTTTCTTTAATGTTTATGCATTCCTTATCGGATTTTGTGAGTAGAAAGCACTTACTAAGCTTTTAGCTTATAGATGCTACTTTTCCTCCTACTGCAGATATGGATAAAAATAAAGGAAAGGCTAAAATGGCATAGAAGAAGGCGACAAGGAGACACTGGTGATGTGTGTGTGGATGGCGGAGATGGAAGATTTGGGGACCTTGCTTTTAAATTTCTGCAAGTTAAATTATTTAGGTTTCTTCTTAAATAACTAGGAGAATTAATAAAAAATTCAGATTCTTTATGCTCTCCCTGTTTTACTGTATTGGAGTTGGTCAAATACTTTTGTTTTGTTGAGTTCTGGAACCATTCGGATGATTAAATGCATAGATGATGCTTGGTAAAATGCTTGGTTTTAAAATGCTCAGAAGTTCTCCTTATGCATGCTGGAAATTTTCACCTGCTGTGAGTTTTCTGGAGAAATACTTATCTGCCTTGAGATTTCTGTTACATTCTGGAATTTGATTCTGGTTTGCTGTAGTGAGGATATACCCTTAGTATTGCTGGAAATGTAATCTACCATGAGGTTCGGTTTTGGATTGCATTGGTTAAACACAGGAAAAAAAAATGCCTCTGCCGAAATACTTATCTGCCTTTGGGATTCCTGTTGCATGCTGGAATTTGTTTCTGGGTTGCTGTAGTGAGGATATAAGATTAGTATTGCTATGTGCGTATTAGTATCTGACCACTTGTAGTATGCTGCCTTATGTGCTGCCAGTATTGATGCATGCTGTAGAGTATTAACATTTAAAGGTTTAGTTGTTTTTTTTTAAACTATTCTCCTCTTGTTACAGTTGAAGATTATGCATGCTGTAGAGTATTAACATTTAAAGGTTTAAATCTACTATGAAGTTTATTCTTGTTGAATGGAAATCTGCCTTTATTAATGAATCTGCTATTAAGTATTTAACAGAAGTAACAAGCAAGTTTCATTGCCTACATGCTACACTTGATTATGTTGCACCTTTTTGCATGTTTAATTAGTAAGAAAAAAAAATTTTAAATGACAGCAGTTTAAAGTTCTAATAGACATGTGAATTTCTTGATATATAAATGGGTAAAAGCATCTCTAGTGTTAATAGTGAGTAGCATTAGTTATGTGAAGATAGTAGAATCGGTAGCGGTCACCCTCAGAGAAGTAGTAAGGAGGGTGGTTGTTACAGTTGGTATCAGAGCAGGTCCATTTTCCCGCAACACACACACATCAGCATCATCCTTGTCGTCTTCAAGTAAGAAAGTATTTAAGTTCTTTCTTTATTGCTTTCCTTTATTATTATTATTTGCAGTATGGATGGATTGTTTATAAGTGATTAAGTAAGATAAGAGTTTTTAGCTATTTCCTTTCTTAATATATAAACGTGTATGTTTAGAAAGGGTAGAGAAATTATCAAATTTTCTTATTTGTTTAACTAGATGTCGAGAAGAGGACGTCCCCGTACCGCTCGTACTGAGGACCAAGTTCAGGAGGAAGAGGGGCCAGGCTCAACTGGGCCCAATCTTTCTGAAGTTGTTGCCCAACTTCAGAAACAAGTAGCTGAGCAGCAACAAGTAATTGCCAATCTGATGGCAAATCAACAACCAGCTCCTCCTACGCCTCAAACAGTAACTGTGGAGACTCCAGTGGTAACTGAGGTTCCACCAGCTACCCAAGGAGTCGTCACAGGATCCCAGAGACAAGAATCCTACCTCATTCAGTGGCTAAAACTGAAACCAGAGAGTTTCTCAGGCACAACTGAGCCCTGGGATGCCCAGGCTTGGTTCAAAACACTGGAAAGCACCATGGAGCTTCTTGACTGGCCAGAAGTCGAGAAAGTCAAGTGTGCCTCCTTCTGCTTGACTGGAGATGCACGCATGTGGTGGGAGAGAGTAAAGAGCAAGAGGGCAATCAATCAGATGAAATGGATTGATTTTGAGACAGAATTCTACGACGAGTTCTTTCGCCAAAAGATCACCAACAAGCACTACGAGGAGTTTATAGAGTTCAGACAGGGGGATCTGACAGTGGAGGAAGCAGTTAAGAGATTCAACAGGCTAGGCCGTCTCTGCCCAGAACTAGTGAGTACAGAGAAGGAGCGAGTTAGACTAATGCTCAGAATGCTGAAGCCTGTGATATCACTCAATGTGAGCAGTGGAACCCATCAGCCCCTGACTGGAGAAGAGTTAGTCAGTAGAGCCTTAGTAGCTGAGCACTACCTGAACAGCATGAAGGCACAAAGAGAGCAGCACAAGCCAATCAAGATAGAGACCAAGACCAGGGGAAATCAGAAACCCCAGTTAAATAATCAGAACTGGAAAGGCAAGGGCACTAAAAGGAAGCAGTGGGATTCAGGAAGTAATTAGAAGGGAGGACCAGAAACCAAACAGACTAAGCTCTTTCCCTGCCCCAAATGTGGGAGAACACATCCAGGAGCCTGCCTCTTGGGTAAGACTGGATGTTATTCTTGTGGTCAAGAAGGACACATGGCCAAACAGTGTCCTAACAAGTTCAATGCACCTCAGCCACAGCCAATACAATATGGAGCCAAGCCTCAACTACATTATATGCCTGCAACTCTGGAAGGACCTCAAATCAGTCAAGGAAGGTTGGAAGCTCCACCAGTTCCAGCCTTTGACAATGCCGAGTATTCTAAAGAGGAAGTCGCTAGTGCCTCCACGGTCGTAACAGTCAAGTAGTTATTTTTCAGCATATAGCTATTGCACTATTTGATCTTGGGCGACCCATTCTTTTGTATCCATACCTTTTGCCAAAGAATTACGGTACCTCAGAAGCATGAATTCCAAGTTCCCGACAACCCTACCTTCGGGAAGTCATGGAATCTAGTCAGTGGTTTCGGTCTGTACCAGTCAGAATTAATCTGGTAGTCCTTGCTATGCAGGATTTCGATATCATTTTGGGTATGGATTTCCTCAGCAAGTACAGTGCTTCAGTGGACTGCCGCAGAAGAAAAGTGATCTTTAGTCCAGAAGGTGAACCATCCTTTGAATTTACAGGAGTACCAAAGAGGAAGACCCAGAAATTCCTCTCTTCCCTCACAGCTCACCAGATGCTAGCTAAAGGGTGTACTGGTTTTCTTGCATTCATTGTGAGTATAGAAGAAGAAGAAAGACCTAAGCAGGAGGAAGTTCGGGTAGTCTGTAAGTATCCAGAGGTATTCCCAGAAGAGCTACCTGGACTACCTCCAAACAGAGAAGTGGAGTTTGAGATTGAACTGGTTCCTGGTACCGGTCCAATTTCAAAAGCTCCATATCGCATGTCTCCAGCAGAGCTAAAAGAGTTACAAGAGCAACTTCAGGAGCTACTTGACAAGGGTTTCATTCGCCCTAGTCACTCACCATGGGGAGCTCCTGTGTTGTTTGTCAAGAAGAAGGATGGATCTATGCGGATGTGCATAGATTATAGGGCTCTGAATCAAGTGACCATCAAGAACAGGTATCCACTGCCCAGGATCAATGATTTATTTGATCAATTGAAAGGGGCAACAGTGTTCTCCAAGATAGATCTGCGCTCTGGGTACCATCAGTTAAAAGTGAAGGAGAGTGATATACCCAGAACTGCTTTCAGGACCAGATATGGACACTATGAATTCGTGGTCATACCTTTTGGTGTGACTAATGCACCTGCAGTCTTTATGGACCTGATGAATCGAGTGTTCAGTGAATACCTTGACAAGTTTGTCATCGTGTTTATCGACGACATTCTAATCTATTCCAAAACCCCAGAGGAGCATGACACGCACTTGAGAAGACCCTTCAACGAAAGCGACTCTATGCTAAATTCTCAAAGTGCGAGTTCGGGTTGAGCGGTGGCATTTCTAGGTCACATTGTTTCAAAAGAAGGCATTCGTAGATCCACCAAAGTAGAAGCGGTCGAATGAAGCGACCCAAGAATGCGGGAGATCAAGCTTCCTTGGTTTAGCTGGTACTACAGGAAATTTGTGGAGGACTTTTCCATGATAGCCTCTCCACCAGCCCTCACCGGGAAGGACAAGAAGTTTGAATGGTCGATAAATGTGAGCGAGTTTTCAAGAACTCAAGAGGAGACTGACTAGTGCGTTCCAGAGGGTGACAAGAGTTTTGACATCTGTGATGCTTCCAAGATGGGCTTAGGAGCTGTACTCATGCGGAAGGAAAAGTTATAGCTTATGCTTCAAGACAACTCAAAGACTATGAGAAGAACTACCCCACTCATGATCTAGAGTTGGCAGTCTGTACTGAAACTCTGGCGACACTAATTGTATGGAGTCCAGTGTAGAATCTTCACAGACCATCCGAGTCTTAAGTACTTCTTCACTCGGAAGGACTTAAACATGAGACAGCAGTGGTTAGAGTTGGTCAAAGATTATGACTGTGAGATCCTCTACCACCCAGGTAAAGCTAATAAAGTGGCGGATGCACTAAGCGAAAGTCCAGGGCATCCTTGATGTCCTTATCATCATTAGCCCCGCCACTACGGAAGGGTCAGATTTGGACTTGAAATTATTTATGGGCAACTTTCGCATTGACCCTAGAGTCAACCCTGCTTGAGGATATCTGAAAAAGCAAAGTGAAGATCCGGATATCCAAAAGATCAAGCAAGGAATACAAGAAGAAGGAAATTCAGAATTTCGAGTATCAGACAGTGGAATTCTTTATCAGGGAAATCGCCTTTGTGTTCCCAATGATAAAGAGCTGAGAAAGAGAATTTTAGAAGAGGCTCATAGTACGTCATACTCTATGCATCCTGGTTCTACCAAGATGTACCAAGGCGTGAAACAGAAATTCTGGGTCCGGACTCAAAAGAGATGTGGCTAAATATGTCAGTACCTGCCTGAGAGTCAAAGCGAACACCGAGACCGGAGGAGTTCTCACCTCTTCCTATACCCGAGTGGAAGTGGGAAGACATATCCATGGATTTCATAACAGTCTCCCAAGAACCACAAATGGATACGATGCGATATGGGTGATAGTGGATGATTGACCAAGTCCGCTCATTTTCTAGCCATCAAAGTGTCTCACTCTATAGAGCAGTTGGCACAGTTGTATGTTAAAGGTGATCAGACTTCACGGAGTTCCCAAATCTATCATTTCGATAGAGATGGGCGCTTCACTTCACACTTTTGGGAGTGCGTTCGAATGCACTAGGCACCAAACTCAAGTTCAACATGGCCTTCCATCCTGATGGATAGATAGAGCGAGTAAATCAGATCCTAGAAGATATGCTCGGGCTTGTGCATTAGATTTTAAGGGCGATTGGTGCAAGTATCCGTGCTTAGCTGAGTTTGCCTACAACAACACTACCAAGCCACCATCGGGATGGCACCATATGAGGCGTTGTATGGCGAAAGTGCAGATCACCTATATGCAAGCAGGTGAAAGAAAGGAAATGGAAGTAGAGTGGGCATTGACAGGCGATAGAAGAAACCACTCGGGCTATTCGAAAATCGAGAGGATTGAGGCGGAGCTAGATCTTGACACAGGCCATTGGAATTTCAAGTGGGAGATTCAGTTTTTCTCAAAGTTGCTCCTATGAAGGGAGTGATGAGATTTGGCAAGAAAGGCAAATTAAGTCCTCGCTATGTAGGACCTTACCTGATTACAGACAGGATTGGGAAGGTAGCTTACAAGCTGGAATTACCACAAGACATGTCAGCAATACACAATGTGTTTCATGTCTCCATGTTAAAGAAGTGTCTCCATGACCCTAGCCAAGTGATTGAGCCTCAGTCAGTGCAGATCCAAGAGGATCTTAGTTTTGAGAGTAGACCTACACAGATAGTGGACAGAACAGTCAAGAGACTAAGAAGCAAAGAAGTACCACTAGTGAAGGTCGTCTGGCAGAACCAGAAGCACGAGGAAGTCACTTGGGAGCGGGAGGACAGTATGAGACAGAAGTATCCAGAGCTATTCTAAGTTCGAGGACGAACTTTTTATAAGGTATGGGGAATTGTAACGACCCAATTTTCCTTATTTTAAGTTCTAAAAGTCCATAAAAATATTTGGAAATACTTTTAAAATATTCTAGAGATTTTTAGGAATTTTTAGAGTATTTTTATGCAAATTTTGGAGGTCGTTTAGTAGGGTCACAAAAAGAAAGAAGTTTTGAAAAAAAAAAACGTTGAAGGGGAGACTCGAACCCAAGACCTTGACCCGAACCGAATCTCAGCTGAACCCAGCCCAACCAGCTGAGCTACAAGGTTTTTTGTTAACCTTATAAGGAAAGAATTAAGTTTATAGCATAGTTAAGCGATATTTTAGAAACCGAAAATAAACTTTGAAAATAAAAAGGTGCGCGGATAAGGATTCGAAGCCTAGACCCTTGGTTTGGTTGAGAGCCGACTAACCAACTGGACTGCGCGTGTTTTATTAACCTAGTATGGAGAGAAATAGATTTAAGCATAGTTGGAATCGAATTCAAACTAGGTTATAAAAAGAGGTTAAGTTAAGAGAGGAAAACCTAAAAAACTTTCTCTCGAAATTTCTCCTCTCCTCTCTCGCGACGGCGCCGACTCTCTCGGGCGAAACCGCAGCCAAGGCTAGGGTTTCCTCCTCTCGACGTCGGCGAGGCGTTTTCCGGCCGGTCTCCACGCGTGGGTGACCATTCCGGCAAGGGGAGCTCGGGAAACACAAGAAAAAGGGAGAAATCGGAGCTCCACCGAAACCCTAGAGCGTTTCCTTCGGATTGTAAGTCCAAGAACCGGATGTAAGTGCTTCTCACCTGCGGTAGGAGTAGCTCTCGGGTTTTATTTGTGTTTTGTTGTAAGATGAACAACAGTAGCCTTTCATTCTAGTTTGTGGTTTCGGATTTGACCTTGATCTAGCAAATTGGTATAGTTTTTCTGGTTTAAATCTGTTGGTGTTTTTATTTAGTGCACGAACAGAAGTTTTGAAGGTTTTCCGTGATTACCACAGCATGCTAGTTAGATGTATTTACCTTACACTTCAAGCATGTTTAAGTAGATATAAATTACTTCAAGCCATTGTATGATCGAATGATTGTTAGGAGTCAAGAATAAGTTAGTTTTTACAAGCTTGAAATGTGGAAAACTCTTACTGCCATGAGCTGCTTAAAAGTTGTTCCTTATGACCATGTATTCTCCTTTTAGTGGCTGAGGAATTCTGTTGGAATCGGTTTGAATATATATCCGGTTACATTTCAGTGATATAGTAGTTCTTTCTTTAATTATTGTGGAGTTTTGTTTGAATATGTACTGGATAATATTTTATATCAATGTCATGTAGTTAAATATCTCTTGTTTGCTGAATAAATGAGAGAAGTACAAGCAAAGCAATACTAAGATGCAATCTGATCCTAAGTTTCAGAAATTAGAATCAAGGCACACTAAGTGCTTAAATAGATACCAAGGCATTTATTTAGAAGAAGTGATTAAAGAAGTATATAAAGAAAAGTATTTTACTTTTAAAGGGCATGTACCGGACACAAGGTCCAAGGGATGGGCTCCAAGTTGCCCCTAGACATAAGGTCTAGAAGTGTCTTAATGGTTTTGGGATTAGCTACCTCAATTCTCATTAAGAAAGGCGCGCAAAGTGGTACAATGCCAGGCCCAAGTAAAGTTGAATATTATTTTAAAGTATAAAAGTATTAATTTGGAAACAAATAGAACAAATTCCTTTATCCAAGTTGCAAATTCTAGCAAGTTAAATGGTTGTTGCCTTTAGAGATGCATGATGTAGTTCTATATTGCTATTTTCATGTTGAGCATGTACTCTTTGCTTTCTTTAATGTTTATGCATTCCTTATCGGATTTTGTGAGTAGAAAGCACTTACTAAGCTTTTAGCTTATAGATGCTACTTTTCCTCCTACTGCAGATATGGATAAAAATAAAGGAAAGGCTTAAATGGCATAGAAGAAGGCGACAAGGAGACACTGGTGATGTGTGTGTGGATGGCGGAGATGGAAGATTTGGGGACCTTGCTTTTAAATTTCTGCAAGTTAAATTATTTAGGTTTCTTCTTAAATAACTAGGAGAATTAATAAAAAAATTCAGATTCTTTATGCTCTCCCTGTTTTACTGTATTGGAGTTGGTCAAATACTTTTGTTTTGTTGAGTTCTGGAACCATTCGGATGATTAAATGCATAGATGATGCTCGGTAAAATGCTTGGTTTTAAAATGCTCAGAAGTTCTCCTTATGCATGCTGGAAATTTTCACCTGCTGTGAGTTTTCTGCCGTGGAGAAATTTAATCTGTAGAGATCTATATTTTTTAGCCTGATTACATTGCTGGACTTATTCAGATCGTTAAATGCTTTTGCTGATTACCCCTTTATACTCTGCTGGAAATGTAATCTACCATGAGGTTCGGTTTTGGATTGCATTGGTTAAACCTGGGAAAAAAAAAATGCCTCTGCCGAAATACTTATCTGCCTTTGGGATTCCTGTTGCATGCTGGAATTTGTTTCTGGGTTGCTGTAGTGAGGATATAAGATTAGTATTGCTATGTGCGTATTAGTATCTGACCACTTGTAGTATGCTGCCTTATGTGCTGCCAGTATTGATGCATGCTGTAGAGTATTAACATTTAAAGGTTTAGTTGTTTTTTTTTTAAACTATTCTCCTCTTGTTACAGTTGAAGATTATGCATGCTGTAGAGTATTAACATTTAAAGGTTTAAATCTGCTATGAAGTTTATTCTTGTTGAATGGAAATCTGCCTTTATTAATGAATCTGCTATTAAGTATTTAACAGAAGTAACAAGCAAGTTTCATTGCCTACATGCTACACTTGATTATGTTACACCTTTTTGCATGTTTAATTAGTAAGAAAAAAAAAATTTAAATGACAGCAGTTTAAAGTTCTAATAGACATGTGAAGTTCTTGATATATAAATGGGTAAAAGCATCTCTAGTGTTAATAGTGAGTAGCATTAGTTATGTGAAGATAGTAGAATCGGTAGCGGTCACCCTCAGAGAAGTAGTAAGGAGGGTGGTTGTTACACGAAGTCCCCTTATAAAGGGCATCCAAGGCGCCTTGAAAGCCATCCAAGGCGCCTCCACCGCTCCGATTCCATCGTGCAGATAAGCGCTGACCATTCTGCGCTTATCACAGTTGAAGGCGCCTCCATCACCACTCAAGGCGCCTTCAACAGGTCCAAGGCGCCTCCATCACCACTCAAGGCGCCTTGAACACTGTTTCGCAGCCAGCTCTTCCTTTGTACCCGAGGCGCCTCCAAGCTCCATGGAGGCGCCTCGGACACGGTTCATCCGAGGCTAATGTTGCTCTTTTGTCCCTGAACAATGTGTTAGTCCACAAAATACACACATATCCTGCAAGACAAAGTTAGCACATATAATATCATAAATATGAATGAAAGTTCGACAGTCTCCGAATTGTCCGAGTCTGACTTCGGGTTTCCAACCGGAAACCCTAGGTCGACCTGACGCCTACTGTTCCCTCTGCGGGGAACGCGTCCTCACCAACTCCACTCAGGAGATTTACCTGTTGCCAGTCTGGCCCTCCAGACCGACTGGACTTTCCGCCTAGGGTTACCACCCCCTAGGACCTAGGGTTACCGCCCCCTAGGGTTTTTCTCCACCTAGGGTTACCGCCCCCTAGGACCTAAGGTTGCCGCCCCTTAGGGTTTTCCTCCACCTAGGGTTACCGCCCCCTAGGACCTAAGGTTACCCCCCCTTAGGATTTTCCTTCACCTAGGGTTACCACCCCCTAGGACCTAAGGTTACCCCCCCTTAGGATTTTCCCTTACCTAACCGCAGTTAGGACTTTCCTCCACCTAGGGTTACCACCCCCTAGGACCTAGGGTTACCACCCCCTAGGATTTTCACCTGCCTAACCGCAGTTAGGACTTTCCTGAAACACTCATTCAACATGTTAGATAACAGAGAATCTTAACTTTGAATTCCTTTGCCATTATCAAAACTTAGGTTCGATCGTCGGATGCTTCCTGCACCAACACGGCCATTGGTTGCTTTGCTTCAGTCGGTGGTTAGTCCTTCTGAAGCGTCCTCGCTCTGATATCACTTGTTGGTCCATTTAGAGGTCGGCAAGAGGGGAGGGGTGAATTGCCCTGCACAAAAAAAAACACACAACCCTTCTCAAACTTTTTAAAGAAACACTTGCATAAATTATAAAAGCAATAAATTAAAAAGAAGAGGCAAAGGAATTTACTTGGTTACAACTAATGAGGTTGTTAATCCAAGGAATGAAACGCACACTAAAGGTCTCCTTCAGGTGGAGAAGCCTCTTACAGCAATGACGTACAGAAAATAGAAGCTAAACTAAACAAGAGGGGAGCGCACAAGTATTGAATATGCAATTGCTTGTTGTGTTTTAGCTTCTTGGACCAAGGCTATATTTTTAGCCTTGGTCGAGGCGCCTGGAAGGGTTCCAGGCGCTTGGAAGGGGATAAAACTTTATTCCTTTTCGCGTAGATCACGTTTGATCACGATCTGGATAAAATCTAGGTCCGGGCACCCCGGACTGGTCCGGGCACCCCGGACTGGTCCGGGCGCTTGGACTGGTTCTAGACGCCCAGACCAATAAAGTCAACAATGTTGACTTTTTTAGTCCGAGCCCTCTGCTCCGATTCAGCTCGCCTCGATACGGGTCTTCCACTCTGGCTCTGCTTGCTTGGGTGATCTCGGCCATCCGGAATAGGGCTCACCCAAACCCAAGTTCCGACCTTCTCCTCGAGCAGCCTTCCTCCTCAGTTTCTCGTCCCTCGAACGTCGCGTACGTTCTTCTCATCCACCGATGTGCTCTTCCGTGGCACCTCATCCCTCGGATGCACTGAGCCCATCAGCTCTCTCCTCGTGTCGTCCTTCTCGCTAGCCACGTCTTCCTCTCGACTTCCTGTGCTCCTAAGCTCCTGCACACTTAGACACAAGAGTTAAACCAAACAGGACCTAACTTAACTTGTTTGATCACATCAAAACAACCTTGGGGTTCTAACAGATCTGGGCACCCAAACTGGGTCCGAGTGCCAGGACCCCCTAGGTCAGCTTAAGGGTGCCTTGACACCTGCCTTGTCGAGGAAGGGTATCCGGACACACAGACCTGCTCCGGGCGCCCAGATCGGGATAAAATTTTATCCCACGTCAGTTGCATAGCCGTTTGTGCAACAATAAGATTTGTCATGCTGGGGTAGCCCGGAGAGGGTTCGGACACCCAGACCATGCCACGTCATCAAATGGTCATTTTCGACTAGTGGTCTATAAATAAAGTCCTGGTCTTCTGCTTTTCGAACAACACACTATATACTTCAAATTACATTCTATTTTTCCATTTTCGAGCGTTATTTCCATGTACGAGGCTTATCCGCCTTCGACATTTTGTTCGAGAAGAAGATTTTCTTACTGATCCTACTTTCCTTAGAGTAGCAATCCTCTGATTATCAACCAAGTAAAAACTTTATTTGTTTTGTACTTATTTTAATTATATTATTATGTTTAATTAAGTGTGTACTTGTGTTAAGCCCGATTGTTTGAGAAAGGTATTGCCTTGTTTTATTATGCAGGGCAATTTACCCCTCTCTTACCAGTTGTAAGGGTCTTATAATTGGTATCAGAACTAGGTCGTCTCAGAAGGATTAACCACCAACTGAAGAAAAGACGATGGCTAGAACAAGCATCCACCCATCAAAGTTCGAAAGAGACTTCTTCACACACTGGAAAATTGGAGGTATATTTTGAAACTATTTTTGATATATTTTTAATTTTGAAGAATGGTTTTATAGCACCTACCAACAACAACGGTGAGTTGAAAAAAGAAGAACACTGGATGAAAAAGGAACAAGCCGAACTTATGGCAAATGGAAAAGTAGAATTTCATCTGCTAAGCACGCTACCACTACAAGAGGTAAATTGAATCGAAGTCTATGAGTCTCTAAAAGGCCTCTAGAAAAAATTCATAGAGATTCACAAAGGATCATCTAAAGCAAAGCTCACAAGGAGAGATCTACTTTAGAACCAACTGACAAATCTATGACTAAAGGAAGGTGAAACAGTTCCTTAACTACAGGCCAAGCTTAAAGAGCTAGTCACCAAACTCACGAATTTCAAAGAAAAGGTAACTAACTGAGATTCGTTAAGGTATTAGCTTAACACTTTCCCTAGAACACCTGAATGGTCAACCCTAGTAGATACATATTACATCTCTAGGGACTTGGAGGTAAGTAATTTAGAGGAATTATTTTCTACATTTGAAATACATGAAACTAGATGTGTAGATCTAAAGAAGGAGTCCAAATAGAATATAGCCTTAAAGGTAAAAATGGATAAACCCAAGTCTGAAACTTCTTTCGACGATGACAAAATGACATTTATTGTAAGGAAGTTTAAAAAAAATCTTTAAAGCTAATAAATTCAATCAAGTGTAGGCTAAAAGAAGAAAAAGAAGAGTGAGATATTATCATTGCAATGAAGAAGGGAATGTCAAAGATAACTACCCAAAATTGAAGAATAAAGATGAGGACAAGGACAAGGACAAAAGACTGACCCTAAAAAAGCACAAGAACCTAAAGGTGACATGGGATGAAACATCAGAGTCAGAAATTGAAACCTACACTGGACTTGTACTGATGGCAAGTCACTAAGAAGATGAAGAATCAAGCTCATCAGAGATGAGCATCGAGAGCATCGATAAAGGGAGAGCAATATCAAAAGAAAGCAGCACTACAAGGGGAGCATCAAATAATGAGATCGACAAGGTAAGTCGGGTACGATCTCTACCTCCTGATAAGTTATTTAAATTTATAAAAATACTATCAAAAAATTCATATAAATTAGAACTTGAAAATGGAAAATTTAAAAAGGAAATTTAGGAATTAAAAATAACCTTAGCAACATCTTGTCGATTAGAATATTTTGACAAGAGAAAAATTAAAAATGAAAAATTGAAATTAGAAATAGAAAATTTGAAGAATTATACATGTTCACATGTTCAACAAATTAGAAATTAGAAATGACTTAATTGACATTTTAGATATCATAATGTTCAAATTAGAAAATTATCATTAAAATATATTCCAAAAAAATTCTAATTAATCCAGTAGTTAGGAACCTATATTGGGTTCCAAAATCATGTTTAAATTAATCATTATACATGCTTTATTTTTAATTTGAATTCATAATTTTTGCTTAAAATTATATAACATTTATTTCATATGATTTCTCTTTAAAATTAATTTGATATTAATTTTTCTGAGAAAAAGGGTTTCATTACTTATCAGTATAAAAAAAATTTAACATTTTTTTACCATTGAATTATTTTCTATGAATTTTTTAATAAAAATTATCTTTTTTAATTTAAAAATATTTTGCAATGTTATTTTTGTAAACTTTATTTTTCTGTGAAATTTTATCATATTTTCTATCCAAGAAAATATTTTCAAATTTTTTAACAGTTATTGAATTTTCTATGAATTATTTATCCAAATGCTAATTTTAATATTAAAAATTCTCAAAGATTCAATTTTTGAAAATTTAATTTTTTACAAAAATACTTGCTCTATTACATTCTTAGAAAATACAACCTTCTATAGAAAATACAACCTTCAATTTTTGATCTTAAAAACTATTTTTAAGCATTTTTTTAGAAAATACAACCTTCTATAGAAAATAATTTATTATTGCTTAATCAATTTCATTTTTACTTGAAAATTGTATCCCGGCTTTAGATATGTTGGTTTAACTATTATAAAAATTTTCAAAATTTTTAATAAATTTAAAAAAATAAAATTATTTTTCCAAAACTACTTTATAAATCATAAAAATTTAGATTTTCAAACTTTAAAATTCATTTTTTTTTAATGTTCGTCATTTGTTTACCCTTAGAGATTAATTTAGATTTATTTCTAAATTATTTTCCAACATTTCTCCTATTTTTAATGTGAACAAAGGGGGAAAGTTAGAGATTAGGTATAGGGGAAGGGTAATTTTTTTTACATTAAATGTTATTAATTGCATATTAAGTACTTGTTATTTCACTATTATTTATTTTTGTTTTATCATAACATAACTTGTGTTGTTCATATCAAAAAGGAGGAGATTGTAAGTACCTTGTGATAGTTTTGATGTGATTAACTAAGTCAAGTTAGATCCTGTTATCTTTTGATATCTTGTGTCTAAGTGTGTAGGAACTTAGGAGCATAGGAAGTTGAGCGAAAGACATAGTTGCTCAAGAAGGACGGTACGGGAGAGAGTCGACGGGCTCGATGCGTCCGAGGGACAAGGTACTGCAGAATAGCATGCTAGCAAATAATAAGGAAGCACACAATATTTCAGAGGGAAGAGATGCCAAAGTGGAATACTGCTCAAGAAGGCAAGAAAATGGGTTCAGGTGAACCCTATTCGCGATGACCGAGATCACCCAAGCGAGTAGAGTCAAATCGGAGCAGAGGCGGGCAGTCAACGAGATGTTGACTGTCTTGGCACCTAGACTCGGTCCGAGCGTCCATACCCCCTGGGTCAACCCAGGGGTGCCTCGATGCCCGCCTCGTCGAGGAAAGGCATCCGGGCGCCCGGCCTTACTCTGAGCGCCCGGATTGGGATAAAATTTTATCCTGTGCCCGTTGCGTAGCCGTTTGCTCGACGATGAGATTTGCTATGCGGCACTCGGAGAGGGTCCAGGCACCCAGACCTACCACATCAACAAATGATTGTCCTCGACCAGTGAACTATAAATAGAGCCCTAGTCTTCTCCTTTTCAAACAACACAGTATGTACTTTAAGTTTCATTCTATTTTTTTATTTCCATGTACGAGGCTTCTCTGCCTTTGACGTTTTGTTCGAGAAAGAGATTTTTTTACTGAACCTGCTTTTCTTGGAGTAGCAATCCTCTTATTTCCAACCAAGTAAAAACCTTGCTTGTGTCATACTTATTTTGATTCTATTATTCTGTTTAATTAAGCGTGTACTTGTGTTAAGCCTAATTGTTTGAGAAAGGTATTGGTTTATTTTATTGTGCAGGGCAATTCACCCCCTCTTACCAGCCACAAGTGACTTACAGAGTTCTTCTGATCCCTCATTAAGAAACCTCTAAGGGACTTTGATTATCTGCTCGGACAAGCCACGAAATACATTAACGTTGAAGAAGCACAATCCACTCAGAAGGAGGTGACTCCTGCTCTCGCCACCGCTCCCGAGCGCTGAGTGTCTCCCCCTACTTTACCACCTGAGGGGCTCTGACTAGGTCACCAGTCACAGCACCGTGAGCCAAGGCTGTAGGCGATTCAACGTGTAGAAGTTGAGCAAACACGCTTATAAGATATGATAATAAATAATAATAAAATAATAAACATTATTTGAGAATAACCTTATAAAATTTTCTGAGAATTTTTAAAAAGTTTTTGAGGTTTAAACAGAGTTTGTATGATAAATTTTAGGGGATGAATTGATTAGGCTTAGAGGAAACTTGTTTGGATATCTCAATTAAGTTGGGAGTTGATTAATTTAATAACCTAAGGTTATAAAGATTAATCTAAGTTTTATTATTAAAATATAACCTAAATTCCTTCACCCCTTATTTCATCTCGAGCCTTACTCATCTCTTCTCGATTCTCCACCATAGCTCGCCCTCACCCTGTGTACCGTCATTGATCGCCGCCGACCCTACCGCACCATCGATCGATCCACTGTTGCCCTACCCATGGACACCTCCTAATCCTTTCCCCATCGGCCGCGAGAGGTGCTAGTCGAGCCCTTTCATGTGAGTCCAACGCAGTGACGCAGCAGCCATCGCCCTCTTCGATTGCACCGACCTAGATGTCGACCGTGTGAGAGCCACTATCGCCATCTCCCTTTCCCTCCCATGATTTCATTGCATCTTTGGGAGTCATCATCGCCCAATTGGCTAGGACTGCCATCATTGTCACACTACCGTATCTCCCACCCTTGGAGTTTCTGTTTCAAACTAAGAGGTCATCACTTGTTGCTGTGGGCCATTGCTGGAGGGTTAGGACTTCACTGGAGAGTCGAGGTTGTCATTTTTCTTCCACAACTGCCATCATAAGTAGTTGTTGTTACTACCATAGCAAGATCATCGCTATTTGTACCACTCAATGGCATTCCTTCTATAAACAACAGCGGACCATTGCCAAAATTAGGGTAATGACTTAATTAACAGTGGTATCAATTGAGATTATTCGATTAATTGTAATTGATATATTAGTTAGATTTCATTGAATTGGAAACACATGTTAATCGTAAGGGTGAATTAGAAACACATGTCTCATGAACCAAGGTTAAGAGAATAAGAGAGAGAAAGAGAGTTTTGAGGGGAGCATGTTAAGGGGAATGTTCTAAGGTTTAGGTTTCATTGTAGCATTGATCAATGTGTTATGGATTGCTCATCTCCTACCCTCTATTCTTATGCGATGTAGGAAGTCTAACTAAGTCCCAACACTTCCCTGCTACGATCGTGTCAGAGTGTTGCTCCCTTGACTACCTGATGCCCCTAGGTATTACAGATAATCTAGGATATCCGATTAAAGAATTACCCTTTGTCACATAGGGCTCCTTAGGTTTACGATCCTAGTTTATACAATATACCTATTAACATAGAATAAAAGATGACCCATTAAGCATATTTAGGTCCTTCTGTATAGAGAATTACTCTCCCTTTCAAGACAACGCCTTCAAAAGTCCAGTTAAAGGGTTACTCCCTATCACGGGCCCCACTGATATATGATCTAAGGCATCCCCTTTACAAGATGAGCGATCTATACATCCAATCAGTTAAACATATAAATTAAGTACAAACACATCACACACACATTCAATCAAATGGATACAAGATATAAACATATCATTGGAAGGGAAATTAGCATATCCATAGAGTTCACATCAATCTCACATTACAAGTACTTCCTTAATACTAGAATAAGTGAATCTACTCCATGACAAGGATAATTGAATATAAAGGCATTAAGATTACAAGCTTTCTAAGCAATTCAAGAGAGAAAAGATGAGGAAAGCTTATCCAAGTGTAGTGTTGAGTCTTCGAATCCAATCCGTGTCCAAAGAAGAAGAGACGATAGAAATGGCCTCGGGTTGTTGAATATGGAATGGATGAAATGTAGATCTTGACCTTGAGTCTCCTCAAGGGGAAAAGTCTCCTCCCATAGAAAGGGGAATAACTCCCCTATTTATAAGCAAGACACGGTCAAATGAGACACAGACGTGTCACGGTCGTGCCAACTTGGCATGGCGAGGTCTTGGAAGATCATATTTGAGGAGGCACGGTCGTATTCCTTGAACATGATCATGTCTTAAAATTCTAAGGAAGAGAAAACACAGTCGTGCCTCGGGGCATGACTGTGTCCTCAATCTTCATGTCAATGGAGGTACGACCATGTAGATTCACACAGCCACCTCCCTACTGGCTTTGGCTTGCTCTAATTCTCTTTCTGTTGAGAGACACGGTCGTGCTATGGAGCACAACCATGTCAAGTCTTCTTCATAGCATGGGAGCCATCGTCATGTAGATCCACACAGTCGTTCCCCTTTTGAGCTCTGGATGACACAGCTCTGGATGTAGGGAACACGACCACGTCTTGGCTTTTGACTCTGGGGAGGCACGACTGTGCCAAGAGACATGGTCAGGTTCTACTTCTTTTTGGTGTAGTTTTGGGGCATGTTTTGTCTCCATTTCTTCTCTAAATCACAACCTGTCAGTCACAAAATGATAAAAGAGTAGATTTTTTATAAAGAGAGCAATAATGCTGAAATAATGATAAAATAGGGTGCAGCAACATAGAATGTAATCAATAAATGCAAGTAGATGTATGTTAAAATAAGGATAAAAGTGTATACAAACTACGTATATCACACCCCTAAACTTAAACCTTTATTTGTCCTCAAGCAAAACTCTACAATCTTGACTTATGTGCTCGTATAGTGCCTCATAATCCCTAGTGAAACTGTCTAGCTCTATCAACTGGTTTCATTGATGAGCATGATCATAGAGTAACTCAAGTTTATGGTCTAAGTTTAAGTTCTCGTGCACAGTGCGATGAGTGGCCTAAAGTTTTTCAAGTATCATATCCTAAGCCTAGTCAAGTCGTTATCTAACTGTGTTCCTTATTTTCCCAGCGATAGGCACTTACCTGCCACATGCTTAGTTCGTCCCTCCCAATCTACATTACATCTCAAAGTGTGAGTGATATCAAAGGAAACTTAGCATTTATTTCTCCAGTAACCTAACTCAGTCTCAAAGGGGTAAATTACTAGGTTCCACTTGAAAAACTATTTGTTTATCCCTTATTCAATTCAACTTTTTATTTTGGTGCTTCAAACATAGCACTTACAAATGCAAATGAGTACAAATATAGGGATATTTTTTTTAGTAAGCTTATATGATTCGAGTCTCGTCTAATAACCTAGATGTAGTTTGGCAGATCACCATGGTATACAAGTATTTACAAGCTTTATGAATCATGACTATTTTTTCAAAATTTTTAACTATTTAAACTTAGGCAAAGTGAGGTGAGATCCTTAAGTTAGGTCATTCCTTAAATCTTTCTCAATACAAAGCAATGCTCATTTTATGCTACTAGAGATAGAGACAAATAGCTCACTAAACATATATATTTGCACTAACAAAACACAACAACATAGTCTAGATAATGAATGTACAAGAAATGTTTGCTATTGGGCAAGTCAGTAAATCAAGATTGATGTACTCCAAATGCCACCAAATGACAAGTCTAAAGCAACAAAATAGACTGAAGCAAAGAAAACAACAAATAAACTAAGAAAAGCAAACAACATGCAGTTGAAAACAGACACAACCTGAAACAAGACTAAAGTAAGACTAATATTTACATATGTACAAGCCCCCTAGACTGTATGAACAATAAATAGATCATCTCTAAAATCAAGTATTCAAATATCAAACTTAGATAAATATGAGTAGAGTCAATGTAAAATTAATCTACTCCAAAAACTATCTCCATACAATAAGTTCAATGAACTACAAAGGTCAAGGAAGAAACATCTGCCTCAAATATAGTTTGTACCAAATAACTCCTATGACGCTTGTCTCAATCAGAGTCCTGGATCAAAATGCATAGTTTAGCTAATCACATATGCAACAACTAGCTAAATAAATCCCAAACTAATTAGGTAAAAGTCTAATCAAATGATTAATAATTAACCCTAATTAATGACTAAATTCAATTAATTCTAATTCCTTGATTAAATTTAATTTAATCCATCATTAACCCTAATCTAATCCATATAAATGATTTGATTATGTTTAGTCATAACATCATCCCTAATACTCACCAAATTCGGTGGTGGTTGATGATGGCTCACGATCAGAGAGTGACTCATGGCCAAAAAGATGGCTGACGCTATGAGAAGGAAGTTGAAATCCATGTATAGCTGGAGTTATGTTGACCGGATCTGAGGAGGTGGAAAGATAATGACTCAAGAGGGCTATAAAATCCTTGCTCGTGGTCGTAGCAGGGACCTCCAAGGTAGGAAGTATGGCCAAGATGGCTAGAGCAAGGGTCGGCAGGTCAGTGATGGTGATGTAGGGAACGAAAGAGATGGGGTCAGGAGGGGGCGACGGTGTTAGCTTTTGCTTGGCTAGTCATGACCGGTGACAACATTGGAGTGGAGAGGGATGGCCAGCAGTGGGAGGCAGCGACAGCGATGATGACGATGACATGGTGAGGTGATGGATCGTGTGAGATTGTGTCGCACAGGAGAGGGGAAAGGGGTTGGCAAAATGAGGAGATAGAACTTAGTTTATACTTTATGAATCATGACTATTTTTTCAGAATTTTTAACTATTTAAAATTAGGCAAAGTGAGGTGAGATCCTTAAGTTAGGTCATTCCTTAAATCTTTCTCAATACAAAGCAATGCTCATTTCATGCTACTAGAGATAGAGACAAATAGCTCACTAAACATACTTGCACTAACAAAACACAACAACATAGTCTAGATAATGAATGTACAAGAAATGTTTGCTATTGGGCAAGTTAGTAAATCAAGATTGATGTACTCCAAATGTCACCAAATGACAAGTCTAAAGCAACAAAATAGACTGAAGCAAAGAAAACAACAAATAAACTAAGAAAAGCAAACAACATGCAGTTGAAAACAGACACAACCTGAAATAAGACTAAAGTAAGACTAATATTTACATATGTACAAGCCCCTAGACTGTATGAACAATAAATAGATCATCTCTAAAATCAAGTATGCAAATATCAAACTTAGATAAATATGAGTAGAGTCAATGTAAAATTAATCTACTCCAAAAACTATCTCCATACAATAAGTTCAATGAACTACAAAGGTCAAGGAAGAAATATCTGCCTCAAATATAGTTTGTACCAAATAACTCCTATGACGCTTGTCTCAATCAGAGTCCTAGATCAAAATGCATAGTTTAGCTAATCACATATGCAACAACTAGCTAAATAAATCCCAAACTAATTAGGTAAAACTCTAATCAAACGATTAATAATTAACCCTAATTAATGACTAAATTCAATTAATTCTAATTCCTTGATTAAATTTAATTTAATCCATCATTAACCCTAATCTAATCCATATAAATGATTTGATTATGTTTAGTCATAACATCATCCCTAATACTCACCAAATTCGATGGTGGTTGATGATGGCTCACGATCAGAGAGTGACTCATGGCCAAAAAGATGGCTGACGCTATGAGAAGGAAGTTGAAATCCAAGTATAGCTGGAGTTATGTTGACCGGATCTGAGGAGGTGGAAAGATAATGACTCAAGAGGGCTATAAAATCCCTGCTCGTGGTCGTAGCAGGGACCTCCAAGGTAGGAAGTATGGCCAAGATGGCTAGAGCAAGGGTCGGCAAGTCAGTGACGGTGATGTAGGGAACGAAAGAGATGGGGTCAGGAGGGGGCGACGGTGTTAGCTTTTGCTTGGCTAGTCATGACCGGTGACAACATCGGAGTGGAGAGGATGGCCAGCAGTGGGAGGCAGTGACAGCGATGACGACGATGACATGGTGAGGAGATGGATCGTGTGAGATTGTGTCGCACAGGAGAGGGGAAAGGGGTCGGCAAAATGAGGAGATAGAAGTTAGTTTATACTTTATGAATCATGACTATTTTTTCAGAATTTTTAACTATTTAAACTTAGGCAAAGTGAGGTGAGATCCTTAAGTTAGGTCATTCCTTAAATCTTTCTCAATACAGAGCAATGCTAATTTCATGCTACTAGAGATAGAGACAAATAGCTCACTAAACATACTTGCACTAACAAAACACAACAACATAGTCTAGATAATGAATGTACAAGAAATGTTTGCTATTGGGCAAGTCAGTAAATCAAGATTGATGTACTCCAAATGCCACCAAATGACAAGTCTAAAGCAACAAAATGGACTGAAGCAAAGAAAACAACAAATAAACTAAGAAAAGCAAACAACATGCAGTTGAAAACAGACACAACCTGAAATAAGACTAAAGTAAGACTAATATTTACATATGTACAAGCCCCCTAGACTATATGAACAATAAATAGATCATCTCTAAAATCAAGTATGCAAATATCAAACTTAGATAAATATGAGTAGAGTCAATGTAAAATTAATCTACTCCAAAAACTATCTCCATACAATAAGTTCAATGAACTACAAAGGTCAAGGAAGAAATATCTACCTCAAATATAGTTTGTACCAAATAACTCCTATGACGCTTGTCTCAATCAGAGTCCTGGATCAAAATGCATAGTTTAGCTAATCACATATGCAACAACTAGCTAAATAAATCCCAAACTAATTAGGTAAAACTCTAATCAAATGATTAATAATTAACCCTAATTAATGACTAAATTCAATTAATTCTAATTCCTTGATTAAATTTAATTTAATCCATCATTAACCCTAATCTAATCCATATAAATGATTTGATTATGTTTAGTCATAACATCATCCCTAATACTCACCAAATTCGGTGGTGGTTGATGATGGCCCGCGATCATAGAGTGACTCATGGCCAAAAAGATGACTGACGCTATGAGAAGGAAGTTGAAATCCAAGTATAGCTGGAGTTATGTTGACCGGATCTGAGGAGGTGGAAAGATAATGACTCAAGAGGGCTATAAAATCCCTGCTCGTGGTCGTAGCAGGGACCTCCAAGGTAGGAAGTATGGCCAAGATGGCTAGAGCAAGGGTCGGCAAGTCAGTGACGGTGATGTAGGGAATGAAAGAGATGGGATCAGGAGGGGGTGACGGTGTTATCTTTTGCTTGGCTAGTCATGACCGGTGACAACATCGGAGTGGAGAGGGATGGCCAGTAGTGGGAGGCAGCGACAGCGATGACGACGATGACATGGTGAGGTGATGGATCATGTGAGATTGTGTCGCACAGGAGAGGGGAAAGGGGTCGGCAAAATGAAGAGATAGAACTTAGTTTATACTTAGGTTAATTATTTATAACCTTAGGTTGATTAAATCAATCAACTTCCACTTTAGTAATATTCCAAACAAGCTTTCTCTAAGCATAATATATTCATCCCCTTAAACATATCATACAGACTAGGTTTAAATTCTAAAAAATTCCTAGAACATTTTGTAAGGTTATTTCTTAATTAACGCTTATTATTTATTTATCATATCTTACAAAAACCATGATGTATTTTAAAATGAGAAAGTGGAGATACATTTAGTTGATTCACAAATTCAATCCATATCCTAATTACTTGTAGATATAAAACATAAATGTCACTTACGAAGAAATAGATGATGGAGAGATGTCCAACAGTAAAAAGCTTGATATACTAATAAAGTCTATCGATGAAGACTTATAAACTGTTAATGTTAATGACTCATATTATAATGATAATTAAATTTTAAGATTAATTAATGTTAATGATTCAGTTATGGATATGCTTATTTTTTACATGTAAATCTTACTAGTTTTACCATATAAGTCATTATTGTTCTGATTTGATTATTATTTGGAATGTGCATATTTTATAATGTTATTTTGTAGATATAATCATGTAAGATATGCAGTAGAACACGATGGCCAAATTATGTTAAACATTGATGAGAATTAGTAAGTATTGATGTTATTAAGAATTCTAATTCGTATAATCTTTTACTTATTATTTCAAAAAATAAAAGTTTTTTCATGCAATTTTACTCTCGATAATCATAGTACTATATCTTCTTACATTACCAAAAAATTTAAAGAGCGTCAATGTATTTTTATTTTTACATAGAGACATGTAGACCAAGATCTTAAATCTTTTTATTATCAGAACTTTGGATAAGTAATTTGCATATTACCGATATTGTATAATATAATATTTTTTATACTAATTTTCTCAATATTATTACAAAAAAATATATATTTGGGAGTAAGGACACAAGATAGTATTTAAGAAAACATGGAACAAGTATTTTCAAAAACTATATAAAGACTTGTTATACAAATGGAGAAGGAAGGGAACAAGGCTATCCTATGTACCAGATGAGATTTGGAATGCATGGAAGAACAATTAGACTATAGAAAAATGACATCAAAATTCATCGATTGCTCAAAACAATAGAAATACTGAGCTCGCTAGCCCAAACATCGAATCTACAAAGCATACGGATGGATTATGATCTATTGTAGAGTATGCAATAGACTTAGTAAGTTTATAATAAAGTTATATAAGAGTTTTTTAATTATTAATAAACTTATTTTAATTTATAAAAAATACTGTGCATGTAGATAAATATTTTATAGAGACCTCCCACTTATTGAGAGGTATTTTGCAATACGCATTGAAAAAGGATGACACTTTTTATCGATACTCTATCAAAGACCATAGATGTAAGAATATAAACTTAATTACCACTCACATTTAATAATGACTAGCTTTATTAATTGTATATTAGATAGTAACAATATTTTTGTATATATATGATGATATAATTGATCGAGTTGTATTGGTGTTTCAGCCTGCTATAGAGGGAGAGGAGTGACAGACTCTATCAGACGATGCTATAAATGATATATATTATGAGGTTGTCAATGGAAGGAAAAAGAACACCCTTATGACCTTGATTCTAGGTAAAAGTTGTATATAATCATGTGATAACTCCTAGGCTCAGGTCATCCTGGTTCTTTATCTACTGAATTTTAACCATTAATACAAGAAAATCAAGAATTGAGAGATTGGGTCATGAAATTACAGCAATGATGGGTCACAAAGCAATCGATGGAAGATTGAGTCAAGACAACAGTAGAGCGGCAAATATAAGAATTCATATCTCGATGGAGTCCAAATTTTCCAATGCTGCGTGTTTATAACTTATAGGAGATTCAAGATACAAATGCTACTAATAAGTAGCTCATAATGATAATAGTTCTTCTGAGGTGTGTTGATCTTTAACTTAGTTTTTTATTTATCATTAATAAAACATGTAAATATTATATATAACTCTAATTGTATTACATATTTTCAAGAATAATATGGATGAAAGGTCAGCACTTGAAGAACTAAATTTGATTCTATTGGGGTTGTAAGGTTACAAACAAAGTCTCATATTGAAAATACATAGTAAAGACATGGACTTATAAGAAAAAGATATCTTCATTGGTATGAGACCTTTTAGGTAGAGATACATGAACAAGAGATAAGTAGACAATATCAAACCATTGTGTAAATACATGAATTCCTTTAGTCGCAATAATTGGTATCAAAACCAGGACTACCAGAAGGTTTAACTGTCAACTGTGAACAAGAGTTATGGTCTATTCAAGTCATATGAGTAGAATATTAACCTCGAACAAGGAAAGTGGGGACTTCTATTTCTAGATCAAGAGGACCAGACACTAAGCAGAAAGTCCTAGTTGCGGCTAGGCAAGGAAGACCTAGTAGATTGATTAGACCGAGGGGTAGAAAAACTTGGTGGGTCAAGGATCGAATGTTAAATGGATTGGCTTTCCGCTTAAAGGGGTCCTGTGGTCCTTCGTTTAAGGGGGATTATTGGGGTTGTAAGGTTACAAACAAAGTCCCACATTGAAAACACATACAAAAGATGATGAGCTTATAAGGGTAAGATATCTTTATTGGTATGAGGCCTTTTGAGTAGAGTTCAAAAATAAAATCATGAGAGTTAAGACCCAAAGTGAATAATATCAAACCATTATGAAGATATTTTAATTCTTTTGATCCTAATAGATACTATATTATGTCATTAAGATATGTATTCTTTTAAAGCATGTTAAACTTGTGTTTATTAGTTTGTATTTTCTTCTGATAAGTAGTTTCAACTTTAGATTCATATATGAGTATGATTGTTTTAAAATAGAAAATGTACTATAGTTTGAATCATGCATGATCTTGTCTGGAATCAGTGAGAGTTGAACCACCAGTGAGCTAGCTGCTAAGTTGACTGAAAGAAAACCTTGGAACAACAACACTTGTAGAATCACAAAAGAGAGAGAGGAAAAAGGGAGCATTAGTAAATAGGCTAGGGGTACCCCGACACAATCACTCTGACGCTTAAATTAGTGGAGTAGATGTGGAAGATGAACAATAGAGGAAATATAATGTATGTGCCTATAAAAGCATACCTTTACTCATGGGAGTGAACTCCTTTTATAATTCCATGGGATAATAATCTCTCATCATTAATTAGGCATTATAACCCAATAAAAGAAATGATAAATTGTTGGATCGAGATGCGCTAGAGGGGGGACGGGGTGAATAGCGCTCGTGGCTTTCACTTTTTGTATTCGGAAAACTTTAGAAGTAAACGCAACGGAATAATAAAGCACAACACAAAGAGACACCAAGATTTACTTGGTTCAGAGCCTGGGGCGACTCCTACTCCAAGGCCCACGCTCATTGAGCGTTTACTTTGGGCAACAACTATACTCGCACAAAAAGTACAAGAGATTATTACAATTTAATTGTACTAAAAGACTATATTGACAACAAAGAATTGAAGTTTCACAGCTTTGGATCGTCGGGGTCTTGTTGTAGCTCAGCAGGAAAGTCTCGTTAGCAGCACGCCTTCAAGCCCCTTGAGGGTGCCTCCATCACTGCCGGATCCGCAACGTGGATCAGCTCCGAAACAGTCTTCGTCTATCCACTTGAGGGTGCCTCCAACCTCCTGGAGGGTGCCTTCAATGCCGTCTGAGGCGTCTCAGCACTCCATGAGGGTGCCTCCAGCTTCGCTGCGCGCACTCCTCAGCCTTTACACCCGAGGCGCCTCCTAGCTCCATGGAGGGCACCTCGGGTACTGTTCATCCGAGACAAAGCTTGCTCCTTTATCCCTGCAAGATATGTTAGTCCCAAAAATATCCTGTAACACAAAGTTAGCATATAATAATAACATGAATATAAAAGTTTGATAGCCACTGGACTGTCCGGTTCTAACTTCGAATTTTCGACCCGAAAACCCTAGGTCGAACCGACGCTTACTGTTCCCTCTTCGAGGAACGCGTCCTCACCTACTCCACTCAGGAAAGTATACCTATTACCAGACTGGTCCTCCAAACAGACTGGACTTTTGCTCAATACCTGAGTCTTCAGGTCTTTCTGCTAGACGTCCGCTCCACGACCTGTCCAGACTTCCACCTGGTTCGCGACACCAGGATTTCAACCTAGGGTTACCCCCCCTAGGTTTTTTCCCCAAAGCTTTGACCCGCCAAGACTTTTCACCTAGGGTTACCACCCCTAGGACCTAGGGTTATCGCCCCCCTAGGGTTTCCCTTTGCCTAACCGCAGCTAGGACTTTTCCTTACCTAAGGTTACCACCCTCTAGGGTTTTCTGCCTGCCTAACCACAGCTAGGACATTTGCCTAAGTACACTTACGACTTTCCTGCAAACTCATTCACACATGTTAGATAACAAGACAACTTAACTTTGAACCATTTGACATAATCAAAACACAGGTTCAATCGTCGGATGCTTCCCGCACCAAGAATCTCCCCCTTTTTGATTATGACAACACAGTTCAAAGTTAAGTAAAAATAATAAATAAAGAAATTTTAAACATGAGCATAAATGTAATGAAACTTATGTTATGCTCCCCTTTCATTTTGTTTAAATTCTTAATTTGCTTAACTTTAAATTTTCTCTCCCCTTTTGACATAAATCAAAAATAAAAAGTAGAGAGAAAAAATGAAAAATATTCTATGTAATTCTAAGCTTCCCCTGAAGAGTAGCACTTAACTAAATTTAGCTTTGAAAATACTTAGCTAATTTAGAGATGCTTTGAAAAATATTTAATTTTTTCAACAAAAACTTAGATAAACTCAATTTTTGGCTTTAAAATGGTTGTGTTGATAAAACACCTTGCTAAATAGCTAAGTTTAGAAAACATTTTAATTAAATTTAATGTTTAGTTTTGAAAATTACTTAGTTAAAACCTTAGCTGAAAGAGAGTTTAATAAACTCTAAGGTTTGAAAAAAAAACTTAGTTAAATTTTTGCTTTAAAAACACTTTTATCAAAATCTTAGCTAAACTTTTGAAGATAATTATTTTGTTAAGTATTTAGCCTTAAAAAGACTTTGAGAATTTTAATACTTAGCTTCAACCGTAAAGGTTTTGAAGAAGGACTTACTTAAAAGTACTCAACTTAAAATAGATTTTGATAAAAACTTTAGCTTAAAAAATATTTTGATAGAATCTTAGATTTAAAGTTAAAAACTTAACTTAAAAAAATATTTTCTTATAAAAATGCTTAGCTAAGTAAGTGATTTGAAAAATACTTGAGCAAATACTTAGTTTTTGTAGATAATTTATTTTTCATTCTTTAAAAAAAATTGAAATTTTGAATATTATTTTTTAAAAAAAAACTTAGCTCGACTCCCTTCACTCCCCCTTGATTAATGCCTTGAGGATTCTAGAGTCCAAGCATGTAATTAAAAAAATAGTTATTTTATATTTTCCTAATTTTTCATCTCACACATTTTAGGTTATCAAGTATGTTAAGCTTATGAGTGAGTGTGAGATGGAGTTAACTTTATTTTAATTTTATCAAAATTTAAGAAAAATATTGAGATTTAGAATATAAATTTAAATTTTCAATGAGTTTGAATATTAAAAAAATGAGTAAACATTTAAATTTTTGAAGATTTTGAAAGTATATTTAAAAACGTTTGAAATGATAATCTTAAGCATGAGTTGAAAATTAATTAAGATTTTTGAACGTCTAAGAATTAATCATTTTTAAAAAAATAATTATAATAATTAAGATTTTTGAACTTTTACTAGGATTGAGATAATTGACTTTTTGAAATTAATTATGATAATTATAATGATTTGAAAGTAATGATCAGTTTGAAAATATTTATAGAATTAAGTACGATTTTAAATTTAATTATGATTTTAAAATTAATTATAATATTCAGTAAGATTTTGAAATTAATTACGATTGTAAAATTAATTATAAAAATTAAGTAATATTTCGAAATTAATTATGATTTTTAAAATAATTATGAAATTAATTATGATTTTTAAAATAATTATGAAATTAATTATGATTTTTTAAATGTTTTGAAGATTTTGAAAGTATATTAAAAAACGTTTGAAATGATAATCTTAAGCATGAGTTGAAAATTAATTAAGATTTTTGAAAGTCTAAGAATTAATCATTTTTAAAAAATTAATTATAATAATTAATATTTTTGAACTTTTACTATGATTTAGATAATTGACTTTTTGAAATTAATTATGATAATTATAATGATTTAAAAGTAATGATCAGTTTGAAAATATTTATAGAATTAAGTATGATTTTAAATTTAATTACGATTTTAAAATTAATTATAATATTCAGTAAGATTTTGAAATTAATTATGATTGTAAAATTAATTATAAAAATTAAGCAATATTTCGAAATTAATTATTATTTTAAAATTAATTATGAAATTAAGTAAGATTTCGAAATTAATTATGATTTTTAAAATAATTATGAAATTAATTATGATTTTTAAAATAATTATAAAATTAATTATGATTTAAAATAATTATGATTTTTAAAATAATTATGAAATTAATTATGATTTTTAAAATAATTATGAAATTAATTATGATTTAAAATAATTATGCAATTAATTATGATTTTTTAAATAATTATGAAATTAATTATGATTTAAAATAATTATGAAATTAATTTTGATTTTTAAATTAATTATGATTTTTAAAATAATTATGAAATTAATTATAATTTTTAAAATAATTATAAAATTAATTATGATTTTTTAAAATAATTATGAAATTAATTATGATTTAAAATAATTATGAAATTAATTATGATTTTTAAAATAATTATGAAATTAATTATGATTTTTAAAAATAATTATAAAATTAATTATGATTTTTTAAAATAATTATAAAATTAAGATTAAAATTAATTAAATTAAATTTATTAAATTGATTAAATTAAATTAAGGTTGATTAATTAGATTAAATTAAATTGGGTTAAATAAATTTGACTAAGTCATCCTAGGTCCATCTCATCCGATTCTAAGATGTCAATCAGGGAATCTTGTATGTTGTTGTGAGATAGTTATCTTTAGATTTAGGTTATGTCTAACGATTAATTTACATTTGAGTTAGACTTAGGTTTTTCAATTAGTCAATTAAATATACATTTCAAAGATTGACTTCCAGGCTATGGCGAGACACTAGGTATTCTTGGGTATGGGATCATCCACCACTTCTAGACAAAGTCTTTCAAAGAAATTATATAGTTAATTTTCTTATTAAAACCCCTAGGTTTAATAGTCAAGTGTAAATCACACTTGGGTCCTTAAGCTAGCCTAATCTAAGCATTTATATAAAAATAGTAAAAGCAATCATCAAACAATTTTAAAAACAATCATTCTATTGGTTTCTTCTAGATCATAGCCTCGATATAGTCTATCAAGGTAGTGGATCTGATCCTTGGGGTCCCAATATAGTCCAAGTCCAACTTGATTAACCAAGTTCGACTTGGGGACCTATGCTTGGATTATGTTTCTATTTGATCTATTGATAATTAACAAATACGATTTGAATTTTTGTTTACGCTTAAATCCAAGTCCGGATTTATTGTAAATGGCTCTTTGTTTTCCGAGAATCAGATTAAGATTCTTGGAACCCAACGTGAACCGTTCCAATGTGTCTTTAAGTTCTTTAACTTAAGTTTTCAAATTGAAATTTTCTTCCTTAAGTTGTTGGACTTGGGTTGAGCTTCCAATTTGAACTGGCTTAGCCAAAGAACTCGAGTTAGTCACTTCCTTAAGGGTTGTTACCTCCTTTTGGAGTGACTTGACCCGGACGTTGGATTTAGCTAATATCTTTAACAAATAAGAAACTAAATTTTCTAAATTAATACCAGAAATAAGAGAGCTTACAGTGGGGTTAGGTCCTTTGGAAACGGATACGGATCCGTGACTTCGCTTGGACTCGATTTCGGACTCGATTTCGACAATATTTGCTTGTACCGGTAGAGCGAGAAAGCTTGCTTGTTCTGTTAGGACCTTTGTGTTCGGCTAGAGGGGGGTGAATAGCCTTTCTTTCGCTTTTGACCTACAACTTGTTAGTGGAAGATAAAGGAAACAAATGAACAAGTATGAAAATAAAAAGGCAATGCTAACTCCCTTTGTTTACTTGGTCTCCACCTCCTTGAGGTGACTAATCCAAGGCGCACACACCCACACAATGAAGTTCCACTATAAACTTCTCCTTCTCGAATGACAATCGAAGGTGGAGAAACCCTTACACAATCTCCTCTTCCTTTTACAAAGTGAAAGTTAGGATCAGAAGGAAGAGTATGAGTATCTGTAGGCTTGAGGATTACTTGATGAGCACTTTTTCGGTTTTAGAACAGTTGGTTATCTCCAAGCTCTAAGAATTGCTTTTATAGTTTTCCCGACATCAGTCGACTGATATACCTATCAGTCGACTGATGGACTTTAACGGCACTAAAGATTTGACGAGATTTTGAGCCGCCACTTCATAACAGTCATCTACCAGTCGACTGGTACTTGCCTCCAATTACTCTGGCGACATTCTGTCCATTCTGTGCCTTGGTACCAGTCGACTGGTATAAGTACCAGTTGACTGGTACCTTATACTTCTGAAATTTACAGCAGTTTGTACCATCTCAGTTTTACATTATTTTATACACTTGAATTTACTTCCTTAGCTTAGACTTCAAGCCTCCAAGCACCTTCCCTCAGCCTTACGCCCCTAGGATGCTTCTGTCTCCACGACTCCTCATCCTTGCGCTTGCCTTCAAGGGCTACCTTTGGCTCCATCATGCTAAGTCTCCTTTTTGCCAATAGATCGCACCTCCGAATCTTTCCTTGCCAAAACTTCATACTTGGTCTTTTCTTTGTATCTGCTCACTCAATACTTATGTTAGATCACAATTAATGCCTAGCTTAAACTATTTTAACCAAACATCAACAATGAGTAATGTCTTGAGCAGGATTGCTCCAACAATCTCCCCCTTTTTGATGTTTGGCAAAATGTGTTTAAGTTAGGTCTTTAAATATACAACATCTAGAAAGTATGATGATATTCACGAAGCATAAGCATACAAAATATCTTCATATAACATGAATCATGAATGAAGCATAAGCATACAAAATATCTAACTTAAGATATCCACATCTCTCCCTTTTTGCCACACAAAACAAAAAAAAAGTACAACTCCCCCTTAATCCATGATATCGTCTAAGAGTAAGTGATAGGAAGAAACAAATGACAGATAATAAAAGAGGACATATGCGAATATAAAGGAGCTTACAAACCAGCAAGAAAGAGAAAAAGAAGCAGTAATGAAAGCAAATAAGCACTAGTCACATAATGTCATAACACCAGGCGTCCATCATAGTCAGGAAGCTAAATGTTCGAGATGAACAGAATATAGCACTGTCGAAGCCAAAACACATCTCGACACTAACACACAAAGAAAACCAGAATCATAGTCCTAGTGATCATCACTGGGAGGAGGTGGAGGAGCCTGGTATGTCAGATCCCAGCGCTGCAGCATCGCATACATATCCGCCTGACGCTGCTGAGAAGCAGTCCAATCCTGCCGAAACCCCCGAAACTCCTGAAACCCCTGGCGTACTGTCTCCTCCAGCTGAGTCAATCGAGCCTCGACAGTCAAAGGGGCTGGATGCGGTGCCAATGCAGGAGGAGGTACGTCAGCCTCCTCAGCGTCAGAATCATCCGCCTCCTGAGCACGCCATACCATCTCCCCCTGGCGTCTCTCAATACCTGCAAGAGACAACTGGCGGGCCCCAATTTGATCATAGTCCTTAGATAATTGATGCAGTTGACCCCTCATGACATCGAGACCCCGAGAAGCAAAGAAAGACGTCAGGATGTGACAGTAAGGCATGTACAACTTCTCATTAGCCGGTGCTCCAAAGCATACATCATGACCAGATGGGGCAGCCGAATCTTGGCTTACCCCCGAGTGACTATAGGTAAGATACACCCAATAACAACCTTATAAAGGATGTTGCTGCGGGCAGACATACGGGTAGCATTGAAGATGCGCCGCAGAGGAGCTCGGGGGGCATTGAAGTAATACTGATGTATCACTTCAATGGACAAATGAGAGAGTGAATCGGTGAATGGCTCAACAACTGTAGGAAAACACGTAAAGGAGCTCTCAGAAGCCCGACACTCTAGAAAAGACTGGAGAATGTTGGGAGTGAACTCAATATCGACACAACCTACACGAGATACCCATGTATGACCTCCACTACCTCTAGGATGCAAATTGGTGTAGAATTCCTTACACAAATCCAGATTGACTAAATGCGTGCAATGCACTAACTTATCTAAACCAAAATACTGAATGATCTCCATGACATCTGGTACAATTGTAGTAAAATAGGTCTGATTCAGATACCGACAGGGTATCATAGCGAAATCAGTAGCCGCAAATCGTTGTCGTGCAGCTTCGGATCGGAATCGATCCCCCGAGGGAACGGGAGCAGACTGCCGGGAGGTTCCCTCACCAGCCCTGCGTTTTTGCCTAACCCTAAATGTGGCAATGCAATGCATATGATCCAAAAGTAACTCCAAAACAGGGAGAAGAGCACAGAAATACAGCAAAAACAGCAAGGTATTAGGGTTAAATCACACTTGATCTTGAGAAAAGATGAGGGAGAAGGATTACCTTCGTTCCATAGCCACGAAATCAAGGAAGAACCGAGGAAGAAGGAGGTGTGGTGAGGACACGAGCCGACTGGCGGTGAGAGGCCGCAGGAGAAACAAAATGAGCAATGAGGGAAGATGAGGACAGATCGAGAAAGAGAAGGAGGTTTAAGCGGCCGGAGAGGACAAGAAACGGCGACGAGCCGCGCTGGAATCCACGCGGCAGCAGGCGGCAGATGAAACTAGGGTTTCCATCGGGCCACCTGTACGCGGAAGGATATATAAAAACGCGAGTACCAGTCGACTGATGCTTCAATCAGTCGACTGGTGCCTAAAATAGAAACCCACAGAATCATTCTGTTCGCAAAAGTCACTGTTACCAGTCGACTGGTACCTGAACCAGTCGACTGATACCAATTCTGGCCTTATTCTGCCCCGAATTTCAGAAAGCTACAGATAATTATACCAACCTCCAAAAATTCTCAAATTTGGTGGAGAAGTATATTTGAACCTTGTCTATTCGGGAAAAATATGTATAAAAATATGTCTACCATAGATCCCGAGATTGACACATGCTTTAACACTAGTTAGATTATGTAGTATATCGTTGAGTGAAAGTCCCAATTTGAACTTCCCTATAGGTGTTGTACCTATATTAGAACAAAGCTTCTTTCTTACACCTCTTTATATGGTATTTACCATATCATCTTAAATTTCATACAATAGGTTATGATACTTGTATTTGAAAGAAATATCCAATCATGTTCAAAGAGCTATGTACACATTAATTGTGCATAAGCCTTTCCAATGATTGGTTCACTTAAGGATCAATGTGACTAGATGTCATATTGGCCCAAAGTCATGTATCATGACAAACATGTTGAACCAAAGACATCATCCTAAACATCTCACATGGTATCTAATTGAAGAAATACACAAGCAAGGCTCCTTAGGGCTATGTGAGATAAAAAAAAACATAATGTGATGTAAAAACATGCGATGCTATACCCACTATTCTACAAGACACATACCAAGTTCCCTCCTAATAGAGGTGAACTCTACTTCGGGTAAAGGCTTGGTAAAAATATCGGCAAGATTAGATTGAGATTCAACATAAAGTAGTTCAATGTCTCCTCTTGCCACATGATCTCTAATAAAATGATGCTTCACCTCAATGTGCTTTGTCCTAGAGTGGTGCACCGGATTTTTGGTTAAGTTGATGGTGCTAATATTATCACACAACACCTTAACTTTGGAATAGTGACACTCATAATCTTCTAAAGTATGCATCATCCAAAGCAATTGAGCTACACAACTACCCATGGCCACATACTCGGTTTCGGTTGTGGATAAGGTCACACAAGGTTGTTTTCTACTACTCCAACTTACAAGGGAAGGTCCAAGAAATTGACAACCACCGCTAGTACTTTTTCTATCTAATTTACAACCCGCATAATCGGAATCGGTATACCCAATCAACTCAAAATTCCTAGTCCGAGGATACCAAAGACCTACATTAAGGGTACTCTTGATGTATCTCAAAATTCTCTTTACCGCTACTAAGTGTGATTCTTTGGCACATGATTGGTATCTTGCACACATTCCTACGGCAAATATTATGTCCGGTCTACTAGCGGTTAGGTATAGCAAACTACCAATCATGCTCCTATATAGTTTTGGATCAACTAATTTCCCTTCTTGATCACTATCTATCTTGGTATTAGTCCCCATAGGAGTAGATGCTCCTTTAGCATTTTCCAACCCAAATTTCTTAATAAGTTCTTTAGCAAATTTGGTTTGGTAAACATGGGTTCCTTCGCTAGTTTGCTTGACTTGTAATCCCAAAAAGAAACTCAATTCTCCAACAAGACTCATTTCAAACTCACTTTCCATGTGTTTGATAAAGTCATGAAGAAGTTCATTATTTGTTGAACCAAAAATGATGTCATCAACATAGACTTGTGCAACAAAAATTTCCCCATCCTTAGACTTTAGAAATAATGTTGGGTCAATTGTTCCTCTTCTAAAGTCCTTGGAGATTAGGAAGGATGAAAGTCTCTCATACCAAGCCCGAGGTGCTTGTTTTAACCCATATAATGCTTTCTTAAGCTTATAAACATGGTTTGGGCAATCTATATTTTCGAATCCGGGTGGTTGCTCTACATAAACCTCTTCCTTAATGAAACCATTTAAGAAAGCCGATTTTACATCCATTTGGTGGAGTTTAAAACTCATGTAAGCGGCATATCCTAATAATATTCGGATGGACTCTAACCTAGCTACCGGAGCATAGGTTTCATCATAATCAAGTCCTTCCACTTGATTGAAACCTCTAGCTACCAACCTAGCCTTATTTCTAGTGACTCTCCCTTGATCATCCAACTTATTTCTAAAAACCCATTTTGTTGTGACGATTGTACTCCCATTAGGTCTTGGAACCAACTCCCATACATCACTCCTTTCAAATTGGTTCAACTCTTCTTGCATTGCTAAAATCCAATCCGTATCAAGTAAAGCATCATCAATTGTTTTTGGTTCAAGTTGTGATATTAGAGCAATTTGACTAGTATGATCTCTAAAGTAGGATCTAGTCCTTACCCCTTGTGCCACATCTCCAACTACTTGATTAATAGGATGATCTTGATGGTGCCTTAAGGTCCTTGGGGTAATGGAATCATCATTTTTGGAAGTATCATTGTTTACATTGTTTCTTTCATCATCCGAACCATCTCTTTCTCCCCCTAGATCAATACCCCCTAATTGTAGATTTTGCATTTCTTGAGTGATGTTTTGATTATTTTCAATTATATCCTTGTCAATAGAGGATTTTCTAGGATAAGTCCTAGTAGACTCATCAAACTCAACATTAGACGATTCCTCAACCATTTGAGTCTTTTTGTTGTATACTCTATATCCTCTACTAGTGGATGAGTATCCAACTAAAATTCCCTCATTAGACTTGGGCTCAAATTTCCTAAGTCATCTTTGGTATTGAGAATATAAACCTTACAACCAAAGACCTTAAAATAGTGAATTGTAGGAATTGTGCCATTCCATAATTCAAATGGTGTTTTCCCTAAAAACTTATGAATCAAAACACGATTTTGGATATAACATGCGGTATTAACCGCTTCGGCCCACAAATAGCTAGGTAGGGAGTATGCATTGAGCATGGTCCTAGCCGCTTCTTGTAAGACCCTATTTTTCCTCTCCACTACACCATTTTGTTGAGGTGTTCTTGAGCAAGAAAATTCATGTTTATAACCGTTATCCAAACAAAATTTAGAAAAGTTTAAATTCTCGAACTCTCCACCATGATCACTCCTAATTCTATCAATTTTGATGTTCTTTTCATTTTCTACCCTCTTGGTAAACCCTATAATAGTTTCTAAAGTTTCCCCTTTGTGTTTTAAGAAATGAACCCAAGTATATCTAGAGTAGTCATCTACTATTACCAAACAATATTTGTTACCCGTTAAAGAGGGTGTTCTATGACAATCGAAAAGATCCAAATGCAATAATTCTAATGGTAATGAAGTGCTAGTTAAGGTTTTACCTTTATGTGATGACATTGATTGCTTACCCTCTTGGCATGCATCACATAGTTTATCCTTGATGTACTTGATTTTTGGTAGCCCCTTAACTAGCTCCATCTTGGCTACCTTGGCTATGTTCTTCATGTTGATGTGTCCAAGTCTTCTATGCCATAGCCATCCTTCTTCTTCTTTTGACATCAAACACTTAATAGAGGGGTTAGAAGCATATGAAAGATCAACATAATAGAGATTTGCCTTTCTAAATCCTTCTAGCATCACATTCTCAAGATTCTTGTGTTTAACTATACACTTATTTGGGTGAAACTCTACATTATATCCGGCATCACATAGTTGGCTAACACTAAGCAAATTAAATCTCATATTTTTAACCAACAAGACTTTATGAATGATAATTGTGGGTGATACCTCGATTGTACCTTTACCTATAATCTTGAGCTTCCCACTATTCCAAATGATACCGTTCCTTTCTTTATATAGTTTATTGTGGAGAACTTGCTCACATCACCGGTCATATGTCTTGAGCAACCGCTATCCACAATCCACATACTTGCATCCTTTTTCTCTTCTACCTAGACAACATAAAACACACAATTCTTTGGTACCCATGCACTTGATTCGGAAATATCATTCAAATATTTCTTAGGCACCCAAGCTTGTCTTGCCTTCCTTTAGCATTCTTCTTAACATTGTTTCTATCACTTCTAGTGCCATTAATTAGAGACATGTATGCAACTTCCTTTTCTTTAGGTCTATATCCTATACCGGCTTTGTTGTAAACGGCTCTTTGGTCTCTAATGATCATATCTAAGTATTTGGATCCATTTGTAAACTTCTCTAGACATGCTCTTAACTCAATCACATCATTCTTCAATTTTTCGTTTTCTTCCTTGAGCATGCTTGACTCACTAGATGAACATGCATCAATTTTAATAAGCTTAAGCTTTCCCTTCAAGGTTTTTACCTTAGATTGTGATTTAACAAAAGCATTTTTGAGATGAGCAATAGTTTTGTAAAGAAATTCTACTTTGGGAGATTCTTTTACCTCATCATCATCACTTGATGATGATTCATCACTTGATTCCTCTTCATTTGATGACTCCTCTTCACTTGACACCTCCTCTTGACTTGATTCATCTTTGCCCTCTTCAAAAGCCATAAAGGCCATATGTCGAGTAACATGGCATAGCTCATCTTCATCCGATGAGTCAATGCTTGGTGTATCCCATGTAGCTTGGGCCATCATGGCTTCCTTCTTTTTCTCCTTTTTCTTCTTCTCCTTTTCTTCTTTCTTCTTTAATTCCGGGCAATTCGGCTTGATGTGTCCTTTCTTGTTACATCCATAACAAGTGACATTAGTATTAAAGTTTGAACTTTGACTACTCTTACCTTTTGAGGGTTGAAACATCTTCTTCACATCCTTTCTTGTGAATTTTCTTGATCTTCCCATCATCCTTTTGACATAGTGAGCCACTTCACTTGCCGACATTTCATCATCACTATCCGATGATTCTTGCTCAGATTCGGATGATGAGGATTCCACCTTCTTTTCCTTCTTTTTTTTCTTTTCCTTCTTCTCTACAACAAGAGCCATACCTTTCTCTTTTGAAACCGCATTAGCTTGCTCATGAAGTTCAAATTCGCAAAATAATTCATCAAGTTTAACTAAAGAAAGGTCTCTAGAAACCTTATACGCATCAACCATTGAGGCCCATAAGGTGGTTCTAGGAAAAGATTGAAGAACATACCTTACTAGGTCCCTATTGTCAATTTTCTCACCTATAACATGAAGACCATTTACTATTTCCTTGAATCTACCGTGCATTTGACTTACGGTTTCATTTGTCTTCATAGTGAAGGTTTGAAGTTGTCCCAACAAAAGATCTCTCTTGGCCCTTCTTGACTCGCTTGATCCTTCATTTAACTCAATGAGTTTCTCCCAAAGCTCCTTGGCGGAATCGAAAGGTCCTACTTTGCTTAGTTGCTCCTTTGAAAGTCCACATTGTAGGGTTGTTGTGGCTTTTGCATTAGCTTGGGCCTTCTTTGCCATCTCCTTTGTCCACTCCTTGGTAGGAAGAGGTGCTCCCGATCCATCCTTCGGCTTTTCAAACCCATCTACAACACTAAACCAATTCTCAATATCATTCATTAAATAGTATTCCATTCTACCTTTCCAATATGCAAAGTCATTGCCATCGAAGAAGGGTGGTCTAGCGGTGCTATATCCCTCTTGAAATGCCATTTCGATGCTTCGATTGACGATGAGTTCTTCCGATGCGTTCCTTGCTCTGATACCAATTGTTAGGACCTTTGTGTTCGGCTAGAGGGGGGGTGAATAGCCTTTCTTTCGCTTTTGACCTACAACTTGTTAGTGGAAGATAAAGGAAACAAATGAACAAGTATGAAAATAAAAAGGAAATGCTAACTCCCTTTGTTTACTTGGTCTCCATCTCCTTGAGGTGACTAATCCAAGGCGCACACACCCACACAATGAAGTTCCACTATAAACTTCTCCTTCTCGAATGACAATCGAAGGTGGAGAAACCCTTACACAATCTCCTCTTCCTTTTACAAAGTGAAAGTTAGGATCAGAAGGAAGAGTATGAGTATCTGTAGGCTTGAGGATTACTTGATGAGCACTTTTTCGATTTTAGAACAGTTGGTTATCTCCAAGCTCTAAGAATTGCTTTTATAGTTTTCCCGACATCAGTCGACTGATATACCTATCAGTCGACTGATGGACTTTAACGGCACTAAAGATTTGACGAGATTTTGAGCCGCCACTTCATAACGGTCATCTACCAGTCGACTGGTACCAATACCAGTCGACTGGTACTTGCCTCCAATTACTCTGGCGACATTCTGTCCATTCTGTGCCTTGGTACCAGTCGACTGGTATAAGTACCAGTCGACTGGTACCTTATACTTCTGAAATTTACAGCAGTTTGTACCGTCTCAGTTTTACATTATTTTATACACTTGAATTTACTTCCTTAGCTTAGACTTCAAGCCTCCAAGCACCTTCCCTCAGCCTTACACCCCTAGGATGCTTCTGTCTCCACGACTCCTCATCCTTGCGCTTGCCTTCAAGGGCTACCTTTGGCTCCGTCATGCTAAGTCTCCTTTTTGCCAATAGATCGCACCTCCGGATCTTTCCTTGCCAAAACTTCATACTTGGTCTTTTCTTTGTATCTGCTCACTCAATACTTATGTTAGATCACAATTAATGCCTAGCTTAAACTATTTTAACCAAACATCAACAATGAGTAATGTCTTGAGCAAGATTGCTCCAACATGTTCTTCTTCATCGGATTCGGATTCGTCTGATGACTCGGACCATGTTTCCTTCAACACCTACCTTCTTCATTGCCTTTGGTTTGGACAATCCAACTTGTAGTGCCCCTTCTGGTTACAGCCATAGCAAGTAACTTTAGTCTTGACCTTCGTGTTCATTTGAGTTACCTTTTCCTTTTTCTTGCATATCTTCCAAACCAGTTTCACGAGCTCAGCGGTAATTTCATCGTCATCATTGTCTGAGTCTGGTTCTTCTTCTGACTCCGGTTCGGTTCTACGTCTTGCTTTTGGTTCGCGCGCTCTACTTGTATCTGTAATCAAAGTTATACCCTTCTCAACCGATTGAGCGTTAATTTGTTCATGCAATTCAAATTCAGCAAACAATTCGTCTAGTTTAATTAAAGATAGATCCTTAGATACCTTGTAAGCATCTACCATGAATGCCCACAAGGTATTCCTCGGAAAGGCATTTAGGACGTACCTTAGGATGTCGCGGTTCTCCACTTTCTGTCCGATTGCGTGGAGTCCGTTGAGAAGATCTTGTTGACGGGCATGGAGCTGGCTAGCCGTCTCACCTTCCTGCATTTTAATATTATATAATTTATTAAGTAGTAAGACACGCTTACTTACCTTTGTATCGGGCATGCCCTCATGCAACTCGATCAGCTTTTGCCACAATTCTTTGTCGCTCGAGAACGGGCTGACGTGGTTCAGCTCCTCCTTGGTTAAGCCGCACTGAAGTGTACAGGTTGCTTTGGCATTTGCTTCTAACTTCTTTATCAGAGTTGCATCCCAGTTTTCGCACGATATCATTTTGTCGTTGCCATCAGTTGGGAGTTCAAGACTAGTCTTGACGATCATCCATACTTCGAAATGAGTCTGAAGGTACGACTCCATTCGGCCCCTCCAGTAGCCGAAGTCTTCTCCGGTGAAGAGTGGAGGTCGAACTGTACTATAGCCTTCTTGAAGAGCCATAGAAACTTGCACAAGGAAAACAACAAAAAGAAACTTGTCCCAGGAATTGATCCTAGATTAGTAGTGTGGGGTAAAAGAAAAACTAACACGCGATCTCGAGTGGTGTTGCACCAACTTCGAGAAAAATTTGATTACGAGAAAAAATCGAAGGGCGGCAAGAATACTAATTCCGATCGACTCCGAAAAACTAAAAATCGCCACGAAAAATGTGCTTGACTGGTGGTTGACCAAATCGAAGCAACCCCGCTCTGATACCAATTGTTGGATCGAGATGCACTAGAGGGGGGGAGGGGGTGAATAGCGCTCGTGGCTTTCACTTTTCGTATTCGAAAAACTTTAGAAGTAAACGTAGCGGAATAATAAAGCACAACACAAAGAGACACCAAGATTTACTTGGTTCGGAGCCTGGGGCGACTCCTACTCCAAGGCTCACGCTCGTTGAACGTTTACTTTGGGCAACAACTATAATCGTGTAAAAAGTACAAGAGATTATTACAATTTAATTGTACTAAAAGACTATACTAACAACAAAGAATTGAAGTTTTGCAACTTCAGGTCGTTGGGGTCTTGTTGTAGCTCAGCAGGATCGTCTCGTTAGCAGCGCGCTGAAGAAAGATTTCTTGGAATGTGTTAATACAAGCTGCTGGTCGAGACTGCCTTATAAAGGCTGTTGAGGGCGCCTTCAAGCCCCTTGAGGGCGCCTCCATCACCGCCGGATCCGCAGCGTGGATCAGCTCCGAAACAGTCTTTGTCTATCCACTTGAGGGCGCCTCCAACTTCCTGGAGGGTGCCTTCAATGCCGTCCGAGGTTCCTCAGCACTCCATGAGGGCACCTCCAAATTTGCTGCGCGCACTCCTCAGCCTTTGCACCCGAGGCACCTCCAAGCTCCATCGAGGGTGCCTCGGGTACCGTTCATCCGAGGCAAAGCTTGCTCCTTTGTCCCTGCAAGATATGTTAGTCCCAAAAATACCCTGCAACACAAAGTTAGCACATAATAATAACATGAATATAAAAGTCTGACAGTCATCAGATTGTTCGGTTCTGACTTCAGATTTTCGATCCGGAAACCCTAGGTCGAACCAACGTCTACTGTTCCCTCTTCGGGGAACGCGTCCTCACCTACTCCACTCAGGAGAGTATACTTGTTGCCAGATCGGTCCTCCAGACTGACTGGACTTTTGCTCAGCACCCGAGTCTTCAGGTCTTTCTGCTGGGTGTTCGCTCCACGACTCATCCAAACTTCCACCTGGTTCGCGACACCAGGATTTCAACCTAGGGTTACCGCCCCCTAGGATTTTTGCCCGAAGCTTTGACCCACAAAGACTTCCTGCCTAGGGTTACCACCCCCTAGGACCTAGGGTTACTGCCCCCTAAGGTTTTCCCTTTGTCTAACTGCAGTTAGAACTTTTCCTTACCTAGGGTTACCACCCTTTAGGACCTAGGGTTACCACCCCCTAGGGTTTTCTGCCTGTCTAACCGCAGGTAGGACTTTTGCCTAAGTACATTTAGGACTTTCCTGTAAATTCATTCACACATGTTAGATAACAATATAACTTAACTTTGAACCCTTTGACATAATCAAAACACAGGTTCGATCGTCGGATGCTTCCCGCACCAACACAAATCACCATATATTTACTATGTCAATCAGTTCCATGGCCCATATCTCATATCGGTATAATGATACTATCTCATGTGCCTCTAACACTCTATGAGTAACATTTATTATAGTGTTAGCCCATGAAATATAGAGCTCATTGGACTTCCAGGGCTTGCCCACTGAAAGGAGTTGAGTAGTGGGGTCCCTAATAAGATAGTACCAGATGTAAGGGAGCATAGCCCCTAGTCTCAGGGCAAGCTAGTTGGATTATATGCATGTTCATCTATAAGGGATCAAGGGGAGTCGAGCCCCTAGAATGGAGATAATCATATCGGGAAGTGATTTTAAAGCTAGTCGATCGAACTCAGGAGTTAGAGGGAGTCGAGCCCTTGGGGTTAGGAGAGTTTGACCAGAGAATAACTCCAAGTTGGTAGAGTGGGCCATTGAAGTGAAGGGAATATAGCCCTTGGGGTTAGGGGGGATCCGATCGACTGCTTGCATCTAAACTAATTGAGCAAGGCACTAAATCAGGGGGCACTAAGCAACTAAGTAGGGAGAGTTTGACGGGCAACGTGCCTCTGAACTGGGAGGATACTAGTTCGCTGGGAATCTAGCCCTTGGGGCCTGGATAATCTGATTGGCTAATCTCAACTGTGTTGACCCGACTAGACTTTTGACCACTACCTCTGTAAGATAATTAACCCTCAGATCCTACGTGGAGTGGTCCGATATTTCTCATATCAATGTGTTTATCTTTTTAATAACTTATCGTATTATACTTGATGCAGGATGGAATGATGAAACGTGAATGTGATGATGATGGATGTACTAGTTTTTGAGATTTAGGATGGAATGTGGTGGATTTTAACTATATGTGCTTGTTTTGGTGATGGAAGTGTCCCCGGAGCTATGGTACAGCGGCAGGGTATTCAGGTTGTCACCTAGGCACACACGGTTCTAACCCTAGCTATGACGAATTTATAAGATTTTTTTCCTCCAAATAGGACACGGAACTAAAGGATGCTGGGCTTCTAAGTTGCCCGCTGCGAGCGCTTCCCGATTTACCCTCGTGGTCGGTGGGAAACTTCTGTGGGGCTGGGCCAATCATCCCAGACTCAATGTTACCTAGCCTGATTAATCATTTGTTTTGATGATGGAAGTGATACTTATATTGTTTTTTAACCTTATTTGTTTTAACCATATTTATTTGAATGGTACTTTGTTGTTAAACGTGAATGTTATTTTGTTAATAAATGGATGTGTTTGTGAATGTTGAATATAATATAATTTGTGAATGTTGAATATATCATGGTGTTTGTAATGTAAACATGAATGAATCGTGGATGGTTTGTAATGTATTGTGAATGTTAAATGTGTATATGAATGTTATATTTAAATTTAGATGTAAACATGTAAACAATATTTAACTCGTGTAAATGAAGGGGCGCTGTTGAAATTTTAGCTAAACTTAGCGACATAATTTTATTCATGTGGTTAATTTAGCGATGAAATTTTAATTCTCGTCACTAATTTAGCGATGAAATTAAAATTCCAATTAGTGATTGAAATAAAAGTCAGTCACTAAATTAGCGAGTAACTCAAAATTTTCATCACTAATTTAACGATAGATTTTAGCCGCTAATGTAGCAATGAAATTTTATTTTGGTCGTTAAATTTAGTAATAGATTTTAATATTCATTACAAATTTAGCTACGGATTTTAATGTATTAGCGATGAAAATTTTTGCAATTGAATATTTTCATTGCTAATGGGCCATTAAATGCAATTAGTGATTAATTGGCGATAAAAATATCGATGACTAATCATTGTATTTCTTATAGTGCGGTCAGTCCTCGTGTATTTTTTTAATGCAAGGATTGAAAAAAAATTGGGTTTCTGAAGTTTTGATCGGCTTCATCCAGATCCGACGCAATGCTCAAATTGCTCTCAAATGTCGGCAGAATCATCAGTCCAAAAGACGAGAGGAACCTCCAAAATGCTTGTGCTAATTGACGTGTGAAAAAATCTGAAGTCTTTTGGTTAACGTAAGAATAGAACGTTCCGAGTTTCCAACTTTGTCCCTTCTTCCCACCTTCCAATTACATCAATTGCCTTCCAACCCTACTGCGACGGCGAAGCACCTTAACACCGGCCCCCGGGGAACTCTTTTGCAGCCTTGATAAAGAGAAGATGATGCACTATTTGATCTTTTAAAAAAAAAAATAACAAACTTGATCGGAGAAGCGTTTGATTACTAATTCGATGTTACAAGGTTTATTTATTATCAATCATTATGCATGGATTCATTATTCGCACAAGAGGAGGAGATTAAATTACATGATGGAGCAGCCGTAGGAGGGTTCGTCCTCGCACACGATCTTGTAGCACGGGTAGCCACCATAGTACATGGGTTGCGGCGGCACGGGATCTGCCATAGGTTGTGGTGGCGGCGGGGCGGCGGTCACGTGGCCGCATGAGCAGCAACGGCAGCACCCGTGGTGCGGCTCGTAGCAGGGGCACGGCTGGTAGCAGCAGGGCCACATCGGGGGCGGAAAAGCCCACATAGGAAATTTCAACACCACCTCCGGGGGCGGCGCCGGCTCCGGCTCCGGCTTGGGCTTAGGCGGTGGTTCGGGTGCCGGTGGAGGCGGTTTGGGGGCGGGTGGGGGCGGTTCGGGAGCGGGCGGGGGAGGTTCGGGGGCAGGCGGTGGTGGTTTTGGAGCGGGAGGTGGAGGTGGAGGTTCCGGGGCCGGCGCTGGCGGTTCGGGTTTGGGAGGGGGTGGAACAGGTTCAGGAGGGGGAGGAGCTGGTTCTGGCGGCGGTGGAGGTGGAGGTGGTGGTGGTGGTGGGTCTGGTTTTTTTATCTCGACGTCTTTGATCACTTTGTAGGCCATGCAGCAGAGCTTCTTGATGAAGCAGTCGGGGTTGAAGGGGCCGGAGACCGTGACGGTGTTCTTCTTCGCATCGTAGGCGATGGAAGTGATCTTGAATCGCTCTAAGAAAGATACACGGATTTCCATAAAAGAGAAAGTGATGAATACAATTGTGCCAACTTTGTTCATCAATACTCTTGAAACATAAGAAGCCAGAAACGCTTATATCCTTACTCTGGAGCTGGCACAGACTGCTCTTTATCTTCTTGGAGCAGCAGCAGCATTCGAGGTCGACCTTTATGATAATTGTGGCGATCTGCGAAAATTCAGAGCATCAACAAAATATGCTGCTTCGTGAGTCAAAAATTAGATACAGTTCGTTAGCCGATTGTGCATCTATCGATCAGAACATTATCGGATCAGAATTAAGAACTCCACAAAAACAAACAAACAGAGGAGCTGCGGAATTAAGTACCTTTTGCTCTTTCCCTGCCATCTCTTGCAAGATCTTAAATCTGAATTGAATCTGAGAGGATAGAAGAGGACGGGAGATGGCTCTGCTTTAATAGATTTTTTTTTTTTTAACTCATATAAATATTTTTAGCGGTTGCCAAACCTAATAGCTCTGGAATGTACCCTCACCTTTCTTGATGGAGTTCAAAGCATGATCATATAATTTTACCCTCATTGTAGCTCTCTGTTGTATTCGACATTAAAAATAGATTGAATTTGGGACCGCTTAATTCCCTGAATTATTTGTAGGCATTCAGAAAGAAATACTTTTTAATTGATTCTGATGGGAATAACTAAGGATTACTGTGATCTGGACCTGTACAATAGGATAGCCTTGCTTATGATTTGGACATCACCTTTGGCCTGTAATTGACATGGATCAGTTTGGCACCAAACGTAGCGCACTAACCTTGCCTAGTCAATAATCACTATATATAAAAGATCATTGCTGAGTAGGAATTCTGTTTGTTTCTAACTTTAAGTTACATCTTGAGGAGCTCCAACCCTGCTTCAAAAGCTCTTTAATGCAAATGGATGAGTACAAAAACAGGCTCTTATAACATACATGCAGACTCTTTTACCCCCTTGTTTTTTACTTAGCTTTAGCCATGCCAACTAGAATCACGTTACGTGTTTCCTTTGCCCATATATCTCAAAGTGAATGTGAATATTTATTACCTCATCGTTACTGGGCATCATCAGATAATCACCATGCGGTATGATTATTGTTTGGTAAACGATCAGATCCCTTAGTGACAAGGTAGACAGAGGCACCACAGCAGTTTCTTTAAAACTCAAAAGAGATATAATGACACAAAAACGTAGCTAAGACGCACCTCCAAAGGACTCCTAAAGTGACACATTTGGTACTACATCACTTTCTCATTTGTAAACAATCATTTTGAAACAATCAAGAGATATGAACAGAAGTATTGATGCTCTACCGCTGTCAAATAGTTTACACCATTGAAATCTTATGGCTTACCGAATGTGACAATGATAGGACTATTTTTTTTTCCAATAATTGAATTTAAGTCCTGAAATAAGGGAAGTTAAAAATAAATAAAACTAAAAAAAAATAGAAAAGGAAAATGGACGGATTAGATGCATAGGGAATTAGAGCTGGGCCATTGCAACCTTATCCACTTGAGAAGTATTGGATTGAAGGTATCTCCCAAGCATCCACGACATCCTACACAACAGAGACATGGCTCATCTCTCCATCTCCGCCCTTGCCAATGCCTTTCTTTTCCCCAAATCACATCTTCTCTTGTCTTCTCATCCTGCTCCTGCTCCGACGACAAGGAGAAGAATCACAAAACCGGGCCAAATCCATGCAAAGATGGGTATAGTTTAGCATGCATGAAAGGGCAACTAAATTAGCACTTTTTATGTCTTACAATTCAAGGTTTATTGTTTCGGGTATGCAGGTGGAGAGACGAAGCCTGGTAAGAAGAAGTTCATCACTAGGGAAGAAGAGCCAGATCAGTAAATTTGCTCCCTTTGTCCTCTAATATTTCTTTACCTAGATGCTCTATTTACTTCAATTCCAAAAATTACATGTTTTTTTAATGAGTTAACATTTATCTCAATTAATTGTGAAAAAGAAATAACACGTTGTAGGCAGAAAAACACAATTTTAGATTTGAATTTTTGCAGATATTGGCAAACAGCAGGAGAGAGGGAAGGAGAGAACCCCATGAGGACCCCCTTGCCTTATATCATAATCTTTGGTATGTCAACTCCTTTTGTTATCTTAGCCATTGCCTTTGCCAATGGCTGGATCAAGGTCCCAGTGAGGTGATGAGCATGAGCTGGAGTTGGAGATGAACCATGATATATATATAGTTGAATTATTTCAACTAATTCCAACAAGTATTGTCTCCAACATTGCTGGAGTTGGAGATGAACACTTAAGAAGATCATGTTTTGCTAAACTATGTTGTTCTTGTATATTTGAACCTTTCTTATTCATAACAGAACAAGAAAAAGGGAAACTTGTTTTCTGATCTTATTATGCAGTGCAGTCAATGTTTTGATACACTGGTGGTATAAAGAAGATTTGAGATTTGAAACATGGAGTCCGTGCGCCTTCTTATTGATGAATATTAACATGTATTCCATGTTTATTTGGAGGGAAAGAAATATGCAGAAAAGGGAAAGTGGACGGATTCGGTCCTCAATATTTACTTGGGATTCTGCCTTGTAAGTACTCAATTCGTCGGTACTCGTGACTCACACTAGTGAGTCTGTCACTTGATAAGGTGCCAGGAAAAAACTTCATGACTCCCTAAGTATTTGGCTAATTATTTGATGATCAATTATTAATTGATTCTATAATTTTTTTTTTTAATAATTTAAGGATAGATTATAAGAGATATCCGAAATAAACATTGATATGATGAATAATAAGGGGCCCCGAAGTCAAGTCAAAGTCAAAGAAGACGGGTGACATGGTGATCAAAGTCAAGGAGAGATCAACACTTGGAGCTAGCATGGTCAAATGCCTTGGGAAAGTGGCCTAGCCGATCGGACCAGAGGTCCAATTGGATCTTGAGTCCCTCAGAAACTATGAAACCCTGAGCTGCATTACCACCATTCAGAGTTGAGTCCTCTTGGTTACTCGGAGATAACTCGATCAATTATCTGACTGGATGATTTATCCACTCGAACCTATGGTATGATTGAATACGCTGGACAGATGGCCTGACCGGACTTTGTAGCCGAATGGAGAGGGCGAGCAGGGTTGAGTCCTCGAGAGAGGTATCATTCCATAGCTTACCCGACCTCGCCTACAAATGATATCCGATCGGACAACAGAGAGGGCTCGGTCGGCCTACCAGTAAAGCATATTAGGGATCTATCAACCTAATGGCCTAATATTCCTTTTTAATGTCTTATGTAACAGTTATCAGAGAAATAAAGGAATATTCCCTATGCATTCTTTACAAGGAAAGCTTCTATTCCATAAATCATAAAAGTGGTGGATCGATTTTTGGAAGTGTGTCGAATGTTCGGTCCTTTTCTGGAAATGTCTTGATATTCATGCACAGAGGAAAAGTAATTAATACTATAAAAGAGGGTCTCCATCTACATGCGTAGGGGCATTACATTACGCGAGGTTATGCATTCAGAATCCATTGTCTTCACTACTGTTCGTTGCATTCATTTTCCCGAGATCACCTATCTAACTTGAGCGTCGGAGTACCTATGCCGGGAATCCTTTCCTGGCTAAGTTGTTGACATTTTCCCCTCTACTTTTTGTTTTTGACACGCAGAAGCGCTCAACGTCACTATATTCCAGTTCATAGTCTTCTCATGGTCAATATCAGATCCACTTACTCAGCGCATCATCTTTTCCGATTTCAAAGACGATGAAACGTAATCATCTTTTACTATAATAAATAATTGTTTTCTACTCCCTCACTTCATATGACCTTCCCAATCCTTGTGATCTTCTAAACTCGTTCCAATTGATGACTTATAAAATTAGCATATATAGGCAGAATCATGGAAATGGTTAGATTGTCTCAATAACTCATAACATTAATTGATATGATATGTTGTGAGTCGCCCCAAAGGTTAGGTGGAGTAATAATTAAGGTGATGTGATAATTAAGTTCAAAATAAGGTGCAGCCAAAGTCAAAGTGTATGTATTTGAACAAACTTAGCTCCCCACCTCTCATGGGTAAAGCTCCCAGCATAAACCTGACCAACCCTAGAACCGGTTTAACCTCCAGGGCTCAGTTCCCCGCTTCTCATGGGCAAGACTCCTAACATTCATTCGATCGGCCCTATAGTCGATCGGGCATTCGGGGCTCAGCTTCCCACTTTTCATGGGCAAGACTCCCATCATAAACCCGACCTGCCCTAGAGTCGGTCGGATCTTCATCACTCAACTCCACACTTCTCATGGCCAAGGTTCCCTGTTGGGACCGATGTACCCGCTAGAGGGGGATGAATAGCGTTTCGTCACGCTCTTTGCGTCGTTTGCTTCGTCTTGATGATAATATGCAGCGGAAATACAATACAAGACTCATACAACGCTAACAAGTAGATTTACTTGGTATCCACCTCAAGATGAGGTGACTAATCCAAGGATCCACACACGACACGCTATCTCCACTATGAACAACTTCTTCTCGGTCGCAGCCGGAGGCGGAGAAGCCTCGTACAAACTCACACACAACATAAACACAAATACAAGAAGAAACCCTAAGAATACAAGTGAATACCCTTTCTTCTTGCTACTTGCTGTTGCCTCTTGAACATTGAAGATGCTCCTCAAGTGCCTTCAAGAACTGGCGTGAATGCTGGAGAAATCGCCGTGAGAATCGATGTAAGCTCGCTGGAAAAGATCGTAAGAATCTGCAGAGAAAACGTTCCGCAACAGCTATATCCTGTTCTCCCAAACGATTGAAATCAACCCCAATCGATTGTCATGCCAGCTCTGCACAATCCCAGCGTCCATCACCTGCATCCTGCGCAACGGTCGAATCTCAATCGATTGGTCAATCGATTGGGACAGTCTGAATTGATCGGTGGATCGATTCAGAAGCTTTCTGTTTTCTCACGATTGAGCAAGAACTCGCAGCTCCAATCGATCGACTTATCGATTGGAGATTCCCTAATCGATTACTCGATCGATTGGGAAGACCTCTGTGCTCGCGACTTATGCTCCCAATCGATCGACCAATCGATTGGGTCATTCCTTACTTCGCAGCACACTTCAATCGATCGGCTGATCGATTGGACCCTGGTTCAATCGATCGCTCGATCGATTGACCAGCTTGGACTTGACTCACACTCAAGTCCAAAATCTCCAACCCAACTCCTGGTCAATCGTGACCTGTTAGGTCTCCATGCCTAGCATTTGGCCACACCCAACCAACCTCGAACTAACCTTCTAGCCTCCTCCATCAACCTTGCGTCCCTCGGATATCTCTCATCCTTCACACCTTGCCTTCAAGAGCTTCCTTCGGCCTCATCCTAGTTGTTGGGTCTTCTTTGCCAAGTCATACTAGGACTTACCTTGCCAAGACCACATGCTTGGACTTACACCCTTTGCCAAGATTACACTTGGACTTTCCAATTGCCTGGCTCCTCACTAGGACTTTCTCCTTTGCCAAGATCACACTTGGACTTTCCAACTGCCTGGCTCCTCACCAAGACTTTCCACTTGCCTGGCTCCTCACCAGGACTTTCTCCTGCCTAGCTCCTCACTAGGACTTTCCAAATGACTAACATCCAGTTAGGAATTTCCTAGTCAAGTCTCCTGTCAACCTTGACCTAGTTGACTTGTATTCTCATCAACCTGGTCAACCCTTTGACCATCTCCATAACCGGACGATTGCTCCAGCAATCTCCTTATATTGTCAAATATCAAAACTCAAATCCTGACTCAAGCTTGACTCAACTCAAGCTTAGTCAAACTTGACCTAGGAAAATGCCCCAACAATCTCCCACTTTTGATGTTTGACAATACCTCTAAGTTAGGCTAAATCTTATAGTCTTAACCTCTTCTTTATACCAAGGCTAAATTCATAGCATTAACCTCTTCTTTATCACAAGGCTAAATCTCATAGCCTTAACCTTTTATTTATCACAAGGCTAAATCTCATAGCCTTAACCTCTTCTTTACACCAAGGCTAAATCCCATAGTCTTAACCTCTTCTTTCATGATAAGGTATGAATGAAGGTTTCCTTCATTCTCTCCCTTTCTCAGAGGGCAAACTCCCCCTGCTTGGGATGAAGGCCTAACTTAATCTTCCATTCTCCCCCTTTGTCACACATCAAAAACTGAAAACAAACTCTTCTCCATAAGAGTTAACTCTACGTTGTTTACAACCTCATATGTTGTTAACAACCCCACAATGAAGATCTCATATTCTCCATTGCCGCCAAAGCTCCCCCTTGAGCTCTACTTCACTTCACAATGCTCATCCTAGAGCATGGATCAACTTCCCAATGAAACTCTCATTCATTGTATTCAATGCTCCCCCTTGAGCAGTAATCTTCTTCTCAATGCTCATCCAAGAGTTTTTTTTTCACTTTACCAATGAAGGTCTGATCCCCTTCATTAATCCAATGCTCCCCCTTGAGCAGTAACCTACTCCACAATGCTCATCCGAGAGCATTTATCATCCTAGCAATGAAGATAACCAATCGTCCATTGTTCCCCAATACTCGACCCTGAATATTATCCATCATGAAGGTTTAACCCCCTTTCAAGGTCCTTGAAGATAAATATTCATGATTTCAAGGAGTAGTTCCCCCTAAAAACATGATTAAACTACTGTCATTGCACCAACAATGACTTGGAGCTCCTAAACAATTAGGAAAATCAAAACTTGAAGTTTTGAGGTTCAAAATTCAATAATGAAACTAAACCCCAACCTAAACTTCACCTAAATCTACCTTAACCAATCAATACTTGCTTTCATTATGAAAACTCTCCCTAACTGTATACAAGTGTTTTTCAAAGGGTTAGAAATGGTTAATGACCTTTGAAAACTAAAACTTGAAGTTTTAAGGTTCCAAAATTCGAAATTGAAACTAAACATCATCCTAAACTTCACTTTGATTTATCTTAACCAATCCATACCTGTTTTCATCAAGAAAACTCCCCCTAAATGTATACAAATATATTCCAAGAGATTTGGAATGGTTATTAGAACTTGAAATGACTTAATGTGCTGAAATCAGGCTTTTCCAGCCATAATCAGACTTCCCAATCGATTGAAGTTGGGACTCAATCAATTGAAGCTACTTCAATTGATCCATTGATCGATTCCGCAAGCTTCTGCTTGCAGAAATTTCCTCTGAATCGATCGACTGATCGATCCAACCTGGGTCAATCGATTGGTTGATCGATCCACTGACTCTCTGTTCACAGGAATTGGCTTCTCAATCGATCGACTGATCGATTAGAACCATCCCAATCGATCGACTAATCGATTGAGTTTCTGATTTCTCTGAAATTCAATTTCAGCAGACTTCAAAAACTCTCCAAAAATTCTACAAACCTCTAAAAATCATGAAAACTCATATAGACATTATTTAGAGTATATTCTATCAAGAAAAAATAGTTTTCTATAAAAATACTTCCTATTTTCTATGAAAATACTTCCTATTTTCAAAGATTGGCACAAATTTGAAAACTCTTGAAAACTTCAATGTTTTCTCCTAGTTTGTATCTAACTTTTCAATGATGAATACTATCAAAAGATAGTATTCACCAAGGTTTTCAAAAGCATTTTAAAAACATTTTAAAAGTCAATATCCAACCATGTTCTTTGGGCTCAATGCACATGACTTGTACATTAACTTTCCCAATAATTGAAAAACACATAACTATGTATTTTGATGAACCTAAAACTCAACAAAATGCACTAAATCAACATCTTGAGTTTTGTTCACCATCCTAACATCTCACTTGTATCTAATGTATACTAAAACACATAAAAGTCACCTTATGGTTGTTTGTGAGATGTATATTTGGTTTTGCCCTAAACTAAGGGATCATGCATAACTATCTAGGCATTATGAAACTTGTGATCATCCACTTAGGATATCACTTGGTGTCATCCCACTTGTTGAGATATTTACCATTTATAATAGATGTCATTTGTCCTTAATTGTAAGGAATTAAACATGATGCATGATATGTTATGACATACATCAAAAAGAAATAATTTTCAAAAGAAAATTTTCTATAACTACATGATGTATGTATGACATGACATGGTATTTTGTTTGTATTTTTCATAATAATCATGAATACAAAAATAAATATGATGTCATGACATGATGGACAAACAAAGCATAGTAAATTAGCATAAATAAAATACCTAGATTACCTATCTAAGTGTCCTTAAACCTTAGCTAATCTTAAAATTAAATCTTAGATTGCCTAATTTTATCACGAAATTGTCAAACCCCAACTTGACATTTCTTTAATCTCTTGATTTATTTATGTCAATTAAAATTAAGCACATTCCTCAAATTTTGACATATTTATCATTCCAAAGAAGTAATCACCTTATATTTTAAGCCCGGATTTGTCCTTGACTCCCTAAGAACATACCAAAATCCCAACTTGGTAGTTCATATGATTCTCCAAATTGTGCCAATTTAAGTTGGGAAACATAAATATCAATGGAAGCTCCAAGTTGTTCAATGAAAAATAAGTTCTAGCCAACAACATGGTCTAGCAAACTATTAGTAGGGGAGAGGAGGAAGTTAAACAATGTTGTTATTGATCGAAAGATACGCAACAAGCGTCATTGATTGAGATTTTTAGACGAGAGCATGGCTCGGGAAGAGGTGGCACAATAGCTTGTTTGTGGCAACTCTTCGCATCGACACTAGTGACTTCTAGGCACACTATTGGTAACGACGATGATGATGAGGGATGCATCGCGAGGGAAAAAGTGAAGGAGTTAGTGTTTGCAACTAAATGGAAGGTTTAAGCAGGAATGACTTCTTGCGGTCCATAGATTGCAGTCGGAAGTCAAAGTAGACTCAGCAGAACTTCTCAATTCCCTTCTGGTGATATGGCCCTGCAAAAGCACCGAGGAGTTGCTTGGAGGAATGGAAATCATTCTTCCCATGTGGCTTGAACTTATGCGTCCAAAGGCTTCCGGGCCCTATCCTTCTCCCTCTTTTCTTTGTTCGCAACTGAGAGATGAAGAGAGATTGTGATTGAGAGCAAGACTTTTAGGGTACGTTTGGTTCAAGTTATCATGTATAACCTTGGTAATCACATAACCAAGGTTATGGGAAATAAAATATAACCAAATGTTGTTTGGTTTAATTTAGGTAATACAACAAAAACTTGTTTGTTTGAAAGTTTCAATGAATAACCTAGTTTAATATTTTACTATATTACCCTTAGTTACAAAACCAACTATACATAATAATAATAATAATAATAATAATAATAATTATAATATATTATTATTATTATTATTTAAACTCTACATTTATTTTTTCTTTTTTCTTTTTCACGTTTTTCTTTATTTTTATATATTTTTTAATTTTTTAATTTTGTTTGTTTTTTTGATGTTTTTTGTTTTTCTTTTAATTTTTAATTTTTAATTTTTAATTTTTAATTTTTTAAGTTTTTTTGTTTTTAAATTTTTTTTTTATGGTTTTTACATTTTTATATTTTTTAACGTTTTTTTATTATTTTTTAAGTTTTTCTATTTTTTTATTTTTTCTCATTTTTTAAAAAAAATTATATATTTTTTAATGTTTTTTTTATAATTTTTTATTTTTTAAAAAAAATATGTTTTTTTAAATTTTTTATTTTATTTTTTTCTTTACGTTTTTCTTTTTTGTCACATTTTTTTCTTATCCAAGGGTATTTTGGGTAAAAGAAAATCGTTAACCCGGAATTAAGAAAAACCTCAGTTTTCCGAGGTTTTCTGATTCCTGGTTGCATGTCCCTTTTGCTGACGTGTCAGGCATGGAACATTACTCGGGAATCATCGATTATCTAAACCAAACAGAGTTTTTGTTGATAATCTTGGATGGATAACTAAGATTATCAAGAATAACCTCTAACCAAACGCACCCTTAAAAGAGATGTTCTCTTAGTGTTGAACTTATTATGTAAAATAAATTAATCACTAACAGATGAGAACAAATTATTAAAAAATCAAAACTCCTTATAACCTAGAAGCATAATTATTGTTAGTTTCATGAAGTAATGATTCAATTTTATAGAAATTTGGTATGAGGAAAGAAATACAGATTTGTCCAGAGAATGCTTTGATTGAACGGTTAAAAAAAAATCATCAGATGGGGCGCTCAATGTTGTCATTCACATTTTTTGCAAATGGTGCTAATTTATTTCGATTTGAATATCTCACTACAATGATATGATAATAGAAATTTATCCCAACATAAAGAACGATGACGTTAAGATCTTCCCTTAAATTACTTCTTGATGTGGTGCAAGACATCTTTTTGATACATTGAGATCACCCCAGGATAAATAAGATAAAATATCCAAATCGGTGGATTTTTAGAAATTTTCTATAATCGCACCTCAAATTTATGTTTTAGTAGCTTGATCCAGAAAGTAATTTTGGTCATGACCATCCTTGTACGCTGGAGTTTATTTTGTTGTGATCATGCACTGGCACGCTCCTCAAAATATACGAGAATTCTATAATGAAGGTCACATGGGAAGGAATAGGACTTTACAACTTGCAGCAGCATCCTATTATTGGTCATCCATGCGAAAAGAAGTTGGGTGGTATGCGGAGCATTGTCATATTTGCCAAGTATCGAAGGGTAAAGTGACAAATGCGGGATTGTATATGTCATTGCAAATACCTACCGAGCCATGGACTGACATAAGTATAGATTTTGTCTTTGGATTACCTCGTACATAGAAAGAAAATGATATTGGTGCGGAAAGCATCCGACGATCGAACCTTAGTTTTGATAATGGTAAAAAATTCAAAGTTAAGTTAGTGTATGATCTAACATGTGTGAATAAGTGTTTCAGGAAAGTCCTAGCTACGGTTAGGCAGGTGAAAAACCCTAAGGGGTGGTAACCTTAGGTCCTAGGAGGCGGTAATCCTAGGTGGAGGAAAACCCTAAGGGGCGGTAACCTTAGGTCCTAGGGGGCGGTAACCCTAGGTGGAGGAAAACCCTAAGGGGCGGTAACCTTAGGTCCTAGGAGGTGGTAACCCTAGGTGGAGAAAAACCCTAGGGGGCGGTAACCCTAGGTCCTAGGGGGTGGTAACCCTAGGCGGAAAGTCCAGTCGGTCTGGAGGGCCGGACTGGCATCAGGTAATCTCTCCTGAGGGGAGTAGGTGAGGACGCGTTCCCCGTAGAGGGAACAGTAGGCGTCGGGTCGACCTAGGGCTTCCGGTAGGAAATCCGAAGTCAGACTCGGACAGTCCGAAGACTGTCAGTTATTCGTTACTATGTTTTATCAGAATCTAACACTGTCTTGCAGGGTATTATTGCTCGGACTAACCTTGTTTTGCAGGTGAAGAACCTGCTGGAAAAAGGGGTCCGGGCACCCGGAGGTCCGGGCGCCAGGAACAGGTCCGGGCGCCCGGGACCAAATGTTATCCCTGCCGCGACTTCGCCACGTGGAGCATCCTGGTTGGTTGGCCACGTCACACTCCAGGCGCCCGGAAGGGGTCCAGGCGCCCGGAAGGTCATATAAAAAGAGGGTCGAGGGTGCAGCCAAAGATCATCAATTGCTAAGCTGTCTTCTGTGAAGTGCTGCCAACGAGACGATCTTGAAGTGCTACTACTCGACGTCGACAACCCAAAGCTCAGACTCTTCAATCTTGTGTTGTCGGTATTAGTCCTTTTATTACACTGATTGTAATTCAAATTGTAATCTTTTCCGATATATAGTTGTTGCCCACCGAAAGCGGTCAAGGACCGTGGGCCTTCGAGTAGGAGTCGCCATAGGCTCCGAACGAAGTAAAACACCTGCGTCTCTGTGTGTTTTATTTTATTTTCAGCTGCTTTTCTATTCTGTGTTTTAAATCGTTAAAAATAGCCACGAGCGCTATTCACCCCCTCTAGCGCTTTCGACCCATCAATTGGTATCAGAGCGGGGTCATTTTGAATCGGTGCAACCACCATTCAAAATATTTTTGTCGTGGTATTTTTTTTCGGAGTCGATTAGAATTTAGCCTCATAGCTATATTCTAATTATTTTTCCCTCGAATCGGTTTTTCTCGGAATTGGTGCAACACCACCCGAGTTAGTGATTCATTTTTTTCTTCCGCACTACTAAGCCAGGACCAAGTCCTGGGACATTTTTTTGTTGTTTTTTCGCTTTAGGTAAAACTGAAATGGCCCTTCAAGAAGGCTATAGTACTGCCCGCCCTCCGCTATTCACCGGAGACGACTTCGGGTACTAGAAAAGTCGGATGGAGGCATATCTGCAGACTCACTTTGAAGTCTGGATGATTGTCAAAACCGGATTCGAGCGACCATCTGACAGCGCCGGCAAACCACTACCGTACGAGGACTGGGATGCATCTTCGATCAAGAAAGTGGAAGCTAATGCCAAGGCAACCTGCACCCTCCAGTGTGGCCTGTCAAAAGAAGAACTCAACCGCGTCGGCCCCTTCAACGGCGCCAAAGAATTGTGGGAGAAGCTAATTGAACTTCACGAAGGGACATCCGACACCAAAGTAAGTAAAAGAGACTTAATTTTTAATAAATTATTTAACATCAAATTGCAAGAAGGTGAAACAGCCGCCCAACTCCATGCCCGGATTCAAGATCTGCTCAATGGTCTTCATGCGATTGGACAAAAGGTAGACAACCGGGACACCATAAGGTATTCTCTAAACGCCTTTCCAAGGAACACCTTGTGGGCATCCATGGTAGATGCCTACAAGGTCTCCAAGGACTTGTCTACCATTAAATTAGATGAACTGTTTGCAGAATTTGAACTTCACGAACAGACTAATGCACGCCCGATAGAGAAAGGGTTGGCTTTGGTTGCAGGAACAGGGAGATCGCGTGAATCAAAGGTCAAGCGAAGAACCAAACCTGAGTCAGAAGAAGAACCAGACTCAGAAGACGACGATGAACTCACAATCGAAATAGTCAGCTTAGTAAAGAAGCTCTGCAAAAAGAAGGGCTTCAACAAAAAGGATCTCAGAAAGGCCATTCAGTCTAAAGAAGTCCAACCAAGCTCGAAGGTCAAATTCGAAGTGACATGCTACGGGTGCAATTAGAAGGGTCACATCAAGGCGAATTGCCCGAACCAGAAGGATCCAAAGAAACCCAAAAGAAAGAAGACATTGAAGGCAACATGGGACGAGTCTTCTTCCGAGGAATCCGACGACGAAGAACAAGAACAGACGAACTTTCTTGCCTTGACAGCCCGGGACTTCACCAACGAATCCGGAAGTGAGGAAGAATCGGAAGCCGAGTCCGAGAGAAGCCACGGATCCACATCCGTTTCCGAAGGGCCGAACCCCTCTGTAAGTAAAAGTCGGTTATATAGTTTAATTAATTATTTAATGCATAAAGTAGCTAAGTCTAAGATTCGAATTAAAGCGCTTCTAAAGGGGGTAACACTCCTTAAAGAAACGCCTAATAACGAATCCTTAACTGATCAAGTTCAGACTGGAACCTCAACTCAAGTTCAAAAACTTGAGGAAGAGAATTCCAATCTGAAAAGTCAAGTCAAGGATTTGAAAATAACTCTAGAGCGATTTTCCTTGGGATCCAAAAATCTTGACTTAATTCTTGGAACTCAAAGGGCAATCTACAATCGAACTGGACTAGGATATAAAAAGAAGTATAAATCTTACCTATCCTTAATAAAACCAAATAGAAAAATGGTCCAAGCATGGGTTGCCAAGTCCAACCTGATCAATCAAGTTGGACTTGGATATTATTGGGTTCCTAAGGATCAAATACATTACCTCAATAAACCTTATCGAGGCTATAATCCAGGGGAGCTAAAACAATAAAAATTCGAAATTAATCTAAAAACTCAAAATTAAAAAATTCATAATTAAAACTTAAAATTCAAAATTCAAATTCGAAATTAATTAGAAACTCAAAATTAAAAATTCAAAATTAATCTAAAAACTCAAAGTTAAAAATTCGAACTTAATCTAAAACTCAAATTTAAAAATTCGAAATTAATTATTAAAATTTCAAATTTCGAAATTAATTATTAAAATTCAAAATTCGAAATTAATTATTGAAATTCAAAATTTAAATTCTAAATTAATTCAAATTCGAAATTTATTATTAAAATTTAAAATTCAAATTCGAAATTAATTATTAAAATTTAAAATTCATATTCGAAATTAATTATTAAAATTCAAAATTCAAAAATTCAAAATTCGAAATTAATCATTCAAAATTCATAAATTTGAAATTAATTCAAAAATCCAAAAATCAAAATAGAAGGAGGGTCCAGAATAGCTGGCAACTCCGAAATCTATTTACCCGACTGGGTAACCAAACTTAATCTACCCGAAATGGGTAAACAAGAGTAGATTACCCGACAGGGTAAATAAGGATAGATTAAAAGAGTTAGATTTAACTTGAAACACAGTACTGGTGAAGTTTTTGGATGATAGTACGTTGGGGAAACTTGGGCATTGCATGTCTAGGAAGATATGGCTTCGACCTGATGCATTTGGCCAAGTGGAACTAACCGAAGCTACACTTAAATGGATCCTAACTAATTAGACCAAGGTCTAGTATTAAGCTCAATGGGTAGGACTATTTGGGAAACCTCGAAGGCATGGTTACTTTAATGAGCTCCTTGTGACTCACCATAGCCCAGAAGTTTATCCAAAGAATGCTTACTTGTTGAACCCAAAGCTAAACCCGAATCTAACATAAATTTAAACAAAACCCTATAAATTGAACTAATTCATCTCACAGAATAATAGGAGCCCCTGATTGAAAACATAGAACGGTGTGAGATGCATAGGGTACAGCCTGGACTCGAGAATGCTTATTTCTGTGCATCAATATGAGTCTGGGCGTTAAATACGTGATTAAAAGTAATCGAATCAAGTCTTCCAGCCTTAGTCAAATCTAACTGGATCTATTGACTTGACTTGACTAACCAAGTGAACACTGTTGCCCTCTAGGCAATCAGCAAGTAGCTAAACGGTTAGACAGTTGGTGAAGGAAATAATAAGTTTAAGCATGTCTGTACTTAAAAGATTTGATACCTGATCAAAACAAATCTTGACTCATGCTTGGACTTTAGGGCTCTGATACCTTACTAAAACAAACGGCAAGCTATTTAAAAATAAGGGCATCGCTTCTCCTTTGCCTTAAGTATTCTTGAAATACATTTCAAAAACATGCCTTAAGCAGCTTTCTCAAAAACTTTCTCCAAATTTAAAACTTTCAAGTGTTCTCTACTTTAAAACTTTAAAATTTTTTAAAGTATTATTTTCTTTAAAACTTTTAAAAACTTTTAAGTTAAAGCAGTACTATTTAAAACTTTGAAATTTTTAAGTTAAAAATTTTTTCCTTGGAAATTTTCTTTAAACACCTGAATTTTTTTGAAGTTGAAAATCTTGTTTGAAAATTTCTGAAGTTAAAAATTTTTCTTGAAAATTTTTGAGAATCTTGTTTGAAAATTTCTGAAGTTGAAAATTTTGTTAGAAAATTTCTGAAGTTGAAAATTTTTCTTGAAAATTTTTGAGAATCTTGTTTGAAAATTTTTGAAGTTGAAAAATTTTGTTTGAAAATTTTCTGAAGTTAAAATTTTTTTTTCCTTGCTCCTTGCCTAAGTTAAAATGGTTTTTGCTAAATTTTGTCTTGAAAAATTAAGTTTTTTTAAAAAAACTAGCTCATTTTTGATATATGGCAAAGGGGGAGAGTAGAGAAATTCAAAGAAAGAAATAAAAATAGAAATTCAAATAGAAATTCAAATTCAAAGAAAGAGTAGAGAAATTCAAAGAAAATAGTTTAAAGGGAGCTTGTATTAAGGGGGAGCTATGTTTATCTTGCTATCACGCTTATCCTGTGTCTTGTGCTTATACATAACAGCATATTTCTTGTACTTAACATTGAATTTCGGTTGTCATTATCAAAAAGGGGGAGATTGTTGGTACGGGAAGCATTCGACGATCGAACCTTAGTTTTGATAATGACAAAGGATTCAAAGTTAAGTTAGTGTGTGATCTAACATGTGTGAATAAGTGTTTCAGGAAAGTCCTAGCTACGGTTAGGCAGGTGAAAAACCCTAAGGGGTGGTAACCTTAGGTCCTAGGGGGCGGTAACCCTAGGTGGAGGAAAACCCTAAGGGGCGGTAACCTTAGGTCCTAGGGGGTGGTAACCCTAGGTGAAGGAAAACCCTAAGGGGCGGTAACCTTAGGTCCTAGGGGGTGGTAACCCTAGGTGGAGAAAAACCCTAGGTAGCGGTAACCCTAGGTCCTAGGGGGTGGCAACCCTAGGCGGAAAGTCCAGTCGGTCTGGAGGACCGGACTAACATCAGGTAATCTCTCCTGAGGGGAGTAGGTGAGGACGCGTTCCCCGTAGAGGGAACAATAGGCGTCGGGTCGACCTAGGGCTTCCGGTAGGAAATCCGAAGTCAGACTCGGACAGTCCGAAGACTGTCAGTTATTCGTTACTATGTTTTATCAGAATCTAACACTGTCTTGCAAGGTATTATTGCTCGGACTCACCTTGTTTTGCAGGTGAAGAACCTGTTGGAAAAAGGGGTCCGGGCGCCCGGGAAGGATCCGGGCGCCCGGAGGTCCGGGCGCCCGGGACCAAATGTTATCCCTGCCGCGACTTCGCCACATGGAGCATCCTGGTTGGTTGGCCACGTCACACTCCAGGCGCCCGGAAGGTCATATAAAAAGAGGGTCGAGGGTGCAGCCAAAGATCATCAATTGCTAAGCTGTCTTCTGTGAAGTGCTGCCAACGAGACGATCTTGAAGTGCTACTACTCGACGTCGACAACCCAAAGCTCAGACTCTTCAATCTTGTATTGTCGGTATTAGTCCTTTTATTACACTGATTGTAATTCAAATTGTAATCTTTTCCAATATATAGTTGTTGCCCACCGAAAGCGGTCAAGGACCGTGGGCCTTCGAGTAGGAGTCGCCATAGGCTCCGAACGAAGTAAAACACCTGCGTCTCTGTGTGTTTTATTTTACTTTCCGCTGCGTTTCTATTCTGTGTTTTAAATCGTTAAAAATAGACACGAGCGCTATTCATCCCCCTCTAACACTTTCGATCCATCAAATGATTCAATCTACGTACTGGTAGATCACTTTTTAAAAATGGCTCATTTTATCCCATGTAAAAAGACTACTGATGCAATTAATGTGATGCAATTATTTTTTCGTGAGATTTATCATATACATATATGGGTTGCCTAAGTCTATTATTTCAGATTGGGAAATACGGTTTCTGATCCATTTTTGGTGAAGTGTGTGTGGAAGATGGTAAATGCAAATCTCAACTTTAGCAATGCCTACTATTCTCAAACAGATGGCCAAATCAAGGTTGTTAATCGTGCATTAGGTGATCTCTTACAAAGTTTAGTAGGAGAACATGTCAAGTCTTGGGATCTAAAGTTACACCAAGCTAGATTTTCCCAAATCATGTTGTTAATCGAAGTTCTGGATTTAGTCTATTTGAAGTTATTTATTCAACTCAGCCACAATGTCCTCTCGATTTACTTCCATTACCCGACAAGACTCGTATTCATTGTGCAAAGGTGGGTCCCGCCGCCCAGCGGCCCCCTAGGCATGGCCCCACAGGGATCCTAGGAGGAGATAAATCAGCGGTGAATGCTGGCCCGGATAAAGCGTGGTGTCTCCAGAATTTAACACAGCCGGCCCAGATTATTCATCCAGTGCGCATCCGTGGACCTTCGACCCTACAACTCATTGTGCAAGGATGTCACGCCTTAACCGGTTGATCCAGCCCGTGGGAGCAACAAGACTCGTATTCATGGGAAGGCTGAGGATTTTATTACTGGACTATAATATGTTCATTCTCAAGTGCATGATAATTTGGTATAAGCATCTGCTAAATATAAAGCTATAGCAGGCTAAAATCATCCTCACGTGGAGTTTGACATTGGAGACTTTGTATAGGCTATCTTAACTAAAGATCATTTTCTAGTGGGGAAGTATCATAAGTTATCAACATGCAAGATTGGGCCAGTTGAGATTGTTAAAAAAATTAATCCCCAATGCATATCGTTTGAAGCTTCAAGTCATGATGACAAAAGATGAATATATTCGCCTCCAGTGTCTCCATCAATTCGTCTCAGAATCAACACGAAAGAGATAAATCACGGACAATTATTATTGAAACTCCAAGTCATGTTTGTACGCACGATGTCTTTAACGTTAAGCATTTAGTTTCATACGTTGGTGATTTGTCATTTGATGAGGATACAACTGGACATTTGAGGGCGAATTATTTCTATCCTAGGGGGAATGATGTGGAACAAGATACCTTTTTGGCATGTTGGGATCACCCTAAGGCCAAATAAGGCAAAATATCTATATCGGTGGAATTGTGGAAATTTTCTACAGTCGCACCTCACATTTATATTTTATTATTTTAATAGAATTGCAATAAATCAACTTAAGAATATCAAAATTTGATTCCTATTTGATTTCCTTGTTCTTTAGGCATAATTGATAATTTTTCCTTAATTATGTACTTTTTCGATTTGATCATTGTACTCTGTTTTATAAATACATGTGACAAAAAGACGATTCGTTCGTCCTTAGCGTCCCCACCAACCTGTTCCTAGGTCAACACGGAGGAAATAAATCACGGATGACTATTAGTCATTAGTGTAAATGGCCAAGACATAAGAGAACCGTTTTATAAATACAGGTGTAGCTTTTGAAGGAGGGAGAAGAAAAATTATTATGAATACTTCTTTTCTCTTTTAAGATTTTCCTGGTTATTCTGTGTGAATCAACTAGTCAATCCTATCTTCCTTCGAGGTTATCTAGCTATTCTGTGTGAATCAACGGATTAATCTTCATCTTATTCACTTCCGCCTCATCATTTAGTATCAGAATGAGGTTACATATCTTATAATATGCTGCTGAGAAAAGATCCACGAGTGGCACCATTGGAGGAAGTTTATAATCGTGACTGAATTACCGTACTTAAGAAACGACTCTAACAAATTAGGGGTGTAATCAAGTCGAGTCGAGCCGAGCCGAGTCGAATTCTTAGATATTTGAGTTTGACTCGTTTATAATCGAGCCGATCTCGAATTTTATTTAATGAATATATTCATGGCTCACGAACTTTTATCGAGTCTAAACGAACTTAATAAATATAAATTATAAATTTAAATATTCATTAAAAAATAAATTATATATTTTAAAAAATATATAATATTATTGTTAAAATTTATAATTTTATTCTAATAAATAAATTTAATATATTTGTCTATGTTTTTTATAAGTAGAATGTAAAATCTATAAATTCAATATCAAAACTATTATTATTTTTATTTAAAAGTTGATTTATGAGCTTAACGAATATGTTCACGAGCTAACGAACCGAATATTGTGAAACTTGAGCTTAGTTTGTTTATCTTAACGTACGAGCCTCATTAAACGAGCTTTTATCGAATCGAGCTTCGAATAACTCATGAACGACTTGGCTCATTTATACCCCTATAACAAATACATCATCAGGTGCAAGAACAATTCTCCATCTTCACAACACAACTTAAAGATAGAAAAGGAGAACCTTTGGACAGGACAGCTTCAACAACATAGACGGAAGCCAGCATTACCAATTAACCATAGATGTGATGACCATCGACGATAGGAGGCTGGGATTCGCATTGACATCCCTAAATTCCATGGCAGGTTATAGCTTGAGAAGTTTCTAGATTGGATTACTAATGTAGATGATATATTGGATTTCAAAGAGATTGCAGAAGATTGTAGGGTGTAGTTAGTGGCAACTTGGTTCAGGGGGCATGCTAGTGCATGGTGTTGGATCATGTGAACCGGCTAGAGAGGGGTGAGTAGTCTATAATTCAAAAACTTACACTTTTCTTACTATCAAATTAGTATGGGCACACTAACTAATTAATAAAAAATAATATAAAAATAAAAAAGAGACTCAGAAGTTACTTGGTTACAATCTGCGTGGTTGTTAATCCAAGACAGTAAAAAATACACTATCAAAGCTCATTCTTCGATAATGTCGAAGGCGGAGTAGCTCCTTACAGTGGTTGAGTATAAGAATAGTAAATATAGAAATGAGTACAAGGTGTGTTGTAAACTTAGAAGATAATGTCTATATTTATGGTTTACTGGTTGAATATGTGACCGTTGCTGACATAGCACTTTTGGGACGCCTGGAAGCAATTTGGACACCTTGATGTGTGCCCGCAAGTATACGGATGTCGTCAAGTAATAAAATATCGATCTCATGAGGACTATTAATTAAGTACTAGTTAACTTCACACGGTGAATCATTTAGATATTTGAATTGTTGGTTGAAAGGTTTGGAAACTAAAGGTTGAGAGAGAAGAGAAAAGAAAGTGAAGTTGGATTTGGGGATGGATAAATTCTAGGATTTCGGTTTCACCATGATGCTAGTTAATGTCCCTATGCATTGTTCATATCCTTAACTCCATATTTATATTCTTATAGGGATTTTAACTAAAGTCCGACACAACCTCATGAAGATTACACTGAAGAGTCTATTCCAATTAGAATGCTTTAACAAGGATTAGTCTCTATGTTAAGATCTTTTTACTCTAGAAAGTGGGTAAGTATCGATGCTCTTTATTACTAAGGGTATAATATGTTCGGGTGAATGAGTATCCTCTATCACTAAGAACCCCCGATTATCTAGTCTAGTAGCAACCTTAATATAGAGACAAATCTCTCATATTTACATGCTTATCTCATTCACACATTTCATCAAATACTTACAAGGCATAAGACACATAGAATATGGCATAAACACTTCATTGAATAAGGAAATGTCCAAATACATAGTTCATATATCACATTACATCATAGTTACTTTCTACATTCTAGATCTAGAGAATCTATTCCATAGAAAAGAAATAACCAAGATACAATAAGTATAGCATCTATAACTCAAAACATGGATTGAGAGAGAAGAGAATACTTATCAGTGTTTTGCCAGTCTTCTAGGTTGGACTTCTTGCTCTGAGGATGGACGGATCATCAAGCAATGAAGGTGGATAGAAGCTTTAGAGTTTTCTACTAAGGAGAGAACCCTTCTCCAAGGAGAGGGATGAAGTCTCAAACTTAAGATGAGTCAAAGAATAGGGTTCTTGACCGTTTTATACCTCCTCCAAACTGTCCAAGAAAATCAGGATTACAAGGATCGAGTAAACTGAGTTTTTCACCACTTAAACTCAGTTTTCTCATAAGTAACTCTGAACCAAAGTTGTAGCCCTTAAAATTATCTACAATCTAATATTTGAATCAAGCCCTGGCTCCAACCAAACTGAAAGTTATGGTGGTTCAAAGTTTAGTTTACAGTTTAGTGGAGGCCCCGATGAAGCCGTGGCTGGGAGGCACCGTCATGCCTTTTAGCATGGCTAGACCCTACTTTATCTCTATTGAACCTAAAGTAAAGTTGTAGATCTTGAAGTTATCTATGTTTCAGTATAAAGAACACCCAATAACTCCAACCGAGCTTAAAGTTATGACATTTCAAAATAACTTTACAATCTGCCCAGGATTCAACACGGCCTTGTTTTCACCTTGCACAGCCTATGCCACGACCATGTGAGATCCACACAACCAAGGTCTACCTGGGCTCTAGTCTGGTGACACGGTCATGTGGATTCACACTGCTACAGTAAGCTTTGGCTCTGAAAAATCCACATAGCCATGTGGATCCACATGGTCGAGGTCTACTCCTTCTCTATTTTGTTGACACGGCCATATGGCTTCCACATGGCTGGGGCTTGCTTCGTCTCTACCTTGTGGCACGACTGTGTGGGTTCACACGACCGGTACCTTCTACTCCTCCGGCATGTGGCATAGCCATGTGGATTCCACCCGATTGGACCCTTTTTCTTCATTTGTTCTCTGAGTTATATATAAGTGTCATTTTCACTCTAAATCACGTCCTATCAATAAAAAAAAATACAAAGAGTAGATCTTTAAATAAAAAGAGTGAAAATATGACATTATAATGAAATAGAGTACAATAAACATAGATTATACTCATGAAATATAAATGGATGTGCGTTAAAGTATGCATAAAAGTGTATATAATTTACGCACATCACACCCCTAAATTTAAACCTTTGTTTGTCCTCAAACAAAACCCCTAATCTAGATTTATGTGCATAGATGACATGTAATAATTTCTAGTGAATCAATATAAACCTATCATATAATTTCATTGATGAGTATGATATAAAAATTATATGAGTATAGCCTAAGTAGAAGTTCTCCGTGCTCAATGTGATGAGTGACTTAACTTTCTCAAGTGTCAATCTCTGAGCCTAGTTAACTTTTTATTTAACCACGTTCCTCATACTTCCGGTGATAGACACTTACCTGCCACAGGCAAGGTTCGTCCCCCATAAAAAGTGTTATGCACCGTCTATATAAGGTCTCAAAGGAATACTCAGTATTAAGATAAACATGACATTCATTTCCTTAGTAACCTAACTCGGTCTCAAAATGGTGAATTACTAGTTTTCACTCATGATAACTATTTTTTATTGCTTATTATATTTTTTCCTCTAAATGTTTGCAAAGTATCAAACTTGAACAAACCTTCATTTTTTTTAGGGATTGATTTTTCGAATGAGCTTGCATGATTTGAGTTTATCCAGTAGACAAAATGTAGTTGAGAGGTTACCATAAAAGTAAGAGTACTAGTCTGGTTCTAAGAATCATAACTATTTTTAAAAATATCTACCATCAAAGTCAAGCATAATGTGAAGATATCCTAAAACTGGGCCAATATTCAAATTATTCTAGTAATAACAATGCTCACTTCATACTACTTGTTGGAGTAATCTGAGTACCCTAAGTTTTGATGTTTGGGCAAAGGTTTAAGTTAGATTTATTATTGTATTTGATATACATTGTGAGTGCGCAGGATACAGGTATAACAAGGAAAGTCTAAGTGTGATCTTGGCAAATGAGGAAAGTCCAAGTGTGATCTTGCCAAAGGAGAAAAATCTGAGAGTGAGTCTTGGCGGTGTAAGTCCAAGCTTGTAGTCTTAGCAACGTAAGTCAAAGTGTGACTTGGCAAAGGATGAAGCCCTAGAGTGTGTCTCTTGGCAAAGGAAGACCCGACAACATAACAAGACCGATGGAAGCTCCAGAAGGTAAGGCGTGAAGGATGGAGAGGCATCCGAGGGATGCGAGGCTGATGGAGGAGGCTAGAAGGCTAGGTCTAGGTTGTATAGGCAAGGACAAGTGCATGAGAGATTGTACTCAGGGTAAAATTTCAAGTATTGTAGTATTACTATAGCAGTTGACTGGTGTGGACACCAGTTGACTGGTAGCTGACTGTGGGCTTGTAACAATCAAATTTCACTTAGAATCAATCGATTGGTGGTTGTACCTGTCGACTGGTGGTGGGAAAATAGTTTGGTATTTTCTCCTGAGCTCTATTTAATAGAGCTCGAGGTGCTTGGGCAAAGTTGACGAAATTAGTGGTGGTTAACCTTAATTAGATTCTCTAAGTGCTCAAGTGATCTAGTGTGGTCTTATGCGAGTTATGGTGAGGTTTCTTCACCCACAAGGAGCTATGTGAGCTAGCCAAAAGTTTTTCAGAGAATCATCCACCAACGGATCAGGATCATCCACCTTACGGACAGTCATGAAGTAAGAGTTTTATCTCTAAACCACGTAAATTAACGTGTTCGAGGTTTGATTGTTTTGTTTATTTCCTCTAGGTTTTAGTTTTCCTTTGTTTGTTTTAGTATTCCATTGCGCTAACAAACGTAGGAAGAGAACGACATGGGGGAGATACTATTCACCCCATCTAGCGGGCGTCAAGGTCCCAACACTACTATGGATAGGAAGACATAGATCAATGGATATACTAGTATACCAAATCACATAACATAAATATATAGATGAAACGTGCTAGCATTTTACTATAAGGAACAAACAATAATGACATGATGAGTGATGCAATTAGAAAAAAAAAAAGAAATAAGCAAAAACTAAACTAAACCCATCACATCTCCCCAGACTTAAACTTTTCATTGTCCTAATGAAAAGTAGAAATGAAATATGAAGGAGATTTTTGAAGTTAAAGAAGTTACCAGTGATAAGATCTAAATGGTTGACATTCATGTGCTAAAAATACTCCTCTATCTGATATTCATATTCCTCTACAACTTTGAATCCTATATAAAGAAGATAGATAAGAAAAATTAAGTACAGAATATGAATTATTATGAATAAAGAAAAGGAACTAGAAAGAAACTATAAATAAGAAAGAGGGACTTGGGTTGCCTCCTAAGAAATATTTATTTAAGGTCATTAGCTTGACCTTTATTTACATCACTTAAATTGTGGCCTTGGAGGCATCAGAAATTTTAGAACCCTTTTACTAGGGATTCTTAGTCTCTCACAAATTATGCTCTCCTTTAAAGGCTCCTTACACAGTTGCTCCATACTTTATTGTCATGCAAAATATGTCCTGCCACCAATGTGTAGGATCGAAAGCACTAGAGGGGATGAATAGCACTCATGGATTTCACGTTCATTTTAAAACAATCGAGTAATACGTGTTGGTGCGGGAAGCATCCGACGATCGAACCTAAGTTTTGATAATGGCAAAGGATTCAAAGTTAAGGGGTGTTGTTGTCTAACATGTTGAATGAGTGTTTCAGGAAAGTCCTAACTGCGGTTAGGCAGGTGAAAACCCTAGGGGGTGGTAACCCTAGGTCCTAGGGGGTGGTAACCCTAGGTGGAGAAAAGTCTTAGCTGCGGTTAGGCAAAGGAAAAACCCTAGGGGGTGGTAACCCTAGGTCATAGGGGGTGGTAACCCTATGCGGAAAGTCTTGGCAGGTCGATGGCTTCAGGCAAAAGTCCTAGGGGTGGTAACCCTATGTGGAAAGTCCTGGTGTCGCGAACCAGGTGAAAGACTGGACTAGCCGGGAAGCGGATGTCCAGCAGAAAGTCCGGAAGCGTCGAGTGCTGAGCAAAAGTCCAGTCGATCTGGAGGATCGCACTGGCAACAGGTAAATCTCCTGAGTGGAGTAAGTGAGGACGCGTTCCCTGTAGAGGGAACAGTAGGCGTCGAGTCGACCTAGGATTTTCGGACGGAAATCTGAAGTCAGACCCGGATAGTCTGATGACTATCGATAATACTTTGTTACCTTATTTATGACTTTATGTGCTAACTTTATGTTGCAGGATGTTGTTTGGGACTAACATGTCTTGCAGGTACAAAATAATAAAGTCTTCCCTCGGATGAACAGTGTCCGAGGCGCCTCCATGGAGCTTGGAGGCACCTCGGGTGCAAAGCTGGAGCTGGCTGCGAAGCACCTTGGGAGGTGCCTTGAAGGAGTCATAAGGCGCCTTGGAAGGTGCCTTGAATGGGGCATAAGGCGCCTTGAGCAGATGAACTTTGACCAGTTCAAGCTTGATCCACGCGGGTGACTCGGCAGTATGGAGGCGCCTTCGGAGGCTTCCAAGGCCCCTTGAACACCCTTTATAAGGGGGTTTCGAGCAGCACCTCAATATATCTGATTACAAGTGATTCTCTTGCCACGTGTTGCTCCAAAAGACGTTTTGAAGTGCTGCTACTCGTGCCCAACGACCCAGAGCTCCGAGATCTCATTTTCCGTCGTCGGTATAGATTTATTTAACACACTTATTGTAATACTTAGTTTGTAATAATCGTGCTTATAGTTGTTGTCAATCGAAAGCGATCAAGGATCGCGGGCCTTTGAGTAGGAGTCGTCACAGGCTCCGAACGAAGTAAAATCCTTCGTGTCTGTGTTTCATTATTTCATTTCCGCTGCTTTAATTTTTGAACGAATCTTTTTTACGATTCCGATAATCGAACACAATAGCCGCGAGCGCTATTCACCCCCCCTCTAGCGCGTCTCGATCCAACAATTAGTATCAGAGCGGGGTCGCTTTGAACTGGTGCAACCACCATTCAAGCATTTTTTCGTGACTTTGTCGTTTGTATAGGTTAAAACCTTACGCCTTTCGTTTTTTCCCTCCAAAATTATTTTTGAAAAACTAATTTTCATCTTTTCACCATTGGTTGGAATTAGCGAAATATTGCGTTTTCAAAAATTTGTGGTAATATTTTTTTTAATATTATTTTAATAATATTTTAATAATATTTTATTATTTTTTCTCGAAATTCCTGAATTACTATCTTTATTTCTCTCCCGCACTACTAATCCAAGACTAAGTCTTGGAACAAGTTTTATTGTGTTTATTTTGTGAGACTGTCTTTCTAAAATGGCCCATTAAGAAGGCTACAACACTGCTCGCCCACCGCTCTTCTCCGGAGATGATTTCGGATATTGGAAGGGCCGGATGGAGGCGTATCTCCAGATTCACTTTGAAGTCTGGATGATCATCAAAATCGAGCTTCAACTACCAACTAACGGCGCCGACAAGCCACTACCGTACGAGAACTAGGACGCAAACCTTATCAAAAAGGTAGAAGCAAACATAAAAGCAACGTATACACTTCAGTGTGGTTTAACGAATAAGGAGCTGAATCGCGCCGGCCCATTCTCAAGCGCCAAGGAGCTGTGGGAGAATCTGATTGAGCTACACGAAGGTATTCCTGATACAAAAATAGGTAAGCATGTTTTAATAAATAAATTATTTGAGCAGACTAATACTATTCCGGCCGAGGAAGGTGTTGCGTTATTTGCAGGAACAAGCAAGACAAAGAAAGCACTGAAGGCAACATGGTCCGAGTCATCAGATGAATTCGAATCGGACGAAGAAGAGCAAGCGAGCCTTCTCGCTCTACCAGTACTAGCATGTAACGACCCGACCCTTTGGCCTCTTGGGCGGCCCTTGTGGCGGCCCAACTGGCGGCCTTTATGTCGTCGGCCCATTTGGCGAGCTCTCCTGTCATCGACCGACGACCCTTTGGCCGTGTCGTTACTCACTAGGACTTTCCACCCCTGGCAGTGGATTTTTGCCTCCCCCAGGATTCGAACTCTAAACCTCCAGGCTTAAGTACTAGAGTTTATGAATCCTGGTAACCAAAGGGTCGTCGGTCGACGACATGAGAGGTCACCAAATGGGGCGACGACATAAGGGCCGCCAGTTGGGCCACCACAAGGGCCGCCCAAGAGGCCAAATGGCCGAGTCGTTACAATAAAAAGGCGTCTTTTTATTGTAACGACCCGACCCTCTTGGCCCATTTAGCGGCCCATTTGGCGACCCTCGGGTCGTCGACCGTCGGCCCTTATGTCGTCGGCCCATTTGCCGTATCGTTACTCACTAGGACTTTCTGTTGGAGTGTTTCCTCCCGGATTCGAACTCTAGACCTCCAGGCTTAAGTATTAGAGTTTATGAATCCGCAACCAAGTGAGATGATCTCACTTGGTCAAGTGAGATCATAAACTCTAATACTTAAGCCCGGAGGTCTAGAGTTCCTGAGGCTAAACACCAAGTAGAAAGTCCTAGTGAGTAACGGCACGGCCAAGGGTCGTCGGTCGACGACATTAGAGGTCGCCAAATGGGCCGACGACATAAGGGCCGACGGTCGACGACATGAGAGGTCGCCAAGAGGGTCGGGTCGTTACAATAAAAGGCACCTTTTTATTGTAACGACCCGACCCTCTTGGCCCATTTGGCGGCCCATTTGGCGACCCTCGAGTCGTCGACCGTCGGCCCTTATGTCGTCGGTCCATTTGGCGACCTCTCATGTCGTCGACCGACGATCCTTGGTCGTGTCGTTACTCACTAGGACTTTCCACCCCTGGCAGTGGATTTTTGCCTCCCCCAGGATTCGAACTCTAAACCTCCAGGCTTAAGTATTAGAGTTTATGAATCCTGGTATCTCACTTGGTTACCAGGATTCATAAACTCTAATACTTAAGCTTGGAGGTTTAAAGTTCGAATCCTGGGGGAGGCAAAAATCCACTGCCAGGGGTGGAAAGTCCTAGTGAGTAACGGTACGACCAAGGATTGTCGGTCGACGACATGAGAGGTCGCCAAATGGACCGACGACATAAGGGCCGACGGTCGACGACCCGAGGGTCGCCAAATGGGCCAAGAGGGTCGGGTCGTTACATAGCACATGTTGTTGAAACCGAGTCCGAGTTCGAGTCCGATTTAGAAATCGAGAGTGAATCAGACACCGAGTCCGAGCGAAGCCACGGATCCGTATCCGTCTCTGAAGGACCCAAAACCACTGTAAGCTCTTTAATGTCTAGTATTGACTTAGAAAATTCAGAAAACTTAATTCCTTACCTGCTTAAGAAATGGGCTAAATCCAACATCTGGGTCAAGTCGCTCCAAAAGGAGGTAACATCCCTTAAGGAAGCGACTGACTTAAGTGCTTTTACTGAACTAGTTCAAATTGGAAGCTCGACTCAACTCCAACAACTTGAGGAAGAAAATTCCAATTTGAAAATTCAAATTAAAGAACTTAAGGACACGTTGGAACGGTTCACCTTGGGTTCCAAGAATTTGGACCTAATTCTTGGAAAACAGCGAGCCGTTTATAATAAATCCGGACTTGGATTTAGAACTAACAGAAAATATAAATCATATCTATCTCTAGTTAATAGAAATAATAAAAACACAATTCAAGCATGGGTCCCCAAGTCAAACTTGGTTAATCAAGTTGGACTTGGTCAATTCTAGGTCCCGAAGGATCAAATACACTACCTCGATAGGCCATATCGAGGCTATGATCCAGGGGGAGTTAACAGAAAAACCATTAAAATTAAAATTTAAAATTCAAAGTCAAATTCAAAATCAAATTAAAATTAATATTAAATTAAATGAAATTTGAAATTAAATTAAAAATTTAAAAATCAAAATTAAATTAAAAATTTGAAATTAAATTAAACATTCAAAATTTGAAATTAAATTAAAAATTCAAAATTCAAAATTAAATTAAAATTTCAAAATTAAATTCAAATTTTAAAATTCAAATTTTAAAATTCAAAATTAAATTCAAATTTTAAAATTCAAAATTAAATTAAAAATTTGAACTTAAATCAAAATTCAAAAATTCAATCAAATAAAAATTTAGAAGGAGGATCCAGAATAGCTGGCACCCCTAACTAAACTACCCGACTGGGTAACCGAACTTAATCTACCCGAAATGAGTAAACAAGAGTAGACTACCCGGCAGGGTAATTAAGGTTAGAAAAAAATGTGCTAGGTTTAACTTGGCCCACGGTACTGGAGAAGTTTTTGGATGATAGTACTGTTAGAGTGTATACTGAAAGCCTAAACTTTTGTAAACATTTGTCTTGAATAAAGAATCACATTTGGTCAAATTATCTACATTTGTTTGTAGTTGTTCAATTAATTTATATTGTAGATAACATAGCATGTGGTGTCATATGCAGAAGATAATGTTATCAGTACCTTATAAATTATAAACAGTAGCTCACGACCAAAATGGAAAGGAACAAACCATTGGAAGGTCGTAGTGTAATTAGAAATTAGTTTATCTTAACTATATAATTACACTAGTACATTTAGAGTGTATTGAGTAGGATCATTTGAGGTTGTTTCTTTTATACTGACTTTATAAAGGAACAAATACCTCAGTTATTATGGAAGTGTGTGCTCTTAATCCTAATATAATAACAAGCACATATATTTAATATTTATTTCTTTAATTTATCAATGGGTGAGATTTAGTTCGATGAATCAATAAGCTCGATAAGTTGGGAAATGATATCACTTATAGTGTGTGTTGTTGATTATAGAAGGAAACTGTGTCATAGTAATCTAGGTTGATAATGTCCCCAAGATGAGCTCATAAAGATTGTCATGTTAAACCATGCAGGTGGACTTAGTCCGACATGACGATAAGGTTGAGTGGTACTATTCTTGGATTAAGATATTAATTAAATGAGTTGTCAGTAACTCACTTAATTAGTGGACATTCGACATCTTAAACACAGGGAGACTAACACACTCATAATAAGAAGGAGACCAAAAATATAATTTGGGATTGGTGCGGTAGTTCAATAATAGTTCTCTAGTGGAATGAATTATTATTGATAAAATTAAGTTGTGTGTTCGGAGCGAACACGGGATGCTTAATTTTATCGGGAGACCAAAACCAATTCCTCCTCTCGGTCCCTATCGTAGCCTCTTATTTATAGAGTACTATACCCACCTTCATACCCATGATAAGGGGGTCGGCCAAGCTAGCTTATGGTTCAAGCTAGGGTCGGCCAAGCCTTGGTTCATGGGTGGCCGGCCCTAGCTTGAACCCAAGCTTAGGTGGCCAACCCCCATTAAATTTAAAAGATTTTTAATTTTAAAATTTTCTTATGTGGAAGATATAATTTATTGAAGAGAATTAAAATTAAAATATCTCTTCTACAAAAGATTAAGAAAAGAGATTAGATCGCTTTCCTTATTTGTAGATAGGAAAGATATTTTATTTTTTTCTCTTTGAAAATTATTCACATGTTGAAAAATTAAAATTATAGAAATTTCTTTTTATCAACTATGAAGGGATTTTAAAGGGAAATTTTATTTTTTAAAATTTCCGAATACAAATAAGGAATTTTTAATTGTTGATTGAAAATTGTCTTGTTTGCTCTCCATGAGGTGGCCGGCCATTACAAGTTTAATTGGGAAATTTTATTTTATTTTTCTCAATTAATTCATGTCAAGGAAAGTTAAGGAAATTTTATTATAATTAAATTTCCTTATTTACCAAAACTAAAGGAATATAAAAGAGGGGGTTAGGGTGCCTTCATGAGAGACAACCTCTATTATTCTCTCCCTCTTTTCCTTGGTGTTGTGGCCGGCCATCCTCTCTCCATCTCTTCCTCTTTGTGGTGGCTGAAACCCTCTCTTGCTTGGAGCTCTTTGTGGTGGCCGGATACTACTTGGAGAAGAAGAAGAAGAAGGAGAGAAAGCTTTCATCCCTTGGAGTTTGGTTGGTGTTTTTCTTCATCCTTGGTGAAGCTTTTGATTTGGCCGAACCTAGCAAGGAGGAGAAGAAGGTGTTTTGGTGGTCCTCATCTTGGAAGATCATTGCCCAAACAACGTCCGAGGTTAGAAGAGGAATACGGTAGAAGATCAAGAGGTCTTTCTAGAAGGTATAACTAGTATTTTTCCTTTCCGCATCATACTAGTTATTTTTGGAAATAATACAAAATACAAGAGGCATATGATTTTAGTGTTTCGAATTTGTTTTCGATGTAATGTTCTTTTGTTTTTCTTTTCCTTATGATTTGATTGTTCTTTTCGGTTGACCTAAAGTTATTTTAGGAAATTAAATATTAGTTTTTCTTAAAAGGTTTTGTTTAGTCGGTGGTGGTTGCTCCCATATCCAAGAAGGCCATGTGCCTCGCCACGTCAGCACTGGAAACCAATTTTGGAAATTAATATTTAATGGAATTAAGTTCCGCAGGAGATCCAAGTCAAATCATAAAAGAACAAATAGATTAAATTTGGATCAAACGTGTTAAGTTCCGCAGGCGATCCAAGTTTAATTTAAAAGAACACATGGTAGCTAGGAAAAAGGTTCAGACCTTTGTACAAAATTTTTGTACAGTGGAACCATTAGGTTTTCCGAGTAGCAACCAACAAGTACGTTAGGGAAGCTTGGGCATCGCATGTCTAGGAAGATATGGCTTCGACCTGGTGCATTTGGCCAAGTGGAACTGACCGAAGCTACCCTTAAATGGAACCTAACCAGTTAGACCAAAGTTTAGTATTAAGTTCAATGGGTAGGACTATTTGGGAAATCTCGAAGGCATGGTTACTTTAATGAGTTCCTTGTAACTCACCATAGCCGAGAAGTTTATCCAAAGAATGCTTACTTGTTGAACCCAAAGCTAAACCTGAATCTAACACAAAGTTAAATCAGACCCTAAAATTCAACCATAATTCATCTCATAACAATTATAGGAGTACCTGATTGAAAATTAGATCGGGTGAGATGACTAAGGAATTTAAAATTCAAATTCAAAATTAGACTCATAACTAAAATTAATTCAAAATCTATAATCAATTAATCTTTAAAACTCAATTTCAAAATTCTTTTAAAAATCTTTTCAAAATTATTTTCAAAATCTTTAAAACTAAATTTCAAAATTCTTTTAAAATCTTTTCAAAATTATTTCAAAAATCTTTTAAAACTCAATTTCAAAATTCTTTTAAAAATCTTTTCAAAATTATTACAAAAATCTTTAAAACTTAATTTCAAAATTCTTTTAAAAACCTTTTCAAAATTATTTTAAAACTCAATTTCAAAATTCTTTTAAAAACCTTTTCAAAATTATTACAAAAATCTTTAAAACTTAATTTCAAAATTCTTTTAAAAACCTTTTCAAAATTATTTTAAAACTCAATTTCAAAATTCTTTTAAAAACCTTTTCAAAATTATTTTAAAACTCAATTTCAAAATTCTTTTAAAAAATCTTTTCAAAATTATTTTAAAAATATTTTAAAACTTAATTTCAAAATTCTTTTAAAAACCTTTTCAAAATTATTTTTAAAACTCAATTTCAAAATTCTTTTAAAAAATCTTTTCAAAATTATTTTAAAAATATTTTAAAACTTAATTTCAAAATTCTTTTAAAAATCTTTTCAAAATTATTACAAAAATCTTTAAAACTTAATTTCAAAATTCTTTTAAAAACCTTTTCAAAATTATTTTAAAACTCAATTTCAAAATTCTTTTAAAAATCTTTTCAAAATTATTACAAAAATCTTTAAAACTTATTTTAAAAATCTTTTCAAAATTATTTTAAAAATATTTTAAAACTTAATTTCAAAATTCTTTTAAAATCTTTTCAAAATTATTACAAAAATCTTTAAAGCTTAATTTTAAAATTCTTTTAAAAACCTTTTCAAAATTATTTTAAAACTCAATTTCAAAATTCTTTTTAAAATTATTTGAAAAATCTTTCAAAAATTATTTTCAAAAATTATTTAAAAAATATTTTAAAAACTTAATTTCAAAATTATTTGAAAAATCTTTGAAAAACTTATTTAAAAATCCTTTGAAAAATCTTGGAAAATGATCATTTCAAAATCATTTAAAAAATCATTTAAAAAATCCCTTGAAAAATTAATTTCTAAATTATTTCAAAACTACTTGAAAAATTATTTTAAAAAAAAAATCATTTGAAATATCCTTTGAAAGATTAATTTCAAAACTCTTTTCAGAAGTTATTAAATTCTTTGAAATTCTAAACTCAATTAATTTTTAAATCTTCAAAATAATTAAATGGTCAGTTATTTGGAATTCTAACTTATATTCTCAATATTTTAAAACAAAGTTAACTTTATCTAACACTCATTCATAAGTAAACATGCCTGAAAACCTAGAATGGGTGAGATGGTAAATTAGGAAAATATAAAATAACTATTTTTTTTAATTTACATGCTTGGACTCTAGAACCCTCAGGACTTAATGTGGCATTAATTAAGGGGGAGTGAGTGGAGTCAAGCTAAGTTTCTTTTAAAATAAATTTTATGGTTTTAATTATCTTTAAAAGTTAAACTCTTTGAAAAGTTAAAGCAAATCCAATTTTTTTAGACTTTAAACTTTTCATCAACTTATACGTCTAAGATTGAGCATGCTTGTACTTTAGGGCTCTGATACCTGATCAAAACAATTTAGATAACTTAACATCTATTTAACTTGACTCATGCTTGGACTTAAGGACCAACCAATTTGATTAAATAAACTAAATTAAACATTTAGTTTCTCCCTCTTCGTTCTAAAAATTAACACGTTCTTACTCCTAATTTTTAAACAATAAGTATTGTTAAGCTAAGTGTCTTTTTAACTTAAGCTATATTTTCAAAATTCAATGTTTGCAAAAGACTAAGCTAAGTAATTCATATAAAAACCTTCAAACTTTTGCAAACTTAGCCAACCTTTCAAATCTAACTTTTTATAAATTCTTACTAAGCTATTTTTTTTACCTTAAAGTATTAAAAATCATAGTTTTGCAAAATTCTTATTCATTGCCTTCAAAATAATTTTTGCTAAGTAAAAAGAGACTTCAATATTCTTTAAGATTTTCAAAATTTAGCTAAGTATATTTCAAATATCAACTAAGTTTCAAAAGTGGCTAAAATAGTCTACTAAATATTAGCCTTTTAAACTTAGTTAAAATTTTTTCCAAAGTAATTTACCATTCATAAGCCTAATTTTTTTTCCCCCTAAGAAAAATTAAAAATTACTTGAAACTGGCTTATTTTTTTGATAAATGGCAAAGGGGGAGAGTAGGGAAATTCAAAGTAAAACAAAATCAAAATCTAATTCAAAAGTAAAAGGAAGCCCTGTATTGAGGGGGAGCTTCACAATAGTTTAAGTGTTAGCTTAAGTTATGCTTTTATTTGAATTTATATACTTAAGCTAGTTCATTTAAAATATTTTAATATATTCATGCATCTGTTTTACTTAACTTTGAATTTGGATTGTCATAATAAAAAAGGGGGAGATTGTTGGTGCGGGAACCATCCGACGATCGAACCTAAGTTTTGATAATGGAAAAGGATTCAAAGTTAAGGGGTGTTGTTGTCTAACATGTTGAATGAGTGTTTCAGGAAAGTCCTAACTGCGGTTAGGCAGGTGAAAACCCTAGGGGGTGGTAACCCTAGGTCCTAGGGGGTGGTAACCCTAGGTCCTAGGGGGTGGTAACCCTAGGTCCTAGGGGGTGGTAACCCTAGGTGGAGAAAAGTCCTAGCTGCGGTTAGGCAAAGGGAAACCCCTAGGGGGTGGTAACCCTAAGTTATAGGGGGTGGTAACCCTATGCGGAAAGTCTTGGCAGGTCGATGGCTTCAAGCAAAAGTCTTAGGGGGTGGTAACCCTAGGTGGAAAGTCCTGGTGTCGTGAACCAGGTGAAATACTGGACTAGCCGGGAAGCGGATGTCCAGCAGAAAGTCCGGAAGCGTCGAGTGCTGAGCAAAAGTCCAGTCGATCTGGAGGATCACACTGGCAGCAGGTAAATCTCCTGAGTGGAGTAGGTGAGGACGCGTTCCCCGTAGAGGGAACAGTAGGCGTCGGGTCAACCTAGGATTTTCGGACGAAAATTCGAAGTCAGACCCGAATAGTCTGATGACTATCGATAATATTTTGTTACCTTATTTATGACTTTATGTGCTAACTTTGTGTTGCATGATGTTGTTTGGGACTAACATGTCTTGCAGGTACAAAATAATAAAGTCTTCCCTCGGATGAACAGTGTCCGAGGCACCTCCATGGAGCTTGGAGGCGCCTCGGGTGCAAAGCTGGAGCTGACTGCGAAGCACCTTGGGAGGCGCCTTGAAGGAGTCATAAGGCGCCTTGGAAGGCGCCTTGAATGGGGCATAAGGCGCCTTGAGCAGATGAACTTCGACCAGTTCGAGCTTGATCCACGCGGGTGACTCGGCAGTATGGAGGCGCCTTCGGAGGCTTCCAAGGCGCCTTGAACACCCTTTATAAGGGGGTTTCGAGCAACACCTCAATATATCTGATTACAATTGATTCTCTTGCCACGTGCTGCTCCAAAAGACGTTTCGAAGTGCTGCTACTCGTGCCCAACAACCCAGAGCTCCGAGATCTCATTTTCCGTCGTCGGTATAGATTTATTTAACGCACTTATTGTAATACTTAGTTTGTAATAATCGTGCTTATAGTTGTTGCCCATCGAAAGCGATCAAGGATCGCGGGCCTTCAAGTAGGAGTCGTCACAGACTCCGAACGAAGTAAAATCCTTCGTGTCTGTGTTTCATTATTTCATTTCCGTTGCTTTAATTTCTGAACGAATCTTTTTTACGATTCCGATAATCGAACACAATAGCCGCGAGCACTATTCACCCCCCCTCTAGCGCGTCTCGATCCAACAATACGTAGCGAAAAAATAAACACAATACTAACACCAAGGTTTTTACTTGGTTTGGAGCATGTGACGTCTCCTAATCAAAGGTCCACACTCGTTGAGTGTTTACTTTGGGCAATCACTATCAATTCAGAAAATTACAACTTTGAAGTACAATATAAAATAATAATGAAAATTATACCGACAATGAAAAACAAGGAATTTTAAGGCTTTTGGTTCTCAGAGTCGAGTTATAGCTTTGTCGAATCGTTCTTTGAGCAGCAACCGGAAGAAGGGTTGTGATTTCAAGTGTTTTCTAAGTTGTTGCTCAAACTAGGCTTAAATAGCCTGTTGAGGGCACCTCCAACTTCTATGGAGGGTGCCTCCACCCTGCCAAGTCAGCCACGTTGATAAGCTCCGCAACGCTCCTGCTTATCCGCCTAACCAAGCTCCATGGAGGGCGCCCACCATCCAGCGTCCAAGGCGCCTCCAAGCTCCATGGAGGGCACCCTCACGCCTTGCTGCAAGGATGTCGATCAAGTCACCCGAGGCGTCTCCAAGCTCCATGGAGGTCGCCTCGGGACTATTCATCCGAGGTTTTTCTTGTGTAATTTTCATCTTGCGAGGCATGTTAGTCTATAAATAAAGTATACCTTGCAAAACAAGGTTAGTACAATAAAATAAGATAAATAGAAATTTATTTTGACAATCTTCGTATTGTCTAGTTTTGACTTCGGATTTCACCTTCAGAAACCCTAGGTCAAATCGACACCTACTCTTCCCTCTCTGGGGAGCGCACCCTCACTTACTCCACTCAGGAGAGTTTGCCTATTTGCCAGATTGATCTTTCAGACCAACTGGACTTTTGCTCGGCGTTTGAATCTCCAGGACTTTCTGCTGGACGTTCGCTCCATGACCCGTCCAGTCTTCCACCCGGTTCGTGGCACCAGGATTTCAACCTAGAGTCCCCGACTCTAGGGTTTTTGCCCGAAGGCTTCGACCTGCCAAGACTTTCCACCTAGGGTTATCACCCCCTAGGACCTAGGGTTACCACCCCCTAGGGTTTTCCACCTGCCTAACTGTAGTTAGGACTTTTCACCACCTAGGGTTACCGCCCCCTAAAACCTAGGGTTACCACTCTCTAGGGTTTTTACCTACCTAGAATCCACTAGGACTTTTGCCTAAAATAACTTAGGACTTCCTACAAGCTCAATAAACTTTGTTGGATGACAAGACAACTTAACTTTGGACCCTTTGACATAATCAAAACACAGGTTCGATCATCGGATGCTTCCCGCACCAACAATCTCCCCCTTTTTTATTATAGCAACACGATTCAAAGTTAAGTAAAACATAACAAAATAATAAAGGGATTTAAGCATGAGCATGAATATAATAAATTGTAAAAAAAAACTTTTTTATGCTCCCTCATTCATAAAAATTTTATTTAAATTCTTAACCTTGACTTTTCTCTCCCCCTTTGATATAAATCAAAAATACTAAATAGAAAGAAGGTTGTTCTACATGTAAAGATAGAAAAAAAATATTTATACTATTTAACTTTAAGCTCCCCCTGAAGAGTAACACTTTAAAAACTTAGCTAATTTTTAAGCGTTTGAAAGTGAGTCAGTTTTTTTTTTTAAAAAAAAACTTAGCTAAACTTAGCTTTTGAAAATAAGTGCTTTGAAACACATTTAGATAATTTAGAAGTACTTTTGAAAATTCTTAGCTTTTTCAAAAAAAAAACAACTTAGCTAAATTTTAGCTTTGAAAATAATTATTTTGTCAAATATTTAGCTTTTAAAAGAAATTGATAAGAACTTAGCTTTAATACTTAGCTTTATAAAGGTTTTGAAAAAGACTTAGTTAAAAGTACTCAACTTAAAAAGGATTTTGATAAAGCACATATATTTAGTATTTATTATTTTGACTTATCAAAGGGTGAGATTTAGCTCGATAAATCAATAGGCCCAATAAGTTGGGAAATGATATTACTTATAGTGTGTATTATTGATTATAAAATGAAACTGTATCCTAGTAATCTAGGTTGATAATGTAGGGGATTGGTGGTCGGCTTGAAGGGGGGTTGGATAGACGGTACCCCCAAATCCTCGCTTCCTGCCCTCGTTAGTATGCGCAGCGGAAATACAAACTAACTACAAATATGAAAGCTAAACATTAAAGGAAAGAAAAACAAGCAAACCGCTAACACGTTCATTTAACGTGGTTCGGAGATTAGGGCTCCTACTCCACGGCGTGTCCTTGAGGTGGGTGATCCCGATCCGTCGGTGGATTAACCCCTGGCAAACTCTGGCTATCTCAAGTAGCTCCTTGTGGGTGGAGAAACCTCACCACAACACTCACAAACACTTGAGGACAAGTAGACTACTAATTAGGGTTTACCACCACTAATTTCGTCAACTATAACCAAGCTCTCAAGCTTTGGTTATATAGGCTGTGGGTTGAAAACCCCGCCTACCAGTCGACTGCCAAAACATGTAGTCGACTTCCCTCTGTAAAAATTTGACCGTTACATCCCAACGGCTCGATACCAGTCGACTGCTAAAACTAGCAGTCAACTGCTCACACTGATCGAACGAACAGAAGCATTCTGTTCGCTCCCAGCCGACTGCCCGGTCGTTGACTGCACCAGTCGACTACTAAAACATGCAGTCGACTGCTACAGTAGTGCTACAGTACTGCTACAGTGACGCTACAGTACTGCTATAGTAACGTTGCAGTAAAACCCTAAAACTAGGATTTTACTCCGAGTACAGTCTCTCGTGCACTCGTTCCCTGTCCCTTATGACTCACTTGACGCTTCCTTCGTAGCCTTGATCTCTTGCCTTCTAGCCTACTTCCTTTAGCTCTCGTCCTTCGGAGATGCATGCATGCCCTTGGCTCGTCCCCAATGCCATCCTTCGCGTATGCCTCGAAGTCGCTTCCCTCGGCCCTTGTCCTTGCTGCCTTGTCCACGGTCTCTCGGATGCATACAAGCTCGCAGCTCGTCCCCAATGTCATCCTTCACCGGACCCGAAGCCATCAACCTGAGTCACATGTGTATCCTGCAGTCCTGTATAACTCAAGTACACATATCAAATACAAGGGTGAAGTTAACTTAAACTCTTTGCCCAAACACCAAAACATATGGTTGCGCGGACCATTGGAATTGCTCCAACAGATAATGCCCCCAAGAGGAGCTCATAAGGATTGTCATGTTAAATCCTGCAGGTGGACTTAGTCCAACATGACGATAAGGTTGAGTGGTAGTACTCTCGGAGCTAGATGTTAATTAAATGAGTTGTCAGTAACTCATTAAATTAATGGACATTCGATATCTTAAACACAGGGAGATTAACACACTTATGATAAGAAGGAACCCATAATGTAATTTGAGATTGGTGCGATAGTGCAATAATAACTCTCTAGTGGAATGAGTTATTATTGATAAACTTGAGTTGTGTGTTCAGGGTGAACACGGGATACTCGAGCTCGTCGGGAGGCCAAAATCAATTTCTCCTCTAGGTCCCTGTCGTAATCTCATTAATGCCTCATAGCCACTCATGAAAAGTCCATCTTGGTGTCCAAGAGGGGGTCGGCCCATGGCTTGGTGACCAAGCCATAGGGCTGGCCACTTCCTCCACAAAGGGGTCGGCCCCTTGCTTGGTGCCCAAGCAAGAAGGGGGTCACCCACTATATTCAAAGTTTAGGGGGCATTTTGAATTTTTAAAATCTTCTCTCTGTAGACATCTACAAGTTTTAAAAGAAGGATTTTAAATTTATGAAACTTTCCTTATTTGAATTAGGTCACATGATTTAAAAGAAAGTTTTAAAAGTTTTAAAACTTTTCTTTTTTAACCATCCACATGGTTTTTTAAAAAAGAGAGTTTTAAATTTAAAAGTTTCCTTTTTGTAACCATGTTAAAAAAGGAAATTTTAGAAGAAAAATTTTAACTTTTAAAACTTGGTTTTAAATTTTAAAACTTTCCTTTTTTAATATCCACAAAAGGAAAGAGAGCTTGTAAAATTTTATAAGAGGATTTCTTCTTTTATAAAATTTTATAAAAAAATTTCTCTTCATGATGATGTGGCCGGCCACCCTTGCTTGGTGTCCAAGCAAGGGGCCGGCCATTAAGAGTATAAAAGTGGAGAAAAGGAAAAATAAAAAAGGGGAAAGGAAATCAAGAGGAAGATTTTATTGTAAAAATCTTTCCTTATTTACCTTGAGCAAGTATTATAAAAGAAGGGGAGGAGATGCCTCATGATGTATTTTATTCTTTTTTCTCTTCTATCTAGTCTTCTCCTAAGGGCCGACCCTTGCTTCTCTTCATGCTAGGGTCGGACACCTCTTGTGGTTGCTTTGTGTGGCCGGATACAAAGAGAAGGAGAAGAAGAGGAGAAGTAGGGATTACATCAATTCTTATTCTCTTGTGGCCGACCCTCTCCCTTTCTTTTTCCCCTTGCTCTCTTTTGTTCCTTAGTGGTGGTGGTGACGGAATCTTAGAGAAGGAGGAGCTTTTGGGTGGTGTTCATCTTGGAGGATCGTTGCTCACACGACGTCCAAGAGGAGGCGAGGAATACGGCAGAATATCAAGAGGTTATATTTGTTTCTAGTTTGTGTTTCTTTATTTTTCGATCTTGTGATTCGATTGTTCTTTTTGGTTAAACCTAGAGTTATATAAGGAAATTAAACATTAGATTTCATTGAAAGACTTTGTCTAGGAAGTGGTGGTTGCTCTCATATCCAATAAGGCCTAGTGCCTCGCCATGTTTAACCTGGAAGTCGATTTCTGAAATTAATATTTAATTAAATTTTTAACATAGGTGGATTTGGATCAATAATTTTAAGCATCGTTTGCGATCTAAGTCTAAACCATTAAGAACAGATAAGTTAAATTTGAAATCAATAATGTTAAGTTCCGTTTGTGATTCCTAATTTAATTTCTAAAGAACACAATAGGTTGTTAGGAAAGGTTCAACACTTGTACAAAAATTTTGTACAGTGGAACCGGTACGATCTTCCTAGGACCAACCAACATTTACAACAGTGTTTGGCCCTTCGGAATTGGATACGGATCCGTGACTTGTTTCAGACTCGGCTTCGGATTCGCTCTCGGCTTTAGACTCAGAGTCAGTTTCGGCAATGTATGCTTGTACCGGTAGAGCAAGGAAGCTTGTTTGCTTGTGTTCTTCTTCTTCCGATGACTCGGACCATGTTGCTTTCAAGAGCTTCCTTCTTTGTTGCTTCTGGTTCGGACATTCTGGCTTGTAGTGTCCCTTCTAGTTGCAGCCGTAGCATGTAACTCCAGACTTGACCTTCGTATTCGATCGAGTCACCTTCTTCTTTTTGCATAATTTCCATACCAGTCTTACGAGCTTGGCGGTAATTTTATCGTCTTCTGAGTCTGATTCATCTTCGGACTCGGGTTCGATTCTACGCTTTGCTTTTAGTTCCGGCGTTCTACTTGTTCCTGCAATCAAAGCAATATATTTCTCGGCCGAGTGTGCATTAATCTGTTCGTGCAATTCAAATTTGGAAAATAATTCATCTAACTTAATTGATGAAAGATCCTTGGATACTTTGTAAGCATCTACCATGGATGCCCACAAAATATTCCTCGAAAAGACATTGAGTGTATACCTGATTATGTCGCGGTTTTCTACCTTTTGACCGATTCCATGGAGACCGTTCATCAGATCCTGAATCCGCACGTGAAGTTGGCTAGTCGTCTCACCTTCCTGCATTTTTATGTTATACAGTTTATTCAAGATCAAATCACGCTTTCTTACCTTAGTGTCAGAAGTGCCCTCGTGAAGCTCGATCAGTTTTCCCACAGCTCTTTCACACTTGAGAACGGGTCGACTCAGTTAAGCTCTTCTTTCGTTAGACCGCATTAAAGGGTGCAGGTTGCTTTAGTGTCACCTTCAATTTTCATCATTAAGCTAGCATCCCAATTCACGCATGATATTGGTTTTCCAGCCTCGTCTCATGGAAACTCGAGATCGATTTGGATAATTATCCACATCTCGACTTACGTCTTGAGATGGTATTCCATCCGGCTCTTCTAGTAGCCAAAGTCCTTGTCAGAGAAAAGAGGCGGGCGGGTTGTATTGTAACCTTCTTGATGGGCCATTAAGGATCTAGCACACACAAAAATAAGAAAACTTGTTCCAAGACTTGGTCTTAGATTAGTAGTGCGGGATTAAAAAAATTAAATATGCGAACTCGAGTGGTGTTGCACTAGCTTCGAGAGAAAATTTTGATTGCAATAAAACATATCAGAAGGCGATAATGTTACCTATTCAGATCGACTCCAAAAATTAAAAATTACCACGAAAAAAAAAAATACTTGAATGGTGGTTTCACCGATTCGAAGCGACCTCGTTCTAATACCAATTGTAGGATCGAAAACACTAGATGGGGGTGAATAGCGCTCGTGGCTTTCATGTTCGTTTTAAAACAATCGAGTAATACGCAGTGGAAAAATAAAAACAATACTAACACCAAGGTTTTTACTTGGTTCAGAGCCTATGGCGACTTCTACTCCAAGGCTTACACTCGTTGAGTGTTTACTTTGGGCAATCACTATCAATTCGAAAATTTATAACTTTGAAATACAATATAAAGCAATAATGAAAATTATACTGACAACGAAAAACAGGGGATTTTAAGACTTCTGGTCGTCGGAGTCGAGTTACAGCTTTGTCGGATTGTTCTTTGAGCAGCAACTGGAAGAAGGATTACGATTTCAAGTGGTTTCTAAGCTGCTGCTCGAACCAGGCTTAAATAGCCTATTGAGGGCGCCTCCAACCTCTATAGAGGGCGCCTCCAACCCGTCGAGTCAGCCGCGTTGATAAGCTCCGCAACGCTCCTGCTTATCCGCCTAAGGGAGCCTCCAAGCTCTATGGAGGGCGCCCTCCATCTAGCGTCCAGGGCGCCTCCAAGCTCCATGGAGGGCGCCCTCACGCCTTGCTACGGGGATGTCGATCAAGTCACCCGAGGCACCTCCAAGCTCCATAGAGGGCACCTCGGGACTATTCATCCGAGACTTTTCTTATGCAATTTCTGTCCTGCAAGGTATGTTAGTCTACAAACAAAGTATACCTTACAAAACAAGGTTAGTGCAATAAAATAAGATAAATAGAAAGTTCAGTTATTTTGACAGTCTTCGAAAACCCTAGGTCAAACCGACGCCTACTGTTCTCTCACCGGGGAACACGTCCTCACCTACTCCACTCAGGAGAGTTTACTTGTTTGCCAGATTGATCCTCCAGACCAATTGGACTTTTGCTCAGTGTCTGAATCTCCAGGAGTTTCTGTTGGACGTTCGCTCCATGACTCATCCAGTCTTCCACCCGGTTCACGATACCAAAATTTCAACCTAGAGTCCTCGACTCTAGGATTTTTGCCCGAAGCCTTCGACCCGCCAAGACTTTCCGCCTAGGGCTACCACCCCCTAGGACATAGGGTTACCACCCCCTAGGGTTTTCCTCAGCCTAGGGTTACCACCCCTTATGACCTAGGGTTACCAGCCCCTAGGGTTTTTCACCTGCTTAACCGCAGTTAGGACTTTCCACCACCTAGGGTTACCGCCCCCTAGGAGCTAGGGTTACCACCCCCTAGAATTTTTTACCTGCCTAGAATCCACTAGGACTTTTGCCTAAAACAACTTAGGACTTTCCTGCAAGCTCAATAAACTTTGTTAGATAACAAAAAAACTTAACTTTGGACCCTTTGACATAATCAAAACACAGATTCGATAGTCGGATGCTTCCTGCACCAAGATAATGTGCTCGAAAAAATAGTGGTTATCAACTTTAGAAATATTAAACACAATCTTACCACCGTGAATTATCGAAGAGATTAAATTATCGAACATATTCTCCGATGTGGGTAGGAGTGGCTCAAATGGTCATCTTATTAAAAGAGGTGATTCTTAGGGCTTTGCCTCTACTGCATAAGTCCCTACACTTTCATCAATATCAAATGGTTGTACAACTGAAGGAAGTGATTCTTGGATTATTGCTTCTTTAGTACAAGTTCCTACACTTTCATCAACCAAATAATCATAAGTAGGGCATAATATATCACAATCATCATTAACATCTAGACTATCAGTAATAATGGAAGACACAATTAAATCTTCTTCTTTAATTGATGCCTTAGTTCTTTCACCCTCATTATATTCGCTCATTTAAGACTCCCCCCAAGTTGAAAGTTGAGTCGACATCCTAAGACATGATGTGCCTATGTCATTGCACTCAGCATGCTACTCTAGATTTCCCTGTGCGTTTGAGCTTGTAAGGTTAGGATGTCCTCTAACATCTTCTCTATTATTTCCTACTGAGATGGTAGTTTATAGTTGTTCTTGTCTTGATAGTTCATGAATAAGTTTTGAGGGTTCCTCCACCTACAGATGCATATGTGAGAGTGTGGTGAGGCCATTACATCGAGCTTTCTATTGAGTTCATCTATTGTTGCTTCCAACTTATGTAGCTTAATGCAATTCTCAATTGTATGACCTATCTCCTTACAAGCTTCATAGTGTTGTTTGACCCAATGATTGTAAGTAGGAAGATAACCCCATTGTCTATGTAAACGGTCATAATGTAATGGACAATTCTCCTTCAAATGATCAGTTGTACCACAACTATGATAATATAATTAGTAGAATTCACAGTAGTCATTTGTAGGATCCTTTGAATTGAAGCGTAAATCATTTCGTTCAAGAAGGCATATCCATCTAAAAGATAATAGTCAAAATAGAATGGATATATAAAAGTAAACAAAAATAAAAATGTAGAATTAAAAATAAGAAAAAAATATACAAAAATAAAAATGTCTAGAGTAATTCAAATGCTAATCAACTAATGTTAATTGAAAACAGTCCCCGACAATGACACCAAAAACTTGATGTGTGCCCGCAAGTATACGGGTGTCGTCAAGTAATAAAATATTAATCCCACGAGGACGATTAGTTAAGCGCTAGTTAACTTCACACGGTGAATTATTTAGATGTTCGAATTGTTGATAGAAAGGTTTGGAAAGTAAAGGTTGGGAGACAAAAGAGAAGAAAGTGAAATTGGATTTGCGGATAGATAGATGCTAGGATTTTGGTTTCACCATGATGCTACTTAATGTCTCTATGCATTGTTCATATCCTTAACTCCATATTTACATTCTTATAGGGATTCTAACCAAAGTCCGACACGACCTCACGAAGATCACACCAAAGAGCGTACTCCAATTAGAATGTTCTAACAAGGATTAGTCCCTATGTTAAGATCTTTTCACTCTAGAAAGTCAGTAAGTATCGATGCTCCTTGTCACTAAGGGCATAATATGTTCGGTTGAATGGGTAGCTTTTGTCACTAAGGACCCCCGGTTATCTAGTCTAGTAGCAACCATAATATAGAGACAAATCCCTTGTATCTACATATTTATACCATTCACATATTTCATCAAATACTTACAAGGCATAAGATACATAGAATATGGTATAAACACTTCATTGAAGAAGAAAATGTTCAAATACATAGTTCATACAATACATCACATTACAGTTACTTTCTACATCATAGATCTAGAGAATTTACTCCATAGCAAAGAAGAAACAGCTAAGAGATAATAAGTATAGCATCTACAACTCAAAATATGGATTGAGAGAGAAGAGAATGCTTATCGATGTGTCGCCGATCTTCTAGGTTGGACTTCTTGCTCCCAGGATAAATGGATTGTCAAGGAATGGAGGTGGATAGAAGCTTTATGATTTGCTCCTAAAGGGAGAACCATTTATTAAGGAGAGGGACAAAATCCCAAACCCAAGATGAGTCAAAGAATGGAGTTCTTGACCCTTTTATACCTCCTCTAAACTACTTAGGAAAATTAGGATTATAAGGGTTTGGGAAACTGAGTTTTTACCCTCTTAAACTAGGTTTTCTCATAATTAACTCTGAACTAAAGTTGTAGCTCTTGAAATTATCTACAATATGATATTTGGATCGAGCCCTATCTTCAAATGAGTTAAAAGTTATGAAGATTCAAAGTTTGGTCTGTAGTCTAGCGGAGGTCTTGATGAAGCCGTAGCTAGGAGGCACAACTGTGCCTTTTAGCATGGCTAGATCCTGCTTTTTCTCTATTGAACCTAAATCAAAGTTGTAGATATTAAAATTATCTACGTTTCAATATAAATAAAAACTCGTAACTACAACCGAGCGCAAAGTTATGGTCATTTCAAAATAAGTCTGCAGTCTGCCCAAGATTCAACACAGCCTTGTTTTAACTTGGCACGACCCGTGTCACGGTCGTGTGAGATCCACATGGCCAAGGTCTGCTTGGGGTTTGGTCTGGCGGCATGGTCGTATAGATTCACCTAGCCACAATCAAGTTCGGCTCCAAAAAATCCAGATGGTCGTGTGGATCCACACGGTCGAGGTCTGCTCCTTCTCTATTTTATTGGCACAACCATGTGAATTCCACACGGCCGAGGCTTGCTTCATCTTTACCTTAAGCCATGGCCATGTGGGTTCACACGGCCTGTGTCTTCTCCTCCTCTAGCATGTGACATGGTCGTGTAGATTTCACATAGCTAAATCCTTTTTCTTCATTTGTTTTTTGAGTCGTCCACAAGCATTGTTTTCACACCAAATCATGTCCTATTAATCAAAAACATGCAAAGAGCATATTTTCAAACAAAAAGAGTGGAAATATGACATTATAATGAAATAAGGTATAATATAAACATAGATTATACTCATTAAATAAAAGTATATGTACGTTAAAGTATGCATAAAAGTGTATATAATATACGTACATCACGCCTAAATTTGATGAAACTCTATCCGCATAGATAACGACTCTGCCAATGGCGCTGCTGACTCAACATAATTCTAGATGCCTAGAAGCGATCCGGGCACCTGGACTTCAACCTGCTCTCATCCGCTGGCAACAGTTCTTGCTGATGTGACTGTCCTTTTTTGGGTGCTGGGATTAGATCAGGGCGTCTAGAATCTGGGCGCCTGGAATGGATCCAGGCGCATGGACTAGTTAACAGAAGTTGATCATTTTCCAGCCTGGTCGATTGGGTGATACTTTGAGCATCTAAAGTTAAGCTCATTCGAATCCAACTCTGACTTTCTCCTCGAGCAGGCTTTCTCCCTGGCTTCTCGTCCCTCGAACACTCCCCACGCATCCTTCTCCTCCACAGGTGTACTCTTCCGTAGTTTCTCATCCCTCAAATGCACCGAGCTTGCTGACTCCCTTCTTGTGTCATCCTTCTCATTTGCTGTGTCTTCTGCTTGACTTCTTGTATTCTTAAGTCACTGCACACTCAGACACAAGACATCAAATACACATGGTCTAACTTAATATGGTTGATCATATCAAAACTATCCTAGGGTACTTACACATGGCGGCAACAAAATAAACTCAGTATGCAAGGATGGGCAAGACTAAAATTACTTCCTGGATCAAGTTACAAAAACATAAATTTGAAGTGTGATTGCAAAAAATTTCCAAAAATCCACCGATTTGGATATTTTACTTTATTTGGCCTTAGAGTGATCCCAACGTGCCAAAAAGGCATCTTGTGCCACATCACTTTCATTCCCGTAGCACTATGATTTCTTGTGAAGGATAACAAACATCAAAGGGTGCACTTGGAGTTTCCTCAGTGAAACCACTCCAATGCTTAAGTTAGCATGGAGGTTTGATATAAGCCAAAAGAAGGTAGAAGAATAAAAAACATCATCCCTCGAAGAGAGAGGGACCTCCCTTTATGTAGGAAGAAAAAAACCTTATTAATGCTACTTTAATACCTCATGAATACCTCATCGTTTGTAACCATTGTGCCCTTTTATATTAGCAACCATTGCATGCAGGGAGTTCGGGAGGTTCGGAGGTTGACAGCTTGGCGAGTCGACAAGTTGGGAAGTCGAAGAGTCGGCAACTCAGGAGATCAAACCAGCCCAGAAGATCAAATCGACTCGTAAGATCGAACCGGCTTAGAAAGTCAGATATTGTCACATACCCCCCATGTTAACCAAATCCTAAAGGATATCATCCGGACTTCTTGTTAATTGGGTCCAAGTCCACCAGATGAACCTTACTTACCATCCGCATCAGTAGTCATTTTCGTATTAACCTAAAGCTTTAACATTCATCAACTATTCAATGTTGGTTTCACCTTCAGACTTTTCTCCCTTAGTTGATTTTCACAAACATTAATTTGTATGAAAGCAACAAGCATTTAGATTGTAAAAACTCTTCCATGCTCCGTGCCAACTATTGAATTAAATTCGTAATTTCACCTTTTTAATTCTTCAAATCAAATTCGGTAAAACAAACTGAAGACCTTCTAGAAACCGAGAATAAAATAGACAAAACAATCCATCGATGAATGAAACTATACATTGTCTCAAATGATGACAATTTTACTCATGATGACTTTAAAATCATCAATCAATCCAAGATGACCCTAGATATGTTCCTTGCATAAGCACGAGCGAGGCATGCACGTACTGAAGTAGCATGGGGAGCAAGCGAACCACTGAGTGAGCCTTCCCCATCAATATCCATCAGACCGTGTGCTAATTTTCTAAGGGGGCGTTTTGTTCTTTCCTAGAAATAGGAATCGGAATAGGAATCATTGTATTGTGGAATGAGAATGAGTATGAGCATGGATATCACTCTTAAAAGCAATGTTTGGTTAGTTGCATATTTTCTATTGGAATAAATCAAAATTTACTTTTTTACCCTTAAAGGAAATTAAGAGAAAAAATTAGATGTGAGAGAAAGATGAATGTGAGAGAAAAATATGATGAGAGAGAAAGTATGATGAGAGAGAAAGTGTGATGAGAAAGAATGAAGAGAGAGAAAGTGTGATGAGAAAAAATGAGAAAAGAGAGTGTGATAGGAGAGAGCATGATGAGAAAAGATGAGAGAACAAATATGATGTGAGAGAAAATATGATAGAAGAGGATGAAGAGAAAGAAAATGTAATGAGAAAAAATGAGGAGAGAGAGTGCGATGAGAGAGAAAGTATGGTGAGAGAGAAAGTATGATGAGAGAGAAAGTGTGATGAGAAAAAAAAGAGAACAGTGAGTGTAATGGGTGAGATTGAGGAGAGAGAAAGTATGATGAGGGAGAAAGTATGATGAGAGAGAAAGTGTGTTGAGGAAAAAAAAAGAGGGAGTGTGACAACAGAGATTGAGGAGAGAGAATGTGTGATGAGAATGAAAGTGTGATGAGAAGAAAAGAGAAAAGAGAGTGTGATGGGAGAGATTAAGGAGAGAGAAAGTATGATGAGAGAGAAAGTATGATGAGAAAAAAAGAAGGAAGAGAGTGTGATGGAAAAGATTGAGGAGAGAGAAAGTATGATGAAAGAGAAAGTGTAATGAGAAAAAAAAAGGGGAGAGAGAGCGTGATAAAATAATGAGAGAGAAAATATGATTAGAGAGAACAAAGAGAGAGAAGTGATATGAAAGAAAAAATAAATAAATATATTTTGATATTTGATATTAAGGGAGAAAATTTTAGTTTTAGGTCAAGGGTATTTTTGGAATAAGAAAATATTTTGATTGATGAAAATAGGATAATGACTCATTGAAGGGGAGGTACATGGGAATGAGTTATTACCCAATTTCAAGAATTTATTCTCTTATTTGTATTCCTATAATCCAAACATTAACAATGACAATCAATGATTCTCATTCTCATTCCCCACTCCTATTCCCTTAAATAAAACACCTCCTAAATACATTATGAGTAAATATTGTTAATCACCAATTAAAAATTTTTATCTCTCAATTATAATGATACATGTAATTAATATCTACATATAATATTACTAAAATATCCATACATACATATGCATCATTTAGCATTATATTACATGCCACTTGTAAACTTCGCCTTATCCATCCTCAATGCATTAAATCTGCGCGTTGTTTGGTCTAAACTGATGTCCGGATCTTTTTCCAAAGGGACTGAAATTTCTGAATTGAACGTTACTGAACTCGGGTTAATATTCCACTGATAAAGTAGATGGTCCTGTGGCCCATTTAATCTAAAACCCAAGTGGTAAATCATCATGTCGCCTCTGGGCCCGTTTCTGGCGATCAGAAATTTGTTTTTAGTGGGCCCGACCGGAGCTACACGCAAACGGTGCGTCATGTGGGCTTCCATTATATACGGTTACATTTTATAATAACGATTAATTGGAGAGGCTGGCTATAAATGGAAGCGCCTAGTAAAATCGTTCCCTCCCGACATCTCGGTACGATAAAAAAGTGCTTACAAAAGATACAGTTACATGCTTATACACTTATTCTTCCAAGTTCAAATGCAGATGACATATCACCGATAAGTATTTTATAACGTGCTAGGACATATTTAAAAAAACGGGAAGGTAAATACCATCCGATAAATAACTATGAGTCCCTATAAAAAGGTGCGTGGTCGACGCTTGCCTAACCCCACGACACCCCGTTGCATCGACTCCTCGCGCCTTCCCTCTCCTTTCAATTTCGTCGCGTCAGCTTTTAGCTCGAAGTTCGATCCGCAGATCTTGCACCGATGTCATCGGGGTCGCCACCGCAGCGCCATGGCAAGGGGGGTGGAGAGGAAGGTGCCTCCGCATCCCGCCTCGGTGGCCGCCGCACCGACTACCCTTCGTCGTCGCGGCAGCGATCCGCCGACGTGGTCTGGCCGGAGCACTTCGTCGAATCCGTCGCCGCTCATGTCGCCGATGATGCTGCCCGATCCTCCGGCAGACTCTTTGCGGCGCCTGCCGTCGTCGCCATGTTCCAGGTTTCCAACCTCTTCCCTAACTCGATCGTTGTTTATGTTTTGTTATCGATATATATATTTTTATTTTTTATTTTTTGAAGCGTTTGGAGTTTTGAACTTATTACTGTCAGCGTACAATAGTTTTGAAAGAATGGACCCCAAATGAATATTCTATTGGAATGACCTAGCTCTGGTCGTGAGACGATGGAGAGGTTTCTTTGCCACGGAATGCTTTCGTGTTCAGGCGTCCATAAGTTATTTTTTTAGTTTGTGATACTTTCCTTTCCTTTCCTTTCCTTCGTTTGTGTATGTGGTTCCTCTTTGGTCGGTATTTATGGGGAGCAGTACCTCCCTATCTGCGCTGCGGAAGTAGAAAGATGAGTTGCTCCTGCTGATACTAAGCTCTGGTATCCACTACCCATGGCTACAAGCTGTTGTCCCGCCTTAACTTTTCGTCTGCATATCTTTTTTTTTCCTCCATTCTCTTTCTTCACAAACTTTTCGTCTGCATTTCTTCTTTCCTTTTTTTTTGTGTTCTCTTTCTTCACATTGTTGTTGATTCATTCAATGGCGGTCTTTCGCTGCTCGGCTTGCCCCTCACAGTGAATTTAATTTACAATGGGATTCGAGACTGCATCGCCTCTTCCACTACTCTCCTCTCCTCTGCCATTTGTTCATTATTATTGTTCTTGGCTACTCTCTTTATCTCTCTGTGGTGGTGTTCTGACGAAGGGGACTGAGCTGTAGAAGCAGGTGGAGGGGGGAGTTGGATGGGTAGCGTGTGGTGCTCTGTTAGTCTGTTGTTCTTTTGACCCTCTCTCTCTGCGCCCGCCTTTACTCGGCCTTGACCCATCCCCATCGCTGCTTTATGTACTCGTTCTGGTCTCGCTCTCTGAGGAAAGAAAACAAAAATAGACCGAGCTCGGGGATGGCACACACTGCATTGTGATGGGATTTGATGGGAGTAAGAAGCGGCAGGGTGAAGTGCGAAGGCGCTGCCGCGGGCGCCGTCAGCAGACGCGCGTCCCTTTCAGTTCCGTTGTAGTCCTTTTCTATTGGGCCAAGGGGAAGTAAGATACAAACACAGACCATCTTTTTCTGCCCATTTTTTTCCCGCCACTGTCCGGCTAATGCTCTGCATGCACCTTCATAGTATGCTAGACACTGATATCCCTCAGACCCTCGCTAAGACTATTATAATCGTCTTGATCGAATTCAAATTAATAAAAATAAATAAAAATCTGTTTTCCACCCTCAACCCGTAGATTTGAGGATTTAATATTTGCTTGCTGGTGTTGATTTGATTAAGAAGTAACAAGACGTGGGGGATTGGAGTGGTAGGCCATTTTTTATGGCGTTCATTGGAAATGAAAATGTGGGGGAAAGAATCTGCACGGGTTGCGCTTTTTCTCGCATGGGCTCGCGGACTAAACTTGCGCTGCTTCCGACTACTGGGATAGCTTGTTTCATTGCGCAGCATACTCGATCTCCCTCATCTCTCCGTGCTATCGCCCTTCCTGAGATCGAGACTACCATATGTTGCAGCAGGAGAATTCCCATTTTATCCTCTCATCTCCACAGTGCAGGCAGGGTATATCCTTTTGTATCTTGGTAAGCCATATCCGCCACTCTAAGCCCTTCTTAATTTATGATCCTGCTGTCTACTGAGATCAGTACTTCTTTAATATCTAACCTTGAAAGTGTGTTATCGCATCACATTTTATCCTCCTCATCTACTGTTTGTAGTGATGGGTTTAAGCACGTCTACATTTACAGAGAGGTCAATTATGTTTAATAGAGAATCAGTAGTCTTGTAGCCCGGTACACCATAGCTAGTTGATCTAAGTACCATCAAAAGCTCAGTGCACCAAGAAATCCAACTCCGTGGCGTGTTGTCGTTTAGTAATTTTACTTTTTTGTTGATGGGATGCAGTAATGCCCATCAGGAAAGCAATGATCACAATTGTGATCATCACAAACGAGAAATGGACTGAGATTGGACATTCCTTTGGTACCGTTTACATGAGATGTAGCCTCCATTTCTGGCCTGTGAATTCCGCGATCCGTGGGTGGTTAGGTTTGGCTTCCGTTCTCAGGGCATGTGTAGGTAGGAGTAGCGACGCGACGGAGCTCAGCATGCGTGACGATGTTCCACGGGAGCTCTAGGAAGCAAAACATCACATACCTTTTAGGCGATTCCATCACATCAGGTCTCTCCAAAGGATGAAATCAGCCGCGTACACTGACTAGGATTTTCAACTTACTGTGACCTGCACGCTATCAAGATAGGGTTGCTGGAACACCAATAGTGCAAGACCCGCAGCAAGTACGTCATGGCTTGCTGTGGGTTTAAACGTGGCCAAGGCAAGGCTGAAAGCTGCGCCCTATGTGCTTTCGATTTCATGTCCTGTTGAGAAGAGACAGTAGGGTGCAGTGGAGTTGAGGTGTTTTGAGGGGTGGGTGAACTCTGTTCTATTGAGGCATTCTGACAAGGAGTTGCAGAGGGGGATTCACGGGGTCCTATTATAACAGTGACAAATCGACGCAAGTAGCGAGTGGATTCTTCTTATGCAAAAAAAAAATAAAAAAAAAAAATAAAAAAAAAATAAAAGAAAATGTCTAATGAGCATTCCTTTCTTTGTCCTTGGCCTCTCTTGGTTCTTCTCTTTCCAGCGGCACGAACGGGAAAGATATTAAAAGCTGCTGCTACAGTGGCTACTGCCGCTGCCTGCGTTGATGCTCCCCCCTCCCCCATATTTAATCGCAAGCTACGCTGGACCTTGAAAGATGAGCTTCGTCTCTGGACCATATAGAGTAGAGTGGAGTGGAAGCAGAGGATCTGCTGGTTCAACGAGTGTTTTGGTTAGTTAAGTGAGGTCCAGCCAGCTTCGCTTCGTTTGCTGAAGCTTGCATGTACAGGGCGAGAGCCCCACGACCTTGAATGCGTAACTGATGTGCTTTATAGTCGGACTTCCTTTTTCTTTTTGCTTGTTCGGAGATCTAGAGAGATGTGCCTCTATATATGCATTTTGACCGAGTCCTAATTATATTTCCAATCCATCACATATATATCATCCCAAAGACATTGCCTAATTTAATTTTTTTTTCACTCTCTCTCCCCCTTTTTATATATATATATATATATATATATATATATATATAAAAGAAATGGCCAATTTTATTCTCCTATTCAAACATTCACCAAGGTCTAACTTTGCGTTAAAGAAATTAAACGCAGTTGTTGATATTCAGACTGATTCACATATATGAAGTTTTTTATTTTTATGATTATTATTTTTCTTCTCTTTTTGCATGAAAAAGAGTCTTCATCTGCATGACAAAGTCTGCAGTGGTTGGTAAAAAATGACGTTTATGTGATAAGGGATGGATTAATGTTAGCTTGACGAATGGTAAAGTAGGAATACTTTATTATGTAAGCTACTAGTGAAGTTTATTGGATAAAGTTTCTACTTGCAAACCCACTTGGTTGATAGAATTTATCAATAACTTGTATGATTTAATGCTTAATTTAAAATATTTGTCTAAATTAATAATAGTTGAATAATATGAACTTGTAAAGTTTCTTGTCTAAAACACTCCATGTGGCATAACTCATAAGGTTTGATGTCATAGTAAATTTCCTAATCAATAGCATATGAAGCTTAATGATAATGATACCTTTATGTTGATGATCCTTCCTAACACCTTTCTTATGCTTAGAATTAAACCACTTTGACACCATGCCCCGCATAGCCCAAAGTACTTGAGATATGTTAATAGCAACTCCCTCACCTAAACCTTTAAAGTGTATTTATTAATCAACTTCTAACCATTTTAGACTAAAATGACATGTAACAAAAACACTGTTGAAATTTACATTATTTATAAACATATGTATTTGTAATGTCAGATAAATTAAAGTACACATAAATGTTTATAGTCAGTTATATATATCAAATATTCAACAAAGCTTGATTAAATTCTAATATACAACAAAGAAAATTTTGGACATTAATACCAAAAGCTCATATGTTGTACAAAATTAATTAAGCCTGATCACTTGTAAATGTATATCCAAATTTATTTTAGGGGCTTGGAAAAATAAGGCCTAATTTTTTGTTTTCATTAAAACGTTCCTCTTTTCACTAAAATGGCTTCACATCTTTGTATTCTTTTTATGCCTTTTCATTTCAAAAACTTTTTCCCCAAATGTTTCATAACTGATTTTGCAATTGTTGTATCACTTGAGATATTATATACTTGTTTGATTCCTATACATTTTATTTTGGAGACAAACATCTTGATTTTGAAATCATCTTGTCATTTCATTTTTGCTTAAAATTCATTTTTGCTTAAAATTTCATTTTTGTATATGTTGGTCTCGTAAAATATACAGAATTAATAAAGTTTGATCACTTGAAAATGTATATCCAAAATTATTTTAAGGACTTGAAAATAAGAAGTTAGGGAATGGAAGAAGTTCAAAGATTTACATAAGAGATCAATTAGGATCCTTTTTGCAGGCCTTCTAAAATATTAAATGGAAGTGCTAATATTGAAATTAAAGCATAATATTATAACGTACATAAATGTATTCATCCATGTCAATTAAAGTTCAGGTGAAATGTTTATTAAAAAAAAGATATAAAAGAAGAAAACCAAAGTAACTACTGCTAAGGCATGAAAGTTACTCAAAGTTTTACATAACAGATCAATTAAAATTCATATTATAAGTTTTCAAAGTATTAAATAGAAGTACTGACGTTGAAATTAAAGCATAAATTTTAACGTATAAAAGTTTATTCATCCATGGCAATAACATTTCAGGTGAATCTTATTGTTCATGAAGAAAGATTATTGACTAATTAATTCAATAGTATACTAGTAAATGATACAGTACAATATCATAAGTTCAATAATATATAGATTAATATAAAAATAATACATACAAGTTCTCTACTTTGCATTTATTTAAACACTATAAATTCAATTAACAATGACCGATACAAGCAACCAAAGTTAGTTAAGTAAGACTTTTAGTTTACATTTGCCTGGAAGTTATTTTATGGGAGTATAATTGCAAATTTTTTGAAGCAAAGACCTATTATGTTTAATATGTATCTGTTAGAAACCCTCTACTCGCCATGCAATGTACTTTATGAACTTGTTTACTTTTACCTCTTTATATTTATTTCCTATTCATTTGTTTTGGTACACAAAATAATGATACACCTTAAATGTTTTAGTAAATAGACAATTAAGTTTTATTGAATTAAAAATTGCCATTTATTTATCATTGCCCTATTTATTATTGACTAATCCAAAGTAGATTAATTTTAGTGTACACAATTTTAAACAAGCTTTAACTAATCAGCAAATGAAATGCTACTGTTGTGTTATTAATAGTAATAACTAACAATCACTAATCAGCATGATTTGGTCAGCTGATGATCTTACTTTTTAAGATCAATGCTGTGGCAGTTATTAAATGTATTAATTGCTATGGAAAAACTTGAATGGCACACCTATTTCCAAATGCCACAAACGTTTCTAACTTAGTTTCTTGAAAAAAATAAGATTTAAAATATTTTCAGAAATTTAAATTATTGATATTTATTGATGAATTATTAACTCTTTTGTCAACTGGTGTAGTTAGTTACATAAGTAACACCATAAAATGCTGATAAGGATATATAATATTCAAGAAACTTAGCATATGTCCTGTGAGCTTTGAGTTTACTAAGTGAACTGTTCATGAGTAAGAACTCAAATTGACCTTAAATAATAATTACTTTGTGAATGCATCACGTCTGGTACTTTTAATTTACATATCCATGAATAATTTGTTTGTTTAATGATCATTCGATGTTCAATCAAACAATCACTAGTGTTTGATATCCTTTCTAAAATTTTCCAAGTTGTTTATTTTAAAATACTGGCGGGGTTGAGAAAATTTTCATCCCTATATTATAGTCAATGTAATAGAGAATAATTTAATTAATTTAAATATAAATCTCATTGGATGATAAGATTCATAGTGTATATTCCAAATAATTCATTCATGAGACAATATATCGCAGGTGTGTCCGACGTGGAGAGCCATCGCCGGATCGGAGTTCCTTTGGCAAGTCCTCTGCCGCCGCATCTGGTTCCGCCACCGCCGCTCTCTCCCTTCCTGGCGCGAGGAGTACATCCATTTCCACCGAACTGCCGCCAACTTCCGTGCCGGCCGCTACGTATATTCGTCCCTCCTCCCTCCTTCCGACGACCTATCCTGCCGTCGCCTCGCCCTCTCCGACCGTCATCTAGCCGCTGGCTTCCTAGACGGCTCCGTCCGCCTCTATGACGTCCCCTCCGGGCGTCTCCTTGCCACCTTTCGTGCAGACCCTCACCGCGACCGCCTAGGTCGCTTCTCCCAGGCAATCTCCGGACTCGTCCTGCTCGATGACCGGCTCGCCTTCGCCTCACAGGACGGCGACGTCCACGTGGCCGAACTTGGTTCCTCCGGAGCTCCCCCCAGGCGGGCGCTAGCCGGAAACCTAGTGGTGGACGGCACGATGGTGGATTTCACGGGGAACGCGCGGTGGTGGGTGGGCCTCTTCGCCGGTGCGCCCGGGCACTCGTGGCACGTGTGGGACGTGGCCACGGAACTGCTCGTGTTTGTCGGAGGGGGTCTGATGGATCATGCGGCCGTCGTCGGCTGGCATATGCTCACCGACGTGCTGAAGCCAGTGGTCGGCCGTGCGCGGATTCTGGAGCAGGGAGTCGTCGTCGGGTGCACGGTCTCTAGCATGGAAGTGCTCGATCTCAACGGCGTCACGGGAACCATTCTAAACCAGAGCGAGCACCGTCACGGCGCGCTGGTGGGCTCCTTCGACGCGTGCCACGGGCGGGTGTTGGTGGTTGACTCGCGGGGCGTGGCGGAGGTGAGGGAGGCGCCAGCGCTGACGGACGTGAGCCGGTTCACGGCGTTCCGGCGGTCAGAGCTCCAGCAAGGGGGGCCTAGCCTAGAAGGGTGCATGAACTGGGGCTACGCGCTGGTTTGCACCTCCAGAGGAGTCCAGGTCTGGGATTTCATCACCGGCCGGTACCTCTACATATTCCGGCAGCGGATAGGGATCGCTTCGGCCATGGTGGCCAGCAACAGATACGTGGTTGCATGGACAAACGATACTGGATTGCACCTCTGGGATTTCGGAGCATTGTGAGCTATTTGGGTGGACGACGATATCACAAAGAATGTCGATAAATCCGTTAACTTCATGAGCATTCGGGTGATTAGATGCTGCTTGGAAGATTAATTAGGGTATAATTATTTAGAACAGGAAGAGGGATTGGTGTGCGACCAGCGTTGCGATGGGAGAAAGACGATTAGGGTTAGTTTCTCCTGGGTAGGCGCATTTGTTATCAAGATGTGGCACTAATTCTTCTTCTCTGATATATTAAATTTTCCTAATCTGCTAGTTGAGCTCCATATGCTATCAATTAGCTCAGTGATCTATGTGGGGGAGATGGAAAATTGGGCAAAAAAATAATTTTAAAAAATATTTTAAAATTTTTTTATAAAAGAAATTTAATTGCTCGAAAATGTATAATATAAGTAATTGTTATAAGTAATTGTTAAATAATTTTTTTTATATAGAATAGTAATTGTTTACAGATGAAATATGATGTTGTTCGTAAAATGATAAACTAATTTTAAATGTTAAAATAAAGATATATTAAATATTGGATGTTTTAAACTAATTTAATTAGATTTTTTAAAATCTTCTTATTTAATTAAAAGGATTAAGAAAGATTTGTTTGTCTCGCCTAAGACAGGGAGATTTTTTTTTTTTTAAATTTTGAATAAGATAATTAAAAATCTTTGCATCAGTTATTATATTTATTCTTTAAATTTAGATTTGATTAATAATTTTTTAAATTTAAAAATAAAATTATTATTTTAAAAATGAAATAAAATTTCTTTTTAATTTTTCTTTTTCTACTCAATCTTTTTAATTTCTCTTTTCATTGATTACATAAATATAATAATAAAAAAATAGAAGAAAGAGAAAAAAAAATAATAAAAAATTAAGGATGATATAAATTTTAGAATAATTAATATAGTGTATAGTGAAAAGTAATTATCTAAATTTAATAAAATGAGTCATTTATCTTAAATTTTAAATATAGTAATAAAAAAATTAATATGAATACTTAATCTAGGCTTTATGTTTAACTAAGTACAGAGTCAAATATAAGAAAAGAGGGAAAGAACAAACAAGAGCATTTTCAAGCCACGAAACATATGATCAAAATCTCAACTCCAAGCCTTCTTCCCTGCAGCATTGTGATCGATAAAGAGAAACGGATGCAATCAGACAAGCTTATGCAATAAAGACAAGTTATAATTAAGAAAGAAAATAAGTACTTGTCCTTTTGAGCTTTGTACTGACTACGACAAGGAATTAAGGTCTGCTGATGGAGAGCATGCCATGCCCTTACAATCGCTCAAAGACAAATTAAATAAAGTGGGCGAAAAGTCGTGAGTCGATTTAGAAAAGATACAGCCTATGCCTACCCTAGCCTAGCCTATTTCTCTCTTCTCCAGAAGACATCACCAGAGCCAAGAATCATTCCGCTCCGGAAATCAAATTTAAAATGCATACGAGATCGATAGCATATAGATAGTGGCGACGGGCGGCAGTTCCTAACCAATAGCCATTGCAAAAGCTAAAGTGCATCCAAATTATCACTCCTGTTATTCCCTGGAAGAGGCTATCCAAATGCTAAATCCATTTGGCCTTTGGACTTACCTCGCAACTCGGTTCCCTAGTCGTTCAGAGGCCCTTCAACCTGTACCAAGTACCAACATCAACAAAAGTCTTGCCTCCTTGGAAAGGAGACTTTTGTTGCCTATAAAAATACATGGTCGCTCGCGCAGCAACGCAAACCACTATTGAATCAGTCCTTGCAGGAACAATGTCAAGGCAAAAGCACGATGATCTCGTCCTTTGCTCCTCCATCGCGCTGCTGCAAGAGAGGTTCAGGCGGCTGCAGCAAATCAAACTGATGAGGGAGGAGAGGCAGATCCTACGAGTGCTGGCTGAAGGTGCACGACAACGCAAGTGGTTCTTGCATGGTGATAGGATACTCCATTTTAGGCCTCCATGTGGTTCCCTATCCCTTCAGATGGAGTACCATTTCAACTATTCTGAATTCCCGCCACCGGCCGAGACCTCATTCACAAGAGGCTTGCGGTCCAACACTAATAACATGCATGCCTCTACAACGAAGTCTAATGAAACAGAAGTAATCGACACTTCTCTGCACCTGTAAAAATGCAATTCATGATTGTCCTTCTATGTTTCCTATTTTGATGTTCTGCTCCAGAGAGGAAGCAATGTTGCTTGGCATGCAAGGAATTAATCATGGAGTTTTGTTGATCACGGTTACCCAACTTTCTCCGTGCTCATTGTCAGTTGGTAAAACTCCAACTTTACCAACCTAATCAAACTCAGATTAATCAACAATCTTATCTCTTATGAAACCTTGAGAAAGTACATGGACGGAAACAAATCTAATAAACAGTAGAGAAGATTCCGCCATATCCCTCCTTATCCTGACGATCTGTTGTTGCTTCCTTGTCGTCGCTATCCACTTTTCTGTCTGCATGCCTTCCCAAGTATTTGCTGCTTTGATGTTCCCACCTACTTCTGGAACATATTCAAACGATTCACGGATAAATCCATATGCTGTTTCATACCAATTTCCCAGAAAGATCAAAGACAATATGTGCTCATCAACAAATTTAATACGGACTTAGTCATTATGTACATGAAACAAGCTCAATGGATACGGCCGAGCAGGATCCGGTAAGGATAAGGGGTCTATATATATATATATATATATATATATATATAAAACTTCTTAGTCATTATGTACATTAAACAAGCTCAATGGATACGGCCGAGCAGGATCCGGTAAGAATAAGGGGTCTATATATATATATATAATTGATTATACAGAAAAGGTATGATTTCAGGGTTCGGATTATATCAATCTAAGGGTTCTTGTTTGAATGTCACACAATGAACTGCAGTCAGAGGCACAATGTGCCATGTGAATCGATTAGTGATCCGGTAAGAATAAGAGATTCCACCAAAGATAAGTCAAAGTTACAAAGATTAGCTGACGTGGAAGACAAAATCAAGTGGGGGTATCCAAATCGGTCAAGCGGACCATGTACTATTGAGCGGATTGGGTACGGCCAAGCAGGACGGATGGTACCAGCTTAGGAGACAAGCAAGTCAGGCTTTCTCCAGTCGGGTAAAATTATCCTCCCACCACAAAGAAAGATAAGCAGCGACTAGTCTTGTCGATCGGACACCACGTCCAGTCAGACCGAGATAAGTTAGGTCATTCATGAAGTAAGGAAGGGGACAAGCCAGTAGGTCTAATGATGCTACCGAGCGGGATAAGTCTGGCCGAGCAAGGGTCGGTCGGTCGCGCATGGTCCCGTCAAATATGTTTTCATATTCTCTTGGAAATTTATGCCGCTGACAACAGGACATATCTAACAGGTAAAGCATACTTTAAAAGCTTCTAGGCTGTCATGTCAAAAGATGTCATCACTACTTAAGGAATGATGTCAGGGACACTTTTCTATTTTTCTTTTCTTATGATATCTAAGAAAACGTGCTTACGCTTTAGCATGCATGCACTAACACTATATTAATATTATAAAAAAGAGTTTCCATCTACCCGAGAAATATGTACAACTTTATTTCTATATATTTATGTTCTAATTTCTACTATTTTATATATCATCAGAAATTGAATTAAGGGTAAGAGGACTAATATCGAAAATCCCTTCTGCACCCGATATTAACATTCCTTGTTTTACATATCACAATAAACCTTCATCAAATCAACAAAAGCGTCACATTTTTAATCCGCCATCTTCTTAAATTTTAGATAGGATAAATCAATATTCACTTGTGTACTTGCGCAAGTGACATGTATTCTTGCATGAACAAATATCCAATGTAACACTTGCCACATGTCTTCGTGCACGAGCAATATCATGGGTCTTACCTGTAAACATCCACGTTTGCTTGTCACAAGCATGATCTTGCTTCGTCCACGTTGCTTGCTGCTTCACTTGCTACATGCTCCTGTGCATGTGCATGTGCATGTGCATGTGACACATACTCTTACATGCATGTTGGGCACTAGCTCCTTCAAAAGGAGGTGCAACTTGTAAAGAAACACATCGGAGTCTGTACGAGCAACGAAAGCTATTCTTCGGGATAAGAAAGCAAGAGTAGACACATAGAGCAAGGAAAAAGGTTAAAGAGAGGGATTCCCTTATTTTTATTTTCCTTTTATTTAATCGATCCTTCACTTGATAAATATTTATGACAGTATTTAAGTATACACTCAGTTTGTCATACCAATCTATACTAAATTATATCATGATTTTATCATTTTATCTTAAAAAACAAATGTCTAAGTATAACCTCTTAGCACCGTCAGAAAGGACGAATATATTTTAAGGAGATTATCTTACTACAGAACTTGATATTTTTATTCCTCGGATGACGCTCCTCACGCAACTCGGACTCAGGCTCCATATTTGTTCGACATCCATCTCGAGCCGTCAGCATCAGCGTCCTCGACTCGGCACTCGAAGAACTCACTGACTTAGCAACTCGACACTCGAAGAGCTCATTGACTTAGCAATTTGACGATCGACCTACTTAGTTAGGTCAACAGCTTGAGATTAGTGAGGTCCAGCTATCTTGGCAGATAAGTAAGTACTGTCCCTCCAACAAATTGTGGATAAAGATCCAACAATCTTAAAACAAATTCGTTATGTTGAGATGACGACAGAAGATGTTGAGATACAATAGGCTCAACATGTGCCGACTTCCTCCGTTCTGATTGAAAATGTACCAATCACACATGGGAAAAAGTAGAGAAGTTCACTGGGTTGAACTTCAAGCAATGGCAGCAGAAGATGTTCTTCTACCGGACCACGCTGAATCTAGCACGAATCTTAACTGAGGAACCTCCCAAGTTTGCTGAGGGTGTAAATGATGTGAAAACCATCATTGCAGTCAACAAATGGAATAAGTCTGAGTTCCTATGTCAAAACTACATCATCAACAATCTTGCCAACTCGTTGTACATTGTGTACTATGAGAAGAAAATGATAAAGGAGTTATGGGAGTTCCTGGACAAGAAATACAAATCGGAGGATGCTGGGGCAAAAAAGTTCATTGTTGGCAGTCAACAAATGGAACAAGTCTGAGTTCCTATGTCAAAACTACATCATCAACAATCTTGCCAACTCGTTGTACATTGTGTACTATGAGAAGAAAATGATAAAGGAGTTATGGGAGTCCCTAGACAAGAAATACAAATCGGAGGATGCTGAGGCAAAAAAGTTCATTGTTGGCCGTTACCTAGATTATAAGATGGTTGACTCCAAGTTAATGATCAACCAAGTCCAGGAGCTTCAGGTAATCTTGCAAGAGATTCATTCAGAAGGCATGACGTTGAGTGAAACCTTTTAGATGGCAGCGATCATTGAGAAGTTGTCTTTTGGTTGGAAGGACTTCAAAAATGACCTGAAACATAAGCGAAAGGATATGAGGATAGAAGAACTCATTGTCTGAATTTGAATTGAGGAAGACAACAAGAGTTCCGAGAGAAAACTATTCTATCAAGCTATTGTAAAAGCAATGTGGTCGAGCACGGTTACAACTCGAAATGGAAGAACCCTAAATCTTCTAAGATGACACCTAGAGGAGATAACTTCAAAAAAAAAATCTCTAGAAAATGTTACAACTGCAATCAAGTTGGTCACAAAGCTTTGGAGTGTAAAAAACTAAAGAAGAAGCAGGAGGCCAACCTGAATAAGGAACCTGACATGGACCTCTGTGTCATGGTCTCTGAAGTGAACTTGATAGGTTCTAATCTGTGACAATGGTCGATCAATACCAGTGCCACCATATATGTTTGCTGCAATAAGGAGCTACTCCACAACTTTGAAGAAGTTAAAGGTGGGGACAAGTTGTTCATGGAAAATTCAGCAACCTCGAACATTCAGGGCCAAGGGAAAATGATGTTGAAGATGACCTCTAGCAAGGAATTAACTCTGAACAAGGTGTTATATGTTCCAGATATTCAAAAGAATCTCGTATTTGGATCGCTTCTTTGCAAACATGGGTTCTGGATTGTGTTTGAGTCAGACATGGTTGTGTTATCCAAACATGGAATGTTTATAGGAAGAGACTATGTAAATGATGAACTCTTTAAACTCAATGGAAGGGTCATTCGATCTAAGATAAATAAAGTCTAAAGCTCTTCTATATATCCTTGAGTCTTCCAGTTTGTGGCATAGTAGACTAGGACATGTGAACTACGATATATTACGTAGATTAAGTAGCATGCAAGCATATCTACATTCCACCTTGACTCGGAACATAAGTGTGAGATTTATGTTGAAGCAAAAATGACAAGATCATCCTTTCAACATGTTGAAAGAAGTACTGAACCACTTGACCTAATTCATACTGACATGTATGAACTGAAAGGGACACTGACACGTGGTGGAAATAAGTACTTCATTAATTTTGTAGATGATCACACAAAGTACGGTTATGTGTATCTTCTCCAACGTAAAAATGAAGCTATAGAAAAATTTATTCTCTATAAAAGTGAGGTTGAAAACCAACTAAATAGGAAAATTAAGGTGGTTTAGAGTGACCAAGACTGTGAATATGTCTCACCATTGGTTGAGTTGTATGTTGAACACGGGATCAGACATAAAACAACAATTCCCTATTCTCCTCAACAAAATGGTGTTGCTGAGCAAAAGAATCATACTCTGAAAGAGATGATGAATGCTCTTCTATTGAGTTTTGGATTATCAGAGCAAATGTGGGGGAAGTTGTGCTCACGGATAATTACCTATTAAATAAGGTTCCCTGAAAGAAAATAGAAAAGTGCTCGTATGAGTTGTGGACTAGAAGACAATCACCCTACAAATACTTGTGAATATGGGGTGTCTTGCCAAAGTGTTGGTTCCTGATCCGAAAAGGATTAAGATAGAGTCAAACACTATTGATTATATATTTCTTGGATATATACATAATAGTAGTGCTTATAGGTTCCTTGTATAAGTACCCTGTGGTAGTTTTAATGTGGTCAACCAAATTAAGTTGGACCATGTATATTTGAACCTTGTGTCTAAGTGTGCAGGAGCTTAGAAACACAAGAAGTCCAGTGTAAGACGTAGTTAGTGAGAAGGATGGCACGGAAAAAGGAGCCGATAGGCTCGGTACATCCGAAGGACAAGATGCTACGGAAAAGTACATCGGTGGACAAGAAGGACGTGTACGACATTCGAGGGACGAGAAGTCGAGGAGGAAGCCTACTAAAGGAGAAGGTCGGAGTTGGGTTCGGGTGAGCTCAATTCCAAACGGCCGGAGCATCACCCAAGCAAGCGGAGAGAAAAATGGCTAATAAGGGAAGTTAACCATTTTTTGTTGAACAGTGTGAAGGCGCCTTCAAAGACTTGGAAGATGTCTTCTATAAAAAATACCAAAGGTGCCTGGAAGGCGCCTTCCTTAGCTGTTACTCAAGGATAAAGTTTTATCCTCGGGGGATAGAGTCTATCCGATGGAAGTGTTGGGATCCTTCGTACGGCTAGAGAGGGGGGTGTGAATAGCCGACCCCAATCTTTCTCGTTTCTTCCTACGATTAGGTTAGCGCAGCGGAAATACAAAGTAGAAAGAAAACAGGAGAAGAAAGACAAACCATATAACGAGGTTCGGAGATGAACTCCTACTCCTCGGCGTGTCCGTAAGGTGGACGAAGCCTACCAATCCGTCGGTGGATGAGTCCTCGGAAACCCAGCTAATAGATACTCCTTGTGGGTGGAGAAACCTCACCACAATCTTTGCAACAGCAATAGGAGTACAAATAGGAACAAGAAAACAAGAACAGAAATGTAAACAACACTTGCTTGCCTTCTTGAAGTCAGCAAGAACCCTGGTGAAGCAGCAGCTTCTCGGATCCAAGCCTAGCTAGAAAACCAGCAACAGGAAGAAGCTTCACGCGAAGCTTTAGCACCCAACGAGCTCAACAAACTAAGCGAGCAAGAAAATACTTGAGTGACAGGCAAGAATACTTCTAAAAGAAGAAGGAGCCTGGACTCCTTTGTTGTTAGTGAAGAAACTTCAAAAGAGTACAAAAAGACATGTATGGGTCTCGCTAAGTTCGATCGGTCGCGGACCGATCGGGAGGATGCCTGATCGGTCTCATGGGGTACATCCCCTCATTCGGTGCTCACTCGACACATTCCTAGAACAGATGGAGGAAATTGAGCTCGATCGACCTTTCTTTTCGCCTCTGTTCGCTTACTAATCGGTCACCAGACCGATCAGTAACCGAACAGAGAGCTTCTGTTCGGTATCTGATCGGTCACCAGACCGATCAGATAACCATCAGTAGCATACTGATCGGTCACTGATCGGTCACCAGACCGATCAGATGAGCCATAAAAGATACCTTAGGGTTTGCCTTAGCTCCCCCTATCGATGTGCCCGGTCTCTTGCCCTTATGAGGTTGCCTCCCCCTTGAACAATGACTCCTATAGTGTCCCCTTTGCTTGCATTGGAAGCACACGATGTGCTCCTTGCCCTTGCGTTTCGGGACTCCGGCTTCCTTAACCTTTGGCGCCGGTGGAGTCTTTCTTACCCTCTTTGGACATTTAATCTTGTAATGTCCACGTTCCCTACACTCAAAGCACATAATATGTAATTTAATTGAACTTAAATTGCTTGAGTTACCTAGGGTTGAGGGTGGATGCGAGCTCTCTTCTTCATCCCTCCCGGAGGTAGAAGCTTCTTCTTCTTGCTCCGAACTTGAAGAAGAACTCTCCTCCTCTTCTTCCTTGGATGTTGAGTAGCCCTCAACTCCCAATTCGCTTCTTCCATGATGTGAGCTACTTGGCTCACTAGGCTCCTCTTCATGGCTTGAAGTGGAGCTCTCCTCATGGAGTTTGGCCAAGTTGTTCCACAACTCCTTGGCATTGTTGTACCTATCTATCTTGCATAAAACATTATTAGGTAAAGCAAATTCAATAATTTTTGTTACCTCGTCATTGATTTCGGATTGTCGGATTTGCTCTTTCGTCCACTCCTTCTTCTTGATAGGTTTTCCTTCCTCATCCATCGGAGGGGAAAACCCTTCTTGTACACAAAACCAATTTAACATATTAGTTCTAAGAAAATACATCATCCTTACCTTCCAATATGTGAAGTTGTCGTGAGACTCGTAGAAGGGTTGAATGGTGATGTCTTCTCCATAGAGATCCATCTCTAGCTTTGCTCCCACGGGTGTTGATCCGATGAAGAGCGACCTCGCTCTGATACCACTTGTTGGGATCCTTCGTACGGCTAGAGAGGGGGGGTGTGAATAGCCGACCCCAATCTTTCTCGTTTCTTCCTACGATTAGGTTAGCGCAGCGGAAATACAAAGTAGAAAGAAAACAGGAGAAGAAAGACGAACCATATAACGAGGTTCGGAGATGAACTCCTACTCCTCGGCGTGTCCGTAAGGTGGACGAAACCTACCAATCCGTCGGTGGATGAGTCCCCGGAAACCCGGCTAATAGATACTCCTTGTGGGTGGAGAAACCTCACCACAATCTTTGCAACAGCAATAGGAGTACAAATAGGAACAAGAAAACAAGAACAGAAATGTAAACAACACTTGCTTGCCTTCTTGAAGTCAGCAGGAACCCTGGTGAAGCAGCAGCTTCTCGGATCCAAGCCTAGCTAGAAAACCAGCAACAGGAAGAAGCTTCACGCGAAGCTTTAGCACTCAACGAGCTCAACAAAGCTCAGCAGGAAGAAGAAGCTTGAGTGCAGGTAAGAGTACTTCTAAAAGAAGAAGGAGCCTGGACATGCTTTGTTGTTAGTGAATAAACTTTCAAAAGAGTACAAAAAGACATGGATGGGTCTCGCTATAGTTCGATCGGTCGTGGACCGATCGGGAGGATGCCTGATCGGTCTCATGGGGTACATCACCTACTTCGGTGCTCACTCGACCCCTTCCTCGAACCGAGTGGAGGACAATTGAGCTCGATTGACCTTGAGGTCCGAACGATTCTGACCGCGGATCACGGAAATCGTTATTTACCGATGAAAAGAGCTTGTCGGTCCACGGTTGCTATGCCAACTCCAATCGACTGGAGACCCAGGATGGTCCGACAGTCTAGTTTCCCAGACCGATCAGGGCAAACGCAGTATAATTGGATCGGTCTGCAGTCCGATCCAAACTTCTCAGCCCTAAACCTAAGGCTTCCACACCAACATCCGGTCAACCTTGACCTGTTGGTACATCATGCCTAGCATCCGGTCACTCCCTTGACCTGCTAGCACTCCCCGCTAAGTGTCCGGTCAATCCCTTTGACCCACTTAGACTTTTCCACACCAGATGTCCGATCATCCCTGATCCATCTGGATTTTCCTCTTCGTGCCAAGTATCCGATCACTCCCTTGACCTACTTGGACTTTTCAACACCAGAAGTCCGATCATCCCTGATCCATCTGGATTTTCCCTTGCCCGGCTTCACTCACCAGGACTTTCCACCTGGCTTCACTCACCAGGATTTCACACTGCCTAACATCCCAGTTAGGACTTTCTCATTCACCTAGCTTCACTCACTAGGATTTTCACCTGGCTTCACTCACCAGGATTTTCCCGAATGCCTGGCTTCACTTACCAGGACTTTCACCTTCACCTAGCTTCACTCACTAGGATTTTCACCTGGATTCACTCACCAGGATTTCCCGAATGCCTGGCTTCACTTACCAGGACTTTCACCTTCACCTAGCTCCACTCTCTAGCATTTTCACCGATTCACTCCCAGTTTCCGGACTTGCTTCACTCACCAGGACTTTTCCCCGTGCCAAACTCCCTGTTTGGACTTTCCCAGTGCCAAGTCTCCATACTTGGACTTTTCCAGTGCCAAGTCTCCATACTTGGACTTTTCGCGTGCCAAGCTCCCTGCTTGGACTTTTCCGTGCCAAGTCTCCATACTTGGACTTTTCCAGTGCCAAGCTCTCTGCTTGGACTTTTCCGTGCCAAGTCTCCATACTTGGACTTTTCCCGAATCAGGTCAACCAGGTCAACCTTGACCTGCGGTTGCACCAATAATCTCCCAAACATCTATTCTTGTCCCACATCAAGAATAGAACTCTCTCACGAGTGTCAAACATCAACATGCAACACAACTAGGTCAACCTTGACCTAAGGTTGCACCGACAATCTTCCCAAGTCAAACATCAAAATACAACTCGAGTCACGTCAACTCGAGTCGGGTCAACCAGGTCAACCTTGACCTAAGGTTGCACCAACAGGAAGGAGCCTTGGACCACTTTAAAAGCGCCTTTAAGTTGCAGATAACATTTTTCAAAGGTTATGAAAAGACCCATAAACCTAGAAAATATTCAAATAACTCTTGTATTGATTTCTTAGTTTATTTCTGAGCGTTCAACGAGTGTAAGAGGCTTCTCCATTTTCAAAGAAGGAGGTTTTCTAGTGCTTTTCATCTGTCTTGGATTAACAAGCACCTACTTTGTAACCAAGTAATTCTAGAATTCTTACTTATTTCTTTTTAAGTTGTTCAATTTATTTCAGCTTTAATTTAATTATACTTTCTAACAAAGTTGAAGGATCGGGAAAGGTTTACTTTTATTTTTTCAAGACAATTTACCTCCCCTCTTGCCGGTCTACCTGCGCGAACACCTAGTGTTTGAATTACAAATATCAGAAATACACAAGAACTTGATTATTGAATCAAGAAATGCCTCGTTCTTGGAACATGTGTTTCCGTATAAAATCCTAGAGGAATCTAGCTCCTCAAAACGGACATATGAAACACAAAGAAAAGAAGAAGTTGGTGACCCCATTGAGGTTGAGCTCGGATGAGGCAAAAGAGCTCCGGTGGAAAAAACATTCAACGAAACATATTTTATCACTTTTATGTTGGAATGTGATCACCAAAGTTATTCAGGAGTAGTATGTTATTTTGAGGGACATAAATGGAAAGGGGTGCATCTGAAATTGACTTTATCTTGCAAAACCACACCTGGGAACTTATGGCTCTTCCTTCGAAAAATAAATTGTAGGATCGTAAAGTCGCAAGAGGAGGTGAATAGTGATCATCGAAAATTACAAATTAAAATGAGTTATGCATCGGAATAAAGAATACGGAGAGAGAAAAACCAAGTGCTAACACAAGTAATTTTTTACTTGGTTCAGAGCCTTCGACGACTCTTACTCCAAGGCCTCCACTCGTCGAGTGTTTTCGTTGTATAATCCACTAATAGTTCGAATGATTACAAAATTTAAGTACAAGAACTATAAGAAAATGTTTCCAACAACAGAGAAAATAAATAGATCTTGATCACCGGTTGTCGGAGGAGCTTTGCAGCATCGTAGGAGCTTTTTTAGAGCACCGCGTAGGAATGAAAATCGTAGTAGATGATGTTCTGAAGCTTCTGGTAGAAGTCCCTTATATAGTCCCATTCTGGGGGCCTGGACTGCTATTGACATAGTGATTTCTCATCGAAACTTCATCCACGAAGTTTATCCACTTCCGGGCGCCCCGACCCCCTCTAGGTGCTTGGACCATTGACATGGGTTCGACCGGTCGTCGCATTCCAACTCAGCTTTGAGATTAAATTTGTGGTTTGGGCGCTTGGACCATCTCTAGGTGCCTGGACCACCCGAGTGACACTGGTCTGGGCGCTCGGACCAGCTCCGGGCGCTTAGACTCCTTTTTTCAACTTTTGAATTCCTATAAAAAAAGAGTTAGTCTAAGAAAATAAAAATATATTTATCTTGCAAAATAGAGTTAGTATAATATTAATAAAATAGGGGTAGTAATTAGATCCTATCTCCCTGAGATCAGGATTTAGTCAAGGTCTCAACTTAGGTTTCTCAAATGGATTTAAGTTGGACCGACGCCTACAATTCCCTGAACTGGGAATGCATACTCACTGGATCTCTCCTCTAGTTGCTTACCTTCACTTATCACTTGCAATCGTTTGATTTGCCTTTGACCCACCAAGTATTCCCGCCAATTGTCAGGTCCCGCGGATTTATCTGAACTTCCCACCAACTATTGCATCAACATAAACCACTCAGTTGTAAGTAGATTTTTAAGAAGAAAAAGAAATCAGATGGCACGTACGATGGATAAGTACAAGGCTAGATTGGTAATTAAATGTCATCAACAACAAGAATGTCTTGATTATTTTGATACGTATTCTTTGGTATTAAGAATAATCTCTATTAGACTATTGTTGGCTATCCCCGCTCAATGAAATTTGGAGATACATCAAATGGATGTAAATGCCACTTTTCTAAATGGAGATTGATCCGGTGATAAGGACGGGGGACCCTCATTGGCGGAAGGTCAACGACACGTGGAGGTCAAAGGTCAAGAGATTCAACCCTGAGACACAACCGACCGGACGAAGCAGGCCGACCGACCGGACATTGCTGGCCGACCGACTGGACAAAAGACAACCCGAGTAGGGGTCGGGTTTTCGATGCTCAAGGCAAAAAGGTTTCATGGCCGAGCGGGCAGTCCGTTCGGCCGAGGCACAAGGCAACAAAGTCAAGCAGGAGCAATCTCATCCGAGCATACGACTGAGGCAGAAGTGATATGCCCGCCGAGCGGCCGAACCGCTCGGCCCTGGAATAGACAGGAAGCGCAAGAGGACAAATGAGACAGGGGATAACATCATCCTCGAGACGTCTGCCGTCGACAGGCAGCATGGTTGGCGGCCTAGCCGTACACAGGATCATACGGTGGAAGCTTCCACCGTCATATCCGGGATATGTTCGGATGATTGCGGAATGGCGCTAGATGTACTTTTCTGATAGGGGCTCATTAAGGTATATTTGGGGAAGTGTGCATGCATAGAGAAGCATGCCCGCGCCTCCCCGGGGTCATATATAAAGACCCCCAAACGTCGACGAAGGTATGGGCAAATCTCTACTGTAGCCACCGTTACGCTGCCTCTCTCATTGCCTGACTTGAGCGTCGGAGGGCCGTCACCGGGAAACCCCTCCCAGCTCGGCTTCTTTGCAGGTTCGCCGGAGATCTACGCCACCAGTCGGAGACAACGGAGCATGCCACGTCCCCAGCGTCCGTCGACTCAGCGCTCGGACAGGATCAAATTGGCGCCGTCTGTGGGAACGCACCTGAATCCGAGCCTAGAAGATGGAAGAAGTTGGACGTCAACTTCTGGTAGCGCTCTCTCCTGAGGAGCTCGAAGCACTCGTCTAAGCGCGAGAGGCAAAAATCGTGGAGCAATAGCAGAAAGCTCAGGCTGAGCGGGCAGCGCAGCAGGAGACATCAGCCTCAGGGGGCCGAGCGCCACCCGAAGACAGGCAGGAGCAGCTCTCCATATGGGAGCAAAATAAGGGACCGGCCGACACCCAGATGGGGGCGCCGCCCGCCCCGATACCTTTTCATCGGGCTCTGTTCCAGACGCCCTCGGAGGTAGCGCAAGCTAATCAAGACAAGGGATCTTCATCGGACGAAGCACCCGTCCGGGACGTCAGAAAAGGAAAGGCGCCCCGAACGGACGCGTCACCCGAGCGGATCAACCGATAGTTTTCAGATGTCATTCTTCGTGATCCACTGCCGAAGCATTATGTGCCCCCTGCGATCGGGGAATATAACGGGACAACCGACCCATACGACCATCTGGGTAAGTTCGACAGCACCGCCACTCTGCATCAATACACAGATGGTGTGAAATGCCGAGTGTTCCTCACCACACTTTCAGGATCGACGCATCGGTGGTTTCGGAGACTGCCGGACGGATCTATCACAAGTTTTAAGGAATTTCGAACGGCGTTCCTCCATCATTTTGCAAGCAGCAGGCGCCACCAGAAGACAAGCGTCAATCTGTTTGCCATTAAGCAAGACGCGAGGGAGCCGCACCGAGCGTACATCCATCGCTTCAACCAGGTGGCCATGGACATTCCAACGGTCACCTCGGAAACAATGATGAACGCGTTCACGCAAGGGCTCATGGACGGTGACTTCTTCCTCTCTCTCATCCGGAAGCCTCCCCGGGACTACGACCATATGTTGCATAAGGCCAACGAATACATCAATATAGAGGAAGCTCAGGCGGCGAGAAGAAAGGAAGCCCAGACGGACCAATTTGCTTCCGCCGAGCGGAAGCAGCCCGTCAGCCACTAGCCCCCCAGAGGACCACGAGCCGAAGCCGCCCGTCCTCATCAGCACACTCGGCCGCATGTCGTCCAGCAAGTCATGGCTGATCGGCCCAAGCCCAAGGGGAAGGTATGGACCCCAATGTTTTGTTCATTCCATCAGTCAGCTACTCACAACAACCGCGACTGTCAGAGCCTCCCCCACATCTCTCATCCTGCACCAAGGAGCTACCACCGCCGATCACCTTCAGGAGCCCCGTTCAAAGGATAGAAAGGAGATCCCCCGAGCGGCAGCATCGTCAGCAGCCCGGAGCCCACCATCGGGCGTCGCATGAACGACCTCGACCTTCCGCTCGGGAGGAGAAGAATATGGGCAACGCATCTCGGGGCGAGATCAACATCATTGCCGGAGGCCCAACCGGTGGAGACTCCAATAGAGCCAGGAAGGCACATGCAAGGCAGCTAAGGATACATGCAGTCGGCTGCAGCCAGGAGAGGGCGAGTGGACTCGAGATCAGCTTCGGGCCCAGGGACCTCGAAGGAGTCGAGGTCCCACACGATGACGCCCTGATCATTCGAGCGGTAATAGTCAACTATACTATTCACCATATTTTCATTGACACAGGCAGCTCGATCAACATAATATTAAAGAAGGTCTTTGACCAACTGCAAATAGACCGAGCTGAACTCCTGCCAATGACGACCCCCCTCTACGGGTTCACTGGGAACGAAGTCTTGCCGGTCAGCCAGGTCCGGCTAGCTATCTCGTTGGGCGAGAAGTCGCTCAGAAGGACAAGGACCACCACCTTCATCGTGGTTGATTCTCCTTCTGCGTACAACGTTATCTTGGGGTGATCGGCTCTCAACGAGTTCCGGGCGGTCGTCTCTACCTTCTGCCAGAAGATCAAGTTCCCGGTGGAAGATCAAGTAGGGGAGGTGCGGGGAGACCAACTGGCAGCTCGAAGATGCTATGTGGAGATGGTCTGAGCCGAAGCCAAGTCCGCTCGGAAATTGTCGCGAGTCGAGGTAAATACTATAACCGAGAAACCACCTTCTTTGGTTTATGAAGAAAAAGAGGAGGTGCATATTGACTCTTCCCGACCGGAGGCCACCACCTTCATAGCATCCGATCTAGAGGAGAGGCAAAAGGAAAAGCTGATCAAATGCCTACAACGAAACTACGACGTCTTCTCTTGGTCGACCCATGAGTTGCTAGGGGTCTCGCCAAGCGTAGCGCAGCACGAGCTTCATGTCCGGCCGGAAGCTCGGCCAGTAAAGCAAAGGAAGAGGGACTTCAGCGCGGAGCAGAATGTAATCATTCGGGCGGAGGTAGAAAAGCTTCTGGAGGCCGGCCACATAAGGGAAGTGCAATTCCCAAGTTGGCTTGCAAATGTGGTTCTGGTCTCCAAGCCGGGCAACAAGTGGAGAATCTGCATCGATTCCGGGACTTGAACAAGGCATGCCCGAAGGACTTCTACCCCCTGCCCCGGATCGATCAACTGGTGGACTCCACGGCCAGGTGCGAGCTGATATGCATGATGGATGCATACCAAGACTACCATCAAGTGCCGCTCGCCCGAGAAGACCAGGAGAATGTCAGCTTCGTCACAGCGGACGACACCTACTGCTACAATGTAATGTCATTCGGGCTGAAGAACGCAGGAGCCACCTACCAACGTCTAATGAACAAGGTCTTCAGGGAGCAGATCGGATGCAACTTAGAAGTGTCCGTGGATAACATACTTATCAAGTCCTTCCGGGCGGCCGATCTCTATGCGGATATGGAGGAGACCTTCCAAACATTAAGAAGATATGGCGTCAAATTTAACCCTCAGAAGTGCCTGTTCGGAACAAAAGACGGGCGCTTCCTGGGTTACATTGTGACCGAGCGGGGCATAGAGGCGAACCCCAGCAAGATAAAGGCTTTGCAAGACATGCCGCCTCCCAGAAATCTTCGAGAGGTACAACGTCTCACCGGTCGGATAACGGCGCTGTCAAGGTTTATCTCTAAGACCGCCGACCGGAGCTTGCCGTTCTTTAAGATTCTGCGTAAAGCTACCAAGTTTCAATGGGACGAGGAGTGTGATCGGGCATTCGAGGAACTGAAGACTTACCTGAATTCCTTACCCGTATTGGCGAAGCCAGCCGTAGGTGAGCCACTCCACATTTATTTATCTTCACCTGAGCATGTTGTGGGCTCAGCATTAGTAAGGCCGAGCGGCGAAGAACAGCCGGTGTACTTTTTAAGCCATATCTTAAAGGATGCTGAGTCTCGCTACACCGGTCTCGAGAAGTTGGCTTTCACCTTGGTCCTTGCCGCTCGGAGGTTGCGCCCTTACTTTTTGGAGCACACCATTATTGTGATGACGAATAGCCCGCTGGGAAAGGTACTCTTGAACCCTGAAGCATCAGGACGACTCATCAAGTGGACGACGGAGCTGAGCAAATTTGACATCCAATGCCAACCCCGCTCGGCGATCAAAGCACAGTCCTTGGCAGATTTCATGACCGAGGTACAAAAGCCCGAGCCCGAAGCAACATGGAAAATATATGTGGACGGATCGTCCACTCGGCTCGGAAGCGGAATTGGGATCCTGCTACTTTCGCCTCAGGGAGAGCGGATGCATTTGTCCGTCCAGTTGGACTATCGGGCAATAAATAATGAGGCAGAGTATGAAGCCCTCATAGCCAGACTGCAAGCCGCACGGCATGTTGGAGCCAGTCGGGTGGTGATTCACTCAGATTCCCAACTAGCCGCTCAACAACTCATGGGTGCCTTCGAGATAAACAATGCAAGACTCAGGTTGTACGCGGAGCCTTTTGAAAAACTCAAGACTAGCTTCATCGAGGTGGTGGTCCAGAAGATACCCCGAGCGGAGAACCAGGCGGCAGATGAATTAGCCAAGCTCGCAAGCTCGATATCACCGGTCGTCATCCAGCAACCAATCGAGCAAGTATCCTTGGTAGCGCACATAGACCGGATGGAAGGCCTCACATTCAAGAGCGATTGGAGAACAGCCATCATGGAGTTTCTGCACTCAGGGGCCACGCCGTCCGATCAGGACGAAGCTCAGCTACTGAGGAGGAGAGCTGACCAATTCACGCTCATCGGAGATCAACTTTACAAAAGGCGTTCTCCCGACCTCTGCTGAGGTGTGTTAGTTCGGAAGACGTCGAGTACATTCTCCAGGAGGTACACCAAGGATCTTGCGGAGGCCATCCAGGCGGCCGGTCTTTGGCTAGGAAGATCCTGCTGGCTGGATACTTCTGGCCAACTCTACATGAGGACGCCGCTCGGATCGTCGCAGCATGCCTTTCTTGTCAGAAGTACCATAGTTGTTCTCATAGGCCGACGGAGGAAATGAAAACGTCCACAGTGTCCTGCCCGTTCGACCAGTGGGGCATGGACATCGTAGGACCATTCCCTATGGCAACCGGACAACAAAAGTTTCCATTGGTGGCAGTCGATTACTTCTCCAAGTGGGTGGAGGCCGAGCCATTGGACAAGATAACCGAGCAGATGGTCAAGAAATTCATCTGGCAACACATCATCTGTCGGTTCGGCATCTAGATGAATAACGTCGAGCAGCGACGTTAAATCTTAGAGTCGGACCGGCGACTATAAACCCTCCGGCTTGAAGACCGTCGAGCAGCAACGTTAAATCCTAGAGTCGGACCGGCGACTATAAACCCTCCGGCCTGAAGATCGTCGAGCAGGGACGTTAAATCTTAGAGTCGAACCGGCGACTATAAACCCTCCGCCCTGAAGACCGTCGAGCAGCGACGTTAAATCTTAGAGTCGGACCGGCGACTATAAACCATCTGGCCTGAAGACCGTCGAGCAGCGACATTAAATCTTAGAGTCGGACCGGCGACTATAAACCCTCCAGCCTGAAGACCGTTGAGCAGCGACGTTAAATCTTAGAGTCGGACTGGCAACTATAAACCCTCCGGCCTGAAGACCGTCGAGCAGCGACGTTAAATCTTAGAGTCAGACCAGCGACTATAAACCCCCGGCCTGAAGACCGTCGAGCACCGACGTTAAATCTTAGAGTCGAACCAGCGACTATAAACCCTCCGGACGAAAGACTGTCGAGCAGCGACGTTAAATCTTAGAGTCGAACCGGCGACTATAAACCCTCCGGCCGGAAGACCGTCGAGCAGCGACGTTAAATCTTAGAGTCGGACCGGCGACTATAAACCCTCCGGCTTGAAGACCGTCGAGCAGTGACGTTAAATCATAGTGTTGGACCGGCGACTATAAACCCTCCGACCTGAAGACCGTCGAACAGCGACATTAAATCTTAGAGTCGAACCGACGACTATAAACCTCCGACCTGAAGACCGTCGAGCAGCGACGTTAAATCTTAGAGTCAGACCGGCGACTATAAACTCTCCGGCCTGAAGACCGTCGAGCAGCGACGTTAAATTTTAGAGTCGGACCGGCGACTATAAACCCCCCGGCCTGAAGACCGTCGAGCAGCGACGTTAAATCTTAGAGTCGAACCGGCGACTATAAACCCTCCGGCTTGAAGACAGTCGAGCAGTGACGTTAAATCTTAGAGTCGGACCGACGACTATAAACACCCAGCTTGAAGACCGTCGAGCAGCGACGTTAAATCTTAGAGTTGAACCGGCGACTATAAACCCTCCGGCCGGAAGACCGTCGAGCAGCGACGTTAAATCTTAAGAGTCGAACCGACGACTATAAACCCTCCGGCCGGAAGACCGTCGAGCAGCGACGTTAAATCTTAAGAGTCGAACCGGCGACTATAAACCCTTCGGCCGGAAGACCGTCGAGCAGCGAAGTTAAATCTTAGAGTCGAACAGGCGACTATAAACCCTCCGGCCGGAAGACCGTCGAGCAGCGACGTTAAACCTTAGAGTCGAACCGGCGACTATAAACCCTCCGGCCGGAAAAAGATAATAAAAAGGTCGACCTGTGAGTCGAGAGGTTGATCGGCCAAGTTACCAAAGGTACTTGGCGAACATCTGACGGGAATTCCATTTAAAGAAGTGGGTGTGTTCAGACGAGCGGTCTAGTTACAGAGAATACTTCGTTAAAAATTCCCTTCAAGAGCGCGGAAGGCAGGACGAGAGATGATTAACGAGAAGGAAAGGTGCGGGACGCGAACGGCGGTAGGTCGCGCTCCGATCGGAAGACACAGGCATTGACGATTTAAAGAAAAAAGAGTAAGCTAATGAAAAGACGACATATCTTCATTAAAATTCAGGCCATTAGAGCCGGTCGGAAGGATTACAAAAACACTTCATTCAAGGAAATCATAAACGGTCTTCGGGATGGAAGAAAGGAGCGCCGCGTAGTCTTCGGCCGGGATGGTAGCGGAGTTGGGAAGCTGACCCTTGGACTTCAGATAGTCCGTCGTGGCGACAATGGCCAGCTCAAAGGTAGTATACATCCGCTCACATACCTTCTCAGAAAATTCGTTCGAGCGGATGTGCTACAGCTTCAGGGCTGCGACCCGTCCTGGCTCGGCCTCTTGATACTCCTTGAAGGCATCTTGGGAAGCTTAAAGAGCCTCCTACAAGTTCTTCAGTTCACCCTTATGTTTGATCGCTTCACCCGAGCGGCTCGCCTTCTCGCCGTCTAGCTGCTCCATCAACTCCTTAACTCGTTGCTCCAGGCCCCGCGCCTCGACGTTTTTCTTCTCCATATCGGCGATGGCCGTTTTCTTCCGATCGGTAGCTAGGCTTAGTTTCCGATCAAGAGTCTTGACCTGTCTTTCGAGTTCGGCCAGAGTAAAGGCCTGGTCGACTGTCTTTTTTTGCTCAGCCTCCAACAAATCCTTGGTCTTCTTGAGCTCTTTCTGCAGCTCGTCATAGGAGGGGCCCTGGGAGGGCGGGCCGCCCGAACTCTTCAGCTTTTTCAGCTCTTCATCCACCATGGCCAGTCGATTGGCGACAGCGATCTCCTCCACCCATCTCTGACATAAACAGGAGTATTAATAGCCGATCAAAAAGAGGGTGTAAAGGACTTTGGAAGAAAACACACTTACCCCAGTGGCCTGTTGTATTTGGCTATTGGCCAGGTTGCCGAGCAGAATCATCGCAACACGGGCCCGAGCGTCGGCCCACATCTCGGCGAGGGACCCCTTCATGGTGATCATATGCTCGGGCGCGGTCAGTCGATCAGACTCGAGCAAAAGCTCCTCGGTGGGAAGGTGCAGGGTGACCCTGATGGTGCGGCTCTGGCCAGGAGACGTGTGAGCAGATGTAGAGGGAGTAGAGGCCGAGGCGGAGAACTTGGACAAAATAGCCGAGCACTGGACCCGGCGGGGGGCAGGTGGAAGAGTGATGACCGGCACAACCTCAATAGGGTTGGTAGGCAGGTTTAGTTGAGACGGAGTCCGATCGGAGGATAATGCCTCCACCATTGGAGTTTTCCCACGAGAATCGGATCCCCCCCCGCTCGGATACACGAACAGCAGAAGTAGCCGACCACAACGGTGTCTTCGTCCGGTGCCTTTTTTGTCTGAGCGGGCACTCGTCTTCCCTATCGGAGCCTTCTTCTTGGATGGCAGGTTTCCTATTCGACGTAGCGCCTCCCGTCACCTCCACGGGGAGGCCTGAGCGGCCGACTCCTCCGTGTTTGTCTCGCTCTCACCCTCGTGAGAGCCGACTAGGGTGATGCCCAGTTGCTCCATCTCTTTGCCAGCTGCTGCTTCAAGCGCCTCGGCTTTCCTCTTCAAAATCCCGAGCATCACGGACTCTATGACGATATTTGCTGCAAAGGAAAAAATAAGAAAATCAGTTAGCACTCAAGGTACATGCGCAAGTGAAATTCTTACCGAAGCTGCTCGGGAGTGGGGTGCGGCTCGGACTCAGGCCGAATATATACAGCACGCCTTCAGGCAGAAGCTTGTTGATATCGAGCTTCAGACCGGCAAGCATGTTCGCGGCCTCGAGATAGTCCGGTCGGGTCTTAAATCTTTTTAGCTCGGGAGAAGTAGGCGGTCCGACCTGCCATTTGGTTCGGAAGGGAGCCCGCTCGAGGAGACGAAGATAAAAGTAATACTTCTTCCAGTGTTTGTTGGAGGAGGGAAGTTTATCAAAGAAGACTAGACCGGGCCGAGCCTGGAATAGATAGGTACCCAGCTCGGATTGCTTGGGATAATAAAAATAATAAAAAATTTCCGGTCGGAGAGGAATGCGGTGTATCTTGAACAATATCACCACTCCACACAAAAGGTGAAAAGTATTGGGAACTAATTGGGCGAGCGGAAGACCAAAGAAGTTGCAAACGTTGGCGAAGAAGGGGTGAAGAGGAAACCGCAGACCGACTGTGAATTGGTCGTGGAAAAAATAGATGGCTCCGCTCAGGGGTTTGTGAGCCCGAGCGGTTGGTGAGGGTAGAATAAGTTCAAAGTCGGACGGAATGTCAAAACCATCAAGCAAAGCCTCGACGTCACGCCGATCGAAGCGAGACTCCATGGTAGTATACTAAGGACCTAAAGTGAGGTCTGCGGGTCGGGATGAACTGGCCATTATCCGATCAGGCAAGAAAGCAAAAGCCAAGAGAATAGAAAATGACACGGCAAGGAGACAATGAAAGGGACAACGACCAGAAGACGAAAACTCAACAAAAAAGACAAGGAAAACAGAGAGGAAAGGCGGAGGAACCTTACGAAGAGGCTGGGGATCGAAGGAAGACGGCGGGGAATCATCGGAAAACAGTGAAGCGGAGTCGCCGGAACGCTTAAGCACCGAAGAAAGGCGGCGGGACACGCGAAGGCAAAAGTGTGGCGGAGGAGGAAGGTGACGGCTTTATAAGGTCAGGCCCGATCGACCTCGACCGTCCGATGCAGGTCACAGGAACCGAGGCCCCCATCGGGCCGTTCATTTCAAACCGCCAATGTCCCATCGGACACATCGCCGAGCTGTACGATGACGCCAGCGGAGGCGCCACGTGGCACCATGCTATAGGGGCGCATTTAATGAGCGCCATTACGGCACGCAACGCGCGTGCTCGGTCTTAATGGAGAGGATTTGCACGAATCCCGAGGAGATCCGAAGGGTGTCAGCGTTGACCGTCAACACGGCAGTAAAGCCAGCGCTCGGAAGGAGCCGAGTGGCCGAGGGGAGGAACATTCCAGAGTGGCAGGGCGATGTCATTCAGGGCGACCGGCAGTCCAGTCAGTCAGACTTAGCGCCTCCTTCGACTAGACTTGAGGGGAGGCATGTGATCTGGTGATAAGGATGGGGGACCCTCGTTGGCGGAAGGTCAACGGCACGTGGAGGTCAAAGGTCAAGAGATTCAACCAACCGACCGGACGAAGCAGGCCGACCGACCAGACATTGCTGGCCGATCGACCGGACATTGCTGGCCGATCGACTGGACAAAAGATAACCCAAGTAGGGTCGAGTTTCCGATGCTCAAGGTAAAAAGGTTTCATGGCCGAGCGGGCAGTCTGTTCGGTCGGGGCACAAGGCAACAAAGTCAAGCAAGAGCAATCTCATCTGAGCATACGACTGAGGCAGAAGTGATATGCCCGTCGAGCGGCCGAACCGCTCGGCCCTGGAACAGACAGGAAGCGCAAGAGGACAAAGGAGACAGGGGATAACATCATCCTCGAGACGTCTGCCGCCGACAGGCAGCATGGTTGGTGGCCGAGCCGTACACAGGATCATACGGTGGAAGCTTCCACCGTCACATCCAGGATATGTTCGGAAGATTGCGGAATGGCGCCAGAGGTACTTTTCTGACAGGGGCTCGTTAAGGTATGTTTGGGGAAGCGTGCACACATAGAGAAGCATGCCCACGCCTCCCCGGGGTCCTATATAAAGACCCCCAAACGTCGACGAATGTATGGGCAAATCTCTACTGTAGCCACCGTTACGTTGCCTCTCTCATTGCCTGACTTGAGCGTCGGAGGGCTGTCGCCGGGAAATCCCTCCCAGATCGGATTCTTTGCAGGTTCGCCGGAGATCTACGCCACCAGTCGGAGACAACGGAGCGTGCCACGTCCCCAGCGTCCGTCGACTCAGCCCTCGACAGGATCAGAGATTTAGAAGAGAAAATCTACATGGAGCAACCTAAAGAGTTTTCTGCGTCAGGGTAGAAAAATAAGATTTGTAGATTAGTCAAGTCATTATATGACTTGAAATATGCTCCGAAGCAATGACATGAAAGGTTTAATAATGCCATGAAGGAAAGTGGTTTTTAGATCAATGTAATAAATGCATCTACATGAAAACTAAAGGAAATGATTATGTCATGTTTGTTTATATGTAGATGGCATCCTTATCATTGGGAGTAATAATAAGATAATCAAATCCAATAAAGATATGTTGAACTCAAGATTTGATATGAAAAACATGGGTCTAACTGATGTAATTCTAGGAATTAAAATTCTTAGAACAGCAGAAGTGTAAGGAACTAGGGCGCTAAATACGAGAAAACACAGCGGAAAACTTCTAGTTCCATTATCCAGTAGATCCATGCGAAGGGAAGAAACATTGCTTAAAACAATCTATACTAAGTTTCATGATAGGGTTATATCTTTGATGTGTGCTCACGAACTCCAGACAACTTGGATCTCCGCACGATCACACGTTCGCACCTCTATGGTATGCCTTCATTTGTCTCACAAACTCACAAGAAAGAGATGGAAACCACCTAAGGTTGTGCTAGCAACCACACAAGGGGTTTCGGCCAAGAGAGGGAAAGGAGGAAGAAGAAGAAGACTAAAGGTTTTCACATAATGAAAATATCATCCAAAATGATATATATACCCATCTCATGAATACCAAAGGGTTTTTACCCTTTCATCTTCCAATCCAATGGCTCAAAATTGACCATTCAATCCAATGGTTCAATTTTAACCATTCAACTTCCTTAGTGAACTCAAGTTCACCCAATGGCTCAAAATTGACCATTTAATCCAATGGTTCAATTTTAACCATTCAACTTCCTTAGTGAACTCATTGATTCTCATGTAATTTCGAATTCAATGAATCACCATCCAATCATTCTAATTGATTCAATGAGTCTAGTTTGAATTGGACTTAATCCAATAATTAGATCCAATTGAGTCTTACTCAATAAGTCCAATTCGGATTAGACTTGATCCAATAAACCCATCTCCATATCTACTTGTTCTTTGTGTGTGACCCAATAGGTTCTCGTAATGTTGGCAATGTACCCAAATCAACATTTAGATACATAAGTAATGGATGACATCTAGCAAGGCTTCATTGCTACCCAAGTGACGAGAAAGTTGAGATCCGACCTAACCTGTCCGTGGCTATTATCTTGTATGACTTGATCCCTCTATTCTTGATATCTAAATTGATCAATGAGGCATAGACCATGTCATCCTCTTATCAACCTTTGTGTTTCTTGATCTTTAAGTAGACACACTCAATCAAATAAGCTCAATATCTCATATGGATTCATTTACGTATGGTCATGCTTTCTTGTGTTCTACTAATCAAGGGGCCCACAGATATCGCTTCCTTCATATGGAAGGGATAGATCTCATTTACATCACTCACATCCCTCCGCATAATTCATTGCATATCCAATAATCGACTTTATTGTCCACCTTGTTATTGATGACGTTTGTCGATACCAAAGTATGCAACTCCTTATGTAGGGAACCATAGTAACTTCAAGTTTAAGGACTATTCATACCAATAGTCATATGAGAATATTTATGACACTCATATAACGATCCATGAAATATTTTCATGATGGGTCATTCAGTATATATTCTCTAATATATACCAATGTGTCAACCTGATATCTCATATCCATGACTTATGAGATTAAGTCATTCGTTGACCTACATGCTAGTCTCAACGCATTAATATTGTCCTTGTATATTAATGCTCGACTAGGAATAATTAAGAGTAGTGTTCTATGTATATCTATAATATCTTACTATCAATTCAATTAATTGATGTGCTGTAGATAAAAACCTACTATCCAAGAACATTATTATACTTATTCAATCGACACTGAATTGAAATAAATATAATAACCAACTTTGTCTTTTATTGGTAATGAAATATGATACAAAATGAGTCCTTTACAATCATCTCATAATTGGTACTAGGGCTAATATTAACAAGAAGCACTTGTTCTAAGTCAGTCTCATTATGTGAACAAGATTCATGAGAAATTCAACAAGAATGATACTATGTTGGCATGCACTCTGATAGATATGAGTCAACATCTATCCAAAAATCAAAATGAGAGTATCTCTCATGTAGAGTACTCCAGAATGATTGGAAGTTTGATATATTTAATGAGTTATACATGCCCAGGCTTAGCCTACACAATAAGTAAGCTAAGTAGATACATGAGTAATCTCGGTATTGAGCATTGGAAAGGGATAACAAGAGTATTGAAGTACTTATGGTATACTCGTGAGTATGGATTACACTACACGAAATATCTTGCTCTGATCGAAGGATACAGTGACACAAATTGGATATCATATATGAAAGACTCTAAGTCCATTAGTGGATATGTCTTCACTTTGGGAAGTGCAGCCATTTCATGGAAATCTTCTAAGAAAACCATAATAACGAGATTTATAATGGAGTTTGAATTTGTAGCTCTTGACAAATATGGTGAAGAAACTGAATGATTATGACAATTCTTAGAAGATATTCCTAGATGGCTTAAATCTGTGCTTGCAATTTATATCCATTGCGATAGTCAATCTACAATTGATCAAGACAGAACCATCTGTATAATGGCAAATCTCGACATATACATCAAAGACAGAATACCATTATACAACTTCTCTCAATGAAGTTATCACTATTGACTATGTACAGTCAAAATATAACCTAGCGGATCGGCTAACCAAAGAGTTAAACAGAGAGTTAGTTGCTATCTCATCGTGAGGAATAGCTTTTATGTAAGTGCCAGTGCTGACTGTAGGTGCAAAGAAAACTCAACCTATGTTAACTGAAGATCCCAAGAATTCTGTTCAAAGGGACAACCTAACTGCACTAAAAGACAATCACTGTGGGGGAATTGTTGGAGTAATCCCAATGGTTCAAGGAACCATATGTTTTGGTGTTTGGGCAAAGAGTTTAAGTTAGGTTCACCCTTGTATTTGATATGTGTATTTGAGTTGTGCAAGTTTACAAGATACACATATGACAGCTTGATGGCTTTGGGTTCGGTGAAGGATGGAGCATCCGAGGGACCTGGACAAGGCAGCAAGGACAAGAGCCGAGGGAAGCGCACTTTGAGACATACTCGAAGGATGGCATTGGGGCAAGCCGCGGGCTTGAATGCATCCGAGGGATAAGAGCCAAAGGAAGAAGACTTGAAGGCAAGAGCCCAGGGAAGCGACTTCGAGGCATACGCAAAGGATGGCATTGGGATGAGCTGCGATCTTGGATGCATCCGAGGGGGAGAGCCAAATGAAGTAGGCTTGTAGGCAAGAGGTCAAAGCTGCAAGGAAGAGTCAAGTGAGTCGTAAGGGTGAGGGTCTGAGTGTTGAGAGACTATACTCGAGGTACCAGTCGACTGATGGAAATGACAGTCGACTAGTACAATTGACTGGGTAGTCGACTAAGAGCGAACATAATGTTTCTGTTCGCTCGGCCAGCATGAAGTCGTCGACTGGTAATTTCACCAGTCGACTGGTATTGAGCCATTGGGTTGTAACACTCGAATCTCCACATAGGGCAGTCGACTGGTACTTTCACCAGTTTACTGGTAAGCGGGGTTTTTCAACCTGTGGCATATATAACTAAGGCTTGGAAGCTTGGTTAAGGTTGACGAAATTAGTGGTGGTTAACCCTAATTAGTAGTCAACAAGTGATCAGGAGTTTTTTGTGTTCCAAGAGGTCTTACTGAGAGTTGTGGTGAGGTTTCTCCACCCACAAAGAGCTACGTGAGCTAGCCGAAGTTTGTCGTGTTGGTGCGGGAAGTACTAGACGATCGAACTTGGGTTTTGATTATGGAAAAGGATTCAAAGTTAAGATTAGTTATTATCTAACAAGTTTGAATGAGCTTGCAGGAAAAGTCCTAACTGTACTTAGGCAAAAGACCTAACTGCGGTTAGACAGGTGGAAAATCCTAGGGGGTGGTAACCCTAGGTGGAAAGTCTTGGCGGGTCGAGGTTCTTTGGGCGAAATCCTAAAGTTGGGGACTCTAGGTAAAAATCCTGGTGGTTGCGAACCAGGTGGAAGACTGGACGGATCGGGGATCGGACGTCCAGCGGAGAAGTCCTGAAGACTCAGACGCTGAGCAAAAGTCCAGTCAGTCTAGAGGACCGGTCTGGCAAAAGGTAAACTCTTCTGAGTAGAGTAGGTGAGGACGTGTTTCTTGAAGAAAGAACAGTAGACATCGGTTCAACCTAAGATTTTCGGAGGAAATCCGAAGTTAGAACCGGACAATTTGGTGACTGTCAAATACTTGTATTTGTTGTATTTTATTGTGCTAACTTAGTTTTACATGATATACTTTGTTTGTGGACTAATATGCCTTGAAGGAATGAAGTTGCACAAGAATATGCTCTGATGAACAGTGTCTGAGGGGCCTTCGTGGTTGTTGGAGGCGCCTCGGGCGCCTTAGCTTGAGCTGCGCAGGAAGTAGCCAGAGGGCACCCTCCAAGGTTGCTAAAGGCGCCTTCGGTGCTGGATGGGAAGCACCCTCCATGGAGCTTGGAGGCGCCTTCGAGTGGATAAGTAGCGCAGGAAGCGGAGCTTATAAGCATCGACGCGGAGGGGATAGAAATCCTTGCTGGAGGCACCCTCAATGGGCTATTCGAAGCTGGTTCGAGCAGCAGCAGAAACATAACAACAACTTGCAATCTTTCTACTGTGCACTGCCCAAAAGATGATCCAACAAAGTCATAACGCAACTCCGACAGCTAGAAGTCTAAAATTCTCTATTCTTAGTTGTCGGTATAATTTACATTACTACATTTAATCATTGTACTTTAATTTGTAATATTACGAATTGATAGTGATTTCCCAAAGTGAATACTCAACGAGTGTGGACCTTGGAGTAGGAGTCGCCATAGGCTCCGAACCAAGTACAAATCTTGGTGTTTGTGTTTGATTCTATTGGTGCAGGAAGCATCCGACGATTGAATCTATGTTTTGATTATGTCAAAGGGTTCAAGTTAAGTTGTTTTGTTATCTAATGTGCTTGAATGAACTTTGCAGGAAAGTTCTAAGTGTTCTTAGGCAAAAGTCCTAGCTGCGGTTAGGCAGGTGGAAAACCCTTGGGGGTGGTAACCCTAGGTCCTAGGGGGTGGTAATCCTAGGTGAAGGAAAACCCTAAGGGGCGGTAACCTTAGGTCTTAGAGGGTGGTAACCCTAGGTGGAGGAAAACCCTAAGGGGTGGAAACCTTAGGTCCTAGGGGGAGGTAACCCTAGGTGGCGGAAAACCCTAAGGGGTGGTGACCCTAGGTCCTAGGGGTGGTAACCCTAGGCAGAAAGTCCAGTCGGTCTCGAGGACCAGACTGGCAACAGGTATTCTCTCCTGAGTGGAGTAGGTGAGGACGCGTTCCCTGCGGAAGGAACAGTAGGCGTCGGTTTGACATAAGATTTTCGGTCGAAAATTCGAAGTCAGAACTGAACAGCCCGAAAGCTGTCAACTTATTTGTTTTATTTGCTATTTGTCTAACTCTGTTTTGCAAGAAACTAACATTTCTGCAAGGTCAGACTTAGCCATGATCGGTCGACTAAACAACCTAATTGGTCGACCGAATAGAGCACAAAAGGACCAGATTTCCATATTATAGATCGGGTTTAGTCGAGGGATCGGTCGACCGGACCTGGGGATCAATCAACCGAACTAAGGATGGGAGTTGACCAGATCGAATTCGGGGGGATCGGATCGGATAAGGATGTCATCTAATCGGTCAACTGAACCTTGGGATCGGTCGACCGAACCAAGAATAGGACTTGACCAGATCAAAGCAGAGCGAGCGGATCGGATGAGGAGGAGATCATCTGATCGGTCGACCGAACGTGGGGATCGGTCGACCGATCCGCTTCGGGTCAAACCTAATCCCGAACTTTGAGGATCTGGATTAGTCCTGCAGAGGCTATAAAAGGAGTCTCGGGAAGCAGCTTCGAAATGGACAAAAAACTGAGCAACCAGTGCTCTTGTACGCTGCTCTGAACGATCCAACTACGCTCTACGACTCCGACAACTGATGACGACTTTCTTCATCAGTTTGTACTATCGGTATAATTCTTTATTCAGTACTTGTACTTTAACATTGTAAAATATTTACGGATTGATAGTGATTGCCCACCGAAAGAGATCAATGATTGCGGGCCTTGGAGTAGGAGTCGCCCAAGGCTCCGAACCAAGTAAAAAAATACTTGGGTCTTCTTGTGTATTTCTTATTTTCCGCTGCTTTACTCTAACGTTTTCAAAAACAATAAGTGAAAGTCATGAGCGCTATTTACCCCCCCCCCCTCTAGCGCGTCTCAATCCAACATATTCTAATTATTCCGCTGCGTATCTTTGATCGATTATTTTAAAATGAAAGTGAAAATCACGAGCGCTATTCACCCCCCCTCTAGCACTTTTCGATCCTACAATTAGTATCAGAGCGGGGTCACTTCTAATCGGTGAAACCACCATTCAAGCAATTTTTTCCTTTCTTTTCGTGATAATTTTTTTAAATTTTCGGAGTCAATCGGAATTGATAAAATTGCCGCCTTCCAATCTATTTTATCGATTGAGTTCTTTCATTTCTCGAAGTCGGTGCAAACACCACTCGAGTTTTTATTATATTTTCTTATTCCCGCACTACTAATTCAAGACCAAGTCTTGGAATCTTTGCTGTCTTTTTATTGTATGCAAGATTTCTTCTTAAATGGCCCACCAAGAAGGAGTACCACCTCAAGATGCAAGTTGAGATGTGGATAATCATCCAAACATGTCTCGAACTTCCACTCAATGGTGCTGGAAAGCCAATGTTATGTCAGAACTGGGGCACAACCTTAATGAAGAAAATTGAGGCTGACGCCAAAACAACATGCACTCTACAATACGGTCTGACAAAAGAAGAGCTGAACTGAGTCGGCCCATTCTCAAGCGTGAAAGAATTATGGGAAAAGTTGATTGAGCTGTACGAGGGCACTTCCGACACAAAGGTAAGCAAACGAGACTTAATTCTGAATAAATTATATAATATAAAAATGTAGGAGGGAGAGTCAGCGAGCCAACTTCATGCTCGCATACAAGATTTACTGAACGGACTTCACGCGATTGGACTGAGGGTTGAAAATTGCGATGTCATCAGGTATGCATTAAATGCATTTCCGAGAAACACCTTGTGGGGATCCATGGTAGATGCTTACAAAGTGTCTAAGGATTTGTCATTAATCAAATTAAACAAATTATTTTCTAAATTCTAACTTCATGAACAAACTAATACTACTCCGATCGAGAAAGGTATTGCTTTGATTGCAGGAATGGGCAGAACGCGGGAATCAAAAGGAAAGTGCAGAACTGAACCCGAGTCCGAAGAAGAACCGGACTTAGAAGACGATGACGACAAGATAGCAGCCAAACTTGTCAACCTTGTATGAAATCTCTACAAAAAGAAGAAAGGGTTCACCAAGAAAGACATCAAGAAAATGATTCAGACCAAGACGGTGCAATCAAGTTCAAAAGTGAAGTCCGAAGTAACCTGCTACGACTGCAACAAGAAGGGGCACATCAAAGCCAACTGTTTGAACCAAAAGGAAACAAAGAAGCAAAGGAAGAAGAAAGCATTGTAGGCTACATGGGATGAGTCTTCTTTAGAAGACTCTGATGAAGAGCTCGAACAGACAACCTCCTCGCGCTTACGACCCAGGAACAAGTTGACGAATCTGATACCGAGAGCAAGTCGGAAATAGAATCTGAGAGAAGTCACGGATCCGTATCCGTTTCCGAAGGGCCTAACCCCACTGTAAGAACCTCTCAATTAAATAAATTACATAATTTAGTTAACTATCTCATGCGCAAGTTAGCTAAATCCAACATCCAGGTCAAGTCACTTCAAAAGGAAATAACAACCCTTAAAGAAGTGGCTAACCCCAAGCTCCTTGACTGACTTCATTCAAACTGGCACTTCAACTCAAGTCCAAAAGTTTGAGGAAGAAAATTTTAGCCTGAAAATTCAAGTCAAGGAACTAAAGAATACGTTGGAACGGTTCACCTTGGGTTCCAAGAATCTTGATCTGATTCTTGGAAAACAAAGAGCCGCATACAACAGATCTAGACTTGGATTTAAGGCTAAACGAAAATACAGATCTTACTTATCACTTGTAAATAGAGAAAATAGAAAAATAGTCCAAGCATGGGCCCCCAAATCGAACTTGATTAATTAAGTTGGACTTGGTCAATATTGGATCCCCAAGGATCAAATCCACTACCTTGATAGACCCTATCGAGGCTATGATCCAGGGGGGCCCAATAGAAAGACCATCTTTATCGATAAATAAACTTGTTTGATGCTTGTTTTACTGCCTTTATTATGCATGCTTAGACTAGGCTAGATAAGGACCTATGCTTGATTTACACTTAACTAGTTAGACCTAGGAGTTACTGTAAGAAAATTAAATATTCAATTTCTTTGAAATGTTTTGTCTAGAAGTGGTGGATGATCTCATACCTAAGAAGGTCTTGTGCCTCGCCATAGTCTGGAAGCCAATCATCAAAATAAATATTTAATTAACTAATTGTAAAACCTGAGTCTAACTCAAATGTAAATCAATCCTTAGATTGTAATCTAAATTGAAGATGAAATTAACTATCTCGCAAAAATAAGTATAAGATTCCCTGATTGACAATTTAGAAAATGGTGAGATGACTTAGGAAAATTTTAATCGTAAATCTTACTCAATTAATTCTTACTTAATCTTACTTAATTAAATCTTACTTAATTAAATCTTACTCAATTAATTCTTACTTAATTAAATCTTAATCAATTAAAAAAATCTTAATCAAATAAATTAATCAATGAATAAATCTTAATCAAATAAATTAATCAATATTAATCAAAATTAATCAATTAATAAATTAATCGATTAATAAATCTTATGCAAATAAATCAATTAAATCTAATCAAATTATTAAATCTAATCAATCTAATCAATTCATAACTTAATAATTTTAATTAACTTAATAAGTCCTAAGCAATTCAATTAAACACAAAACTCAATCAACCATCTCATAGTCACCCATAGGAATAACATGATTGAAAACCTAGATTGGGTGAGATGGAAAATAAGAGGCTAAACTCAATCTAATCTATCTTATAATTCTTTAAAATTGGATCCAAATCAATACTTTATGTGTAGGAACATAACGATTTGGACCAATGGATGTTGGATAGTGGATGCTCCATACACATGACTGGAAACCAATTGAAGTTCACAAAGATAAAATTCAAAAATCTAGGGTCAGTTACGTTCGGCAACGACGGAAAACTTAAGGTAATCGGAACAAGTAATATCGAATTGAGTTCCAATTTTATTCTTTGAAAAGTACTATTGGTTGATAAATTGAATTTTAACTTAGCATTAGTCAACTATGCGACTCTGGGTACTTAGTGACATTTTCAAACTCTGAGTGTATAATTAAAAATGTCAAAAATTCTGAAATTACACTTAAGGGAATTAGGAAACAAGACATCTACACAATTGACCTATCAACCACCTCACTAAAGTGTCTCCTGACACAACATGAGGAAACTAAGTTGTGGCATAGAAGACTAGGTCACACTCATATCAGACTCATTTAAAAAATGAGTCAAAAGAGCCTAGTTAGAGGTTTACCCAAATTAAAAAATTTAGAAAATAAAATCTGTAATGCTTACCAAAAGGGTAAGTAAAATAAGTCAACCCACAAGTTAACTAACCTGAATAGAATTAACTCAATACTTGAGCTTCTACACTTAGACCTGTTTGATTCACATGGAGCCGAGTCACTAAGCAAAAACTAATATTGCTTAGTTATAATTGATGATTACTCAAGATTTACTTGGGTAAAATTTTTGAAAACAAAAGATGAAACTTACGAAATCTTTAAATCTTTTTTACAAATTAATAGAAAATGAAAAATATACTAAAATTAAAAGAATTAGAAGTGACCATGGAGGGAAATTTGATAATCATAGGTTTAACGAATTTTACCAATCAAATAGCTACAATCATGAATTTTCATGTCCGAGACACCCCCCCCCCCCCCAAAAAAAAAAAAACAAAATGATCTAGTAGAACGAAAAAGTAGAACATTACAAGAAGCCACTAGAACCATGTTAAACGAATACAACCTAAATAATCAATTCTGTGCCGAAGCAATAAATACAACATGTTTCTTTCAAAATAGAATACTAATAAATAAATTGTAAAATAAAACTCCATATAAAATATATTATAATGAAATCCCTAACTTAAATTATTTAAAGGTGTTTTGATGTAAAGTCCACATTCTAAACACTAAGGACTACTTAGGAAAATTTACATTAAAATCAACAACAGGAATCTTTTTAGGAGACTCCGCGACCAATAGGGCTTACAGAGTCTATAACAAAGATACCCTAAAAGTTGAAGAAACAACTAATGTAATTTTTGATGAAGAAAATAACTTAACTAATTTAACAATTGAAAATAACAATCAAAATACAGAAAAGATTAATGCAAGAAACATAGAAGATGATGAAGATGTTCAAATTAAACCTAAAAAATCACAAGAACTAGTTGTTGATCCTAACATAAGACCTTCAAGAATAAGTTCCAACCACCCATCTGACCAAATTTTGGGTGACCCAACCCTAGGAGTCCGAACTAGATCATCCTATAGAAACCTGAGTCAGATAGCCCTTATTTCTAAAATTGAACCCAAGACTACAGAAGAAGCCTTTCATAACCCAAACTAGATATTAGCAATGCAAGAGGAGTTAGCCCAATTTGAAAGAAACTAGGTCTGGGAACTAGTACCTAAACCCATAAATAAATCCATAGTTGACACTAAGTGGGTATTTAGAAATAAATTGCATGACAAGGGTGAAATAGTAAGAAATAAAGGTAGGTTAGTAGCAAAATGGTTCAACCAAGTAGAATGATTAGATTATGATGAAACCTATGCACCCGTAGCTAGACTTAAATTTATAAGGATGTTGTTGACCTATGCAGCACATAAAGGATTCAAGTTATACCAAATGGATGTAAAATCTGCATTCTTAAATGGGTTCATCAAGGAAGAGGTGTAGTATGTCAACCCCCAAGATTTGAGGAATTGGACCACCTAAACCATGCATTTAGGTTAAAGAAAGCCCTATATGGATTAAAACAAGAACCTAGGGCTTGGTATGAACGCCTATCAACTTATCTAATATTCAAAGGGTTTAACCAAGGACATATAATTCAAACTTTATTTGTTAAAACCTTAGAAAAAGATATATCTATGGCTCAAATTTATGTTGATGACATAATTTTTGGCTCAACCAATACTAAGTTTTAAAAGATTTTACTAAATTAATGGAAAGTGAATTTGAAATAAGCTTAGTAGGAGAACTTAACTTTTTCTTAAGCTTACAAATTAAACAAACCAAAGATGGAATATATATTTTTCAAACAAAATATGCTAAGGAATTAATTAACAAGTTTGGCATGGAAAATTCTAAAAATATAAATACCCCAATGGTAACTAATGTTAAAATCGACTCTGATTTAGAAGGAAAATCAGTAAACTTGAAATATTATCGAAGTGCTATAGGAAGTCTATTATACCTAATTGCAAGTCGACATGATATTTTGTTTGCAGTAGGTATGTGTGCTAGGTATCAATCTTGTGCAAAAGAATCACACCTAATAAATATTAAAAGAATACTTAGATACATTAAGGGAATCCTAAATATAGGACTTTTGTATCCTAGTACTAGCACGTTTGACCTAGTTGGCTATTCTGACTCAGACTATACTGGGTGCAAACTAGATAGAAAAGCACAAGTGAAAGCTGTCAATTTCTAGGTCAGTGCCTTGTAAGTTGGTAAAGCAGAAAACAACACTATGTTGCTTTATCTACTACTGAAGCAGAGTACATAGCCATGGGGGAATGTGCATCTCAACTATTATGGATGATGCTTACCTTAAAGAACTATCAATTAGAGCATAAAAATATAAAAATTTCAATTGATAATATAAGTTCAATTAACTTAAATAAAAATCCAAAGACTAAACACATAGAAGTAAAACATCACTTTATAAGGGATTGTGTAGCTAAAAGTGGCATTGTACTTAACTATGTTGAGTCCAAGTCAAACCTGGCTAACATTTTCACAAAATCCCTACCTGAACTTGAGTTTAGTGCACTTAGAAGACAAATAGGGATGTGTTTAGTAGAATAGAGTTTACTTTCAAAATTTTCCTCTTTACTATTGCTATTTCAAAAGTTATATTTTTACCTTGGTTTTAAAAATTCTTGGAAAAATATTTCCAAAATTCTAATTTTATTAGATTTTTAAAAGATTGGACTTAGATAGGTATCTACCCCCTAAAAAGTATGTTCCCCTAGGTCTCAGCCAGAGAATCTCACAAGCACACTAAATTTACCGTGCTTGTGTATGAAAAACACTTAGAATTGTGTGAGATGCATAGAGTACTGCCTGGACTTTCGAATGCTTATGTCTGTACATCATCATAAGTCTGGGTAATAAATACCAAAATCAAATTAATCAAGTTAAGTTATCCATGCTTAGTCAAACTAACTAGAATACTTCATTTGATTAACCAAGTGAAAACTACAGCCTCATGTTAAACAACTAGTAGCTAAAAGTTAAACATTTGTTTAAAAGTAGATGTTTATGTTTGAAAATATGTTGTTTCTTATGATTGGACTTTAAAAAATTTTGACATTAACCAAGGGGGAGTGAAAGTAAATTAAAGTATTTTTTTAATGTTAAACTATTTGTTTTAAAAATAAATTTAGTTATTATTTTTTTTTTGAAAAAGCAGGTTCAAATACTTTTCACTTAACTATGTTTTTTAAACTAAGTTGTTATCATTTTTCTCAAGCTGCTTAAATACTTAACTAACTTTTGATAAAGCTAAGTATTTGATAAAATTTCTTTTTAAACAATAATCTTCCTAGCTAAGTATGTTTGCAAGAAAATCTTTTCAAACCTAAGTGTTTATCAAAATTCCTTTTAATGCTAAATTTTTCTCTCTTTTTCAAAAGCAATTATTTTTCAAAGCTAAGTTTTTTTTTTTTTTTGGAAAAAGCTAAGTCATTTTCAAAGCTAAAATTTAGCTAAGTTTTTTTTTTTTTGAAAAAAGATAAGTTTTTTTCAAAACTAAAATTTAACTAAGTTTTTGAAGAAGATAAGACAATTCAAAACTTAAGCTAAGTTTTTAAGTGCTACCCTTCAGGGGGAGCTTAACGTTAAACAGTGTATTTTTATACAACCTTCTCTCTACTTATCAATTTCTTTTTGATATATGGCAAACGAGGAGAGAATCAGAAAATTCTAAAGTTGAGTGATTAAGGGGGAGCTATAAAAAGTTGCTCTAAATATTGTATTTCTTTAAATTGCACTTAATTGTATTTATGCTACAAATTTTTAAATTGTATTTCTGTACTTTATTATTGCATTACTTTTTGATGTGTTTTACTTAACTTTGAATTTTGTTGTCATAATCAAAAAGGGAGAGATTGTTGGTGCGGGAAGTACCAGACGATCCGAACCTGGGTTTTGATTATGGTAAATGATTCAAGGTTAAGGTTAGTTGTTATCTAACAAGTTTGAATGAGCTTGCAGGAAAAGTTCTAAGTGTACTTAGGCAAAAGACCTAGCTACGGTTAGGCATGTCGAAAATCCTAGGAGGTGGTAACTCAAGGTCCTAGGGGGTGGTTGTTGGAACCCCAAGGTTGTTTTTGTGTGATCAACAAGTTAAGTTAGGTCCTGCGTTGTTTCTAACCTTGTGTCTAAGTGTGCAGAAGCTTAGGAGCACAGGTAGTTGAGCGGAAGACGCAGCTAGCGAGACGGACGGTACGCTGTGCGTCCGAGGGACGAGGCGCTGCGAAAGAGTACACCGGCGGACGAGAAGGAAGCGCGCGGTGGTTCCGAGGGACGAAAGCCGGAGCGGAAGATTGCTCGGGGAGCAAGAGACGCAGCTAGCGAGAAGGTTGACGACCGAGGGACGAAGACTGCGGATGAGTATGCTGGCAGACAAGAAGGAAACACGCGGCAATTCCGAGGGACGAGAAGTCGGAGAGAAGCACGCTCGAGAAGACCGGAAGTTGGGTTCGGGTGAGCCCTTTTCCGGATTGCCGAGATCACCCAAGCGACCTGGTCCGGAGCGGAAGAACCGAACCGAGGCGAGACTGAACCAGAGAAGAGGTCCCGGACGAAAAAGTCAAATGCCTGTTGACTTTGGGCTCCGAGGCACCCGGAGCCCACCGGGGTGCCCGGAGCCCACCGGGGCGCCCGGAAGGAGGGGCGCCCGGAATCCTTCCGGCGCCCGGACCCTGAATATTGACCAGATCGAGCTTTGACTCGATCTGAATGTTGGGGGATAAAATTTATCCCCCCCAGGGCGCCCGGAACCCTTCCAGGCGCCCCGACCAAAGCTATAAATATAGCCTTGGTCCAGAAGCTTCAAATTCAACTGAGAACTCAAGCATTCTTTCTACACTTGTATGCTTTTCTGTTTTAAGCTTCTGTTGTGCGCTTCATTGCTGTAAAAGGCTTCTCCGCCTGAAGGAGATACTAGTGCTACGCTTTCTTGGATTAACAACCTTCCCGGTTGTAACCAAGTAAATCTCGGTGTACCTTTTACTTTTCTACTTTTATTTATTTCTATTATTTTATGCAACTGTCAGTCTAAGAGTTCGAGAAGGGTTGGTTTGTTTTTGAGTTTTACAGGCTATTCAACCCCCCTTCTAGCCGGCCGCAACGGTCCTACAAGTGGTATCAGAGCCAAGACGCTTCAGGAGGACTAACCGCCAATCGAAGCAAAGATAATGGCCGGACCAAGCATCCACCCGCCGAAATATGGAGGGGATTTCGCTACGTGGAAGAATCTGATGCATGTATTTTTTACCACAGACTTTGAATTAACTCTAACAATGGAATCCAGTTTTGTAGCTCCAGAAGGTAAGGAAAAATGTCAATGGACGAAAAAGGAGCAGGCTGAATTCGTGGCGAACGACAAAGCAGAATACCATCTGCTAAGCATTCTTCCACCTCAAGAAGTCAACAGAATCGGACACTACCACTCGGCAAAGGAACTTTGGGAAAAGTTCCTCGAGCTGCACGAAGGGACGTCCGAAGCCAAGCTCGCCAGAAGAGATCTGCTTCGGAATCAGCTCACCAGCCTGCAACTTGGGGAAGATGAGACAGTCGCGCACCTGCACTCGAGAATCAAAGAGATCATCACCGGATTGTCGAATCTCGGAGAAATGGTAAGTAACCAAGATTCGCTAAGGTACGCACTAAATTCATTTCCTAGAAATTCAAAATGGGCATCACTAGTAGATGCCTTTTATATTTCTAAAGATTTAGAAAAGATCTCGTTAGAAGATTTTTTTTTCTACTTTTGAAGTGCATGAGTCAAGATGTGCAGGAATGAAGGAGCCCAAGAACAACGTCGCCCTCAAAGCTTTGAGAGACGAACCAGAGTCGGAATCTTCTCTCGATGACGAGGAAATGGTAATGATGGTAAGAAGATTCAAGAAGCTTTGTAAATCCAGATCTACTAACCATCCGCAGGGGAAGAAGAAAAGGACAATCCGCTGCTACCACTGTGACGAAGAAGGGCACGTCAAGGACAATTGACCCAAGCTGAAGAACAAGAACAAGGAAAAGGGTAAGAAGCCTATCCAAAAGCGAAAAGCCCTAAAAGCGACGTGGGACGATACGTCGTCGGAGTCGGAAGTCGAGGCATTCTCCGGACTTGCTCTAATGGCAAGTCATCAAAACGACGACTGCGAGTCAAGCTCTTCCGAAATGAGCATCGAGAGCATCGATGAAGGGGGAGCTTCGTCAAAAGAAAGCAGCAGTTCAGGGGGAGACACGGAAAATGAACTCGACAAGGTAAGTCAGGTACGTTCTCTTCCTCCCGATAAACTTTATAAATTTGTTAAGTTATTAACTAAAGACTGCTGTAAATTAGAAAAAGAAATAAAAGATTTAAAAATAATTTTAGCTAAATCCTGCCCTCTAGAAGAATTAGATAAATCAAAATTGGAAAATGAAAAATTGAAACTTGAAAATAATGATTTGAAAATTCAAGTAGATAATTTGAAAAACCATGCATGCTTGTCTAATTCTAAAAAATTTAAAAATTTAAATTGGTATTATAGATATCACCCGGGACAAATTAAGAATATCTCTAGAAAATATGTCCCTAAGAAATTTTTAATCAATCCAGTAGGCTGGAACCTTTATTGGGTTCCTAAATCTTGCTTAGTCTAAGTTTTAAAATTAAAATTAGCACTTTTCAGTGAGAAAGTTAAACAATGAGTTTCTCTATGAGGCTTTGTCTAAGGAAGTGGTTGTTGCTCCAATAACCAATAAGGCCTAGTGCCTCGCCATGACCTGGAAGCCAAAATATTGAAATAAATGTTTAATTAATTTTCTGTCAAAGCATTAAAATTAAAATTAATTAATGCTTTCAAAGTTTTTTTAAAACATTCTTTTTCAAAGTATTTTTATACTTAGAAAAATACTTCTTGTCGAAGTGAAATTTTACTTAGGATTTTTTTAAGTTCTAAAAATTTATTTCAAAAATATTTTTACTTAGGATTTTTTTTCTTCTTAGAAAAATTCCCAAAAATCAATCTCTTAAGTTTGAAAAACTTTTTCCTGAAACTAAAAGCCGTTTTGAAGTTGAAAATTTCTGCTTAAAGCTTGTAGAATTTTTTTTTTTTAAGAATCTTAATATTTTCTAAGTCTTTAACCCTTAGATTTTTTTTGAAACCCCATTGTTTTGTGATGAAAGGGGGAGAAGAATTAGTATAAGCCTAGGGGGAGGTAGAAATTAAAAATTGAAAATTTTCAAAATTTAATTTTGTTGCACATTATTGCAATAACTTGTTTTAATTTTATGTCTAGTTTTGACCCTAGATTAACTTGGGTTGATCACACCAAAAAGGGGGAGATTGTTGGAACCCCAAGGTTGTTTTGGTGTGATCAACAAGTTAAGTTAGGTCCTGCGTTGTTTCTAACCTTGTGTCTAAGTGTGCAGGAGCTTAGGAGCACAGGTAGTCGAGCGGAAGACGCAGCTAGCGAGAAGGACGGCACGCTGTGCGTCGGAGGGACGAGGCGCTGCGGAAGAGTACACCGGCGGACGAGAAGGAAACGTGCGGTGGTTCCGAGGGACGAAAGCCGGAGTGGAAGATTGCTCGGGGAGCAAGAGACGCAGCTAGCGAGAAGGTTGACGACCGAGGGACGAAGACTGCGGATGAGTACGCTAGCGGACGAGAAGGAAACACGCGGCAATTCCGAGGGACGAGAAGCCGGAGGGAAGCACGCTCGAGAAGACCGGAAGTTGGGTTCGGGTGAGCCCTTTTCCGGATTGCCGAGATCACCCAAGCGACCTGGTCCGGAGCGGAAGAACCGGACCGAGGCGGGACTGAACCAGAGAAGAGGTCCCGGACGAAAAAGTCAAACACCTGTTGGCTTTGGGCTCCGGGGCGCCTGGAGCAGTCCAGGGCGTCCGGAGCCCTCCGGGGCGCCCGGAGCCCTCCGGGGCGCCCGGAGCCCTCCGGGGCGCCCGGAGCCCACCGGAGTGCCCGGAGCCCTCCGTGGTGCCCGGAACCCTTCCGGGCGCCCGGACCCTGAATATTGACAAGATCGAGCTTTGACTCGATCTGAACGTTGGGGGAGGCGCTCGGAACCCTTCCAGGCGCCCCGACCAAGGCTATAAATATAACCTTGGTCCAGAAGCTTCAAATTCAACTGAGAACTCAAGCATTCTTTCTACACTTGTACGCTTTTCTGTTTTAAGCTTCTGTTGTGCGCTTCATTGCTGTAAAAGGCTTCTCCGCTTGAAGGAGATACTAGTGCTACGCTTTCTTGGATTAACAACCTTCCCAGTTGTAACCAAGTAAATCTCGGTGTACCTTTTACTTTTCTGCTTTTATTTATTTCTCTTATTTTATGCAAGTGTCAGTCTAAGAGTTCGAGAAGGGTTGGTTTGTTTTTGAGTTTTACAGGCTATTCAATCCCCCCTTCTAGCCGGCCGCAACGGTCCTACAGTGGTAACCCAAAGTGGGAAGTCTTGGCGGGTTGAGGTTCTTTGGGTGAAATCTTAGAGTCGAGGACTCTAGGTGAAAATCCTAGTGGTCGCGAACCAGGTGGAAGACTAGACGGGTCGGGGATCGAACGTCCAACGGAGAAGTCCTGAAGACTCGGGCACTGAGCAAAAGTCCAGTTGGTCTAGAGAATCGGTCTGCTAAAAGGTAAACTCTCCTGAGTGGAGTAGGTGAGGACACATTCCCTGAAGAGGGAATAGTAGGTGTCAGTTCGACCTTGGGTTTCCAAAGGAAATCTGAAGTCAGAATCGAACAGTTAGGTGACTATCAAATACTTGTATTTGTTGTATTTTATTGTGCTAACTTGGTTTTACAGGTATACTTTACTTGTGGACTAATATGCCTTGCAAGAATAAAGTTGCACAAGGATATACTCGGATGAACAGTGTCCGAGGCGCCTCCGGGGTTGTTGAGGTGCCTTGGGCGCCTTGGCTGGAGCTGTGCAAGAAGTAGGCAGAGGGTGCCCTCCAAGGCTGCTGAAGGCGCCTTCGGTGTTGGATAAGGGGCGCCCTCCATGGAGCTTGGAGGCGCCTTCGAGTGGATAAGCAGCGCAGGAAGCGGAGCTTATCAACACCAACGCGGAGGGGATAGAAATCCTTATGGGAGGCGCCTCCTATGGATGCTGGAGGTGCCCTCAACGGGCTATTTGAAGCTGGTTCGAGCAACAACAAAAATAGAATAGTAACTTGCAATCTTTCTACTGCATGCGCACTACTCAAAAGACGATCTGACAAAGCCGTAACGCAACTTCGACAACGAGAAGTCTAAAAATTCTCTATTCTTAGTTGTTGGCATAATTTCCATTACTGCATTTAATCAATGTACTTTAATTTGTAATTGATGTGTGTAGATTGTATACACTTTTATGCATGTTTTGATGCACATTCACATACTTTGAGCATGCTTGATCTATGCATTTTCGTACTTTCAGTTTTCCTTTTTAGCATATTTACTCTCTTTGTTCGGAGATCTGCTTTTGTACATTTTCTATACACAGGAGTCGGAATTGGTGAAGATTTCGTGTTTGAAGCCAAATCTGTGAGCAAAGCAAAGGGAAGAAGGTGCCCTACCTGAACCACACACCGCCCTGCTCTGGGGGTTGCTCAGGCTGTGTGGAGATCATGGGCCAGAAGGCTGCAGTAGGAAATGAAGAGGTCATGGCCGTGTGAACCTCACACGGTCGTGCAAGGATCTGAAGAACCCAGATTGAGAAGGAGCCTAGGCCGTGTGCACCACATGGCCATGTGAGTTTTCCAGAGCAAGGAGAAGCCTCGACCGTGTGTCTTACACGGTCGTGTGAGGTTCTCAATGGCAAGGAAGGAAGCAGGTAGTGTATATCACACGACCGTGCCAGATTTCCAGAGGCTAAGACAGTTCAGGCCGTGTAGATCTACACGGCCGTGTAAGGGGCTATTGGGGATGTTTGCCACGGCCATGTCTCACACACGACCGTGCAAGGCTGGTAGAGAGGAGAGTGGGCAGGGCCGTGTGAACCTCACATGGCCGTGCCATGGGGTCGTGTGGCGCCCAAACTTCACCTCTATTTAAACCCTTCTTCAAGATTTGAAAGGGGATCTTCTCCCTCTTGGGGAGAGAGGGTGTTTCCTCTCAATCTTGGGAGGATTTCTGGGCGATCTAAAGGAGGATCTTCAACAGAATCGACTCCGGGAACGTGGATTGGATCTGAAGACTAAGCTTCATATTAGATAAGTTTTCTTTCTCTCCTCTTCTTGGATTGGGGGATCAAGAAATGCTTGTAATCTTTGTATTTTAGGATTTCTCTCTTCGATTCATGGAGTAGATCTCTTTGTTTTAGGATGGAGGGAGTATTTGTATGATGAATTGATGTAAACTCTTGTGAATTTGTCATTTCCTTGTTTCTATGATATTGTCTTGTTTGTATCAATTCAATTTTGGATGTATTGTTGTGATTTGGACCTAATTCACATTCTTGATTGATTGTTTGAATGTCTTGTGGATCTTGTAAAGATTATCTCTCACTCGATTTTCCAAGGGAAGCACGCGTAAGGTGCAAGCCCGTGTAAGGACGTGTGAGGGATGAGCTTTAGGGGGGAAATAGGATAATTCAAGAGGGTATGATAGATTTATGCATTAATCTTTATATCTTATGGGTTGAGAGGTAATGATTTCTATGTTGATTTTCCGAGGGATCTTCGTGACGGGAACATGCCCGTGTAAGGACAACATAGGCTCATATCTAATTGATCACATTTAGGTATAGATTTCAGTCCTAAGCCGGTTGTCTATTGCAAGAGAGAACCGACAACCTTCTATAAATGTTGGACAATTGAGAAATAGGATTTGGTAGATCATTTACATTGAGGAATCTTACAAAGAAACCAAAACTCCTAAAACGTTCCTTTATCATAGCCTATAATCTTGTTGGTTGATCTTTCATTTCTATGTTTACTTTTCATTAGTTACATTTAGCTTTTGGAAACCAATTGATTAGTTGTTTGGCTAACTCGTGTTGAAACATTTCTAGTGCTTATTCCAGTCCTTGTGGATACGATAATCTTTTATATTACTGACGATGTAACCGTACACTTGTGGTGACGTAACAAGTTTTTGGCGCCGTTGTCGGGGACTGTGCTATAACATTAGGAATTATCAATTGAGTTAGACTAAACATAACTTTTCTTTCTTCTTTTTCATTTGCATAGTTGTAATCTAACTTTTAGAATTCTGTTTTTATAAGATTCTCATTTCTTGTATAACACTCTTGACAATTTCTGTCTATTGTGATTTTAATTCTGCATTTTAGATTCTAATATTTTTTGTCTAACTTTTCTCTGTTTTCTTTTGATTTACTTTTTCTCTGTCTTTTTCTTTTGTAAACATATCTTGTCACCTTGTTCTTGTGTATGCGAAGATCTAACTTTGCAGGAGAACTTCTTCCTTTAGACCCTGAGATAGATAGAACATTTCATAGAAGAAAAATTCTGCAAAAACAACAAGAAGAACAAGAACATTCTATTATGGCAAATAGACCAGTAAAGGATTATGCAGCACCTTATGCTAGGGGCTTTCGATCTAGTATTTCAAGGCCTTCAGTTGAGGTAAATAATTTTGAGATCAAACCTGCAATCATATTTATGGTGCAGCAAAATCAATTTGGTGGAGGACCGCATGAAGACCCAAATCAGCACTTGGAAGTCTTCTATGAAATATGTGGTATGATGAAAATGAATGGTGTTCATTCAGAAGCAGTGCGTCTACTATTGTTTTGGTTTTCTTTGAGAGATAGAGCCAAGCAATGGTTGAATTATTTGGCTCCAAATAGCATCACCACATGGGAACAATGCGAGCAACAATTTCTTGACAAATTCTATCCCCTGGCAAAACAGCTCATATGAGGAATCTTATTGCAAGCTTCAAACAAGCGGACTGAGAATCTTTATTTGAAGCATGGGATAGATACAATAACATGCTCAGACAATGCCCACACCATGGTTTGGAAAGATGGTTAGTGCTACACACGTTCTATAACGGCATCAACTATCACACAAAAGTGTCCCTTGATTCAACTGTTGGAGGGGCACTTATGAACAAGAGTTTAGATGAAGCCGAGGAGATAATCGAGAGCGTAGCACAAAACCACCATCAATGGACTAATGAAAGAAGTGGTGGCTATTCTTGTATGAAACCAACAACAAAAGCATCAGGAAAATTTGATGTTGATGCAGTGACCTTGTTGGCTGCAAAACTGGATGCTCTTACAAAAAAATTTGAGAATATGGGAGCTAGCTCAAACACAGCCAATGCCATTGTTTCTTCTTGTGAAGTATGTGGAAGTTCTGAACATCTAAGTGACTCATGTCCATTGGGGGCTATAACTGCACAAATCAATCAATTAGAGCAATGCGATGCAATCATGAGTTACAATCAGAGGTAGAACAACCCCTACTCAAATACATACAACCCTGGATGGAAGAGTTATCCTAATTTCTCTTATAGAAATAACCAAGATCAAGGACCATCCATGGGGGCAAGGCCAAATTTTCAATCCGGGCAACAAAATTTTCAACAACAATCTTCTCAAAGCTTTCCTATGTCCAAAATTGAAAAAATGTTTGAAGAAATTATGTCCAGTCAGAATGAAATGAAACAAGCTCAGAACGAAATGAAACAAGATATTTTGAAGCTTACTCAGAGAATGGATAATTCTGATAGACATCAAAAGATTTTGGAAAGTCAGATTGCCCAACTAGCTTCCTCATCTTCTAGAGCACCAGGACAATTACCAGGAAAGCCTGATGTTAATTCCATGGAGCACTATAATAGAATTGAGCTTAGGAGCAGACGGACCTTGGGAGATCCCCAAGTGACTGCTCCAAAAGGGATGCGCAATGAAGAAGAGCTCTCTCCTCCATCACCAAATCAGATTCAAGTAGATGAGGAGAGTACCACTAAAGTTAAAGAGACTCTTCCACTCAACCATCAAAATATAGCAGTCCCTTTTCCTCAAAGATTGATCATGTTAAAGAAAGATGAAGAGTTTGGCAAATTATTGGAGAAGGTGAAAGAAATTTGTGTGGAGGTACCACTTATTGATGCAATTCTCCAAATGCCCAAGTTTGCCAAATTCCTGAAGGACATCATGTCAAATAAGAGAAAGAAAGGAGACATAAAGACCATTGCACTCACAGAGGAATGCAACGCTCTTTTGGGAAAGAATACTTCCTCAAAGTTAAAGGACCCCGGAAGCTTTTATATTCCTTGCAATATAGAAACTGAATTTATTGAAAAAGCTTTTTGTGATTTGGGGGCAAGTGTTAGCCTCATTCCTTATTCTATTTGTAATAAGTTATGTCTCAAAAACTTTAAACATACTACCATGGCACTACAACTTGTTGATCACTCCTGCAGGTACCCTATGAGTATTGTGGAAGATGTGCCTGTAGAAGTAGCTGGGAGTATAATTCCCATCGATTTTGTTGTGTTAGACATGGAAGAGGACCCGAAAATCCCGATCATATTGGGAAGACCATTCCTTGCTACAGCAGGAGTTATTATTGATGTTAAAAATCATAAACTTTCTTTGGTGATTGGTAAGGAACAGTTGGAATATGATTTGTCTAAAGTCTCTAACCATGTCTCTTCTCTCTTGAATGCTTGTAGCAAGACAAGTATTTACAAATTGGAGGAATGGAATTTTCATCCTCATGGGAGACCACCAAATGAAGAAAACTATGTGGTGGAAGATGTTGGGAGGAGACCTCCCAACAAAAATGACAAATATGTTTGCCCTCCAAGGGCAAAGAAAAGAGAGGAGTAATTAGATTGGTCGAGCTAAAGACCTTAAACAAGCGCTTCTTGGGAGGCAACCCAAGGGTTTCTTTTTAGTTAATTTCATTTCATGTCTCTATTATTCTTTGGTAGTGCTTTTACTTGGTTTTTGTTTTGTTTTCAGGTTAAAATTTAACTTCCATGAGCTGGCCATGATTTCTTCATGGGCATGGAAGTGTGGGAGGAGCTAGAATGGAGGAGAAGTGTCAATTGTAGCAAAACAGAGCATGGCCGTGTGCTGCACACAGCCAGACTTACAGTGCAGAAAGTGGAGATGCTTGGGTCGTGTCTACATGACACGGCCGTGTGGAGTCTCCAGAGAAGAGAAGGTATATTGTCGTGTCTCCGACACGGCCGTGTGAAGAATCCAGAGGAGGAAAGCTTCTCGGTCGTGTCTCACACACGGCCGTGTGAGGGAACCAATGCAAAAGCCTGCACTGGTCGTGCCATCTGACACGGCTGTGTGAAGAATCCATAGGAGGAAGCTGTTGGGGTTGTGTCCTAGACACGGTTATGCATGGGTACTGATAAGCTATGAATTGACATATTAATTTTGGGTTAATATTTGGTGTTCTTTATATATTTGCACATGTTTAATTCCAATTTTGATTATATTTCCCCAAACAAGGTTTTTATGAGCTTTATGATGTTTTTCCCTCTTATGCGTGATTTATTCCTCATTTTGTGAATTTGGTCTTGTAGGGTACACATGGACTCATGATTCAAGTGGAGGCTTAGTTCACTCAACCAAATGGAGTAGTGCAAGGCCACCTTTGGGCTCAATTAAACCTAGAGTCCAATGGATTTCAAGGAGCTTAAACCCAAGCTAGATCACACATGAGCCTTACACCAACTTAGGGTTCAATGAGCCAAAACCCTAGGTATTTAAAGAACATTTTGGCACGGTGAACAGTGAGCTCGCGCTACTGTTCATCGTGCCAGTTTCTTGACGGCGCGGTCGCGACTCCTCCCTTCTTCCAGATCTTCAAGCGAGCTTGTCATCATCGGCGTGAGTTCCTCAGCTTCCGGCGACCAGCTTCCGACCATCGGCGCACTTCCAGCAAGCGTTTTGGCAGGCGAGACACTGTAGCTGTGAGTCGCGAGTTTCATCTCGGGTTGGAGGTGTTCTTCCGATTCGAGCTTCCATTCCTTCACTGGATTATTGGCGGTGGTCCTCCAGTGATTCTGAACCCTTTCCGACTAGTTTCCATCCTTCGTAACCCTTCGTCCAGCTTGCGATTCCAGCGACTGTGAACCCAGCAGTGTGCAATAGAGAACCAAATCAGAATCTGATCTCGCTGAAGTTTTGTGAGATGATACAAGTGAATCTGAATTCGTTTTGAAGCTGAGGACACCAGATCGATTTCTGTTGGAGTGTTCTCTACAGATTCTTTGTGTGACAGCAAAGAGAAGACAAACTAATTTAAGATTTGAGTTGTAGGGATGTTAGGTTTTCTTTACAATTTGTTTTTGGATTATGTTTTCTTGTTTCTGCACCTTTGTTTCAGAATTTAAAGTTTCATAGAGTAGATTTGCTAGCAAGTCATTCTCCTGCATAATTTTTGTTCTTTTGTTTAGGTTCAGTTTAACTCTGCTCGGATTAGAGCTGATTTCTGCACAGCGTTCTTCAATTCTGATTTCTGAGTTCGTGAAGTAATTTCTGTTCTAGCTAATCCTCTGTTTTAGCAATCCATTAGAGGATGATTCAGTTATGCTGATAGATTTTAGTAGTGTTAATCTTTATGTGTGGATGAATTGAGGAGGTATTAAACTTTGGTTATTGATTTAACTCTCCGAGAAGTAATCTGAATTCTGCATCTAGGTTTTCAATAGATAAGTTTAATTGGTTAACTAGAGTAATGTTTATAACAAATTCTGGAACTTAAGATTAGACTCTAGTTGTTGACGTTTAGCTCAGAATTCACAAGTTTTAATTAAGGCAGTTTGGTTGAATTCATTTAGTGCAAGTGTGGTGTAAGTGTTTGATTTCTAGCTGGCTTAAGAATGTATTTCTGCAGCAATAAATGATTAGTTAGCAAGTTCAATTCTGTTCTCTTTTGCATTTCAATACCAAACCCCCATTTTTATATCTAGAAAACCCAAAAAGTGTGTTCTTAATCCAAAACAAGCACGTTCTAACATAATCCTCAGAAATTTGACTCGGGCCTTATACTAAAACATTGCTTTGTGTAGTTGTGGGTTTTCGATCTGAACATTAATTTGGGAGTTAATTTGTGACATCTATTTAGAGAGCTTACCAGTACCATTGGGGAAGAAGGAGATGGTCGTGCCAATTGGCACGGCCGTGTGACTCAACCCGAGAAGGAGAGGGATAGGGTCGTGTAGATCTACACTGCCCATGCGGGGAAACTCTGCCAAGCCATGTCTGCTATACACGGCCAGATCCAAGCCGTGTCCCCCACACACCCCCTTCATCTTTGCAGCCCCTTCTCTCCAAAACTCCTCTTTCATCAAACCTCTCTTCCAAGTTCTCTCAGATCTAGTTCTAAACCCTTCTCTTCTTCATAAATTTTTCCTAGATCTAGATCCTTTTCTTTCTCCTAGATCTAAGATCTCCATTTCCTTAACCTAAGATCTTGTTCTTTGAGACCCATTTCCTCAAGATCTAATTTCTCTAAGCATAAATAGTACCCACCCTACTTAAGCTAGACATTATGTCCAATCTTTTGAAGAAACTACGCAAGGGAGGTGGTAGTTCAAGTGGAGACAAAGGGAAGGAGCCAAGCAAGGACAAGGGGAAATAACCAGTCAAAGGCAAGGGAAAGAGGACATCATGCGACGAATGTAATGACAATGAATTCAATATTGTATTTAGAAATGATGATCAAATAACTAGATTTGCAATTTTTGCTAATAGAAAGATTGTGTGTACTCGGTATATGGACCCAACTATTTTAGATATGATGGGAATTAGGGACGATATAGATTGGATGATAGGGTTCTTAGATTGGAGTGATATGTTGTATTCATATCTACCAACTTATCCTCGCCTTGTTCTGGAGTTTCTGAGTTCGTTAGATGTCCATTTTACCAATGAGGACGATTATGTTGGCAAAATAACTTTTAGATTAATGAATTAAGAATTTCAATGGACATTTAGTGACTTTAATACTTGTTTTGGATTGTCTTCCGGTAGCTCTCGAAGGTTTAATTCTAGGTTTAATTGGAGCCATGTTTGGAATTCAATTACTGGATTAGATCATCCATATGAGCCCTCTAGAGCCAAGACTTCTCACATGCAAAACCCTGTTTTTAGATATCTACATAGAATTATGAGCAAAACTATTTTTGGTAGGGGTGATAGTGATGGAGTCGTCAAAAAGGTAGAACTTTATTCTCTATGGGCTATGCTATACAAGGTTGATTTTGATTCCGATTTTCATTTCTTACAAACCTTAGTGAGAACTGCGAGGGCATCTTCGGGATCAATAGTGCTTGGTGGTTTGATTACCCAAGTAGCCATTAACTAGGAACTTGATTTAGAAAGGTTAGAAGTTATTCATGGCAACGATATGATTGACATGGATGCATGTCTTGCCATGAAGATGATCGTTCGGGATGAGAATGGGTTTGCATTTCCTAGGAAGAATGGTTTTCCTCTACCTCTTCCTTGTCCTGAACGAACATCTATTCGCAACCCTGCTAATTGGGTAATCACCGATGTCGACCCCGAAAATGTTCCCTCTATATCCGGAGACATAGAGCCGCACATTGAGCCCTCGACATCTGGATACCTGCAACCTTCCGGACATCCGGATCCTGCTAGGCATTCTTTTGCTTATGGTACGGGTCCCTCCAGATTCGACTTTTCTGATTTTCGTACTTCTCTAGAATCGCTTCACGAGAAGCATGATGCCCAACGAAGAATGTTGGAAGGTCGCTTCTCTTTATCAGATAATCAGTTTAGAGAGGTACAAGATCACTTTCAGTTCACAAGGAACTTTCAGAGTCAAGTGGCTGAATTTGTTCAGGATTATGATACGGATCAAGCTAGAATGAGAGATTTTATGCAAAGCATGAGTGTCACTAGCCAATAAGTAGATGTTTTGTTTGAGTATCATATAATCCTGAGTGAAACTCCAGATTTCCCTAGTTTTCTCATTGGACAGTCACGTCGTAGGCACCCTTTTCCTCATCCACCTCCACCTCCGCCTCCACCATATTGATTTCATCGAGACGATGAAAAGTTTAAGTCTGGGGGGGGGTGTCAAACCTAATTTCTTTTTGGGTTTTAGTTTTCAGTTTTTGCTTGTTTTCTGTATGTCTAGCTTTTGTTTTGCATTCTATTTTGATTGTCTTGCTTGAGTGTTTGTTTTGATAGTCATTTGATTATCTTTTGAAATCTTGTGGCATACATCTTGAGAATATCAAACTTCACTTATATGCTTTCTTGTCTTCAAGATAAAATGTTAGCACGTTCATTATCTAGATTCATGATGTTGTAAATGATGCTAGTAGTATGCCTAGTGTACCTCTTTTCTCTATCTTGAGTAGCATGAAATAAGCTAAGTATCTTATGGAGATAAGTTTTAGTCTTGGCTTGACCTTAAGAATCTTACTTTCACTATACTTTGACTTGATACTTGAATGGTTGATATCATTAAAATAGTCATGATTCATCTTATTTGTTTAGTACTTGGTTTCCATGGTGATTTTTCAAACTTCATTTTGGTTACTGGATGAGGCTCAACTCATGCAAGCTCATTTGGAAAAATCAAAATATCCCAACATTTGTGCTAAAAGTACACTTGTGAAATAAGATTTGCACAATGCAAATGCTTATGGAAAAAAATTGAAAAAAAAAACAATGAAAAAAAAAGTGAATATGGGATATAAAAAATAATTGTCGTGAGTGGAATCTAGCAAGTCACCCCTTTGAGACCGAGTTGGGTTACTGGGGAATTGACTGCTTAGCTTCTCTTGAGATTGAGCACGTCTTTGAGACCATGGGTTGATTGAGAAATATGAACCAAATGTTTGGCAAGTAAGTGTCTTTCACTGGTTACTTGTCCATCACTAGAAACATTAGGAATTCAAATTTGATGACGACTTGACTAGGACATAGATTGAAACTTGAAGAGTTTTGAGTTGTCTTTGCACTGTGCACAAGATACTTATGCTTGAGCCATACTTAACTTTGTTTTCATGATCATGCTTGTTAGTTAAACTTTTTGATAGAGTTAGGAATGTACATTATGGTTTATGAATGTGTTGTAGAACATATGAATGTAGATTGTAGCATTTTGCTTGAGGACAAGCAAAGGTTTAAGTCTAGGGGTGTGATGTGCGTAGATTGTATACACTTTTATGCATGTTTTGATGCACATTCACATACTTTGAGCATGCTTGATCTATGCATTTTCGTACTTTCAGCTTTCCTTTTTAGCATATTTACTCTCTTTGTTCGGAGATCTACTTTTGTGCATTTTCTATACACAGGAGTCGGAATTGGTGAAGATTTCATATTTGAAGCCAAATCTGTGAGCAAAGGAAAGGGAAGAAGGTGCCCTACTTGAACCACACACTGCCCTGCTCTGGGGGGTTGCCCAAGTCGTGTGGAGATCACGGGCCAGAAGGCTGCAGCAGGAAACGAAGAGGTCATGGCTGTGTGAACCTCACACGGTCGTGCAAGGATCTGAAGAACCCAGATTGAGAAGGAGCCTAGGCCGCGTGCACCACACGACCATGTGAGTTTTCCAGAGCAAGGAGAAGCCTCGGTCGTGTGTCTCACACGGCCGTGTGAGGTTCTCAGTGGCAAGGAAGGAAGCAGGTCGTGTGTATCACACGGCCATGCCAGATTTCCAGAGGTTAAGACAGTTCAGGCCATGTAGATCTACACGGCCGTGTAAAGAGACTATTGGGGATGTTTGCCACATCCGTGTCTCACACACGGCCGTGCAAGGCTGGCAGAGAGGAGAGTGGGCAGGGTCGTGTGAACCTCACACGGCCGTGCCACGGGGCCGTGTGGCGCCCAAACTTCACCTCTATTTAAACCCTTCTTCAAGATTTGAAAGGGGATCTTCTCCCTCTTGGGGAGAGAGGGTGTTTCCTCTTAATCTTGGGAGGATTTTTGGGCGATCTAAAGGAGGATCTTCAACGGAATCGACTCCGGGAGCGTGGATTGGATCCGAAGACTAAGCTTCATCTTAGATAAGTTTTCTTTCTCTCCTCTTCTTGGATTGGGGGATCAAGAAATGCTTGTAATCTTTGTATTTTCGGATTTCTCTCTTTGATTCATGGAGTAGATCTCTTTGTTTTAGGACGGAGAGAGTATTTGTATGATGAATTGATGTAACCTCTTATGGATTTGTCATTTCCTTGTTTCTATGATATTGTCTCATTTGTATCAATTCAATTTTGGATGTATTGTTGTGATTTGGACCTAATTCACATTCTTGATTGATTGTTTGAATGTCTTGTGGATCTTATAGAGATTATCTCTCACTCGATTTTTCGAGGGAAGCACGCGTAAGGTGCAAGCCCGTGTAAGGACGTGTGAGGGATGAGCTTTAGGGGGGAAATAGGAAAATTCAAGAGGGTAGGATAGATTTATGCATTAATCTTTATATCTTATGGGTTGAGAGGTAATGATTTCTATGTTGATTTTCCGAGGGATCTTCGTGACGGGAACATACCCGTGTAAGGACAACATAGGCTCATATCTAATTGATCGCATTTAGGTATAAATTTCAGTCCTAAGCTGTTGTCTATTGCAAGAGAGAACCGACAACCTTCTATAAATGTTGGACAATTGAGAAATAGGATTTGGTAGATCATTTATATTGAGGAATCTTACAAAGAAACCAAAACTCCTAAAACGTTCCTTTATCATAGCCTATAATCTTGTTGGTTGATCTTTCATTTCTATGTTTACTTTTCATTAGTTACATTTAGCTTTTGGAAACCAATTGATTAGTTGTTTGGCTAACTCGTGTTGAAACATTTCTAGTGCTTATTCCAGTCCCTGTGGATACGATAATCTTTTATATTACTAACGACGTAACCGTACACTTGCAGTGACGTAACAGTAATATTGTGAATTGATAGTAATTGTCCAAAGTAAACACTCAACGAGTATAGACCTTAGAGTAGGAGTTGTCAAAGGCTCCGAACCAAGTAAAAATCTAGGTGTTTGTGTTTGATTCTTATTATTCCGCTGTGTATCTTTGATTGATTATTTCAAAACGAAAGCGAAAGCTACAAGCGCTATTCACCCCCCCCCCTCCCTCTAGCGCTTTTTGATCCTACATGTCGGGGAGTCATCCACTAACGGATCGGGATCGTCCATCTTATGGATAACCGTGGAGTAGGAGTCTTATCTCCAAACCACGTTAAACAACTTGTAGTGGTTTGCTTGTTTCTTCCTTGTCTTTAGCTTTCGTATTTGTGTTTGTATTGTTTGTATTCCGTTGTACTAACAAATACATAGGAGGCAATTAAGTTAGGGGAAACGACTATTCAACCTCCCTTCTAGTCTGCCATACAAGATCCCCAATAAGTGGTATCAGAGCGAGGACGCTCTCCTTCAGACTAATCCCGAGGAAGCAAGAAGATGGCTAACTTGATAGCACCTCCAAAGTTTGAAGGAGGAGGCTTATGAGACATCACGTGTTGGATGATGAAGATGGATATCTTCTTCAATACGGATTGGGACACCATGATGGTTGTCAGGGATCCATTCGAAGTCCCAAGAGATAAGAAAGGGAAGAGACTCCAACCACGATATTGGATGAAGGAGCAAACCTCACAATCGAAGGCAAATGATAAGGTAATATCAATCTTAATTGATATTTTACCTAATGACGTGATGAGCTGTGTAGGTAAATACGAGAACGCCTATGATTTGTAGAGCAAGATAAAGAAGGTTCCTTGGGAAGAACCTATACCTATACAAGAAGAAGAAGAGCTCTAGGAAATGAGTTCAATTGCTCAAGGAGAGGAGGTGGAGCAACTGGAAGTTGAGTCATGCTCAACATCCAAGGAGGAGAAGGAGGATGAGGAAGCATCATCAACATCCTCAAGGGTTGAAGAAGAATTCAAGATGGATGAAGAAGAGGTCTTGGATGTCAACCTAGTGAGCACCTCCACTGAAGCAAAGTCAAAGGACCACATTGTGTGCTTTAGGTGCAATGAGAAGGGGCACTACAAGAGTAGATGTCCATTGGGTAAGAAGAAGGTAAATCCTAAACTCATTCAAGTTAATTTAAACACTAACAAGGGTTGTAGGAATGAAGAAGCCCAAAGGAGGAGAATGTGCATCGTATGCTTCACGTATGGGGAGAAGGGATACTACCACACCAAATGGCCCAAGAAGAGGGAGATTAAGAAGTTAGCGCATCTAAAGAAGTGGAAGAAAAAGAAGAAGAGGAGCTCAAGTCGAGGGGGAGCTTCAAGGGTAAGAGAGGTATACCCTAATTTGAATTGTAATTCAAATTCAAATTCTTATGTTCCCATGCATGCTAGGAAAAAGAATGATTATCATTATGTAGCAATAAAATTTTTAGTTTTAGGTATCATGATATAAATAGGGAAAATGTTAGAGCTAACCCTAAGGTACCTATGCATGATAAACCTAGACACGTCAAATTCTCCTTACCTAAAGAGAAGAAGGCAATGGATAACTTAGGCATCAATCCCAAGAAGGGGAGATACATGCCTAGGAATGGTAGGTCTAGGAATGTCCATGGTGGATATGTTGACTCTAGTTTTAAGGACCTGGAAAGGGAGAATCAAGCTTTAAAGGAAAAGCTTGATCAATTGGAGAAAATCCTAGAGAGATTCAATGTTAGATCTAGAGGGTTAGATATGGTATTGGGTAGTCAAATACCCAACAATGATAGATCAGGTTTGAGATACCGATCTAGTGTCTCCAAGACTAAGGGAAAGTTTTATGCTAGGGTTGCATATGACTATAGCAAGGAGAAGTCAATAAATGACAAGGAAAAGTCATTTAATAGTAAGAAGAAATTAATAAAGGGCAAGGTGTCCAAGGTTAAAAATGTTAGGTTTGTAGGTTAAGTGTTACCGGAGGTGCACCGATGCGGCCTAGCAATTATGGATGAGTCACCTAGAGAGGTGGCTAAGACTAAGAGTTCTCGGGGAGCTCAAAGAGTCAATTTGGGACCCATGGCAAATGGATCTCAAGTGGATTTTACTTGGGAGTTTAGAGGATCCATAGAGTGTGACAAAAGGTTTGAAGACTAATTTGAGTCTCAACCTTAGGGAATTGGCACAATTGGGTTGTGTTTCATGCAAGGAAATATGACATTGGGGGTCATATTGCATGATAATTGGTGTTGGATGTGTAGATACCATATAAACCAATGTTAGAGATGTATTATGGTTTAGTATGAGCAAATACATCAAGAGGAATCCAAAACTAGGACTTAAGTCAAGGTTCAATTGAACCATTTAGTTAGTTTTGGGTTTTGTATCAATCTTGGGATTGGTGATAAATATATTTTTTAATATATTTTTCCCAAGTAGACATGGATAAAACAGACCTCTCCATAAAATTTGGAGATTTTTGGATGTCTATAGAATTTCTGGTGCATTCCTGAAATTAAGTTAGAAATATTGAAATGGGCTGAAAAAGTGTATCAGTCGACTGATGCAGTTATCAGTCGACTAGTAACAATGTTTATCGAACACATAATGGTTATGTGAGTTTGTTTTGATAAGGGTAGTCGACTGATACTAGTCTGAAATTATTTTCAACACTGGATTTTGACCGGGTCAGTTCGTATAGGTGTATGAGATCCTAGGGGGATAAATACATGAGTTTAGGGTCAGGTTGGTTATTAGACAAAGGGGAGAAGTAAGGTTTAGTTAGGAAAACCTTAAATGTCTTTGCGTAAAATTCCTAGCTCAATGGGGAGCATAGGTGTAGGGGGAGCCTTATGATAGATTCTTAAATAGTCCTGTGGTAAAATTCCTAGCTCAATGGGGAGCATAGGTGTAGAGGGAGCCTTGAGATAGACTCCAATACATGTTTGTATTTTTCATTCGGCGGTGTAAGTCTAAGTGTGTAGCCTTGGCAACATAAGTTCATTCAGCGGTGTAAATCCAAGTGTGTAGCCTTGGCAGCGTAAGTCCATTTGGCGGTGTAAGTCCAAGTGTATAACCTTGGCAACGTAAGTCCATTCGGTGGTGTAAGTCCAAGTGTGTATCCTTGGCAACATAGGTCTATTGTTTTTAGCATGTTTATTTGCTATTATGTTTTTCTTAACTTAAATGTATTGCTAAACATCAAAAAGGGGGAGATTGTTGGAGTAATCCAATGGTTCGTACGACCATGTGTTTTGGTATTTGGGTAAAGGATTTAAGTTAGGTTCACCCTTGTATCTGATATGTGTATTTGAGTTGTAAAGGTTTGCAAGATACACATATGACTCAGCTTGACGGCTTTGGGTTCGGTGAAGGATGGAGCATCCGATGGACTTTGGACAAGGCAGCAAGGATAAGAGCCGAGGGAAGCACACTTTGAGGCATACGCGAAGGATGACATTGGGACAAGCTGCGAGCTTGAATGTGTTGGTGCGGTTAGCACTAACGGTCTAACTCAGGTTTTGATGAATGACAAATCATGTTAAGTTAGGTTCGTCGTTATCTAACACTCTGATCGAGTGTGCAGGATAAGTCCAGACAGGTCGACGGGCTGACCGGATGTCTGGCACGAAGTCCAGCTAGGTCGACGGGCTGACCGGATAGCTGGCGAGAAGTCCAAGCGGGTCGACGGGCTGACCGGACGCTTGGCAAGAAGTCCAGCTAGGTCGACGGGCTGACCGGATAGCTGGCAAGAAGTCCAAGCGGGTCGACAGGCTGACCGGACGCTTGGCGAGAAGTCCAGACGGGTCGACGGGCTGACCGGACGTCTGGCAGGTAAGTGAGGTAAGTCACTGGAGGGTAGTGACTGCGAGGACGCGTTCCCGGGAAGGGAACATTAGGCGTCGATCCGGCTTAGAACCATTTCGGATGTCTAAGTCGAGATCGTGACTAGATTCCGGTCTCGGAAAGACGGAATCTAAGTCATACTACTTGTGCTAATTCCTACTATGATAAAATGTGCTAACAATCTGTTTTGCAGGATATATATTGCCTCGAACTAACTTTGTTTTGCAGGAAAAAAGAGATTTCTAGAACAAGGTGGTCCGGGCGCCCGAAAGGCAAATTCTATCCAGCCAAGTCGTCGTCACGTGGAGCATCTCGGTTTGAGCAGCTACGTCACATTCCAGGCGCCCGGAAGGAATCCAGGCGCCCGGAGCAGCATATAAAAGAAGCCCCAGGCAGGAGTTTCACAATCAATCAATCTGAGAACTCTTCTACTGCTGGTCTTGCTGCTCGACGTTCAGTGCGACGCCAACAACGCTCCGACAAAGTGCTTCTTTGGTTTTTATTTAATTTCCTTGTCGGTATTGCTTTATTTTCACTAGCATTTCCTGTATTCATTCTGTAATCATATTTCGACTTATTAGTGATTGCCCAACGAAAGTGGTTAAGGACCATGGGCCTTCGAGTAGGAGTCGTCACAGGCTCCGAACGAAGTAAAAAATATTTGTGTCTATTTTACTTTTCCACTGCGTTTATACTCTAAAATTTCTAATCGATATTCACCCCCCCCTCTATCGAATCTAACGGTCCTACAAGTGGTATCAGAGCAGGTACCGCTCTGATTTGGTGCAACCACCAATCAGACTGGGGGTGAAATTTTTTTTCTTTTTTTCTCTCGGTCTTCAGTTTTACACTTAAACTCAAAACTGGTGTATCATTTTTTTTAATATTTTTTTGTTGCAATTAAAACTAAATTGGTGCAACATCAATCTAGATTTTTTTTATTCTCTCTTCCCGCACTACTAATCCAAGACCAAGTCTTGGGTCTTTTTTGGTTATTTATCTGTGTACAGGATGCCCCAACAAGAAGGCTTCAGCACAGTACGACCTCCACTTTTCAACGGGGACGATTTTTCGTACTGGAAGAAGCGCATGGAGGTCTACCTCAAAACAGACTTCGACCAGTAGATGAGCGTTACGAGGCCTTACAAAATTCCAGCAGACACTTCTGGGAATATACTAGATCCTGAAGACTGGACAGCTGATTTGAAGAAGAAAGCATCAACAGAAAATAAAGCAATCAACACTCTACAGTGCGGATTAACAAGAGAAGAACTAAACAGAGTCGGTCCACACAAAAACGCTAAAGAGCTGTGGGACAAATTGATCGAGCTACACGAGGGAACGAGCGACGCCAAGGTAACCAAACGAGACTTGCTCTTGAATAAAATTTTTAATATAAAAATGCAGGAAGGTGAAACGGCGAATCAGCTCCACGCGAGGATCAAGGATATCCTCAACGGGCTTCATGCGATAGGCCACCAGATGGATAATAGAGATTTAATAAGGTACGCATTAAACGCTTTTCCACGTAATAGTTTGTGGGCATCAATAGTGGATGCCTACAAAATTTCTAAGAATCTTTCTAAATTAAAATTAGATGAGCTTTTCTGTGAATTAGAATTACACGAACAAACTAATGCTGGAGCCGAGAAAGGTGTAGCTTTATTTGCAGGTTCCACCAAAGAAAAGAAAAGCAAGCCTGAATTTGAAGAAGACTCCGACCAAGACTCCGAAGACGAAGAACACCTGGTGAACTTGGTAAGAAAATGTTCACCAGGAGAAAGAGGAGCTTCAGCAAAAAGGATCTTCAAAAGATCAGTTCTCCCTCAGAACAAAAGAACGTGACTTGCTACGGCTGCAATAAAAAGGGACACTACAAGAACGAATGCCCAAAACTGAAGTTCGACAAACCAAAGCCAACCAGAAAGAAGGCACTCAAAGCAACGTGGGACGACTCCTCGGACGAATCAGAGGAAGAAGAGCAGAAACATCAGAGCCACCTCGCACTGATGGCCCACGAAGCTGAAACAGAAGACGAGTCGGAAGATGAAGACGGGTCTGAACCCGAAACAAGCCACGAGTCCGTACTCGTTTCCGAAGGCCCGAATGAGGTATATTTTAATTTAAACAAAAAATTTTTTAGAATTATTTCCTGTTTAAATAGTAAATTAACCAAAATAGAAAATGAAAACAAATCACTTTTTGAGGAAAATCAAAACCTCAAGGAACAAATCAAAAATTCAAATCCAACTCAAGATCTAACACTTGAGGAGGAGAATTTATCATTAAAAAATGAGATTAACAATTTAAAAGAAATGTTAGAAAAATTCACAACAAGATCAAAAAATCTAGACTTAATCCTAAATAATCAAAAAACATGCTATAATAAAACCGGACTAGGATATAAGTCGAATTCAAATAAAACCTTCAAATCATTAATAACCCAATACAAATCAACCAATCTAGCTTGGGTTCCGAAAGCATGCTTAACCACGCAAATAGGACTTAATCAATATTATATACCTAAAGAAAAAATACATTATATAAAATCGAATAAACCAAACCAAAATCCAAAATACAAACCTAAATCAAAATTTAAACACTTTAAAAATCAACAAAATTATCACCAAGTTAACTATAACTACAAAAGGAATCGACACAAACCTAAAACCAAAATTTAAATTAATGGCCAATAATTCAGGGGGAGGCTCCAGAATAGCTGGCACCTCCAAAACTAACTTACCCGACAGGGTAACCCAAAATTAACTAACCCAGCAGGGTAATTAGGATTAGTTAAAAAGAGACCAAGTTTAACTTGAATCATGGTACTGGTGAAGTTTTTTGGTGATAGTACGTTAGGGAAGCTTGAGCATCGCATGTCTAGAAAGATATGGTTTCGATCTGGTGCATTTGGCCAAGTGGAACTGACCGAAGCTACCCTTAAATGAACCCTAACCAGTTAGACCAAGATTTAGTACTAAGCTCCGTGGATAGGACTATTCGGAAAACCTCGAAAGGTTGGTTACTTCTAATGACGTCCATGTGACTCACCAAACTTAGAAGTTTATCCGAAGATTGCCTATTTGTGGAGACCAAAGCTAAATCTGAATCTAACACAAGTTAAACCAAAACTCCATAATTAAAAATCCAATTTCATCTCACAAAATCATAGGATTCCCTGATTGATAATATAGACTGGGTGAGATGAATAAGGCTTCAAAATTTTAACCTTAAAAAATTAATTTCAAAATTTTAATTTTAAACTTAAAAATTAATTTCAAAATTTTAATTTTAAACTCAAAAAAAATTATTTTCAAAATTCTAATTAAACTTAAAAATTTATTTCAAAATTTTAATTTTAAACTCAAAAAAAAAATTTTCAAAATTCTAATTAAACTTAAAAAAAAAATTTATTTCAAAATTTTAATTTTAAACAAAAAAATTAATTTCAAAATTCTAATTAAACTTAAAAAATTATTTCAAAATTTTAATTTTAAACTTAAAAAAAAATTTCAAAATTCTAATTAAACTTAAAAAATTATTTCAAAATTTTAATTTTAAACTTAAAAAAAAATTTAATTTCAAAATTATAATTAAACTAAAAAAAAAATTATTTCAAAATTTTAATTTTAAACTTAATTCTAATTAAACTTAAAAAAAATATTTCAAAATTTTAATTTTAAACTTAATTCTAATTAAACTTAAAAAATTATTTCAAAATTTTAATTTTAAACTTAAAAAATTAATTTCAAAATTCTAATTAAACTTAAAAAATTAATTTCAAAATTTTAAACAAAATTTTTTTTTTTCAAAACTTTAATTTTAAACTTAAAAATTAATTTCAAAATTTTAATTTTAAACGTAAAAAAAAAAAAAAAAAAACCAGGGGCGGGCGCCCCGCCCTAAATCAACCCCGGGCGCCCGGAGTCCCCTATAAATAAGGGGCAGCAGGCGCCCCCAACCTTTGCCCCACCAATTTTCACTTTTGCCAAGGTTCATCCGAACCTCAGTGCGAAAGTACTTTAAATCAAAATTTTCTTGCGATGAAGACGCTGTTGCGATTCAACCGAGGTCGTCAGATCTATATTTGTCGATGGCTCCTCGGTAAAAATTCTTCCCCTCTCTAAAATTTTTATTAGAATTTGTCCTCTCATTTTTTTTCTTAGAATATTTTATTATATATATACAGTAGGAAACGAACAAATACTGGTGTTGGACCCTCCAATGCTAGTACAGACCCTAGGTTTCCCACAGACGAACTTAGGATTAAGTTTGAGTCAACTATTTATAGGGCCATTAGGACTATCTGCATAGATAGGTCATTCTTTTTAGTTTCATGTCCCTCCGTTTTAGAGGTTATAGACTACTATAACTTAAGGAACCTTGTAGAATGTACGAGTCCAATAAACATAAGTCTGTGTGCCGAATTTTGCAATAACCTAGTGAAAGTAGACGATCCCACCTATACCACTAGGGCAGCGGGCACTGATATCACATTTTCCCCTACGACTATCCGAGAGTTTTTAGAGTTGCGTCCATCTACCTGTTCCTTTTTGTGCTATCCTCCCAGGGATCTACCATTCGGAGATCCCTACTCACATATTACTCTCGATACGATTTATTCATAATTTTTTGGGGGAGAGCGAGATCCCACTGTGACACAGTTTAGGTCGGTAGAGCTTCGGGTTCAGGACTATGCTCTCTATAGAGTTTTAGTCCTTTGCATTTTACCACTGACTACTCGGGACATCGCTGTGATGCGCCCATTCCATTCATTCTTACTCTATGCCCTGAGTCATAGGTTAGATATTGATATCAGCTTACATATCTTCTCCACCATTATCTACTCGGCTGGATTCGTGACCGATAGACGAGTCCACATGCCATTTTGTCACATTTTGACAGCCTATATGTCCTCGTTGCACATTGATATCACTAGAGGAGACATTGCCCATATGACCGAATTCGATGTTATAGCAGCTCGGAACTTCTCCCTAGCTGGTGTCTAGATAGATAGGGATGACGGGACTATGTCTTGGCGGAGGGGGGCACAGCATCAGCCCGATCCAGACACACAGGTGGACGAGTTCATGCTCGCACTATTTCCAGAGGAAGCCGCACAGGCTCCACCACCGCCCCCAGCTCGAGCACCACGTCACGCTCCCCGCACTCTAGCCGACCGTATGACCGGACTAGAGAGAGCTATGGCGAGTCTCTAGCAGGAGAACTCAGATTTTCATTGAGACATTCGGTGAGAGGTTGCCGAGTTACGAGCTGCCGGGGATACCCGACACACTGAGCTGATGGCGCTTCTCCGATCCTTGGGATCTGGACCACCCCCTTCATCATCTCAGTAGATCTAGTTATGACTCACTTCTGTAGCTTCACCACCTGTAAAATATTTTTGATTTATCTAGTGATATTTTAGACTTACATTGATTATGTTCTATTTTAAAAAAATACTTTCAAAAATGATTTTATCAAATTATAAGTTAAACTTGTTTGTTTTCAAAACTTTCCATTTTTAGATTTTCAAAAACAGTTTTTGGCTTTAGACTAGTCTTGAATCCTTAGAAAGCATGTACCCATAGGTCTAGTTTTTGAGCATCTCACCAACACCTTAAGTTTACCTTTCTTGTGTTCGACAAACATAGAAAGGGGTGAGATGCATAGGTCAATTGTCTGGACTTAAGATGCTTATTTCAGTGCATCAGCATAAGTCTGGACGTTAAATACAACTCAGATATTAATCAGATTAAGTTGATCAGTCAAGTCAACTTAATCTGACTAACCAAGTGAAAGCTACTATCTTCTGATAGTTAGTTAGTACCTAATTGGTTAGACAGCTGGTTAAATTTAAGTATCAAGTTCAGGGGGAGAAATTAACTAAAATTTTTGTGTGTTTGAAAAATGTTTTTAAAACTAATTTATGTTTACAAAAAGTTAAACTTAACTAAGTGTTTGGAAGGTTAATTCCACCTAATTTTCAAACCTGATTTAAAAAGTTGACTATTAAACTTTACAAATTTAGCTTTTATCAAATTAGCCTCAAAAATTTATTTTGGCAAAATTTAATCTCACTTAATTTTTACTTTGTTTTGAAAAAGTGAAGTTGAAAATTTACGTTTTGAAAAGTAAATGTTACTTAAAACCGAAAAATTTTACACGCCTGAAAGGTTAAAACTTGATTAACTTTATACTTTTCAAAATTCAACTAGTCTCCCCCAAGACAACTTGATTAAGTTAAATACAAACTCAGATATTTTTTCTTGAATTTTTGAACCAAACTCAGATATTTTTCAAGATCAGCTGTTTTACAGTAATTCTACACTATGTTTACCCTTGTTTTTTTTTATGAATGTCAAAGGGGGAGGGTTAGGTGGTTAAGTTAGGTGGTTAAGTTAGAGCAACTAAATGCAAACTTGAAAAACTAACTTAAAAACCTCGAAAATCATGCTTGATTTTTGCATATATTTATCACTAACTTAACCAGTTTGTCATTTCATCAAAAAGGGGGAGATTGTTGGTGCTGTTAGCACTAACGGTCTAACTCAGGTTTTGATGAATGACAAATCAGGTTAAGTTAGGTTCGTCGTTATCTAACACTCTGATCGAGTGTGCAGGATAAGTCCAGACAGGTCGACGGGCTGACCGGATGTCTGGCACGAAGTCCAGCTAGGTCGACGGGCTGACCGGATAGCTGGCGAGAAGTCCAAGCGGGTCGACGGGCTGACCGGACGCTTGGCAAGAAGTCCAGCTAGGTCGACGGGCTGACCGGATAGCTGGCAAGAAGTCCAAGCGGGTCGACGGGTTGACCGGACGCTTGGCGAGAAGTCCAGATGGGTCGACGGGCTGACCGGACGTCTGGCAGGTAAGTGAGGTAAGTCACTGGAGGGGAGTGACTGCGAGGACGCGTTCCCGGGAAGGGAACATTAGGCGTCGATCCGGCTTAGAACCATTTCGGATGTCTAAGTCGTGATCGTGACTAGATTCCGGTCTCGGAAAAATGGAATCTAAGTCATACTACTTGTGCTAATTCCTACTATGATAAAATGTGCTAACAATCTGTTTTGCAGGATATATATTGCCTCGGACTAACTTTGTTTTGCAGGAAAAAGGAGATTTCTGGAACAAGGTGGTCTGGGCGCCCGGAGGGGATCCGGGCGCCCGGAAGGCAAATTCTATCCAGCCAAGTCGTCGCCACGTGGAGCATCTCGGTTTGAGCAGCTACGTCACATTCCAGGCGCCCGGAGCAGCATATAAAAGAAGCCCCAGGCAGGAGTTTCACAATCAATCAATCTGAGAACTCTTCTACTGCTGGTCTTGCTGCTCGACATTCAGTGCGACGCCAACAACGCTCCGACAAAGTGCTTCTTTGGTTTTTATTTAATTTCCTTGTCGGTATTGCTTTATTTTCACTAGCATTTCCTGTATTCATTCTGTAATCATATTTCGACTTGTTAGTGATTGCCCAACGAAAGTGGTCAAGGACCACGGGCCTTCGAGTAGGAGTCGTCACAGGCTCCGAACGAAGTAAAAAACATTTGTGTCTATTTTACTTTTCCGCTGCGTTTATACTCTAAAATTTCTAATCGATATTCCCCCCCCCCCCCCCCCCCCCGTCTATCGAATCTAACGGTCCTACAGAATGCACTCGAGGGACGAGAACCAAAGGAAGAAGGCTTGCAAGTAAGAGCCGAGGGAAGCGACTTTGAGGCATACGCGAAGGAAGGCATTGGTACGAACCACGGGCTTGGGTGCATCCGAGGGACGAGAGCCAAAGAAAGTAGGCTTGAAGGCAATGCCTAGGGAAGCGACTTTGAGGCATACGCGAAGGATGGCATTGGGACAAACCACGGGCTTGGGTGCATCCGAGGGACGAGAGCCAAAGAAAGTAGGCTTGAAGACAAGAGGTCAAAGCTGCAAGAAAGAGTCAAGTGAGTCGTAAGGGTGAGGGTCCGAGTGCTGAGAGACTGTACTCGGGGTACCAGTCGACTGGTACAATCGACTGGGCAGTCAACTGGGTGTAACGACTTGACCCTTTTGGCCTCTTGGGCGGCCCTTGTAGCGGCCCAACTGGCGGCCCTTATGTCGTCGGCCCATTTGGCGACCTCTCACCAGTGGCTTTGTACCTCCCCCAGGATTCGAACTCTAAACCTCCAGGCTTAAGTATTAGAGTTTATGAATCCTGGTAACCAAGTGAGATCATCTCACTTGGTTACCAGGATTCATAAACTCTAATACTTAAGCCTGGAGGTTTAGAGTTCGAATCCTGGGGGAGGCAAAAATCCATTGCCAGGGGTGGAAAGTCCTAGTGAGTAACGGCACGACCAAAGGGTCGTCGGTCGACGACATGAGAGGTCGCCAAATGGGTCGACGATATAAGGGCCGCCAGTTGGGCCGCCCAAAAGGCCAAAAGGGTCAAGTCGTTACAATAAAAAGGCGCCTTTTTATTGTAACGATCCAATTTTCCCTATTTCGAGTTCTAAATGTCCTCAAAAATATCTGAAAATGCTTTTAAAATGTTCTAGAGATTTTTAGAAATTTTTAGAGTATTTTTACGTAATTTTTTGAGGTTGTTTGGTATTTTTACAAAACGAAGAAGTTTAGACAAAAATTGTGTAAGTTGAGATTCGACCCGTAGACCTCGGACAAGTCCTAAGCCTTAAGCGAAGCGAGGAAACCAAGTGAGCCGCGGGTCTTTTGTGAATATATATTGAACGAAATGTATATATGCAGTAGTTGGAACACTTAAAATAAATTGGAAAAAAAAAGTGCACGGCTGAGGGATCGAAGCTGCGATCTGTGGCTTCGGTTAAAAGCCGGTTGACAGCTGAGCCAGCGAGTGTTGTTAATTAAGGAAAGAACGGAAGTAATTTAAAGGATAGTTGATAATAGAAATATTGGAGTTATAAAGGGAGAACTTAGGGCTTGATTTCCCGTGACCTAATTTCTACCTCTCTTCTTCCTCACGCGTGCGCGGCGCCGGCTCTTCTCGGACGAAAACGCAGCGAGGCTAGGGCATTCTGGTGGCCGGCGAGCACTCGTCTCCGAGGGGACATTACACCATTGAACTCCTCTCGTCAAGAAGAGATGCGGACACAAAGGAAACGCTGAGATTTAGAGCTTCGCCCGAACCCTAGAAGTCTCCTTCCTCTCTCGGTTGTAAGTCCAAGCAATCAAGGGTAAGTACTACTCACCTGTGGTAGGAGTTGCTCCGATCTTTCGATTTTCGTTTCCTTGTTTTTTTTCTGAGTTTCTTGAATCCGAAACATGCTGTAAAGATTTTGGCTTTGGGTGTTCTGCCGTGGGTTCCCTTTGTGTTATTTTCGGTTGTAACATGCCTAAAGGTTTCTGTGATTCTGTGAAGGTATAGTTTTGAATAAGTTACGTGGATTTTGTTTGTAACATTTCAGCAAGCAGAATTATGCTAGGACAGGGGCACGATCAGCCTTGTTACTTGGTTCCAGTAGTAGATTCTATGTTATCTGTAAAGCGTACACATTGCTATGTGTTTATTGAGTCTTTAGATTTGGATTTCTTAAGTTTCAATTCAGCAAGTTGGATTCTTGCTTTTGGGTGGCTGCTGTGAATTGATAAAAGGGAGAAGAAGGGATTTGAATGGTTTTAAGTATGTTCTAGTTTAAAGCATGTGGTGTTAGCTTTAGATACTTGCTGTTTTAGATTTCTTTTGAATTTAGTTCATTCCTGTGGACTGAACAGTAGCAATTCTTCAGCTTTCTTTTGGTTGCCGTGAGTTTTATAGGAAGTTGAGAAGAGGTTTTAGGTAAATGGAGTAGTTTCCATTAGAAATTAGTTGGGCAGGTGTAATTTCCCCTTGCTGCCATGAAACTTAATTTAAACTGTGTAGTATTGAACAGCTTATTTGTAGCTTAGTTTTACCTTGTTATATTAAGCACAAACAACATACATTTAGAGCACCTTGTAGTTCAGTTTTCCTGGCCAAAATAGGGCACGAACAGCTATATATAAAGTGTGTTTTGTAGCATGATTAATAAGATCAAATTAGTCTTCCCTTGCCCTATTTCACAGCATGTTTAGTAAGCTCAAAGTAGCTTTCTTTTGTTCTATTTTACGACATGTTTAGAAAGTCCAAGTTAGCTTTCTTTTGCTCTATTTTACAGCATGATTAGTAAGTTCAGATTTGCTTTCCTTTGCTTTATTTTATATCATGCTTAGAGAGTTCAGGTTTGCTTTCCTTTGTGTTATTTTCATGTAGCATGCTTGGTTAGTTGTAATCCTATACTTGTTAGATATATCTATAGGATTCTAATAGGCTCTAATAAAGGATTATAAGAACCATGAGTAAAGAAAAAGACTAAAGTCTAGTTAAAAAGAGATAACAAGTAAATTAAAGTAAGAGGCTAGTACCCGACTTCCGAGGTTGTCGTTAAACAAATCCAGGTGACCAATTCCGAGGTCTTGGCCCTGGTAAGACCGAGGTCTTTATCCTCATAGGGCTGGAGGCTCGCTACCCCAGTTACTATTAGAGAGCGCGTAAAACAAAGATGGTACTAAGCCTGGGCCCAAAGGAGAAAAGAAAAGAAAAGAAGAACAAGAAGAAGAAAGTGAAAGAGAAATTAAAAGATTAATTTCTAGTATAAGAAAAGTAAGAAGAAAAAGAAGAAGAAAGTAAAAGAGAAATCAAAAGATTAATTTCTAGTATAAGGATATAAGAAGATGAAACAAGTTTATGCTTAGAATCAATAAATGTTTAGTTCTTTAATTCTAAGCCTACAGTAGTAGTTTCATTTCTTTCCTGTCAGATAGTGAGCATGTTTAGTATTCAGTTTGATTTCTGTATACCATGAGTACATGCAGCTTTGATTTAGCATTTCAGTTTCAGTATTATTGCATTGCTTTTATGCACTTCGAGTTTTTGTGAGATAGATTAGTACTTACTAAGCGTTTTCGCTTATAGATCTTTTTTCCTTTCCTCCTACTGTAGATAAAGGAAAAGCTAAGATATGAAGGGAGACGACAGGATGGTGGTGGTGATGAAGGTGTGTGATGACTGCGACTATGGAGAGATCCAGAGAGTGTTATCAAACCTGCAGGACCTATTTGATTAGAGTTTATGCTTTAGTTCTTTTCTTTAAATACTGTTATGAAGTTTATGTGATTGTGATTGAGTTTGATTCGTATTGTAGCTTATTTAAATCCTATTCTGGGAGTTGTGTTTAGTTCTGGTTGCTAGTCTAGTCTTTTGGTTATAGTATGAATTTATTACTGCGTGGTTGTGAATAAAATGTGTCCCAGCCGCATGTGGCTGCGTATATATCTTGTGTATTATAGATTTGGTCACCGGTACAGGGGAGACTCTGCCGAAATTTTTCGGTAGGAATTCCTCTGAACCGTGATAAATCTAAGTATTGCTAATAATAGCGTCAGTGACACTAGATAGAGAGTTGTAGTTAGGTAACATTCGCCCTTAGATAGTAGAAGTAAGAAGGGTGGGTTGTTACACTAGGAGTAAACAGAATGCTTCTGTTCGCTCAGCCAATGTGGAGCAGTCGACTGGTACTTTCACCAGTCGACTGGTATCGAGTCGTTGGGTTGTAATCATCGAATCTCCACAGAGACCAGTTGACTGGCACTTTCACCAGTCTACTGGTAGGCGGGATTTTCCAACCTATGACCTATATAACTAAGGCTTGGAAGCTTGATTAAGATTGATGAAATTAGTGGTGGTTAACCCTAATTAGTAGTCAACAAGTGCTCAAGTGTTCTTTGTGTTCCAAGAGGTCTTTGTGAGAGTTGCGGTGAGATTTCTCCACCCACAAGGAGCTACGTGAGCTAGCCGGAGTTTGTCGGGGAGTCATCCACCGAATGATCGGGATAGTCCACCTTACGGACAGCCGTGGAGTAGGAGTCTTATCTCCGAACCATGTTAAACAACGTGTAGTGGTTTGCTTGTTCCTTCCTTGTCTTTAGCTTTCGTATTTGTGTTTGTATTATTTGTATTCCACTATGCTTACAAATACGTAGGAAGCGATCGAGTTGGGGGTAACGACTATTCAACCTCCCTTCTAGCTGACCATATAAGATCCCCAACAAGAATGACCTAATAAATCAGTGATCAGATGAAGGGTAAGAAATCTTATTTTTAATGATCATAGTGGAGTAATAGAAAATATTCAGAGAGATCACATATAGAAATAAGTGGGGTCATTTCAAATAGAATTGGAGGCATAATTCTTAGCACTTCTCATAGAAACAAGCGTGTTCATGGTTAAGAACAAATACACTCATGAGACCTGCGCTATATCAAGGAGAGCTCTGGGTGAAATCTATCCATACTTACACAAACGATAGAATAGTTCAAAAACATCATGTCTATTGATTAGCTAGTGAGCAAACAGATTTTCACAAGGGATGGTTCAAAGGGTAACACCTGCCTTATTAGTTAGAGCCCCAGAGCCAATCATATGATGATTGTTGTGCGGACTCATTGTATCATATTCCTATGTATATAAAGGCATTTGTTTTGGTTATTATACTTACTTGTATTGGTGTCAAATAACTAAGTATAATAGCGTCCTTGAGTAGAAGGTTCTTATCTATATCAATCGATTGGTTGAATCGATAGTGAGATGATATATAGAACACTACTCTTAATCATTCCTAGTCAAGTATTAACATTCAGGGACAATGTTAATGCGACGAGACTAGCATGTAGGTCAACTCGATGACTTGATCTCACAAGTCATGGATATAGAGATATCAAGTTGACACATGGGTATGTATTGGAGAATGTATACTGAATGACCCGCCATGAGAAAGTATCATGGATCGTTATATGAGTGTCATATACTTTCTCATGTGGCTATTAGTATGACTATTAGTCCTTGGACCTGAAGTCACCATGGATCCCTACATAAGGAGTTGCATACTTTAGGTTCGTCAAACGTCACCCGTAACTGGGTGGACTATAAAGGTGATTACTGGGTATGTAACAAATTATGTGGAGGGATGTGAGTGATGTAGATGGGGTCTATCCCTCCTATATAACGGGAGTGACATTGTTATTCTTGATAGAGTGAGACCACTAAGTGCATAGCCATGCCCAAATGAGTCAATATGAGATATTGAGCTCATTTGATTAGAGTGAGTCTACTTAGAGTTCAAGATTTAGATTGATTAGATGATGACACGGTCTATGTCTCACATTGATCAATTTAGATGTCAATGATAGAAGGACATTGTCATATATTATGAAGAGTCACAATTAGTAGTCAAAAGGTGATGTTGGATCTCAACATTCTTGTAACTTGGGTAGTAATGATGTGTTGCTAGATACCACTTATTACTTATGCTCCTAAATGGATTTAGGAGCATTGCCAACGTTCAAAAACCTATAGGGTCACACACAAAGGGCAATTAGATGGAGATTAAGTTCATTTGATGAACCAAGAGGATTAGGTTCATGTGATAAACCAAATTGGATTAAGAGTAATCCAAACTAGACTAATTGAGTTGGACTCAATGTGATTCATGTGTCCAATGAGTCTAATTTAGATTATGACTCATTGAATCAATTTAATTTAATGGATAGAAATTCACTAAATTAAATTGACTTGAATCAAAGGTTGGATTTGATCAACCATGGGAGAATTTAAGTCAAGTTTGACTTGACTTGAGAGGAAAGATGAAGCGTCAAGTTTGACTTGACCTTGACTTGACCAAATGTCATGTCATTGTGACTTTGCATATGGCTGGCCAATGATGATGTGCCGCATCATCAAAGGTTACATGAGTGTGTGTCACCTCATGAGGGAGACCAAGAGTTGTGACCCTTGGTATACCATGGAGATAAAAACTCCTCCATTAAGTGGCCGACCACTTAAGTGTGCATTTGGTGTACTTGTGTAACTCCATCTTCTTCCTCCTCTCTTCTCTTCTCTCCCTCTCCTCCTCCTTGGCCGAAACCTCCATGAGTGCTAGCACACTCTAAGGTTTCTTCTCCATCCTTTTGTTCGTGTGGATACAAATAGAGGGGTGTTCACTTGACACCCTTGAGATCCGACGAACCTTGGACGAGCGGGATAAGCGAAGAGCTTCACATCAAAGGTATAAACTCTTTAATATGTAGATCTAGTGTAAATCTGGGTTAGAAAACAAGTACACGAAATTTTTAATCTTCACACGGATCCGATGGCATGGGACTTCGGGGTTTCCGCAACGCAAAAAGCGATTTTTGCAGCTCGAAAGTCCCAACATACCTATCATATACACGACTCAACTGTCGAATGCTATCACATATCGTATTGTCATTTATGTGAAGGATTGTTGGAAAAATACGAATGGAAACACGACTTGTGAGTAGAGCTGTCAGACGGGTCAATCCGCGAATCAATCCAAGTTCATAAAACTTAGTTTACATGTGTTTCTCAACCCGTGGATCAATCCAAATCCATCGCGGGTCAACCCGCGCGGGTCACGGATCTAAACGAGTCGACCTATAATAAACTTAGATTGATAAAATTCTAACTCAATATACTTAAATTATTTAATAAGTTAGTGTAACTCGACGAGCCTAATCTAGGTTGACAGTTCTATTTATAGATTATTAGTTCTACAATGATTGAGTGTCATACTTGCACAAGTGACATGTGTATGAACAAGTGTCCAATGGAACACTTGCCACATGTCTTCATGCATAAGCAATATCAGGTGTCTTACATGCAAACATCCACGTTTGCTTGCCACAACATGATTTTGCTTCGTCCACGTTGCTTGATGCTTCAATTGCTACATGCTCATATGCATGTGCAAGTGACACATGCTCTTGCATGCATGTTGGCCACTCTTGAAAGGAGGTGCATCTTGTAAATAAAAGAAACACATCTGAGCCTGTGCGAGCACGGAAGCCATTCTTCGTGAGAAGAAAGCACGAGCGGACACGGAAAAGGGTAAAGAAAGAGATTTCCACAGTTTTTTTCCTCGTTTATTCTGTCGGGTAATCTGTCGCTCTCGACATATACTTATGATAGTGTCCAGATATACACTTCATATGTCATATTAATTTATATTAGGTTATATCATAATTTCATCATTTTATTTAAGAAATAGACGTATAAGAATGATTTCTTAACATTGCTAGAGGGAACGAATTTATTTTAAGGAGATTATATCGCGGTTCCTCGAATGATGCTCCGATGTCCATCTTAAATTGTTGGCATCGATGTCCTTGACTCGACATTCGGAGAAGTCACCAATTTAATAACTTTGACGATCGACTTATTCAATCATATAGATTTAAGATTATCAGTTTAAATCATCTATATATATATATATATATATATATAATTTTGATATATATCATTGATTTTAGTTTTTTTAAATTTTTGAATTAAAAAAAATAATTAAAATATTTTTTAAAAAATTTATTTTTAGGATTCAGGTTTTGAGTTATAGTATCAAAATTATTTTTTTTTTTTAGATTTTACTTCTAGGGTTCAGGTTTTGGGTTATAGTATCAAAGTTATTTAGGATTCAGGTTTTGGGTTATAGTATTAAAGTTATTTTTTTTTTTAGATTTTACCTTTAGGGTTCAGGCTTTGGGTTATAGTATCAAAGTTATTTTTTTTTTTTTAGATTTTACCTCTAGGATTCAAGCTTTGGGTTATAGTATCAAAGTTATTTTTTTTTTAGATTTTACCTTTAGGGTTCAGACTTTGGATTATAGTATCAAAGTTATTTATTTTTTTTAGATTTTACCTCTAGGATTCAGGCTTCCCAATTAGATTATAGTGTTTGATTTTAAAAATAAAATAAAATAAAATTAATTTAAGTATTTATTGAGTATTGTAATATGTTGAGGGGATATATTAATATATTAAAAATTTATATAAGAAAATGTTAATTTTTTTAATTTAAAATATTAAAAAAAATAAAAAAAAACAAAACTATTAATTGATCTCCCGCGCGACACGCACAGTGCACGACTGTGCGCGTCGCGCAGGAGATCAATACTATATATATATATATATATATATATATATATATATATATATATATATATATATATATATATATATATATATATATATATATATATATATATATATGTTTCGGGTGATTTAGCCTGTATATCCGTAGATGAAATCCCATATGAATTATTTGACATGACCAAAATTATTATTTTTATTTTTCTTTCTTATTTACATATAATTTTCTTTTCTTCCTATATGCATACAAGTATCTCTTCTACATATATGTTGATGATAATTTTTAAAAATCAGTATTAATTCTACATGTATGTTGATGTTAATTTTTAAAAATCAGCATTAAGTAGAGCTGATCTTTAAAGGCTAGCTCAAACATGTTGATATAAAATCAATATTGTTGGTACTATATTTAAAGATCAGCATCAGTATGTTAGAGTTGGTTTACAAAAATCAGCATTGGTTGATGCACTTATCACAAACTTAAGCAAAAACATAAAATGAATTTAACTTAAACCTCGTTCTAAAAATATCAAAATAATTTGATTAAGAGCAATGCTGCACTTGTTATTTATAGTACATCATTACTAATACACGATTAATTATGTTGTTTGCTTTAACCTATGTGTAATGGTCATCGTGTTTTATGACATTTTTTCAGAAACAAATTGTTACAGACATATAGATATTTAAATATTATTCAAATTATAATATTTAGAAACTGAATAATAAAACTGATTATAAGCATGTAAAACATTGAAAATAATTTCACGTTTTAAAACGTGAATGTATCACTTCTATATTTAATTTTGAATTAAATTCACATATAAAATCAAGTTACTTGATTTTAGCCTTTTCCATTAAAAATTAATTTATCACATGTAGATAATTTAAAATATATAATTTTTTTAAAAAAATAGTTTTAACTTTAAATTAATTAACTTGTTTTTAAAAGTTAATTTATATAAATTTACGCAGCGCGTGCAGGTTACGATTTGTTAATCTAGAAAGAATACACCCGGAGTGTCATTTAAAAGCGAAAACTTGTAGGAGTAAAATGGACACAATGAGTTGATTCGATATGTTTGCAAAACTTTAAACAATAACACTTCTTCAAATATGAAACTAAGCTGGCAATGGGAGTTTGACAAGATCACAGAAGTAACAATATTTCAGTTGGAAAACATCCATCTGACAAAGGAATATTCAGTATAAACTCCCACAAATATTGATCTTATATGACAAGGATAGGCCAGTATAAGAAACATATGGATGGTAAAATGGTCGGCACAAATACAACATAAGACTTCGATCCTCCCAAATTGTGGACAGCAAGTGGGAAACGAGATGGTGCCCTATAAACAATCTACAATTTCCAAGCATGATCTTAAAACCAAATTGATCCCGTGAAAATTGATAAGAAATGATAAATTCATACAAAAAACAAAGCAAAGTCAGACTGCGAAACATAAAAGAGGAGAAAGAATTAATAAAGACATGGCATGATGGGACAACATTGACACACTTGCAACTTTTCATAGCATCAAATTCAACCAATAAATGAGTTGTGATGTTGAGCAAACACGAGCTCCCGAAGAAAAAGAGAGTAAAAAGCTTATTTCATTTTGATAGTTGATACATCAGTAGATTTCCACAATAGTGCGTTGAAAATAAAATTTCTCTTCAGTGTACATGAATTTGATAAGAGGCATTGCTCTGTGTCTTATATAATCCAAGAAAACAAGTGAATCTCATTGGTAAATGGTTATCAAAATACATGAATCAAATCTCATAGTTCCATGTACTCTCGGCAATCAATTTTGGAGTCTTGTGTTGCTCTGCTAAGTTGACGATTGCACATATCTGTACGAGGAGCAATGGTTACAGAAAACAGCATTTAATTATATCTGAAACAAATGTTATGAAATGTGCATAGAAGCTACGTAATCACACGTACAATTTACAGGATGACAAATGAAACTACAGAAAATGTTCTTTTTATAGACAAAATACAATTATAAATTGGTCACCGAAAACGAAAACCGAAGCTATAGGAAAATAAGATAGAAACATATTCAATGTTAATGATGTAACCAATTAAACCCTTTAATAAATGACAAAAGAATACATACATTAGTTTACACTTTTCTTTAATTACTGATTTAATGTATCATTTTTATAGTTTCTTTGCGACTTGCAGAGCTCTTTTGACATGTATGCTACTAGTAGCATTTATAATAGTCCACTTCTTGGTCCTTGCCATACACTAATCCTCACCTTTTGTAACAGTTAGGCCTACCACTTCAGCATAAAAAAGACTGGGGTAACTGATCACCCGGAGGTCAGCTATTCTGGGTACGATCTCAAATAGATATCCAGCCTCTTGGATACTCCAGTAATGCTAATGAAGGAATAGCTTTTCAATATTATTAAGAATTGCTCATGAACATATCCGATGTATTAAATAACTGAGAGCCAATGTATTAAACGGCTAAAAATTTACGAGTCGGACTACACGGTTATTTGCACAATTAAAGACTTTGCACTTGAGGATTGTTTTGATGATTGAAGTAGTAATCTGGACTAGAAATTGCCTTGTTAATTCTGAAAATTTTGTCCTTGACTTTCTGTGGACAACTCCAAGAATTTTGTGAGTAAATTTTGCTTGATCAGACTTCAGATTTACTTGGAATTATCTTGGCTCCAGATTTTAGACTTAATTGGACATGATTTTTGGACTTAGACTATGATCTCTAAAGGTTATCCATCATATCATCTCTATTTTTTTTTTCTTTTTTTGGTAATCCTGGTATCCAACTCTTCATCCTCTAGTGGAAGACCTAGAAGTGTTTGATTGGATGAATGGGTACCATTGGATTAATTTTCCAAACTGGCCAAGTGTTTGATTGGATGAATGGGTACCATCAAAATAAATTGACCAAGCGTTTGATTGCAGAACTTAACTCTTCTTGACGCATGCAGACAGCAAGTGGCTACAAAGCCATCTTTAGGCTAGAATGAGAGTGATTATGCTAGTCTGTAAGAACATGGTGTAGTTATACATTGCCAAACTGAAGTAGATATTGTCCTAAAGTGGTGAACGAGGGCAGCTCCTCTAATAGATATTGCGAGTGGCTTGGCTTCCAGGTAGAACACTTGTCTAGAGACTGAGTTAGAGTCAAAATAACAATCGAGTGTGGCAATAGTGACTTTGTAAATCTCTAGCAAAGGTGCATCTTGATTTAAAGCACAGGGGCAACTTCGATGGAGATGGTCCCACGCTCAGTTGGGCAATGTTGCATAAATTATAGGAGAGGTGGTAGCGACAACAAAGTCTGCTTTTTTACAAAAGATGGACAAGGCACAGCCCCTTTCTAACTGATTTCGAGCAATGCATTTGATATTTCAGTCAACCTGATATTTGTTGACATTCAATAAATGCAAAGAGAATTGCATAATGTAAAGAGGAATCCCCGCAGCATGTTTAGCAGTTGTTAGTCAACAAGAATGATACTCAGCTGATATTTAGTGTAAATAGGTTTCCCAATTTGAATATAAGATGCCTTCTCTATATTTCTTCAAACTCACTTTAACACTTTTCATGATCTAAATCATGTTATAGATAATTCTTGTTTCAAATCAAGTTGTAAGTTGAAAGGAGACTTTGAAAAATCAAGGAAGGGCCTTGAATGTGAATTAAGAAATTTTCTATATGTAACTAAGCGAAAATTCGAAAAGAAAAGATCTTAACTACCTTAAAATTTAAACAAAGTGATACGGTATGTTATGAGTGGACCCGAAGTAATGAAGGATCGATGGTCAAGATGATGTAGTGGTTAAAGTTGAGGTGTCGGTTATGAGTCACCCTCACCGAGGCCTATCTCCTCACTCCTCAACACTAAGGCATTTAGTACGGAGTCGATCGGATATAAGGGTCTTGGCACTCCACACCTGTATCAAGCTACACAGACTAAATCCGAGCAACCCAGAGGTTGGTCGGGTTTATAGGGCAATTCCCTATCTCAACATTAAGGCAACTTTCAGCTTGAGGACGGCCAACCTAAGAGCCGTCAGACTTGAGGGATCCCGTGCTTCACTTGTATCCATTCAGAATACACTTGGTTGGCAATAACGCAACAACCGGGTAGCCAACCAGTATAACATCCGATCGGCCTCGCAGAGCCAACGTACTCCAAATATAATTCTCAGTATATAGCTGGTCGACCTAAGAGCCGATTGTACCAATGGGGACCAGATCCCCACTTTTCATGTGTCAGTCTCCCTTCGTACAACCAGTCGGTCTTAAGGTTGGTCGGGTGTGCATGATTTAGCATTCCTATCTCATATATATAGTAAATGTGCAAGACAATTCTCATTACAAATCCGACCGGATATAGACTTGGTCGGACTTCCATATCCCAGCATAACATTTCAGGAGCAAGTCTTACTACATATGGGCGGGCAGTCTATAGTGTCGGACGAACCTAGGGCTAAGCTCCACACTCCCAAGCAAAAACACTCTCAGTATACAGCCGGTCGGACTTGATGTCATTCGGACTTAGAGGACAGCTCATTTCATTACTACAATACAACTTTCAGCATATAGTCCGGTTGGCCTAATAGCCGGTCAGACCGGAGGGACTTAGTTCCTTATTTTTATTATCAGTCTTCTATTACATATAGTCGGTCGAATACAGGTTCGGTTGGATTGCCTCTAGAGGACAACATCGTCAAGGAATCGCAACAACCCGTCAGCAAATAACAACAGCTACTTGTCAAAAAATATTCTGCTGCTATAACATATACGTGCTATGGAACTTTCCTCAAAAGGTGACTATGTATCTTCTATTGCCCGAGATTTTGACAACATATTCTCTTAAAAGCAATGATATGCACAAGGAAAAAACCTCAATGAAAACCTCAAGGATAGACACATAAAGTCATGGCCCACCATTTCACTTTTTGTGGGCCCCATCACTTTATGTGTCTATCCTTGAGGTTTTCATTGAGTTTTTTTCCTTGTGCATATCATTTTTCTTCTCTTAATTGCCTCATTGATGACAAAGGTTATAAGAAGCGATTCATATACTGATAACGGAAGATTCCTCAAAAGATGCTTGCACATCTTCCACCACCAAACATATGACACCAAAAATTTCTTGTCGTCTTATTATTGCGGAGGTTACGAGAGACAGCATAAAAGAAGTTCTCTCCGTTGGCCATGTACGCAAAAACGCCCTCATGCTTTATATTACGCACACGCTTCTACTGCTCATTCTCTTCTCTACTTTTTGCTCGGCCACCATACTGACTTGAGTGTCAGAGAGTCTATGCCAGAGACTCCTCCCTGGTTCTTGCTCTAACATTCCCTTTGCCCTCTCTTTGGTGTGTGTAGAGGAGACCCTTTTTCCTTCCGTTCGAAATCTTCTCCCAATCAACAGCAAAGTCACGTACTAAGCTCACCATCTACTTCGCTTTCAGATAGGATCACAAAGCATCACGGTTATATGGAGTTATGCATTTGTATTTTGGGGAAAAAGTATCCAAGAAAAGAAAACAATATAGGATGACAATTTGAACCTGATTTTGCTTGAGCCAACTACAGAATGACTATACCGGAGAATATTGGCTAATATATTGGGAGGGCACCAGGCACAATGTACCATATTCGAAGCCTATGATATCTCAAACAATAATCCATGGTTTCTAGTTTTCAGGGCAACTAAACTATCGACAAATGGCCAAGTCTTACTCAACTACAAAAAAAAAGGACAACCCGATGCATGAAGGTCTCGTCATGTGGGGTCCCGGGGAAGGATCCATTGTACGCAGCCTTACCTTACTTTTTGCAAGAAGCTGTTTCCAGGATTCGAATCCGTAACCTTTTGATCTCAAATCAACAACTTTACCGTTGCGTCAATGTTTTCCTTCAAGTCTTACTCAACAACACAATAAAAAATAAATAAATTAAATTGAATTGCTACTTTTTTTTCAGAGGTAAAAAAAATTAAATTGAACTGCTATGCAGAAATAGTAAAAGCGAAGGATTTGGAAAGGACTCAGAGCACGTGTTACCTTAAAGGAGCCGCCGTCCTTGGAATCCCTGCCCCATTCGAGGCCAAGATCACTAGTGGTGGTATGATAGGTGGCCTTGAGGGAGTCTCCCCCCTCGAACTTCCTAGTGAGGGCGAAGTCCCAGGCGTTCTTAGACACATCATAGCAGGGCTCCAGCACCGTCCGGCGCAATTCCCCGTGCGCATACACGTATTTGATCTTGCAGGCGCTCGGTTTACCAAAGGTATAGCTAACGTTGACCTTGTTTGAGGGATCGAAGACTACGGAGCCATCGAGGGTCGTCCGGTTGCTCCCCAGGGCGTGGATGTAGGTCAGATTCACAGTCTTCTCCTTCAACCGGACGGAATTCATGAATTGGAATCTCACATCCTAAATCGAGATAATCAGAAAACGGTCAATCAATGGATGATGGAAGAAGAAGAAGAAGAAGGAAAAAGAGGCAGACGTTCGTGGGTAGGTTGTAGTCGAGGATGAAGGCGCCGGGCTTCTCGACGGAGAAAGCGAGGCCGTTGAGGGAGGGACCACGGATGAAGGTGGAGTCGGCCATGGATGCCTTGACGCGGACATCGCCAGCGTTGACGGCGAGTGTGGCTACGGCGGTGGCGTTCTTGTTCGCCTCGTATCGGCCCTTAAACGTCGCCTTCATTTTCTCCGTCCTCCCTCTCCCTCTCTGTGCGTCTCTTCCAAGTGCTTTTCTGGTTGGATGAGGGATGAGATTTGGTAAGAGAGGCGGCGGCAAATAAACACCACCTTGCAGTCTTCGCCGTGAGAGAATAACCTAAGGGCACGGCATTGACTCACAGCTGCGTTCGACTTTGACTCAGAACCGAACGAGCCGATAAGTACATGTCGCTCATCAACGTGCACCTCATCGCGCATTTGATCTCCGCATTTTCAGTCATCGGCTCGTGCAAACGGCTAGTGGAAACGATTTGCCCCGCGTATTTTAGCTTTAATATTTTTCTAAATTTAATTATATTTGAAATGGATTTATATATAAGAACTAGGATGGTAAATGAACAAGTTTCGTGAATATTTATTAATAAAATTATTTTTAATATTTTAAATAAATAATAAAAATAAATAAATAAATTTAAATTATCAAGTTCAATAATCAATTAAATAACTAAAAATTTTAAACAATCAAACAAGCTTGAATTGAGAACTTGATAACATCTAAACGAATTAAACTCGAATCAAACTTGAATTGAAAGCTCGATAATAATTAAACGAATCAAATTTCGAACAAACTCAAGCTCATAAAAAATAAATCAAGTCAAATTTGAACACTCATTTCAAAAGCTTTGTTCATTTTAAACTTGACTCGGCTCGACTTGATTATTTTATCAAACAAAAGTGAACATCCCAAAACTCGACTCGACTTATTTACCGCCCTAAATAGAACGGTTATTCTTATACATGGCATTGATTTAAAGTAATAATAATATTGCTCGGAATAAACTTTCCTGAGAACGATATAAGAAATAAGAACAAACGAAAAAAAAAAGATTGGAGACAATTGATTTTCAGATAAACAACGAAAAACACCACACTAGCTCAGTTCTTGCACGCACGGATTAAAGAGCAATTATTATTATCACAATCAGGTACAAAGAGAATCTGACTTGAAAATAAACAGGTTGTTTCACCAACACTGTTTAAAAGGCAACTTGTGACAATTTAAAAGGAATAATCCACTTATAACTAGCAAAAAAACTCTACAGCAGGAAACTCTTCCGAGTCTTGAGGGGTTCTCTAGGGAGGGACGAAACAAGAGAAAGGAGCCATCACAATGATATAGCTCTTAAATGGAATTTAGGCCATCGTTTCTGACATGTAAATCAGATTCCGAAAGAAATCTTAACCTGCCATCAAGTTCATGCAGGTACAGCAATTGCTTCATCCAATGCAACAACTCCTGGAAGCTCTTTTCCTTCCAACAGCTCCAAGCTAGCCCCACCACCGGTTGATATGTGGCTCATTACATCAGCTACTCCAACTTTCTCTACCGCCGCAACAGAATCTCCACCTCCAATGATTGTCGTCACGCCTTTTCCACTGAGCTCCGCTAACTTCCTTGCAATGGCCTGCCAAGTCAAACAGATCAAAACATTGCTTTCTGGTGCCAATGTTTCACACACAAAATCCAATGAACTTAGTTATGATTAAGAATCTCAAATGGTACATCCGAAGAATATTTTGGAATAAGAAATTATCCTAACCTCAGTTCCAAAAGCAAACTTGTCAAACTCAAACACTCCCATTGGACCATTCCAAATAACCGTCTTGGTTGTATCCAGTGCATCACTAAATGTCTTAACTGTATCTGGGCCAATATCCAGTCCCATCCAACCATCAGGAATTCCAGATGCTGGCACAACCTGAAAAAAAAGAAAGAAAGAGATGTTCTACATCACCAATTTGTTCTCGGCATTGATAAAATACACAGAATTATGTTATTCCATTTACATAAATTATGAATTCATACAATGATAAAGAAGATGAGATGCGTGACCCATAATAGTTTTCCCAAGCAACTAGTACGAGATTAGCAAACCTTGCTGTCTGCATCGGGTGCAAACTTATCAGCCACAACAACATCAGTTGGCAACAAAAGAGAGACACCTTTGGCTTTGGCTTTTGCAATAAGAGTTTTTGCAAGCTCAAGTTTGTCATCCTCTACCAAAGAAGAACCCACTGAGAAGCCTTGTGCTTTGTAAAATGTGAATATCATTCCTCCACCCAAAAGAAGAATATCACATTTCTCTAACAGTGATTCAATTACTCCAATCTTAGATGACACTTTTGAACCACCTACAATTGCTGCAAAAGGTCTGTTGGGGCTTGAAACAGCGCCTACAAGATAATCAAGTTCCTGCAGATATATGGAATGAACCTGAAGTGTGAGCAATGTGTACAAAAACTAGGAAGTAAAATAAACAAGTATTTCAAACAGCATATATTACCAATGTACAGTTCAAACGTGTTGCAATAGTATTTTGAAAACCTCAAATATACAGATGCATAATGACATATAGTTGTTTTCAATGTTAAGACCCACCTTTTGCAGTAGAAAACCAGAGACAGAGGGCTTCAAGAACTTGGTGACCCCCTCCGTTGATGCATGTGCTCTATGTGCTGTTCCAAATGCATCATTTACATATAGATCTGCTAGTGCTGCCAGCTTCTTGGCGAATTCAGGTTCATTTTTCTCTTCTTCTTTGTAGAATCTTACATTTTCAAGAAGTAGAACACCACCTTCAGGAAGTGCATTGACCAATTTCTCAACTTCTGGACCAATGCAATCATCAGCTTTCTCAACCTATTCATGCAAAGAAAGCATACCGTGAGACAACAAATGTCCACTTGCAGAACCGTGTGCTTGCTATATACCATGAGTTAGAACTCGATCAAACCTTGATTCCAAGAAGTTCAGAAAGCCTAGGTACTATTGGGGCCAAGCTAAATTTTGGCGTGACACCCTTTGGACGTCCCTGATTATTCAAATACATAATATATAAGTACAACGGTAATGACTCTAGAGTCTACACAACAAAATGGTAGCAATGAGAGAGTATAAGCATTATCAACTACAGCATAAAACAAAGAAGAATACAACTTTTCTGTAACACAAAAGAACAATAATAACTAGACACAATGACATTACGATAATCCTTGCTGAGGCCACTTGAAATTGCAGTTCATTGTGGTATTTCAATGGCTCAACCAAAATGTTTTGAAGTAGTAAAAAAGAGAAGTAAAGAGTTTTGTAATTCAGTCTTCCAGTACCATAAGATTACACAGGTGGAAAACATCCTGGCTGCTGTGAGATCATAAACTCTACAGTTATATCTAACTCTGGATTGCCACTTTTGTCTGAAAATGGTTAGAATAAGAAAGATGAGGAATTAACCAAAACTCTCAACTTTGAACTTTCAAGGCATTGTTTTACACGGAAAAAAAAATGTAACTTGCTGATCCAGCATGGAATAAATGACCTTTAAAATTGATTTAACAGCTTATTGGGAAATCAATTCCTATTGAAAAGAATATTACAGTGCAGCATAGATCAAAAAATTATTCCGGTAATTCTAACTCAAACTCTTACGTTTGAATTTAAATAAAAAAAAAATCAGAATTGGAATTCCTTCTCTTAGTTCTTCCGTCTGGAATCATTGATTAGGGATATACTTGCTACTATATTGTAAATTCTTTAGTCTCAAGAATTCTTGAGAACTCTCTAATGTAAATGTATAGTGATCCTGTCCGAAAGTAGGGAAGATGGCACACTGGGCAGATAATTCTGATGTTGACTAGGCGAAGACTCCAAGCTGAAAAAAGTGATTCTACATGGTCTTGCGTGTCAAAAGGAACATCAGTAATCGGGCCAAGCAGGGATCCCAGCGCAGATACTCCGATGCTCAAGTAAGTGATCTCACTAAAGGCAATGAACAGTAGAACGAATAGTGGTTATGGGTGTGTAGCATCGCGTACGCATAGCCTACCTGCGTCTATAGATGAAGACCCTCTTTATAGTATTACTGTTTGTCTGTGCACGAGTCTCAAGACATTTCCAAAAAAGGGCAAACCATAAAGATGCTCTGACACCTTTTCTAAAATGGACTCGCAATCCCTGCGTTTGGCAGGGTGAAAGCTTCTAGTATAAGCTTGTATAGGGAATATTCTCTGTCATCAGTAGAACAAAATGCCAAAAAATGAATGTGAGACCGTTAGGTCGAGGGGCCTTAATATATATAGCTGGCAAATCGACTGAGTCCCTTTTGTAATCTGATCGGATGTCGTTTACAATCGCATCCAAGTCGGATTTGAGGAATGTTGTCGAGGAGTATGGCAATTTCACCCAAACCCGATGGAGGATCCAACATCTGACCCGAATGGAGGAGGGTATGGAGGGACTATCAATACCCGAAACCCGACCCGAATACCCGATTAAATAATATATATACATATATTAAAAAAAAATTCTTTTTCCAAAATCAACTTACTATTTTTGTTGATATTAGGAGGAGACTATATAGATGTTTAATCTATTTTTTTAATTATATATATATTTTTTAATAGGTTGTTAATTTTAATATATTTTTGTTGAATGATAATAGTTGGATAGAAAGAAGAAAAATTATAATTATAGAAGATATCCGATCATTTAATGTGTATGGGTATACCCATCGAAGATCCTATACCCGATGGGTATGGGGACGGAGGATATAGAATCCGACCCGAACCCGACCCATTGTCATCCCTATCGAGGACTCACGCTTCACTGGACCTCTCCGTTTGGCCCCAGAGTTCGGTTGGACAAAGTGTCCAATTTGTTTAGTCGGACCATAGGTCTGATTGGCTAGATTACTCGACCGAAATAGTTAACCGTGCTATCCCCGAGTGATGCAAAAGACCTAACTCTGGATGGTACTGACTCGGGTAAGAGTTTCATCCGTACTGAGGGACTCAGGATCCGACCGGCTCAAGAATCCGGTCGAATAACCTTTCGGCCGAGATGATCGACTGGGCTAGCCTCGAGTATTGCCCCCTTTTTAACTTTAACTGTCATGTCAGTTGGCCTCCTAGACTTTGACTCGGCTCAGAGGCCCCACCACATTCGCCGTATCATAAGCCTCCTCTTCAAATCTAGTCGAAGGAGGATGCAGGTCTGACTGACTAGACACCTATGTTGTTTGTGTCCCTTGTCCTTCAATCGGGCGTTCACTCTTTGTTATGCCGCTCGGCTCAAGCTGATGTTATACTTAGTTGTTGGTGCTTTTGGCCCCTGGCTACTCGACCGAATGCTCATTCTTTGTACCGTCGCTCGACTTGAGCTGACGCTACTCTAACACCTAGGAAACAAGGCAACGTCACATTACTTACTAATGAATGTTCGGTATGATGAGCACGTTTTTTTTATCATAAGCTTGCTTATTATCTTACATCCCTCATAAATACAACCCGTGTCTTGTTGCCCGGTGTAGCATGCTTGCGATAAAGAATATCCGATGTGACAGGTGATTGTTGAGATTCGATGTGACTGCTGGCGGTTCAAATTTAACAGTCTAAATTAAACCTCTCTCCTCCATCTCCTTAATCGAACAATTGTGAACAACCGTCACTAGGGATTTTAAGGTTCATCTGTCGTCGGCAATTCTACAAGCTCTTTGTTTTCATCATAAGTTTGTTTTCTTCCGTCCCTTGTTCAACTTTCTTCCTCTTCCATGGCTTCCACTCCCCCCATCGCTGTCCACGGGCTCTGGTACACCTCCACCGCCTCCGACTTCAATGGCGGGGAGGTGGACCAGAAACGTCTCACCTATCATATTCGTCATCCCATCTGGCCACAACCGCCCCAATCTTCCTCCGGCCGGCTATCTTACTTTCTTCAAGGACCAGTTCTTTGTCGGCCTTCGTTTTCCCTTGCACCTTTTTTTCTCAGAAGTTTGTTCTTATGCCATTTCCCCTTACAACAATTAGCGGAGCAACTAATAAGAGCCAAGCAGTCTCTTACAGTAGAGAAGGATAAGGGTCACGACCATGAGATCGAGATTGAGAGGCTCAAGAAGCAATTGAACACTTCTGATGCCTTCTCCGCTCGGAGAACACTCGAAAAATCAGGGCTATAGAAGACCTCGATCTGAAGAACAAGGAAGCTCAAGCTCTTGCCTAGAAACTTGAAAAAGCAAAGGCTGCGCTTATCTCAGAGCAAGCCAGCCGATAAACCGAACAAATTGTCAAGGACCTTCAGCTTGAAGAAAAGCAACATACACTCACCTCCAAGGGCGCCAAGCTGGAGGCCCTAAAGGCCAAGTTAGAAGCTTCAAAGGCAGAGATGACAAACTACAAGACGGGTGAGCCCGAGTGGTTAGAAACTTTCAGAGTAGAATATCTTCGCTCCTAAGCTTTTAATTAAATGCTCACCGATCGGACTACTAAGATGTTCGGCTATGAAGCGGAAGGGCCATCAAATAGCTAAGGGAGGGTGGCAATCTGACGGTCGACTTCCCTAGCAACTTTATATGTCGCCACAAGATTTTAGATAACATCCCAGCAGACACCTTTCTTGATTTTGCTTGACATATTAGAAACTCCTCCTTGGAAGTTTTCTGGATATGTATAAGACTTAAGAACTTATGCTTCTTCAATTTATGTTCCTTGCTTTTATGTCTTACTTGGTCGTAAGAGCAAACTCGCATATAACTTGGCAAAAATGGCTCGAGAGTCTGAGACTTGGTTGTGAGAGCAAGTTCATTTATAACTCGGTAGATCGGCTCGAGAGTTCGGGACTTAGTTGTGTGACTAAGCTCACTTATAACTCGACAAAACGGCTCGAGAATCTGAGACTTGGTCCTGAAAGCAAGCTCACTTATAACTCGGTTGATCGGCTCGAGACTCTGGGACTTGGTCGTGAAAGCATGCTCATTTATAACTCGGTCGATCAACTCGAGAGTCTAGACTTGGTTGTGAAAGGAAACTCATTTATAACTTGACCGAAAGGCTCGACAGTCTAGAACTTGGTCGTGAGAGCAAGATCACTTATAACTCAGTCGAATGGCACAAGAGTCTGAGATTTGGCCGTAAGAGCATGCTCACTTATAACTCGGTCGATCGGCTCGAGAGTCTAGTACTTGGTCGTGAGAGCAATCTCACTTATAACTTGGTCGAACGACTTAAGAGTTTGGGACTTGGCCTTGAGAGCATGCTCACTTATAACTCGGTCGAACGACTCGAGAGTCTAGACTTGGTCGTGAGAGAAAGCTCACTTATAACTCGGCAGAACGGCTCGAGAGTCTAGGACTTGGTCGTGAGAACAAGCTCACTTATAACTCCGTCAAACAACTCGAGAGTCTAAGACTTAATCGTGAGGGCAAACTCACTTATAACTCCGTCGAACGGCTCGAGAGTCTAGGACTTGGTCGTGAGAGCAAGCTCAGTTCTAACTCGGTCGATCGACTCAAGAGTCTGGGACTTGGTTGTGAGAACAAGCTCACTTATAACTTAGCCGATCAGCTCAGATTTGGCCATGAGAGCATGCTAACTTATAACTCGGTCGATCGATTCGAGTGTCTGGGACTTGATCGTGAGAGCAAGTTCACTTATAACTTGGCCAAACGACTCGAAAGTCTGGGATTTGGTCATGAGAGCAAGTTCACTTATAAATCAGCCAAATGACTCGAGAGTATGTGACTTGGTAATAGAGCATGCTTACTTATAACTCAACCGATTGACTCGAGAGTTTAGTATTTGGTTATGAAAGCAAGCTCACTTATAACTCGGTCGAACGACTCGAGAGTTTGGAACTTGGTCGTGAGAGCAAGCTCACTTATAACTCGGCTGATCAGCTCGAGAGTCAGACTTGGTCGTGAGAGCAAGCTCACTTATAACTCGACCGAATGACTCAAGAGTCTGAGACTTGATCGTGAGAACAACTCACTTATAACTCGTTCAAACGGCTCGAGAGCTAGGGACTTGGTCATAAGTGCATGCTCACTTATAACTCGGTCGATCGATTCGAGAGTCTCGAACTTGGTCATGAGAGCAAGCTCACTTATAACTCGGCCGAACGGCTCGAGAATCTGGGATTTGATCGTGAGAGCAAGCTTACTTATAACTCAGTTGATTAGCTCCAGAGTTTGGGGACTTGGTCGTGAAAGCAAGTTCACTTATAACTCTTCTAAACGACTCGAGAGTCTAGGACTTGGTCGTCAGAGCAAACTCACTTATAATTCGGTTGAACAGCTCAAAAGTCTAGGACTTGATCGTGAAAGCATGCTCACTTATAACTCGACTGATCGGCTCGAGAGTCTGGGACTTGATTGTGAGAGCAAACTCACTTATAACTCAGTCGATCGGCTCAAGAGTCTGAGACTTGGTAATGAGAGCAAGATCACTTATAACTCGGCCGAATAGCTCGAGAGTCTGGGACATAGTCGTGAGATTCAGTCGAACGGCTCGAGAGTCTAGGACTTGATCATGAGAGCATGCTCACTTATAACTCAGCCGATCCACTTGAGAGTCTGGGACTTGGTCATGAGAACAAGGTCACTTATAACTTGACCGAATGACTCGAGAGTCTGGGATTTGGTCGTGAGAGCAAGATCACTTATAATTCAGTCAATCGACTCGAGAGTCTGAGACTTAGTCGTGAGAGCAAGCTCACTTATAACTTAGACCGAATAATTCGAGAATCTAAGACTAGGTTGCGAGAGTAGGCTCACTTATAACTCGGTCAAACGGCTCGAGAGTTTGGGATGTGATCGTGAGAGAAACTCACTTATAACTCGATTATTTGGCTCGAGAGTCTAGGACTTGGTTGTGAGAGCAAACTCATTTATAACTTGGTCGAACGGCTTGAGAGTTTGGGATTTGGTCGTGAGAGCAAGCTCACTTATAACTCGGCCAAACGACTCGAGAGTCTCGGACTTAGGCCTCTTGACTTGAATATGCCTGTATTCATAAAGTATAAACTTTCAACAAGATACACCAATTTGTTACAAATATACCCTCAAGCCCAATAGGGCTGTAGATGATTCGCACTCTATAGGCGATTCAAGTTTTTCCCTTCCATATTTAGGAGATAATAAGAGTCCGAGGTGAACTTCTACACCACTCTATATGGTTCGCCTCATTATGGCTCTAATTTACTAACATCGCTGACCGACTTGATCCACTTCCAGACCAAATCAACACCTGAAAAAAATCTAGGGATGACTCTTCGATTGTAGTTTTGTTTCATTCAGTGTCGATACGATATCAGCCGAGCGACTACTTTATCTCTGATTTCATCTATAAGATCGAGCTTCATAAGACGCCGACCGAAATTATCCTCATCGTACAATTGTCTCCGATCGGACTTTATGCCAACTTCCACCGGTACAACCACTTCTCCACCGTACACAAGATAAAAAGGGATTATACCTGTGGCCTCTTGGGGCATAGTGCAATAAGCTCACAACACACTGGGTAACTCATCGACCCAACTCCCTCCAAGATGATCGAGTCTGGTATTGAGTCCTCTGATGATTTCCTTGTTGGTGATTTCCACCTGATCGTTTCTTTGAGGATAAAACACGGAAGAAAAAGCTTGCAGAATGTTATAACTTGAGCATCATTCCTGAATCTTCTATCCTTGAAACTGCCTTTCATTATCCGAAACAAGCTTATAAGAAATACCGAACCAACACACGATATTTTTTTATAGGAACTTGATGATCATCCATTCGGTTATCATGGCCAGTGCCTTGACTTCCAACCATATGAAAAAAATAATTCATAGCTACTAGGAGGAATTTTCTCTGACCGACCGCCATTGGAAAGGACACTACAATATCCATACCCTATTGGTCGAACAAGCAGGAGACAACTGAGGTCTTCAATAGTTCCGTGGGTCAATGCAGAATGTTTTGGTGTTTTTGACATGATAGACAAGATGCTATTAGTCAAGCCGAGTTTGCCTACAGAGTGGGCTAGAAATACCCGACTAGTAGAATCTTCTTAGCGAGTAACCAACCGCCTGGATGACTTCCACATAAACTTTGATGCACATCTTGTAGAAGATACTGTATATCGTCTGATCTGACACACTTGAGCAGAGGACGAGAAAAAACCGTCTTGTATAAATGATCACCAATTAATGTGAACCGACCTGCCTTCTTTTTTATTATAGTTGCTTGCTCTCGATCAGCCGGTAAAATTCCTTATTAAAGAAACAAAATTATAAGTGCTCGTCAATTACTTTGTATCTCCATTTTAGCTTGTCTCATAATGTGAGCTATCAATAATGTTTGCTCGACCGACTTACCTAGAGTCCATGGACTTAGAGAGCTAGCCAACTTGGCTAACTCGTTCACACACTAATTCTCTGATAATGAGATTTTCTGTAACATCGAACGCTTCTACATATAATCATAACCGATCATTGTTTATTTCAAAATTGTTTGATAATTGTTGAGCTGCTAACTGGGAGTCCGAGTAGATCAGGACTTGGGAAGCACCCATATACTTTGTTGTCTGCAAACCAACTATTATTGCCTCATATTATGCTTCATTGTTTGTAGCTCGATACTTTAGCCGAACGGACAGTTACATTCTATCTTCGCATGGGGGTATCATAAGGATCCTGACTCCACTGCCCTGCCGACTGAACGATCCATCCACACAAATTCTCCAAGTTTTTTCTGGCACGGGGCTTTGTATTTCTATCACAAAATCAGCCAAGACTTGAGATTTGATGACCGCATGGGGTTGTTATGTATGTCGTATTCACTTAACTTTGTTGCCCACTTGATCAATCTTCTTGAAGCCTCTAGGTTGATGAGCACTCGACTCAAGGCGCTATTAGTCAATAAAATTATGGGATGAGAAAGAAAGTAAGAGCGTAACCTCCGAACGACTAAGACAAGCCTGTACGCCAACTTTTCGAGAGCAGTGTAATGACATTCAGTGTCTTTTAATAAATGACTTAAAAAATACACGGGTTGTTGCTACTTGCCGTCCTGACGCACCAACCTCGACGACATTTTCAGTGGCAGATATGTACACCTATAGTGGCTCGCCAACTATGGGTTTTCCGAGTACAGGTAAAACAGACAAATAATTTTTAAGCTCCTCCAGTACCGTATCACACTTGGCATCCCATTAGAATTTAGTGACTCGATGGAGTATTTTGAATAATGGTAGACTCCGATCGAATGACTTTGAGATGAATCGGGATAAAGCCGTAATTCGTCCAGTCAAGCGTTGTGCCTCCTTCAAATTGCATGGCGGGACCATGTCTTGGAGAGCTTTCACCTTACTCGGGTTAGCTTCAATTCCCCGCTTTGTCACGATGTAGCCAAGGAAGCACCCGCTCTTAGCCCCGAATAAGTATTATTGGAGTTCAACTTGAGTCCATACTTCCTCAGGACCTCTATGTCTGCGCATAGATCAGTAACTCGGAGGGACTTGATTAGTATATCATCCACGTATACCGCTATGTTTCTGCCGATCTACTTTCGAAACACCTTGTTCATAAGCCGTATATTGCTCTTATATTCTTTAATCCAAACGACATAACATTATAATAAGTTCCTCCAGCAGTGATGAAACTAACCTTCTCTTGGTCTTCTTTAGCCAGAGGAACTTGATGGTAGCCCTGATATACATCCAGCATGTATATCAACTCGTAATCAGCAATTGAGTCTACCACCTAGTCAATGCATGACAGAGGGTAGTAATCTTTTGGGAAAACCTTTTTTAGATCTTTGAAATCCACATAGACTCGTCATTTATTCCCAGGCTTAGACACCAGCACCATGTTTGCTAATCAGCTTGGGAATTGTACTTCACGGATATGCCCGGCTTCAAGTAACTTATCCACCTCCACTCGGATGATTTGGTTCTACTCGGCTCCAAAATCTCGCTTCCTCTGTTTAACCAGCCGAGCATTCGGGCGGATGTGAAGCACATGCTCCATTATTGTTGGCAAGATACCCGTGAGTTCCTGAGACGTCCAGGCAAAGACATCATTATTGCGCGTTAAACAATCGACCAGGTTAGCCTTATGCTCTTGGCTCAAATCGACTGCTACTTGAGTGATGACTTCCAGTCGGCTGGGATGAATTTGCACTTCCTCCTTATCTTCATAAACTAAAGTCGGGGGAGCTTCTTGAATGACGATAACTTCCACTCGTTGAATTTTCCGAGCGGAGCGAGCTTCGATTTTTACCACCTCCATGTAGCATTTGAACTCCTTTTACCTTGCCGACCGAATCATCAATTGGGAATTTGATCTTCTGGCAGAATGTGGAGACGACAACTTAGAACTCATTCAGCATCGATCGGCCCAAAATTACATTGTAAGCTAAAGGTGCGTCTACCACAATGAAGTTCGATCATCATATCCTCATTATGGGCTCCTCCTCTAGAGAGATAGCCAATCAGATTTGTTCGATCAGTAATACCTTGTTTCCAGTGAATCTATAGAGAGGCGTCGTCATCGGCTGGAGTTCACTTTTATCTATCTGCAACTGCTCAAACGCCTTCTTGAAGATGATATTGACAGAGCTTCCTATATAAGGTACGATGTATATTATAATTAGCTATAACAGCTTTAATAATCAAAGCGTTATCATGGGGTATCTCCACCCCCTCCAAGTTTTGGGGACCGAAACTAATCTCGGACCCCTATGCTTTCTCTCGACTACACCCTACTACATGAATCTCTAGTTGGTAGGCGTGAGACTTCTTGTCTCGATTAGAATCACCATCGGTCAGACAGTCTACTATCATACCAATGTCGCCCCGAACGACATTGCTATGATTTGCTTCTTCTCGAGTCAGCTGGCGAGGTTGTTCTGTAGAGGCCCAAGCTGGTGCTCGATTATTTCTTTGCTAGGGTTGCTGCTGGTTCCGATCGGTTCTCTCAGGGCTTCGCCTTGGGGGTCTATTCGGTTAGTAATGACGCTAACGGTAAGGGGAAGACGATCGTTAGCGAAACCCATGATTGGTCGCTTGCTACATTTCTTGATTATAATGATAGCAATATTTAGTGTTATGCATTCTCGACCGGTGGTAGGTACAAAACATCGAAGTCCATTGACGGGACTCGAGGAATCGTGTATGCTCAACCTCTACATGCTAGACTGCATTCTGCCTCTGCTCGTGGTGATGCAACGTGTGACCCTATCGGGACCCTTTAGGTGGCAGAGTGGGAAGAGGAGCTCTACACTCAGGAACGGAGGCAGGAGTGGAAGGGGAAACCTCCTTCTTCCAAGCGGATTAAGCTTCTTCTATGTTAATGTACTTAGTGGCCTGCTTGAGTAGATGGTCGTAGTCCCTTGGCGGCTTCTTAATGAGAGATCAGAAGAAGTCACCATCTGTGAGCCCTTGGGAGAAGGCGCTCACTAGAATCACCAGGGTGGCCGAAGGGACGTCCATGGCCACCTGATTGAATTTTTTGATGTAAGCCCTTATTTTCTCTCTGGGCCATTGTTTAAGGGAAAACAAGCTCAACATCGTCTTATGGTAGTGGCGGCTGTTAGCAAAATGATGTATGAATGCTTTGCGAAAATCCTTGAAGCAGCATATGGACTCGATCGGGTCGGGAGCCGGTTGAACCATCTATGTGTTGAGCCAGAGAGGGTGGTAAGGAACACTCGACACTTGACTCCGTCCGTGTACTGATAGAGGATAGCTGCATTTTCGAATTTAAGTAGGTGGTCCTCTAGACAATTGCTCCTCCATATTCTCCGATCGACATGGATCGGAAATGACTCGGCAATTTATCTTCCAAGATTTATGGGGGAAAACGGCATGCTCGCCCGCTCGGGAGAGCCATCGGCCATCGGAGCTTTACCTTTCCGGAGGTCGCGGATAGGTGCATTTTCAGAAAATGATCCTTAGGGCCTTTCCATTCGGCTCATATCATCAGGGGGCGTGCGGAACAACACCCGGTGATATGCGATCAGCGATAGGGGCACGGGCAGGAAGCTGGTCGGATGTGCTGGTGCTTGCAAGAAGACGACTGGGGGAGGAAGGATCGGTTGGAACCCGGTCGAGCCTTCTAGTCAGATCCTGCACTCGGCCTGAGGGTCGATCGCAAATATAGTTGGGTCGTTGGGAAGAGGATACCTGAATGTTGCTTATTATTGTTGCACCAATCTAGCCGCTCTACCGGCTATTAGCAGTTCCAAGTCTTCTTGCGACAAAGTTACTATAGTGAGTCGTCCAGTCTCATCCATTTTCGCTTTTCAGATGCTGGCAAAGATTCCCACAGACGACGCTAAATTTGATACTGTCCGAAAGAGGGGAAGATGGAGCACTGGGCAGATGACTCTATGTTAATCGGACGAAGACTCCTAGCTGAAAAAAGTGATTTCACGTGGTCCTACGTGTCAAAAGGAATGTCAGTAACCAGGTCAGGGAGGGATCCCGTCGCCGGCACTTCGACGCTCAAGTCAGTGATCTCGCTAAAAGCAATGAACAGTAGAACAAATAGTGACTATAAGTGTATAAAATTGCATAGGATGGTGTATGCATAGTGTACCTGTGTCTACATAGCCCCCCCCTTTATAGTGTTACTGTTTGTCTGTGTACGAATCTCAAGGTGTTTCCAAAAAATGGCAGACCATAAAGATGCTCTATCACCTTTTCCAAAATGGACCCGCAATCCCTACGTTTGGCAAGGTGGAAGCTTCCAATGTACAGCTTGTATATGGAATATTTTCTGTCGTCCGTGGTGCAAAATGTTAAAAAAAGGAATGTGAGGTCATTGGGTTGAGGGACCCTTAATATGCTTAGCTGGCAAACCAACTGAGTCCCTTCTGTAGTTCGATCGGTTGTCGTTTGCAAGCGCAACCAGATCGGATTTGAGGAATGTTGTTGGGGCCTCCCTCTTTGCTCAACCTCTCCGTTTGGCACTAGGGTTCGTTTACTCGGCCGAAATAGTTAACCGTGCTATCCAAGAGTGATAGAAAGGACCTGGCTCTGGATGGTATCGACTCGCATCAGAGTTTCATTAATACTGAGAAACTCAGGATCTGACCAGCCCCGGAGTGTTGACCCTTTTTTGACTTTATCCGCTATGTTAGCTAGCCTTTTGAACTTTGACCCGACTCAAGAGCTCCACCGTATTCGCTGTATCATATAGATTTCAAACCTTTTCTTGAAAACAAAGTCCTAATTTCCTTCTGTTTTTTTCCCCAAAAACGGGAATCTGCTACAGTACTAAAGAGAATTCAAAAACCATAAGCTTTGATGGTTCCGATCAAGTTGTCAAATAAATAAACAACAAATTTTGAGTTAAAAGTGCGAGCATTGCAGATCCACAAGCTAAAGGTATAACATTTCAGAACGTCCATGAATATGTAAACGGGTCAATCACCGTGCTATCTGATAGAAGCCCGAGTTGCAACTGAATTGGACCGAGAAAAGACGTTTACCAGATGGCTGGAGAGTATGACTTTGGCCCCTTTGCTGATCAAGTGCTGGATGGTCGGCACAGCCGCACGGATCCTAGTATCATCTGTAATGTTACGGTCCTCATCGAGGGGCACATTCAGATCCGCTCGGACGAACACCTTCTTCCCCTTGAGGTCAGCCACAGTGAGGTCACCAACGCTCTTCTTAGCCATCGACACCACTCCACGAATCCCTCTCCCGCTCTTCCCAGCCACCGCCAGGATCCTGTCGGCAACGTGAGCGGTCAGCAAACGATCACCCGCCGCGAAGGCGAAACCCATCCGTCGGAGCCCAGGTCGAAGACAGACCGCGGCGGAGGCAGACGCCGCCGCCACACGCCGTCGGGACGAGGAGGTTGGGAGGAGGGAGAGGGAGGCGGCGGCGGTGGAAGCCATAGATGGCGAGCGCTGGAGAAAAATGAAGAGAAGAAGCGAGGAGGCAGCGAGGAAGGGAGTGAGGGTTAAAAAGGGATTGGGTTTGTGGAGGAGAGCGTAAGGGTGTGGATTTGCTTATCGACGAGGAGAGGTGGAGAGAAAGGGTGGCTCGATCGATGAGATGGTTGATTTGGGCGGTTGGAAGACTTTTGGGGATGTTTGTGGGAAGAAAAAGGAGAGGCGGAGATGACGAAGGGGTGTAAATCTTATATCAATTGCCTACTATTGAATATATCTAAATCACAATAATAAATTCATAACTATTTTTAAGTTTTCAATTGCCTATCATTTCGAATATATCGGTCACGATAGTAAACTTTAAAATAAATTATGTTATGTTTTAATTTTATTTTGAATTTCATTTATCTATTTTATATTTTTTTTCAATAACAGTATTGATACGGTGCATAAAGGTAGGGCTAATAAGACTAGGCAGTGAGAAGTCAAGAGGACGTAACAGTCAAAGATAGTCCAAAGTCAAGAGGACGTGGCGGTTAAAAGTCAAAGGGGTGTGACAGTCAGCAGTTAGGAGAAAGAAAGAGTTAGACCGTCTCATGTCACCAACCGCATAATTCTTGGTCGGGTACAGATAAAGCAAGGCCCCAGATCTGAGACATAAAACGTAGCTGGAGTAGTGCCTGACCTGCCCCGGCTGGTCGGGCTTCCTCAGCTCGGGCCGCGTTGCCAGGTCTGGTACTTTCAGTAAGACAACTCCTGATTGGCTCTTCAGCGATCCAAGCGTGAAAGATGGGACCATCGCCACAGCTCGTCCCCTTCATCAAGAGTCAAGTCAAGTGGCACAAACGATTATCCCGAGTTGTCCGTAGCTAAACTAGGGCGGGACAGAAAACGCTAAGCGACAAACAATGTCAAGGAATCGTAACCTCCAATTAGAGAATAACTGTCAGGCGTCAGAGAATATACCAGTGGTTTGTTATCGCCTGCGAATGAAACCTTCCTTCCACCAATAGGAGGCCACCATGCACCCTCTCTCACCCGACAAGCCCTGACACCCGATATTCTCTGACAACATGCAAGCTCTGAAGGTACGCAACATCATATAAAAAGGGAGATTCTCTCCCTTAACCAGGTATGCGCACATTCACACTCATCTTCTACAGTTCTTTTTTCCTTCGTACACTGTTCTTCTGGAGAAAAAATACCTAACTTGAGCGTCGGAGGGCCTACGTCGGGGACTTTTTCCCTGGTTTCTGGTCTTTAACATTCTGTGTGCTTATCTGAGTGTGCATAGAGCCTGAGTACCGCTAGTTTTGTCACCACTGCCCCTGAGTTCCACGTGAGGGTCTATTATTTTTGTGCACATACGTTATGTGTGCCAAGGTCGCCTCTCCGTCAACACCAGCACCATCTTAACCAGTCTTCGTCTGACTTAGATTCCGGACATGATCAATTTGGCATCGTCTGTGGGGAACTCCTACACCTGTTCTGGAATGTGACGATGGAGGACACTGGCAATATCAATGTCACCATGATGGTCGGAGAGTATGAGTTATTCAAGGAAGCAAAGAGACGAGCGACTTCCGAAAGGCATACCACCGCTTCACAACCATACAAGATGCCCTCTGTTTCAAAAAACCAAACCCACGCTTCAGACAGGGGGTCTAAAAGAAAACAACCTGAGAATTTCTCTCAAGCTTTCTATTCCGACCCCTGCCCAGAGTATTACCACAAGAAAGAGTAACATTAGGCCTCCACGCCCGAGAGTTCCCCGCTCAGAGATTCGAAGAAGGGGAAAGCTAAGTCCTCCGGGAGGAGCCAAGGGAGATGCCCAAGGAGCAAGTGCCCTTCTCTCTAAGGGCACTTGAGGAGAAGCTACGGAAGGGGTACAAGCCCCCAGCTATTGGAGAATATAATAGTAGTAAGGATTCAGAGGATCATTGTACGATCGAAAAGCACTAGAGGGGGGGGGGCGAATATCACTCATGGCTAATTCGTTTGTTTAGAATAAAACACACAGCGGAAAATAAAACACACAACGCAAACACTAAAATTTTACTTGGTTCGAAACCTGTGATGACTCCTATTCCAAGGCTCGCACGTAAGAGTGTTTTCGATGGGCAATCACTAAGCAATCCGGAATACTACAAAATGATTACAGTTGTAGTACAAGGAACTTCTAAAAACAATACCGACAGCTCTGTCTGAGAAAATCTCCAGAGAAACATCATCGGAGCTTTCTGGTGTCGTGGAAGTGTTTTTTGAGCAGCTTAAAGAAGCAGAAGTTGTTCGTTGTGTTCTTTTTAAGCTCCTGGTCGAAGCTGCCTTTATAGATTATTCCGGGCCACCTGGAACCCCTCCGAGCGCCTGAACCACGTGGCTTGGCCACTCCACGCGCGCCACATCAGCTTAGCGATAACTTTTGGGTTCCGGGCACCTGGACCGACTTGGGCGCTCGGACTAGCTCGAGGCACCCGGACCAGCTCGGGGCACCCGGACCAGCTCGGGGCACCCGGACCAGCTCGGGGTGTCCGAACCAATTTTGGGTGCCCGAACCCCTTCCAAGCGCTCGGACCAGCTTTTTCCAACTTCTTTATTTTCTACAAATTAAAGTTAGTTTCGGCATAAAACAATATATATAAACTGAAATTTGACAGCATCTGACTATCCGGTTCTGACTTTGAGTTTCGACAAAACTCTAGGTTGAACCGACGCCTAATGTTTCCTCGCCGGGGAACGCGTCCTCACCTACTCCTCTCAAGAGAGTTTACCTGTTGCCAGATCTGTCTTTCAGACCGACTGAACTTTCTGCCTAGGGTTACCACCCCCTAAGACATAGGGTTACCACCCCCTAAGGTTTTTCTCAGCCTAGGGTTACCACCCCCTAGGACCTAGGGTTACCACCCTCTAGGACCTAGGGTTACCACCCCTTAGGGTTTTCCTTAGCTTAGGGTTACCACTCCCTAGGGTTTTCCTCAGCCTAGGGTTACCACCCTCTAGCACCAAGGGTTACCACCCCTAGAATTTTCCACCTGCCTAACTACAGTTAGGATTTTCCACCACCTAGAACCTAGGGTTACCACCCCCTAGGGTTTTCCACCTGCCTAGAATCCACTTGGACTTTTGCCTAAGATAACTTAGGGTGTTCCTGCAAGCTTAATGAACCTTGTAGATATCAAGACAACTTAACTTTGGACCCTTTGACATAATCAAAACACAGGTTCGATCGTCCGATGCTTCCCACACCAACAATCATCTCCAAAAAATTTGAAATGCTACATTGCTGCACCAATATAGCGACGTCATAAAGTGTTGAGTATTCTTAAACACTCTGTCTGGCTCGGCAAAAAAGTGGCTCAATGTATTGCTGAATGGATCCATCACCTGCTTTCAGGATTTCAAGAACTCTTTCTTGCGTCATTTCACCAGCAGCAGGAAATATCAGAAGATAGATCAGTATCTCTTCACCCTCAAGCAAGGGTTTGCAAAGCCCTTGAAAAGTTACATAAAATACTTCAACCAGGTAGCTCAGGATGTCCCGTCCGCTACCTCCGAGATCTTGATGAACGCCTTCACTCACGGCTTACTGGAAGGAGAGTTCTTCCAAGTCCTCATTCGAGAGCCTGTAAAGAACTTTGATGAGATGCTTGGAAAGCCAGCAAACTATATTAATGTAGAAGAAGCCCAAGCTGCTCGGAGGAAAGAAGACAAGACGCCTGCTCCTGCCAACGCTCCTGCCAACAAGTCAAAGAGAATGCCACCCCAACCTCTAGCTCGACCCTTTCCCCTCTCCAAGGATGCCCGACTAGGATTTCCACCTGGTCAAGAATCTAGGGCGGCACAAAGATTCGAAGCTGTTCAAGCCCCCAGACCTGGTTAGTAGGGGCCTCGTTATTGCACCTACCATAGGTCTCACACTCATTCCACAAGAGACTGTATCCAGTTCACTTGTAACTCTCGGCGGGCAACCGAACTGGCATGCCTCCACCCGAGATTGTGCCCAAGCTTCAAAAGCTGCTGACCAACCCACCTACTGTAGTAGGGCAATCAAGTAAAACCCTGTCCAAAAGCGGAGGCCAAAGAACTCAACAGCCAGGCCGGGGCAAGGAGCCAGTGGAATCCCCTATGGAAGAGAATAGGGGAAATATCGTCATCTGGGAGAACGACATGATCTATGAAGGGCCCACCAATGGGGACTCCACCAGAGCCCGAAAGTCCCATGAGCGCCGCTTGGAGATACATGCGGTGGGGTGCAGTCGGGAATAAGCTGTAGGGCCTGTAATCAGCTTCGGGACACAAGACCTGGAAGGGGTGGAGCTCCCTCATGACGACACCCTCATAATCAAAGTCGTCATCACCAATAGTTGCGTGGCTAGGGTTTTCGTTGATATTAGAAGCTTTGTTAATGTGCTGTTTAAGAATGCATTCGAGAACATGCAGATCGATGCAAGTAAGCTCCAACCTGTAGCTACTTCCTTGTACAGTTTCACTGGCAACAAGGTACGACCAATGGATTAAATTAAGCTAGCCATATCTTTGGATAGTGAACCATTGAAGAGGACACAGAGGAGCACCTTCATCGTAGTGGATTCTCCATCCTCCTACAACGTCATCCTAGGAAGACCCACACTGCACAAGTTCTGAGCGATAGTCTCTACTTTTCATCAGAAGATGAAATTCCCTGTGGGAGACTAGGTCGGGGAAGTTAAAGGTGAGCAACTGGCCTCCCACATGTGTTATGTCGACATAGTGAAAGTTGAGGCCCGTAAAGCTCAAAGAACCCGGGATGGAAGAATCCACGTCATCCAAGAGGAGCCTCTGCCTATAGTCAAGGAACTCATTCCCTGGGAGGAGGTCCAACTCTATCCTGATTGCTCGGAGAGTATCACTCATATATCAGGTGACCTGCCGATCAAAATCAAGATAGATCTGGTCAAATGTCTGACGCGCAATAGGGGCGTCTTCGCTTGGTCTCCCAAGGAGCTACCGAGAGTGAAACCTGAGGTAACTGAGCACAAGCTGCATCTCTTGCCTGACTCCTAGCTAGTCAAGCAGAATAAACGAAACTTCTCGGTCGAACAAAATAAGATCATCTTAGCTGAAGTGGATCAACTCTTGAAAACAGGACATGTTAGAGAAGTACAATTTCTGCTCTGGCTCTCTAACGTGGTCCTAGTATCTAAGCTTAATAATAAGTGGAGGGTTTGCATCGACTTTTGAAACCTCAACCGAGCTAGCCCTAAGGACGGCTATCCGTTACCAAGGATCGACCAGATGGTGGACTCAACCTTGGGCTGCGAAAGAATTTGCATGCTCGATGCTTACCAAGGATACCACCATATCCCTCTCACCCAAGAAGATCAGGAGAAAGTTAGTTTCATCACAGCTGACAGTACTTTCTGTTATACAGTTATGTCGTTTGATCTACGTAACACAGGAGCTACTTATCAACGGATGATGGACAAGATCTTCCGGGAGTAAATCGGGAGGAACGTGAAAATTTATGTAGACGACATACTGATCAAGTTTACTAGGGCAATAAACTTGATTGCCAATGTGGAGGAGACCTGCGACACACTGAGAGCAATATGGGCTAAGGTTAAATCCTTTGAAGTGCTTGTTTAGGGCTCGAGGAGGAAAATTCCTGGGATACCTCGTTATCGACCGAGGAATTGAAGCCAACCTGGAAAAGGTTCAGGCTCTTCGAGACATGCAGGCGCCTCAGAATCTGAAAGAAGCCCAGATGCTGGTGGGCAGAATCACGACACTCTCCAAGTTCATATCCTGATCAACAGACTGAGCGCTCCCCTTCTTTAAGGTACTCTGAAGAGTTGCTAAGTTTCAGTGGGATGAAGAGTGCAACAAAGCTTTTGAGGAACTGAAGCAACACATAGAGACCTTGCCTTCATTGTTTAAACCTATTGCTAGGGAGCCACTGTGGGTGTACTTGTTAGCTACTCTTGAGGCCGTGGGGGCAATGTTGGTGAAATAACATGACGATGCACAATGGCCAGTGTACTTCTTTAGCCACCTATTGAAAGGGGTCGAGTCTCAATACACGACCCTCGATAAGTTGGTTTATGGGTTGCTTCTCATTATTTGTCGCTTAAGTCCCTACCTCCTAGCACACCCAATTATTGTCCTTACCAATAGTACCATGGGAAGGCCCTTACCAATATGGAGATAGCTGACCGTCTCATCAAATGGGCAACCGAGCTGGGAGAATACGATATACAGTATCAGCCTCGAACAATGATCAAAGCACAAGCCCTGGTCGACTTTCTGACGGAGATCCATCAACATGATTCTGAGGAGGCATGGAAGGTATACATAGATGAGTCGTCCGCTCGGTAGGGAAGCGAAGTGGGGATACTTCTTATATCCCCTCAAGAAGATATCATGCAATTAGCCGTCAGGTTAAACTTTAGAGCTACTAATAACGAGGCGGAATATGAGACACTCTTGGCCGGACTGCAGGTTGCTCAGCATGCAGGAGCCACATGGATAATCATTTACTCTGATTCCCAATTGGTGGCTCAGTAGGTGGCCGGTAATTTTGAAGTCAACAATGAGAAGCTACAGCTATACAGAGAAGCATATGAGAAAATGAAAGAGGGCTTCAAGAAAGTTATAGTAACCAAGATTCTCAGGGCAGAGAACCAGAGAGCAGATGAATTAGCCAAAATGACTCTTTGACCACTTGGGTTCTGGATAAGTCGATAGCCCAAAGTTTTCTGATAGCTTATATCGACCTACACATCAACTTGGAAGAAATAATCGACTAGAGAGCCCCAATGATCATTTATCTACAACAAGGCAAGACGCCAAAAACTTGTTACGAACTGCAAGTGTACAGTTACGTTGTTGGTAATATAAAAGATTATCATATTCATAGGGATTATTGATTAACCACTAGTTAATTTCGCACGGTGAATTATCTAGACAAACGTAAAATTAATGAGAAAAGAAAGTAAGAGAAAGAGAAAAGGGAAGAGAGAGAATGAATCTTAAGAGGAGTTGAGCTAGAGGATGGAGGATGATAGATTCTAGGATTTTGGTTTCCTTGTAATGCTAGGTGATGTTACATAGATTGCTTAGTTCCTATCATCTATGTTCATGCTCTTGTAGGAAGTTAGATGCATTACCGACTCTCCCCTGCAGTGGATAAGCCGACATAATCTCCTACTCTATGTCCTATGCTATTAAATGGAAGTGATTCCTATGAAATTCGTTAGCGGGGCAGCCCTGTCACGACGCCCCTCGGTCATATAACATAGAAACATACTAGCATACAATAACATAGAGATAGAAATAGTGATTATGTCTGATCCCCTACTTCCTTGTGGAGAATTGCTTCTCCTTTAAAGGTGATACCCTAAACGTCCGTTATCGGGGCAGCCCTGTCACGACACCCCTCGGTCATACGATCTAAGGTATCCCCCCTACGGGATTAACAATTCTATACAACCATTTGATAAAATATACAAAAGATATATATAAGCATTCACACACACACATCATCAAACATGAACAAGGCATTAACAAGTCATTGAATAGAAACATGGCAAATCCACATAGTTTTACATCTCCATCACATCACAAATACTTCCTACATCCTAGATCTAGAGATCTACTCCATTGCAAAGGAATAACAACCCCAAAACATAAAATATAGCATACTTACAACCCTAGATGTGAGAAGAAAGGGAAGAAGAGATGTTTGCCGATGTGTCTGATGTCTTGGGGATGCCTCCTTGCTCCAGAGATGGACAGATCGTGAAGGGATGGAGGTGAATGAAGCTCTAGGGTTTTCCCCTAAGGGGAGAACCCTTCCCCAAGGAGAGGGACGAAGTCCCAAACCCAAGATGAGTCAAAGAATGAGGATCTTGACCCTTTTATACCTCCTCCAAACTGCCCAGGAAAACTAGGATTACATGAGTCTGGTAAACCAAGGTTTTTACCCATTAAAACAGGTTTTCTCGTGATTTACCCTAAAGCAAAGTTGTAGATCTTGAAATTATCTTTAATCTGATACTTGGATCATGGCGGTTCAAAGTTTGGTTTGCAGTATGGGCGGAGGTCCAGTTGAGCCCACGATTAGGAGGTACGGTCGTGCCATTTAGCATGGGCAAACAATGCTATATCTCTATTGGATCTGAAGAAAAGTTGTAGATCTTGAAGTCAGCTACGTTTTGGTATAAAGAACATCCCGAAACTCCAATGGAATGCAAAGTTATGGTCATTTTACGATCGGTCTACAATCTGTCCAGAATTCAGCACAACTCTATTTTGGCATGACACAACCTGTGTTCTTCGTCACACGGCCGTGTGGAATCCACACGGCCTCACATGGCTTCCTCTCGGGTTGAGTCACATGACCATGTAGCTCACACTGCCATGGCCTTCTTCTCCTCTGCCAAAGTCACACGGCCAAGTGGATTCACATGGTCGTGGCCTTCCTCGCCACTGGAAACTTAGCACGGCCGTGCCATTTGGCAAGACTGTGTGCTGCTTGGACACGGGGGGCTGACACGGCCGTGTGGGTTACATGGTAGTGGCTTGATTTGCTTCGGGATGGCCACACGCCCGTGTGGCCTACATGACCCCAAGTTAATTTCCTCCAATGTTGCTCTCGTGTGCATTTTATCTCCATTTTTACTCCAAATAGCGTCCTATCAATCAAAACAAGTAAAGAGTAGATTTTTGAATATAATATAATAGAAGTATGACATTATAATGAAATGGGTGCAATAAACATACATTATGCTAATGAAATATAAGTAGATGTGCATCCAAACATGCATAAAAGTATATATAATCTACGCACATCAGCCGGGTATTTCTGGCCCACCTTGCAAAGAGATGCTCAACAATTAGTAACCACTTGCCTCTCTTGTCAGAAGCATCAGAACTTGTCTCATCGGCCTATCGAGATACTGAAGACCTCGGTAGTCTCATGCCCCTTTGATCAATGGGGCATGGACATCGTGGGGTGTTGACTCTCCGCAAGTGTACAAAAATGTCGTAAGTAATAATAAAAGATATTGTATCCATAGGGACTGGAATAACCACTAAAGATGTCTCAACACGAGTTAGCTAAACAACTAATCAATTGGTTTTCAAAAGCTAAGTGTAACTATGAAAGGTAAACAAAGAAATGAAAGAATAAGGACAATAAAAAGGGATGTTCTAGGAGTTTTGGTTTCTTTGTAAGGTTATTAAATGTAAATGATCTACCGAATCTTATTCCTCAATTGCTCATTATTTATAGAAGGTTGTCGGTTCTCTCTTGCAATAAACAACCGACCTAGGACTAAAATCTATACCTAAATGTGATCGATTAGGTATGAATCTATGTTGCCCTTACATATGCTTATTTTTGTCATGAACATCCCTCAGATAATCAACATAGGAGTTCACAATTCATCAACCGCATAAAGATACAAAGATTAATGCATACTATCTATCCTACCCCCTTGAATAACCATATTTCACCTTCAAGATCATCCCTCAAACGTCCTTACACGGGCATGTCTGTCACGTACGTCCCTCAAAAATCGAATGAGGAATTACCTCTATAAGATCCATAAGATATCCAAACATTCAATCAAGCATGGTAATTAAGCCCTAATCACAATAATCCACACAAAAAAGAATAGATAAAAATAGGGAAAAATCATAGAAATAGGAAATTGGCATATCTATAAGAGTTTTACATCAAATCATCCTTACAATTACTCTCTCCATCCTAGAACAAGAGATCTAATCCATAGAACAAGGAAAGAAATCCAAAGATAAGAAGAATACAAGCATCTTGATCCCAAATCTAAGAAAGAAAGGGAAGAAAAGCTTATCTATGATGAAGAACCATCTTCGGATCCAATCCTCGTTCCTCGGAGTCGAAATGATGAAGATCTCCCCTTCGATCACTGGAAATCCCTCCAAGAAGGTGGAGGAATGTCCAAATCTTGATTTCCCCCAAAGAGGGAGAAGATCCCCTTTCAATTCATGAAGGAGGCCTTATATAGAGGGGAGGTTTGGGCGCCACACGACCCGAAGGCACGGCCGTGTGAGGTTCACACGGCTAGGGCCACTCCCTTCTTTGCCAACCTTACATGGCCATGTGTGATACACGGCCGTGACATGCTTTTTCCATAACTCCCTTGCATGGTCGTGTAGATCTACACGGCCTGAACAGCCTCTGCCTCTGGAAACCTTGCACGACTGTGTGGTGCACACGACCAGGGCCTTCTTGGTCTCTGGAAATGCTGCACGGCCGTGTGGTGTACATGGCTGAGACTTCTTTTGGCTTCAAATCTTGGCACGGCCGTGTAAGGTTCACACAGCCGAGGCCACTTCCTTTTCTGCTGCAACCACACGGCCAAGGATTTCCACACGACCTGGGCAACTCCCCATAGTAGGGTCGTGTGAGGTTCAGGTACAACACCTTCCTCTCTAGCTTCACTTGCAGATTTGGCCTCGAACATGAATCCTTCACCAAATTCGACCCCTGTACACAGAAAATGCACAAAAGCAGATCTTCGAACAAAAAGAGTAAATATGCTGAAAGGAAAGCTGGAAGTATGAAAATGCATAAATAAAGCATGCTCAAAGTATGTGAATGTGCATCAAAACATGCTAAACAAGTGTATAATATCTACGCACATCACACCCCCAGACTTAAACCTTTGGTTGTCCTCAAGCAAAATGCCGCAATCTAAATTTATATGTTTTACAATGCTCTCATATCCCTAATGTATTCTCCTAACTCTATCAAAAAGTTCCATTAACAAGCATGATCATGGAAACAAGTTAAGTATGGCTCAAGCATAAGTCTCTTGTGCACAGTGTAAGGTAACTCAAAACTCTTCAAGTTTCAATCTATGTCCTAGTCAAGTCGTCATCAAATTTGAATTCCTAATGTTTCCGGTGATAGACAAGTAACCAGTGATAGGCACTTACTTGCCACACACTTGGTTCATATTTTTCAATCAACCCAAGGTCTCAAAGGCGTGCTCAATCTCAAGAGAAGCTAAGCAGTCATTTCCCTAGTAACTTAACTCGGTCTCAAAGGGGTGACTTGCTAGATTCCACTCACAACAACTGTTTTTTATATCCCTTATTCAACTTTTTTTTCTTTTGCTTTTTCCTTTTTTTTCATAAGTATTTGCATTGTGCAAAACTTATTTACAAATGTACTTTTAGCACAAATGTTCGGATATTTTGATTTTTCCAAATGAGCTTACATGACTTGAGGCTCATCCAATAACCAAAATAAAGTTTGAGAAATCACCATAGAAACCAAGTACTAAACAAACAAGATGAATCATGACTATTTCAGTGATATCAACTATCCAAGCTCAAGTATAGTGAAGTGAAGGTAAGATCCTTAGGGTCAAGCCAAAACTAAAACTTATCTCCATATGATACTTAGCTTATTTCATGCTACTCAAGATAGAGAAAAGAGATACATTAAGCATACTACTAGCATCATTTGAACATCATAAATCTAGATAATGAGCGTGCTAACATTTAATCTTGATGACAAGAAAGCATATAAGTGAAGTTTTGATATTCTCAAGATGTATGCCACAAAGTTTTCAAAAGATAGTCAAGTGACTATCAAAAATCAAGCAATCAAAGCAAGAGCAAATGCAAAACAAAAACTAAACATGTAGAAAATAAGCAAAAATTGAAAACTAATGCATAAAGAAAAAGAAAAATTTAGGTTATTAACACCCCCCCCCCACTTAAACTTTTCATCATCCCGATGAAATCAATATGGTGGAGAAGGTGGAGGTGGACGAGGGAAAGGAGGCCTAGGCCTACGAGGTTGGCCAATGGGAAAACTTGGAGTTTCGCTCAGGATTATATGATACTCAAACAGAGCATCAACTTGTTGGCTAGTGACACTCATGCTCTGCATAAAATCTCTCATTCTATCCTGATCAGTATCATAATCATGGACAAATTCAGCCACTTGACCTTGAAAATTCCTCGTGAACTGAAAGTGATTTTGTACTTCTCTAAACTGGTCATTTGATAAAGAGAAGCGACCTTCCAACATTTCTCGTTGGGCATTTTGCTTCTCATGAAGTGAATCTAGAGATGCACGAAAATCTGAAAAGTCAAATCTGGAGGGATCCGTACCATAGGCAAAAGAATGCCTAGCAGGATCTGGATGACAGGAGGGCTGTGGGTATCCAGATGTCGATGGCTCAATGTGTGACTCTGTATCTCTGGATATGGAAGGAACATTCTCGGGGTCTAAATCAGTGATTACCCAATTAGCTGGGTTGCGAACTGAAGTTCGTTTGGGACAAGGAAGAGATAAAGAAAAATCATTCCTCCTAGGAAATGTAAAATCATTCTCATCCCGAACAATCATTTTCATAGCAAGACATGCATCCATGTAGATCATATCATTGCCATGAATAACTTCCAACCCATCTAAATTAAGTTCCAAGTTAATGGCTATTTGAGTAATCAAACCACCAAGAACTATTGATCTCGAAAATGCCCTCGCAGCTCTCACTAAGGTTTGCAAAAAATGAAAACCAGAATCAAAATCAACCTTATGTAACATAGCCCATAGAGAATAAAGTTCTACTTTCTTAACGACTCCATCACTTTCCCCTCTACCAAAAATACTTTTGCTTATAACTCGATGTAGATATCTAAAAACAGGGTTTTGCATGTGAGAAGCCTTGACTCTAGAGGGCTCGTAGGGTTGATCTAATCCGGTGATCGAACTCCAAAAATTGTTCCAATTAAACCTAGAATCAAACCTCCGAGAGCTACCGGAAGACAATCCAAAACAAGTGTTAAAGTCACTAAATGTCCATTGAAATTCTTGACTCATTAATCTAAAAGTTATCTTCCCAATATAATCATCCTCATTGGCAAAATTCACATCTAGTGAACTTAGAAACTCCAAAACAAGGCGAGGATAAGTAGGTAGATGTGTGTACAAAATATCACTCTAATCTAATAACCCAATCATCCAATCTATATCATCTCTAATACCAATCATATCTAAAACGGTTGGGTCCATATACCTAGTACACACAATCTTTCTATTGACAAGAATTGTAAATCTAGTTATTTGATCATCATTTCTAAACACGATATTGAATTCGTTGTCATTACCTTCGTCACGTGAGGTCATCTTTCCTTTGCCTTTCACCGGTTGTTTCCCTTTATCTTTGGTTGACTCCTTCCCTTTGTCTCCACTAGATCCACCACCCCCCTTTCGAAGTCTCTTCAGAAGGTTGGACATATTGTCAAGTTTGAGTGGGGAAGGGTACTGTTTGTGATTAGAGAAGCTAGATCTTGAAGAAATAGATCTTTGGGATATGGAAGTGAAGATTTTGAGTCTAGGAGAAGAGAAAAATCTAGATCTAGATGAAGTTTATGGAAAAGAAAGAGTTTTAGACCTAGATCTGAGAAGATTTGGAGAAAAGGTTGGTTGAAGAAGAAAGGTGTTTTGGAGAGAAGGGTGTTGAGATGAAAGGGGTGTGTGGTGGACACGACTTAAATCTGGCCGTGTATAGGAGACACGGCCTGAACAATTTTCTCCACACGGGTCGTGTAGATCTACACGGCCCCTCCCTTCTCCCTCTCGGGTTAACTCACACGGTCGTGTCAATTGGCACGACCGTAACCTTCTTCTCTTCGGCTATCCTTGCACGGCCGTGTCTGGGACACGGCTTCACCCATTTCTTCCTCTGGAATTAACACATGGCCATGTCGGATGACATGGTCAGTGCATGCTTCTCTACTGGTTTCTTCACACGGCCGTGTGTGAGACACGACCAAGAAGCTTTCCTCCTCTGGAGTCTTCACATGCCCGTGTGTGAGACACGACCATGCACCTTTTCTTCTCTAGGGACTCTACACGGTCGTGTCGTGTAGACACGACCCATGCAACCTCCTCCTCTGCAGGATATGCCTGGTCGTGTATGGCACACGGTCATGCTCTATTTTGCTCCACTTGATGATTTTTCTCCTTTCTTGCTTCTCCAATACTTCCATGCTCATGAAGCAATCATGGCCAGCTCATGGAAGAGAAATTTCAACCTGAAAACAAAAGAAAAAACAAAGTAAAAGCACTACTAATGAAAACTAAAAAAAAAACATGAAATGCATTTAACTAAAAGAACACTTGGGTTGCCTCCCAAGAAGCGCTTGTTTAAGGTCTTTAGCTCGACCAATCTTGATCACTCTTCTCTTTTCTTCTCCCTGGGAGGGCAGACATATTTTTCATCTTTGTTGGGAGGCCTTCTCCCAACATCTTCCACCACATTATTCTCTTCATTTGGTGGCCTCCCATGAGGATGGAAGTTCCATTCCTCAAGTTTGTAAATGCTTGCCCTGCTACAAGCATTCAAAAGAGAGGAGACATGATTAGAGGTATTAGATAAATCATATTTCAACCGTTTCTTACCAATTAGCAAAGAAAGTTTATGATTTTTAACATCTATAATAGCTCCCGCTGTAGCAAGGAATGGTCTTCCCAATATGATAGGGATTTTTAGATCCTCCTCCATGTCTAGCACAACAAAGTCAGTGGGAATTATACTCCCACCTACTTCTATTGGCACATCTTCTACGATACCCATAAGGTACCTGCAAGAATGATCAGCAATTTGCAGTACCATAGTAGTAAGTTTAAAGTTTTTGAGACCTAATTTATTACAAATAGAATAAGGAATGAGGCTAACACTTGCCCCCAAATCACAAAAAGCTTTCTCGATAAATTCAGTTCCTATATTGCAAGGAATATAGAAGCTCCCTGGTTCCTTAAGCTTTGGGGAAGTATTCTTCTCAAAAAGAGCACTGCATTCCTCTGTAAGCACTATGATCTCTATATCTCCTCTCCTTCTTTTATTCGACATGATGTCCTTCAAGAATTTGGCAAACTTGGGCATTTGTAGAATTGCATCAATAAGTGACACTTCAACACATATTTCCTTAACATTCTCCGAGAATTTGCCAAACTCTTCATCCTTCTTGAGCATTACAAGTCTTTGAGGAAAAGGGACAACTCTACTTTATTGGTTAAATGGAAGAGTCTCTTCAACCTTAGTGGTACTCTCCTCATCATCTTGAATCTGATTTAGCGTTGGAGGAGAGAGCTCTTCTTTAGTTTGCATCTCTTTTGGAGCAGTCACTTTGGGATCTCCCAAGGTCCGTCCGCTCCTAAGTTCAATTCTATTACAATGCTCCATAGGATTAACATCAGGTTTACCAGGTAATTATCCTGGTGCTCTAGAAGATGAGGAAGCTAATTGGGCAATCTGGCTATCCTGAATCTTTTGATGTCTATCAGAATTATCCATTCTCCGAGTAAGCTTCAAAATGTCCTGCTTCATTTCATTCTGATTAGAGATAATTTCTTCAAACATCTTTTCGATTTTATACATAGGAAAGCCTTGAGAAGATTGTTGCTGAAAATTCTGTTGCCCAGACTGAAAATTAGGTCTTGCCCCCATAGATGGTCCTTGATCTTGATTATTCCTATAGGAAAAATTAGGATGACTTTTCCATCCAGGGTTGTATGTATTCAAGTATGGGTTGTTATGCCTTTGATTAAGACCCATGATGAAAGACAAAGAAAAATTAGATTAAAATGTTAGAAAATTAAAAGTGCAGAATTAGAATTGCAACAAGCAAGAAGTAGAAAAGAATAAAAGAAAAAGTTATGAAAACAAAATTCTAAAAACTAGATTCAACTATGCAAATGAAAAGAAAAGAAAAGTTATGTTTAGTCTAACTCAATTGATAATCCCTAATGTTATAGCGCAGTCCCCGGCAATGACACCAAAAACTTGTTAACTCTCCGCAAGTGTACGGAAATGTCGTAAGTAATAATAAAGATATCGTATCCACAGGGACTGGAATAGCCACTAAAGATGTCTCAACGCGAGTTAGCTAAACAACTAATAATTGGTTTTCAAAAGCTAAGTGTAACTATGAAAGGTAAACAAAGAAATGAAAGAATAAGAAACAAGAATAAGGGCAATGATAAGGGATGTTCTAGGAGTTTTGATTTCTTTGTAAGGTTATCAAATGTAAATGATCTATCGAATCTTATTCCTCAATTACCCATTATTTATAGAAGGTTGTCGGTTCTCTCTTGCAATAGATAACCGGCCTAGGACTAAAATCTATACCTAAATGTGATCAATTAGGTATGAATCTATGTTGTCCTTACACGGGCTTGTTCTTGTCACGAATGCCCCTCGGATAATCAACATAGGAGTTCACAATTCATCAACCGTATAAAGATACAAAGATTAATGCATAATATCTATCCTACCCCCTTGAATAACTCTATTTCACCTTCAAGATCATCCCTCAAACGCCCTTACACGGGCATGTCTTTCACGTACATCTCTCAGAAAATCAAATGAGGAATTACCTCTATAAGATCCATAAGATATCCAAGCATTCAATCAAGCATGGTAATTAAGCCCTAATCATAACAATCCAAACAAGAAAGAATAGATACAAACAGGGCAAAATCATAGAAGTAGAAAATTGACATATCTATAAGAGTTTTACATCAAATCATCCTTACAATTACTCCCTCCATCCTAGAACAAGAGATCTAATCCATAGAACAAGGAAAGAAATCCAAAGATAAGAAGAATACAAGCATCTTGATCCCAAATCTAAGAAAGAAAGTGAAGCAAAACTTATCTACGATGAAGAACCATCTTCAGATCCAATCCTCATTCCTCGGAGTCGAAACGATGAAGATCTTCCCTTAGATCGCCAGAAATCCCTCCAAGAAGGTGGAGGAACGCCCAAATCTTGATTTCCCCCAAAGAGAGAGAAGATCCCCTTTTAATTCATGAAGGAGACCTTATATAGAGGGGAGGTTTGGGCGCCACATGGCCCCGAGGCATGACTGTGTGAGGTTCACATGGCCAGGGCCACTCCCTCCTCTGCCAACCTTACACGGTCGTGTGTGATACACGACCGTGATATGCTTCTTCCACAACTCCCTTTGCATGGCCATGTAGATCTACACGACCTGACCAACCTATGCCTCTGGAAACCTTGCACGGTCGTGTGGTGCACACGGCCAGGGCCTTCTTGGTCTCTGGAAATGTTGCACGACCGTGTGGTGTACACAGCTGAGGCTTCTTTTGGCTTCAAATCTTGGCGCGACCGTGTGAGGTTCACACGGCCGAGGCCACTTCCTTTTCTGCTGCAACCACATGGCCAAGGATCTTCACACGACCTGGGCAACTCCCCATAGCAAGGTCGTGTGAGGTTCAGGTATAGCGCCTTCCTCTCTAGCTTCGCTTGCAGATTTGGCCTCGAACATGAATCCTTCACCAAATTCTACCCCTGTACACAGAAAATATACAAAAGCAGATCTCCGAACAAAAAAAAGTAAATATGCTGAAAGGAAAGATGGAAGTACGAAAATGCATAGATAAAGTATGCTCAAAGTATGTGAATGTGCGTCAAAACATTCTAAACAAGTGTATACAATCTACGCACATTATGGGGTCATTCCTTGTAGCTTCGGGATAGAGGCATTTTCTGCTCGTGGCATTATACTACTTCTCTAAATGGGTAGAGGCAGTGGCCTTTCCCAAGATAACGGAATGAGCTGTTATCCAGTTCCTATGGAAGAACATCTTATGCTGATTCTGAATCCCTCACAAATTGGTCTCAGACAATGGTGGACAATTCCAAGAGTGCAAGATTCAGGAATGGTACCAAGGGTTTGACATCACTTAGGTCTTCACTTCCGTGGTCTATCTGTAAAGCAATGGACAGACCGAGGTCACTAACAGAGAGAGAGTTCGAGGGCTGCGGGTCAAGTTGGATCATGTGGGCGTCAATTGGGTAGAAGAGCTCCGCAGCATCCTTTGGGCATACCTAACGACTCCACGAGAGAGTACAAGACTCACTCCCTTTCATCTCGTCTATGCCAACGAAGTAGTCATGTCAGTCAAGGTTGGAGTTTCGTCCCTGAGAATGTCGAGCGGCGGCTTCTAGGGCTGGATCTCATTAGTAAAACCCATGAGAGGGCAACCGCCTGATTAACCACATATCGACAATGGATGCGACAAACCTATGCTAATAAGAAGGTGATCCCCCGCTTCTTCAGAGAAGGGGATTTAGTATGGAAAATAATTAGATCGGTCAAAGAGGTAACTAAGTTAGCACTTCAGTGGGATGACCTTTATAAGGTCATTAAGAAACTAGCGTCCGATGCCTATTACCTACAGGGCGCCCAGGGTAGAAAGTTGGACCGTCCATGGAGTGCTAATTACCTCCAGCCTTATCATGTATGAAAATGTTACTCTTTGTACTAACAGTTGTTTGAGAAAAAGATTCAGGTCGAGGATGAGCACTACAAGGTGTATGCACATAGAAATCGGTCAAGAAGTCCCGACCAGGATTATGCTTAATCCTTTATTCTCTTTCTCCTAGTGTAAGCCCCAAGTAGAACCCTTCCAAACCCTGCCTCATCGCCCAAGCTCGGTCGGGCAAGGATCTAAAAATCTCATTCACAACTAGCTCTTGTGGCTTTGGTAGAACAAGTTCCACTCGGCTCATGTGCGCAATGACCTATGAGTAGGACCGCGATGGGATCTAGCCAGGGGAGAAAACCTGAAACACTAATAGAAAGCAAGAATTGAAAGACTATAGAAGAGCTCTTATAAACAAGGGAAGTAATAGAAAAATGAAGCAGTACATGGGTTGAGTCACTTAAACTCTAAAAAAATATTATCGGACATTTTTTTGATGATCCGATGATGGTCTAGAAAATCCTCAGGAGGGTCAGAGGATAGATACCCTCCCTCTTGGAGTTGTTGAACTGTGCCTACTACTCCATATGTGAGCGAATGGATGAAGCAGTCTCCCACTTGGGAGCCAAACTCTAAAGAACATAGGTATTCTTCTCGGCTTGCTCGCAGATGGTCGCTCTCCCCGGCCTTATAAGTTTCTAAGGCAATAGCAGAAGTAGATAGGGCTGAGCGGGCTTGGGATAACTCCATCAGTAAGAGGCCCAATTCTATAGCTTGAGACTCTAAATTCCTTCGATGATCCATGAGGAGTATGTCTTTGAAGTTATGCTCATTAGTCAAACAATCCATCTCCTGCTTATGTGTGAGCCTGCAGGTCTCCAAGGCCGTAGTCTAGTGAGCCAACTATGATAAGGCCTTCTCCTTGAGGGTTAGCTCGTCTTGGTATTTAGCATCAGCTGATTGATGGAGGACTTCCAGTTTCTTCTTGTCATCTAGTAGCCGATGGGACTCCAGCAAGGCCTCGCTCAGGATTTGTTCCTGAGATGCATTTAACTTTTTTAGAGACTCCACCTCCACCTTTAGCTGGAGCATGGCTAGAGAGGAGTCAGGAGGATGAGACTCCATGTTCTCAATACGATCCTTCAAGATCTTATTTTGTTGATACATATCCAGGGATGTCTAACTCAAGCGCAGCATCTCGACACAGATCTAGCCATATAAAAGGATAGTCAGAATCGGAAGAAAACAACAATAAAAGAAGTCAAAAGCTTACCACAATAGTATATTCGGAGGATAGATCCACTTGAGTGGGCACTGGGATGGAATTGATCTGTTTCATGGACTCCATCCAAATAGTCGATAGTTTTCCCCATAGTAGGACACTGCACGCCTTGATGGAAGGGTCGCGATGTAATCCCCGCTCTGAAGGCATAAAAACGTTAAAACGGAAACATCGGGACTTGGATGATACAGGAGCAGTCCCGTTGATGGCAAGACAAGTGGAGGTAGATGGTCTAGAGGAAGAAGGCTCGGCCTGGGAGGCTAGTGTAGATTGCCACTCCAGATCGATCTCTTCTTTAACGTTTGGGGTTTCCCCTCGAAAGGCCCCTGGTTGGGCTTCTGGAGGGGCAATAGGGTCACGAGGGACTTGTGTCTCTGGAACGAAAGATGGAGCTGACCTAGGTGTTTGGGCCATAGTGGAGTCCTCGGCTACCGGACGGGACTAAGCAGGTCTATGCCTCGACCGACGTGAAAGTGGCTGCTCATCTAGATTTGGCCCCTCTTCTGGAGTCAGGGGGCGACAAGAAGGGGGAACTGAATGAGTTTGATGAACAGGTTCAAGAATAGAGTGGGTAGGCGGCGGCGCTTGAGGGGTGGCAGGATGAGAGGCATTATCTACGACCATCTTGGGCACACTTGGAGTGGAATGCGAGAGGCCCTATCTGCCTAAGATTATGCACCCTCGGTGATTTATTTCCAAAACGCTTAGTGGGAGAGGCCTGATCAAGGGCGCTTGGGCAAGAGTGTCCACTGCGACAAAGCAAGAGTCAGAATAAAAAGGCAAAAGCAGGTCAGGGCAGGGAAATGCTTACCTAGAGAATGCGGTAGCTCTGAAAGAACGACGCTCAGCCTGAATAGAAACAACACATCTTCCATCAGTAGCATACGCAGATCGAATCGCCAACCCTCTAGTTGCACCAACACCTCCTTAAAAGTGGGGTCTATGCGATAGTCCCCTAGATAGGGCGCTAAAGGAAGGAATGCTCATCGTTGGGTAGATCACTCCATGGTAAAGGGAAAGCGAAGGAAAAAATGCTTATCTTTCCACTTTGGCTCTGAAGGTGGAAGGGGAGCAAAAAGGGTAGTCCGGGTACAAGTCTGGAAATGAAAAAAACCTTCACTATGGCGTCGAGGGGTAAACAGGCAGTGGAATAGGCGAGGGTTCCAGCGGATGTCACACAATTCACAGAGAAGAACGAACCCACACAAAATCCGCATGGAATTAGGGGTAAACTAACAAAGGGGAATGAGGAAGTAGCGACTCACGTCGGAGAAGAAGGGGTGGATAGGAAAACTGAGACCGGCTACAATCTGTTCTTTGAAAAAAGTCACATAACCCTGAGGAATGTGGAAGAGTCGATGAATCTCAGAGGGTATTATGATATGCATGGCCGTGGATACTTCATACGCGAAGAGGAGATCATCCAGATCTACACCGGTGAAGGTCGAGACTCTGGGAGTGTACTTAGGTGCTGGGGAATCGATGAATAAGTCACAAAAAGAAGGCAAGGAAGCAGAAGCACGAAAGAAGGAAGAGAAGGGAGGATGACTCTAGCTAGTAGGGAGAAGTCCAAGTGAGAGGTCGAAGTAGACTATTTATAATTGTTTGAGAGGACGCCTGGAAGAATGCCTCGACATTAGCACCAATCATACAATTCATAGACAAGGTAGCTGGCGTCAGCCATAGCCATAGAAGTGAGGTTGTCCATTGGATCATCTTGGAATATTGTGCAGAATTGGTCTTGTCAGAAAATGCTGGATCAAAGGACATGTGGTAAAAATAGAGTGGAAGTCTTTATAACATCGGAAACAAATGAGGCTACAGTAAGCCTTGCTTAGGCAGGCGGGATGACTCTGGAATCGCTATGGCTCGCGACCGGGTGGGTAGTTGGTATAGATATGGGGTGACCCTTCTTTCAACGATGTCTGCCCGGGTGATAAGCTAACCGGGCATACACAAAGGCGTCGAGCACTTAGCCTATCACTTACCCGTGTAGGAGGGAAATATCAAAGGGTCCTGAGCGAACCCAGTAGACACTTAGGCACAACACTGCACGTGAGCAGCATGCTCATGAGCACAACATTTTTGATAACTACAAGCTCGAAGTTCAAAGGGAGGTTGGTGGCATTGCATTGTTGTCCAAAATAAAGACAGTTACAAGACATCACAGACTAATCAAAGGTAGGGAAGGCTTCATCAGGGAGCTTGTTGAGGAGACGGGTCCGTTCCAGGAAGTCTTCAAGAGGAGTCGACCGGAGCAAACCTTTTACTTGCAGCTACAACAAAGCCCCTTCACCATCGTAACACAGCATCTGGTCGATGAGATAGCCTACTTTAGCTCTAAAATCCTGGGAAGCTAAGTAGGAGGCCTTGTGCACTACAAGGCGAGAGTCCTCCCCGCCCGATAGTCCTTCAGCTCTTCCCGGGCCTTGTGTACGTCGTCCTGTGCCTTAGCCAACTCTTAGCGAGCAGGCGTTGTCTCTTCCTTTGCTGTCGAGAGCTCCGCTTGCCCAAACTTGAGAGTTGTTTGAGTAGCATCCAGTTGCTTCTGAAGAGCGGCCTCCTGATAGGTGCTGGCAGACAGAGCTACCGTTTTAGCTGTCAGGTTTGCCTACAAAGAGACATGTGCCTTTTGGAGGTCCCGCAGTTGGGAGGAGAGGTTGGTAACCTCTGTGTCCCTCACCTATAAGTCTACAAGGATTTCAGCACGCATCAGGCCCAAGACTTAAGTTTGGACCCATTGGTCTTCAGGGTGGCCTCCAGGGGCATCACTTTCTCAAACTCTACATAGGCCAATCCCCGAGTGGTTTGAGTATGGTCTTTCGCCGTCCGCAAGTGGGATTGAATCAAGCTCTCGGGGGTTGTCATATCAAAAGCACGACTCGTGGTCGTAGGAGATGCCAATCCCTCAGTTCGAGCCTTCAAGAACTCATTCTCTCGATGCAGGCTAGCCACATATTGGGAAAGAACCAAGCCCATGACACAGGTCTATAAAGAGTGCAAGATTAGCGATGTATAGAGGTGTTATGCAACCGCAAGTGTACGATTTCGTAATCAGTAATAAAAATATCAAATCCACATGGACTGTTGATTAAGCATCAGAAATGTCACAAGGTAAGTTATCTAGACGATCGAAAGCTGGCTTTGGCGTTTGCAAACTAACGAGGGTGATTGAAAAGGAAAGAGAAGGATGAGAGAAAGAGAAAGAGAAAGAACTAATCTTGGGTGGAATGAGCTTCGGGAGATGGATTCTAGGATTTCGGTTTCATTGTAATACTAGGAATACTACATAGATTGCTTAATTTCTACCCTCTATGTCCATGCTCTTGTAGGAAGTTAGATTGTTCAATATCCCTAAGTATCGAATAAAGACGATCCCTGTGAAATTCTGTAACGATTAACCCCCCTGTCACGAAGGCACCTCGGTAGATCACTGGGATACACATCTAGTAAATAACAATAAGGATAAGGGTTACCTACCTCCTTATGGAGGAATTGCCTCTCCCTTCAAGAGAATGCCCTAGACGTCCGTGAACGGGTTACTCTTGTCACTATGGCCCCTCGGGTATACGATCTAGAGCACTCTCTTTACGAGAGCAGTAGTTCCTAAGGGATTGTTTCTCCTTTTAAGGAAACGTCTTAGACGTCCGGAAAGAGTTACCCCTGTCACTAGGGTACCTTGGTCAATACGCTCTAAAGTATCCCCTTTGTGGGATCAACAATCCTCCACATCAAGCAATCAAAACATAGAAACATAAATATGACACACACACAACTCATCAAGAACGAACAAGACATCAACAGGTCATTGAATAGAAACAAGGTGAATCTACATAGTTCTACATCTGCATCATATTACAAATGCTTCCTAATCCTAGAAGAGGATGTCTACTCCATTGTGGGGGAAGAATAACCCCAAAACATAAAGAAAAGCATACTTACAACCCTAGAAGAAAAAGAAGAAGAGATGCTTGATGATTCCGATGTCTTGGGGATGCTTCCTTACTCCGGAGATGGACAGATCGTCAAGGGACGACAGTGGATGAAGCTCTAGGGTTTCCCCCGAAGGAGAAAACCCTTTTCCCAGGAGAGGGACAAAGTCCCCGAACCAAAGATGCCAAGAATAGGGTTCTTGACCTTTTTATACCTCCTCTAAGCCGCCCAGGAAAACCAAGATTTCGGGGTGTCCGGTAAACCGAGTTTTTCACCTATTAAACCAGGTTTTCTCATAATTCACCCTGAACCAAAGTTGTAGCCCTTGAAATTATCTTCAGTCTGATACTTAGATCGAGCCTTGGATCAAACCGAGCCGAAAGTTATGGCGGTTCGAAGTTTGATCTGCAATCTGGGTGGAGGTCCAGTTGAACCCGTGGTTAGGAGACACGTCCGTGCCATTTAGAATGGGTAAACAATTCTTTCTCTCTGTTGAATCTAAAGAAAAGTTGTAGATCTTGAACTCAGCTACGTTTTGGTATAAAGAACAGCCTGAAACTCCAACGGAGCACAAAGTTATGGCCGAATTACGATTAGTCTGCAATCTGCCCAGAATTCAGCACAACTCTGTTTTGGCGTGGCACAGCCCGTGTTCTTCATCGCACGGCCGTGTGGAATCCACACGGCCTCACACGGCTTCCTCTCGGATTGAGTCGCACGACCATGTGGGATCACACGGCCATGGCCTTCTTCGTCTTTGCCGAGGTCACACGACCGTGGCCTTCCTCCCCTCTGGAATGTTGGCACGACCGTGTGTTGCTTGGCCACGGTGTGATTGGCATGGCCGTGCCATTTGGCACAGCCAAGGCCCTCTTCATCTCTGGATTGCAAGCACGGCAGTGCCATTTGGCACGGCCGGAACATGCTTATAGCCACACGCCGTGTGGCCTTGCACGACCCAAGCTCCTGTGTGCACTTTTGCTCCATTTTCGCTCCAAATAACGTCTTGTCAACAAGAAAACAAGCAAAGAACAGATCTCCGAACAAATATAATGAAAGTATGACATTATAAAGAAATAGGGTGCAATAAACATAGAATATGTTATGAAATACAAGTAGATGTGCGTCCAAACATGCATAAATGATCATAAGATCTACGCACATCACATCCCCAGACTTAAACCTTTGCTTGTCCTCAAGCAAAACCCGCAATCTAGATTCATGTGGTTAGATAGTGCATCATAATCTCTAGCAAGTCAATCTAATTCTATCAAATGATTTCATTGGTGAGCAAGATATAAAAGTAGTTTAAGTATGACCTAAGTAGTAGTCCTCCGTGCTCAGTGCGAAAGTGACCTAAATTTATCAAGTTTTAATCCCTAAGTCTAGTCAAGTCGTCATAAAATTGTGTTCCTTATGCTTCCGGCGATAGGCACTAACCTGCCACATGCAAGGTTCGTTCCCCTCAAAAATGTTATGCATCGTCTACACAAAGTCTCAAAGGAATACTCAGTATCAAGAGAAACATAGCATTCATTTCCCCAGTAACTTAACTCGGTCTCAAAGGGGTGAATTGCTAGTTTCTACTCACGACAACAAATTTTTTTATCCCTTATTTTTTTTTCATTCATTTTTTTTCCTTTTTGAATGTTTGCAAAGTACTAAACTTGAACAAACTTTCAAATCTTTTTTTGGGATTATTTTTTTCCCAAATGAGCTACATGATCTGAGTTTATCCAGTAACCAAAATATAGTTGAGAGGTCACCATAGAAGCACAAGTACTAGTTCAATTCTATGAATCATGACTATTTTAGAGTTATCAACCATCAAAAATAGGCATAGTGTATAGAGATCCTAAAACAATGCCAATACTTAAACTCTTATAGTAAAAGCATTGCTCACTTCATGCTATCAAAGATAGAAAAAGATATATCACTAAACATACTAGCACCATAAATAACACATAAAATCTAAAATAAACGTACTAGTATTTTACAATAAGGAACAAACAATCATGATGTGATGTAAGATGCAACTAGCAAAAATTTTATTATGCAAAAAGAAGAAAACAAAAATAAAAACCAAATGCATCTAATGCATCCTCCCAGAATTAAACTTTTCATTGTCCCAATGAAAACTAAAAAAAAAGTGGAGGAGATTAAAAGTAAGAGAAGTTACCAAATGATACGTGCCAAGTATCCATGTCATTAACTTCTCCATCATGTAGTTGCACTCCTCCTAATCTTTGAGTCCTATAAAAGAAGATAGACAACAAAAATTAAGTAGAGGATACATGTTTATTATAAAGAAAGAACTAAAGATATAAAAAAAACAATGAAAATGAACTTGGGTTGCCTCCCAAGAAGTGTTTATTTAAGGTCATTAGCTCGACCACCTCATTAAATTCATCAAAATCTCGCTCTTGGAGGGGTAAGATATTTTAGAACCCTCTTACCAAGGGCTCTTATTATGGAGGGAACTTTCATCAAAAAGTGAAGAATCACTCTCTCCATCTTCGTCTTCTTGGAAATTCTTTCAGGAGGTCGAAGATGGTTCAGATCGAGCTTCCAATTATAGGCCCCATGAAAATCTGCACACCCAAAAGAAAAACATACCTCTCCCAAGCATGGTATATTAGATGGAACTAGAACCATATTAGTATGAACTGAATATGCATAAAAAATTGAATCACATCCAACAAAATTAATTATAGGTACCTCTATGATAATTTCTAAAAGATCACTAGAAATACTAACCTTGCATTGTTGAGATGTACCTGAAAGTTCTAAACAATGGGATGTGACTTCTTCAGAATTAAGAATTGGTTCTAGTTCTGGCTCAGGTGGAAGTGGCTCTAAAAGTGGTGATTCTTGGGGCTTTGCTTCCATTGCACAAGTCCCTACACAATTATCCTCAACCAATTCTATTCTTTCAAATTCCATAGTATCGAGTTGTTGTGCAACCAAGAGAGGTGATCCTTGGGACATTTCCTCCATAGTACATGCCCCTACACTTTTATCTACCACATCATCATCACAAGTGGGGAAGAGTCCACTAACACTAATGTCATCAATAGAGGGATCAACAACATTATTAGAAATTTGAAATAATATTCATAAAGTTGAGATCCCCTGTTGCACCATTAGCTCTTCAGAAACTTGTGTTGTGGTCTCCATCTGACTTGGAGCAAGGATATTTGTGCGTTGGGAGTCCTTCAAGTCAATCTGCTCATTTGGTTGTGAATGATGTGGTCTATCCAGTGAGAAATCATCTTGAATCTCTAAGAAACTTTGAGATGCTTGAAAAGAATGATCAACACCTTGCACATTTCTATAATCAAAATTTTAATAATCCCTTCTATCCTGATTGTAGGGTTGAGGTGGGTCAAAGTTCTGCTACTGGGGAAACGACTGCTCACTCTGCTCTAGAATTAACTGAGGTTGAAAGTTCTGAATTTGATGATCTTCCCAGTCATAGCCATAACTATCAGGAACTTGCTCATATGTATCTTGATGTTGAGGTTGAATCAAACATTGAAGTTCCAGAGTCTTAGCAGATTTTTGGAAAAAATAGCAAATAGCAGCTGGATGAGATGTGCTACCGCACACTCCACAAAGGAACTCAAATTGATCATCTTCTGAATCATAATATTCATCAATGGAAGATCTTGCACTCATGGATGTGAAAAATTCTCTTGAAGTCCTATTTGACATGTTAGTGCTCAAGATATTCAAGAAAAAATTATGAGAGAAAAGCAAAAATGAAGAATTAAAGATAAAAAATAAAATGCTATATGAAAAGCAAGAAACAAAACGCAGAATTTAAATTGCTAGGAAAAAAATACAGGTTTTTTTTTTGAATTATGAAGATGGAAAAACAAAAACTATTCACAAGTCTAGACTAACTAAATTGTTAATCTACTAATGTTAATGTGAACAGTCCCCGGCAACGGCACCAAAAACTTGTTACACAACCGCAAGTGTACGGTTTCATCGTCAGTAATAAAAATATCAAATCCATAGGGACTGTTGATTAAGCACTAGAGATGTCGTAAGGTAAGTTATCTAAACGATCGAAAGCTGGCTTTGGCGTTTGCAAACTAACAATGGTGATTGAAAAGGGAAAGAGAAGGATGAGAGAAAGAGAAAGAACTAATCTTGGGTGGAATGAGCTTCGGGAGATGGATTCTAGGATTTCGGTTTCATTGTAATACTAGGAGATACTACATAGATTTCTTAGTTTCTACCCTCTATATCCATGCTCTTGTAGGAAGTTAGATTATTCAATATCCCTAAGTATCGAATAGAGATGATCCCTGTGAAATCCTGTAACGCTTAACCCCCCTGTCACGAGGGCGCCTCGGTAGATCACTAGGATACACATCTAGTAAATAACAATAAGGATAAGGGTTACCTACCTCCTTATGGAGGAATTGCCTCTCCCTTCAAGAGAATGTCATAGACGTCCGTGAACAGATTACCCTTGTCACTATGGTCCCTCGGGTATACAATCTAGAGCACTCTCTTTATGAGAGCAGCAGTTCCTAAGAGATTGTTTCTCCTTTTAAGGGAATGTCTTAGACGTCCGGAAAGGGTTACCCCTGTCACTAGGGTACCTTGGTCAATACACTCTAAGGTATCCCCTTTGCGGGATCAACAATCCTCCACATCAGACAATCAAAGCATAGAAACATAAACATGGCACACACACAACTCATCAAGCACGAACAAGGCATCAACAGGTCATTGAATATAAACAAGGCGAATCTACATAGTTCTACATCTGCATCATATTACAAATACCTCCTAATCCTAGAAGAGGATGTCTACTCCATTGTGGGGGAAGAACAACCCCAAAATATAAAGAAAAGCATACTTACAACCCTAGAAGAAAAGGAAGAAGAGATGCTTGATGATTCCGATGTCTTGGGGATGCTTCCTTGCTCCGGAGATAGACAGATCATCAAGGGACGGCGGTGGATGAAGCTCTAGGGTTTCCCTCGAAGGAGAAAATCCTTTCCCCAGGAGAGGGACGAAGTCCCCGAACCAAAGATGCCAAGAATAGGGTTTTGACCCTTTTATACCTCCTCTAAGCCGCCCAGGAAAACCAGGATTATGGGGCGTCCGGTAAATCAGATTTTTCACCCATTAAACTAGGTTTTCTCGTGATTCACCCTGAACCAAAGTTGTATCCCTTGAAATTATCTTCAATCTGATACTTGGATCGAGCCCTGGCTCAAACCGACCCGAATGTTATGGCGGTTCGAAGTTTGGTATGCAGTCTGGGCCGAGGCCCAGTTGAAACCGCGGTTGGGAGGCACGGCCGTGCCATTTAGCATGGATAAACAATTCTTTCTCTCTGTTGGATATGAATCAAAGTTGTAGATCTTGAAGTCAGCTACGTTTTGGTATAAAGAACAGCTCGAAACTCCAACGGAGCACAAAGTTATGGCCGAATTACGATCGGTCTGCAATCTACCTAGAATTCAGCACAGCTTTGTTTTGGCGTGGCACAGCCCGTGTTCTTCGTCGCACGGCCATGTGGAATCCACACGACCTCACACGGCTTACTCTCGGATTGAGTCGCACAGCCGTGTGGGATCCCACGACCGTGGCCTTCTTCGTCTCTACCAAGGTCACACGACCGTGTGAGTTCACACGGTCGTGGCCTTCCTCCCCTCTGGGATGTTGGCATGGCCGTGCCATTTGGCACGACCGTGTGTTGCTTGGCCACGGTGTGATTGGCATGGCCGTGCCATTTGGTACGGCCAAGGCCCTCTTCATCTCTGGATTGCAAGCACAGCCGTGCCATTTGGCACACTGGAACATGCTCATGGCCACAAGGTCGTGTGGCCTTACATGACCCAAGCTCCTGTGTGCACTTTTGCTCCATTTTCGCTCCAAATAACGTCCTGTCAATAATAAAATAAGCAAAGAGCAGATCTCCGAACAAATATAATGAAAGTATGACATTATAAAGAAATAGGGTGCAATAAACATAGAATATGCTATGAAATACAAGTAGATGTGCGTCCAAACATGAATAAATGATCATAAGATCTACGCACATCAAGAGGACATGGAAAGGAAGCATATAAGACTTACCGACACTATTCGTTGGGAGAATTGATCGGCCAAGTCTAGTTGAGGATATTCTAAAATCTGGTCAGCGGTGCTCTTCCATGAATCAGTCAGGGCACCATGAAGTTACACCTGGCCGCAGTTGGGAGAAGTGCTGGAAGAGGGGATTGGACCCAACATTTGAAGGGATGGCAGTTGAAACGAAGAGGTGAAAGCATACCGTCCCTTGGATCGCTCCTTGGGGCGAGAAGGGAGCGTAGGGGTAGGGGGCGATCATTGGCTCAAAGAAGGAGGAATAGGAGCTGCAGAAGTCTCGGGCTGGCCTTCCGCTAGGGAGGATGTTTGCTCTTGGACTGAGGTAGGGACATGAGAGGAGGCTGCAACTTCCGAAGAAACTGGAGTACTGCTCCGGGCGGGAGTTTTGACCTTACCGGACACCCGTGACAAAGGCGGCCTCTGGGGTGAGGATTGGACCGAGGGAGTCATGTGTCGCCTCTTGCGTTCAAGACGCAAAGGACGCTCAACCGCTGGAGAAGAAGTCCTCTCACTAGACATAGTGGCGACCGAAGGTCCTGCTATGGGGCGAGATTCTTCTCTAAGAATCTCGTGTTCACCTATTTGTTGGGAAGAGGCTCCCACTGAAGCACTGACAGGGGGAACCTCTTAGTCAGTCATAATCTCTCTCCCATGTTTCCTTAGGATGTCGCTGGGCATTGTGGATGAGTCGAGGGTGAAATCTCTTAACACGATGATTTCTACAGGCAAAAGAAAATACCACAGTTAGTGAAGACATGAAAGGAGAGTTGTTTGATCTTACCAAAAGGCGCAGTCAGAGGCGTCCGGATGGGGCTCAACCCAAAGGTGTACAACACACTCTCCCGCAGCAAGGAGGGGAGTTGGAATTGCACCTCTACTAATTTCTCAGAAGCAATGAGGCAATCTGGCCGGTACTGATGATCACTCAACTCAAAAGGAGAGGGAAGACTGGGACGCCATTCAACTGACCAAGTCACAGACTCAGGAAAGTGTACATAGGAGAAACGAGACTTCCAACCTTTATTGGAAGTAGGCATGCCCTTGAAAAACTTGTACCCGATCCTAGATTACACCATGAAAATACCCGGCTATGATCGTTTGAGGGAATAGAAGTGATGAAAAAGTTGGGGAGTTAACGGAATCTTGTAAGACGACACAAAATTACCATTCCGCACATGGCACGGAAGACATTGGGGGCAAACTGAGATAAATGGACACCAAAATACCGACTCAACGATGAAAATAAGAAAGGGATAGGAACGCGCAGACTGTCAAGAAGCTGGTCCTTGAAGAAGGTCATGAAGGCAGCGGGAGGAGGACAAGGATGGTCGTCAGGTCCAAGAAGGCGAAGCTTGTATGCTTCAGAAAGCTACAAGTTAGAGTGTACCGACTTAAGGTCACTCTTATCAAAATTGGAATGGAAGTATACCAGGGGATTACCACTTCGTCGGCCATTACCAAATCGAAAAGTGTAGGAAGCAGAAGATGATGAAGGAAAGACACTTACAAAGGAGATGCACAAGGGACAAACAGGAATAATCAAAGAAAGAAAGGTCGAAGGAAGAGGAAGCGCTGATGAACAATCGCTTGAGGCCTTTGGGGGTTTTGAACCAAAACCCTTAAGAGACATCGGGATTTGAGTTAGGCAATCGAAACAACATGATGCACGGTAACCGTCAGATCAAGGGAAGAGAAGCGCCATCGGGTCACGTGTAGAAAGCGTGCGCTAGATGTCGTATCGGAGGGAGTAAGTGGGGCACGTGATGATTTTCTATGAAATGACGTTTATGATGGACAAGACAGGAAAATCATGTTGTTGATATGGGAGCAGTGACACCATACCTCGAGGATCAAAAATTTCATGTGGCTACCTTGGGAAAAGGAATAGAAGGCGGTGGGAGCCATTGATCAAAGTTTGGCGCCTTACCCCAACCTCAGAATTAGAGAAAGATTCAAATTTGGTCAAAGCCTAATGGCGAGGTAGGGGGGTAGGAGTCATGATCGCAGATTACTTCAAGGGCCGCAGAGGGCGGGTCTACGGGGTTCATTTCCCAAGATCATCAACGACCTCTCAGTCGGCGTTCCAGACTCTCGTCCGAGCGCGAGTTATAAGTGAGCATGCTTTCATGACCAACGGCCTCTCGGTCGATGTTCCAGACTCACGCCCCAGCGCAAGTTATAAGTGAGCATTCTCTCATGATGAACGACCTCTCGATCGGCGTTCTAGACTCTCGCCCCAGAGCGAGTTATAAGTGAGCATGCTCTCACGACCAACAACCTCTCGGTAGGCGTTCCAGATTCTCTCCTCAACATGAGTTATAAGTGAGCATGCTCTCACAACCAACGACCTCTCGATAGGCGTTCCAGACTCTCTCCCTAGCGCGAGTTATAAGTGAGCATGCTTTCACGACCAACGACCTCTCGGTCGACATTCTAAACTCTCACCTGAGCACGAGTTATAAGTGAGCATGCTCTCACGACTAATGACCTCTCGATCAATGTTCTAGATTCTCGCCCCAGCACGAGTTATAAGTGAGCATGCTCTCACAACCAATGACATCTCGGTCGACGTTCTAGACTCTCACCCTAGCGTGAGTTATAAGTGAGCATGCTCTCATGACCACCAACCTCTTGGTCGGTATTCCAGACTCTCGCCCCAGCGCGAGTTATAAGTGAGCATGCTCTCACGACCAACGACCTCTCAGTCAACGTTCTAAACTCTCGCCCTAATGTGAGTTATAAGTGAGCATGCTCTCATGACCAACGACCTCTCGGTCGGTGTTCCAAACTCTCACCCCAGCGCGAGTTATAAGTGAGCATGCTTTCACGACCAACGACCTCTCGGTTGACGTTCCAGACTTTCGCCCCAGTGCAAGTTATAAGTGAGTATGCTCTCACGACTAACGACCTCTCGGTCGACGTTCTAGACTTTCGCCCCAGCGCGAGTTATAAGTGAGCATGCTCTCACGACCAACAACCTCTCGGTCGGCGTTCCAGACTCTCATCCCAGCGCGAGTTATAAGTGAGCATGCTCTCACGACCAATGATCTCTCAGTCGGTGTTCCAGACTTTCGCTCCAGCGCGAGTTATAAGTGAGGCTGTTCTCACGACCAGCGGTCTCTTGGTCGACATTCTATACTCTCACCCCAGCGCGAGTTATAAATGAGCATGCTCTCATTACTAACGACCTCTCGATCAACGTTCTAGACTCTCGCCCCAGTGCGAGTTATAAGTGAGCATGCTCTCACGACCAACGACCTCTCGGTCGGCATTCCATATTCTCTCCCTAGTGCGAGTTATAAGTGAGCATACTCTCACGACCAACGACCTCTTGGTCAGCGTTCTATACTCTCGCCCCAGCATGGGTTTTAAGTAAGCGAGGCCTCCACCAACTACCTCTCGGGGGGCGATTAATGTCGCTACCGTCACTCAATTCGCGGAGCATCTTCTATTCAAAAATGCATTTTTTTATTAAAGACGTTTGCATGAAACAAGGGAGTTCTAGCGGGAAAAAGGTAAAAGGGCAAGAATAAAGCCTAAAACCCGATCAGGTCTGCATTTAATTGATAAATTACAAGGGAGCGCCCTTCAAAATCTCATTCTTAAACCAGTAAGAACATAGAGGTCATCTAAGTGCTTAAAATTTTCTTCCGGTGCCAGCGGGGAGTTGGCACCCCAAGCAAAAACGTTCTACTTGACTTGCTTTTTCGAGATGGATTCGAGCCTGTTCTAGCTCAGCTTGAGTCAACTAAAGAATGCGCTGTTGTTGAACGATTGTTTCATCTTTAATCTTTGCTTCTTCCTGCATTAGGGACATGGAAGAGGTGTGTTTCTCTTTCAAATATATCATGTATTGAGCTTGACTCTCCAGGTCTGAATAGACTTTCTATTTCAGTACTACCTCAACACGTGCCCGCGATTTAGCAACTAGCCAAAGTTCTTCAATTTTCCTATAAAGGGAAGACTGAAGGTCCCTCTCCTACATATCGGCTAAAGCCGTATCCTTCTAGGCAAGCAGTTGGGTCAAATGAGCCAACTGCTGGCGAAGGTGTTGCAGTTCACCAAACTCAGAGTTCAACACCATGATTAGTGGACGTCAGGTAAAGGAAAGTATGTATTTGTGGGTAGGGGTTACCCCCTTTTAAAGAGGAAGATGGGAAAAGTCGACTTTTGCAAAGATTAAAGTAGCTCTTCATCCGAGGTTGATTGAGTAATTAAACATGTTACAATGCTGACGGTCTAGGAAAAGAAGTATCATTTATAGTCATAAAAGCGAAGTAAATGAAGCTCGAGTTTGGGTCTAGTCAGTCGAACTTGAGCATCCTTCTACTAGACTTAGAGGGGAGGTTTGTGATATGGTGCATAAAGGTTGGGCCCGATAAGGCCAGACATTCAGAAGTCAAGAGGACGTGACAGTCAAGGACAGTTCAAAGTCAAGGAGACGTGGGGATCAGAAGTCAAAGGGACGTGACAGTCAACAGTTAGGGGAAAGGAGTTAGACCACCTTATGTCACCAGCCGTATAATTCCTGGTCGGCTACAGACAGAGCAGGGCCCCAGATCTGAGATAGAGCAAGAGTTAGACCGCCTCTTGTCACCAGCTGACCAGGAATTATGCGGCTAGTTAGGCTTCCTCAGCTCGGTCCGCGTAGCCAGACCTAGTACTTTCAGTAAGACAACTCCCGGTAGGCCCTTCAATGATCCAAGCGTGAAAGATGGGGCCCTCGCCACAACTCGTCCCCTTTATCAAGACTCAAGTCAGGTGGCACGCCCGAACGGTCATCCCGAGCTGTCCGTAGTTAAACTAGGGTGGGACAGAAAGCGCTAAGCGACAAACAATGTTAGAGAATCATAACCTCCTATTAGAGAATAACTGTCAGGCATCAGGGAATATGCTAGTGTCTGCTATTGCTGCGAATGGAACCTTCCTTCCACCAATAGGAGGCAACGGTACACACTCTCTCACTTGATAGGTCCTGACACCTGATATTCTTTTACAACATGCAGGCTCTGAAGGTACGCAGCGTCATATAAAAAGGGAAGTCCTCTCCCTTAGCTGAGTGTGCGCAAAGCCTGAGTACCACCGATTTCGTCACCACTGTCCCTGAATTCCACGTGAGGGTCCGTTATTCCGGTACACATACATTAGATGTGCCAATGTCGTCTTTTCATCAACACTAGTACCATCTCAGCCGACCTCCGTCTGACTCAGATTTCGAATAGGATCAAATATATTTTAATTTAATAAATGGCAAAAATTGTGCCTACAGTCACTCACCGAACATCGTTTACCATGTTTTCAGACCTTGCTCGGACCACTATGCCTCTCTAATTGGAAACACTTTCAAGTAGGATTCATGTGGAAACACTATGCCTCTCTAAGTCAACTACCACATTGGTTGCTAGCATAGTTTGTAGAATCGTGATCCTACGCAGAATCGATTTAGGGTCAGGATCAGATCGGTCAGGATCGGATCATAGAATCGTACGATCCTACCAAAACCCCTTAAAATTTTATCATACATGATTAATAATTAGAAAAAATACCTAAAAACTCATTTACATATAAATAAATTACTAATTTTGTATATATATGCAATCATTTATACTCAACACCTTAAATTACATTACTACATGTATAAATTTAAATTAACTTGTAATTCAACTATCATTCTCGCATAGTAATAATATTTATATTTTCATATCATAAAATGAAAGAATATAAAATTTCTATTAACACAATAATAATAACATATTCAATGTCAAAAATATTTTCTTGGTTTATAAGATAATTCAATTTAAAGGCCAACAAAGCACCTAACATATATAACAAAAGTTATTGAATCCTTTGATTCAAATATGAACGTTGGAAATAATCTTCTAAAGACTGGTTGATGCCACACAATACTAGACAATAGGCATCCAAAATTCATTATTTTGGGAAAAAGAAATGACAACATATTATTGATAAAAAACTAACTTAAAAATAATTAAACATATGCTTAACTAATTTAAAACCCTAATAAGATGAAAAAAAAAGCTAATAAAAAAAAGATAAACTCTTCTAGATATTTGAAAAGGATTTAAATGATATTTTTTTGGATTTGAAATAGCATGGTTAAGAATAAACTTTGAAATTTATTAAAGATCTCTGAACGAACTTTGATTTGATATATTATAGGCTCCGTTGTTCAATCTGAGTCAAAAGTTATGACCTCTCAAAGCTTCCATCGATCCTGCTCCGATCCTACCGATTCTGTTTCGATCCTACCGATTATATTCCGATCATATTGTAAAAAGTGATTCTACACGATCCTGGATCGATTTTGGATTTCCGGATCGTACGATCCTATAATCCAGATCGTAGGATCGTACGATCCTATAATCCAGATCGTGATTTTATAAACTATGGTTGCTACCAGTCAAACATGTGCAGGGAATGATGGCAAGAAGGGTTTCACATAGGGAATCGGTGGCGGGACGACCACACTGTTGAGATGATCCATGGTTGGATGACAAAATAATTTTAAGGAGCAATTGGTGGCCGGATACATCTGAAACCATACGTATTTTAAGAAGTTGCCTAGACTATCGTACACTAGCCAGATAGGCTACACATGATCTTGTTAGGTGATCATAATTTGACTTACTTTTATTTTATTTTTAGTAGCTAGTATCAAATATCCTGTACTTCGGCCCAACTAATCACGATAGTAGTACAAGGAGAGACAATGAAGTAATCAAGGGAACATATGGATGGACAAACCATTGCCCCAACAATATCCCAGAGGAAATATTCAAATCATGCATTTTGGTCGTTATGTGCATTAAAAGTTAATGAAACCCTTTAATCATAAGACATCTTAGTTTTACCACACTAGGAAAAAGTAGAAACCGACATCAATGGGGAAAATGTAGGAACACTACCGCCAAGCTGTTCCATTCCCACATCACAACTCACAAGGATTCGCAGGTTCATCAGCTCACGATAACATCTCCATCGATAATGGCGTGCCGCATCAGGACTATCTCTTTGACAAGATTTCGATACGTGAAGTGCCTCACCGAAGCTCTCAAAAACAACTCTGGCGGTATCTTTCGCTTTTTCACCTTCCTCTTTGTGGAATGACCTGCATTGTTCCGCTCTTCCTCGAACCATTCTTCCATGTCCTCATCCTCCAGATCCACATCTACAGCATTCTCATTGTTCGCACTATTCGTTTCCTTCCTCTTATTTTCTTGGAGCATCTGCTCCTTGTAATGCTTGTTCGACAATTCGATGCTCCTCTTCACTAACTTTTCCATATCGTTTGAGCTCTTAGCGGTTTTCCTCCACAGCGCATCCCAATACTCTTTCGTCTCTTCCGGATTGGTTTCGGTTTCCTCATCATCCTCATCGCCAACATCAATCACCTCTTCATCCTCGTTCTCCTCTTCCTCATCTCGATCACTTTCACCTTCCTCGGTCCAATCCATGATTTGTGATTCGTCATTTCCATCACTATCGTCATCTGCCTCGTCCTCACTGTCGTCCGGCGCGTCACATCCCAACTCCATTTCCTCTAGCTTCGCCTTCCACTCCTTGGTGTAGGGATGGAGCAGTTCCATGGGGTGGTTGCTCAGCAAGAATTCCAGGCACCGGGACTTCCCGTCCTCGCTCAGTTTCTGATATGCCTTCACCACGTCGTCGACGTATGCCTTGGGGTTGCACTTCACGATCTTGCAGAGCCCAGCGAAGTACGTGCACACCTCGACCCGGCCGTCCTCGTGCTGCAACTCGCAAGGGTACTGGCTTTCTATGCTCGGGTCGAGAAGCGGCCCCAACATCTTGAAGAATTCATCTTGCGGCTCGAACCGGCACTGGTACACCGGGCGCTTCACGTAGATGATGTCCGGTCGCATCCAGGCCGCGCACTGGGTGATTGTCGAGCGCACCCGGTTGCCGAGCCGGCCCATGAGGCTCCATTTGTCCAGCCGTTGGTTTCCAGCCTCCATCGCTACCTCCGCCACCAGCGTCCACTGCTGCCAGGGGAGCTCTGTCGGCCGCCACTTGGGGTGCCGCACGAAGACCCAGTAGTATCTCAGCCCGGCGGAGGGATTGAGGCGGCTGCAGTAGTCCTTGGACATTTCGAACTGGTCGATCTCGTCCCATTCCTCGTGTGTGCGGACATCGTTGATGAGGGTCACGCGGTCGTCAGAGAATCGCCCGCGGATTGGCGGGCCGACCACGATACCGCGCCATGAGTAGGGACCGTAACGGCCATACTTGTACCAATCGTATGGGTGGCGGAGGAGAGGGTCGTCCTTGGACAAGAAGCGGACGGCGCGGTCGTAGCCGAGGCCGATAGCCTGAAGCTCGTCATCGGTGAAATTATCCGCCTGGTTTGCGGCCTGACGCTTGCGGCGGTAGAAACGGTTCTCCGCGAGGCGGCGGCTGCGGACGCGAGCACGTTCCTTGGCTTGCCGACGCACCTCACCGCTGCCTTCGATGCGACCGGAAGAGGACCCTCCAGGCTTCTTCTTGCTGCGTCCGGCGGAGACGAGGGTTATTGGGACGGGGCGGCGGGGGAGGAGAAGAGGAAGTTGGGATTGGGGTTGGAATTGGTGAGAGTAGACGCAGATAGGAGATACGGTTGAAGGGAAACTCCGAGCTCTGGGGAGGGAAAAGGAAGAAGAGGAGGGCGAAGGAGAGGAAGTGAAGGGGTTTATCCGCAGGCCCGTCCACTGAAGGGGAATTGTGAAATTGGACGAAGGAGGCGTTGCCGTTGCCGTCGCCATCGGAGAAGGGTTCCCATGCGTCCAGGGTTTCTCATCTAAAACGGCTAATGATGGGCCGTATTTATCGAGTCGTCGGCATTATCCGGCGCATTATCCGGCCCATTAATAGCGTACCTGGCTGAGGGTTTGGACAGAATATTTTTAAAATGTTCCTCTTCATTGTTTTTTTTAAATATATTTAAAATCGGAATGTTGTGAAAGATTTTTAGTTGATTATTAATACGTTTAATTCAAATTTAGGATCAAAATACATATACTCGTACAAATTAGAATCTAAGTTATTAGTAAGCATTTAAGAATAGCATAATCTATACTTTAAAAAAAAATTGATGATCAAAATGATATCAAATCAGACGATGAGTTCAGTCTTATAGGAATTTTTTATCGGTCGTCAAATTAAATTGGGAATGACTTATAGTGATTGGTCTAGAAATTTAATATTTCATGATTACGTGCTCTATTTAAGAAAAAAAATCTCTATTTAGAAAAAAAAAAATCTATAAATATATCATAACTATGAATCGAATTATAAATATTTCAGTAATAACTTAACATCATACTGTTGTATGACAGCTAAAGGGTCATGTATACTTTCAAAAGAGTGTTATATCTTGAAATGTAATCAAATAATTTCAAATATAATCAAAACTAACTGTTGAATGATTATTTTAACTATTATATATTGATGATCTCTTTTGTTTTTTTTTTTTTTGCACTCAGGTTCTTCTCTCTAGAAAGCTAGATCGACTTCTCAACTCATGAGATCCAACATCTAGAGAGATAATATAGGTTAGGACTTAGGTCAGCTTGTGGCATAGCCTCTTCGGCACTTAAGTTAGTCACCGATAAAAAAGGAAGAAGAAGAAGAAGAAGAGTTTAATGGAAAAGAGCAGCCTCTGCTTGTAGGAATAAGAGAACCAGCATACTTATAACTTACATCTTTTAGTGTTTATATAATTATCAGAAAAGCATCTCCTCATCAAATATTTCATGCGCTTTTGTTTCTTCCCGCACAAGTGAGTGAAGACAAGGCTTCTGGCACTCCGTTACTTGTTTCTCCACTCATTAATTGTCATATATAGGGAGGAAGGGATCAAGGGAACTAGATATGACACTCATTATTTACTTCTCCATTCATCGATTGCCAAGTATGTGTTGGAATCGGAGTGCAGCGGAATACATATACTTAATTATGGATCTCTTCGTGGTACATATAGTTTTATACAAAATAACAATAAAAAACATACCTCGAGTCCTTGATAGGCATAAATGATATCACAGATAAATAAGAGCCCACGTGTAACTCCTCTAGCGGTATACACATGCACTAGATCCCAAACTTGACACGATCTGTTAGGTGTTAGCCTCTTGGATCGACAAAGCCTTGGAATCACTATTGATCTCTTCCAATGGAAGAAAGCAAAGAAGAAGTCTTCGAGGGAGAAATTGAGAGAAAGAGTTCTTTTAAATCTTTCTAAGGATGGTTACTTATAGCTTCTAAGGAATATGAAGAGATATGACTCTTCATATTCTCCATTAATTATCATTATAATAACTCTTTGAATTCTCTATTAATCATCATAATTATGACTATTCAAATTCTCTCTTATTTGGATCGAATAAATCCATATTTGATCTTGATCTCGACTAGCTTCCGATATTTCAGAATTAATTAATAATCCAATTAATTCTAATTAAGAAATAGTAAAATTGATTAATTTTAATATCCACTAAAATAATCAATTATAGATAATATTCATGTATACGTGCTATGTGTGTGATCCTCTAAGTTTTATATATGAAGGTAGTGTAAATCTATACATAGACTAAGATAACCATTTAGCAATAATTTTTAGTCACCCAACACGATAAAATTAATATCAGTCATAAACTATAAACCATCATAAACTGATTACTGTGTAATTCAATCTCTACATCTAAGCCTACATCCCAATTAATTCGGTACATTATGCATCATTACCAAATAAATTATTTTACTTGATTTCCAAGATATAATAGACTCTTTTTGAATAATTAAATCATTTCTCCTATGGATATGAATTTTGAATCACTAGTATCTCTATCAAGCGGTCAAGTTGTTAACTCTTATCTAAGAGAGCGATAAATCCTCTATTGACTCAATATTATTCTCTCTACATTTTGTTATACACCTAACTATCATATTAATCACAATTTGATTAAAGACTGCTTTTAATAGTATTAAAGTATATAACTCCACACATAGAATAAATGAATGTCTTATGTCAAAAGATTAGTTATACTCGTTCATAAGAGAAATGACCAATGATTGTTAATATGTGGTCTCCTCTTAAGCAGGTCATGTCTAGTATACCTCTAAACTCAATGCACCCCCAAACACAACTTGGATATCCATCCCTCGATCTATCTTGACCTAGTAATACTTGGCGTTGATCTAGATATCTATCCAATCAAGAACTATTTTTAGATTAATATATCCATTAATCTGTAGGACTTTATCATTAATCATATACGTACAGAAAAGTAAATAATTAACTATAAAAACTTGCCTTTATGAAATAATTATTCACAAAATATATAAGGAGTGTCTTGACACATAAATGCATGACTCATCATTGATCTAACTATATCTATGAGTGTGTGATTTCTCCTTTCTAAAACACTATTCCGCTCTGGTGTTCTAGGATGCGTAAGTTGGAAAATTGTCTCACACTCTTTTAAGTTGGAAAATTGTCTCACACTCTTCTTGCCACGTTGATTTTCTACCTTATTCTTAAACTTCTTAAACTTCTTAAACTTGTCCAGAGTTTCAGATTTATGTCTCATTAAGTAGATATATCCATATCTACTTAAATCATCAGTAAAAGTCACGAAGTAGGTATACGCTCCTCTAACCTAAACTTGCAATCACCCACAAACATCGCTATGTATGAGTTTTAGTGGTTCCTTTGCCCGTTCACCTATCTTGGTGAAAGGCTTCTTGGTCATTTTGCCTTGTAAACATGCTTCGCATGTATCTATGAGCTCCAATTAAAAAAAAAGAGTCCAAATACCCATTACTGAGTTATCTAGTGATGCGTTTCTAGGTCATATGACCAAGTCTACAGTGCTTGAGATATGTCAAGTTTGAGCCATGTAATTTCTGCTTCTTACTTTCAATACAATAAATCAGTTCATCTAAGTTAAGAATATAAAGACCATTATTCAATGAACCAATCCCATAGAATACATTGTTCAAATAAAAGAAACATAACTTGTCCTTGAATTAAAATACGAATTCCTTGGCATCCAAACTATACATCGAAATGATACTCTTTGAGAAAATATCAACAAAATAATAGTTTTCTAAATTCAAAACAAGTCTACTAGGCAAATTTATTGAATAAGTTCCTACAGCTAACGCAACAACTCTCACTCTATTAGCTACTCGTAGGTCCATTTCGCCCTTGAACAACCATCTGCAGTCACTTAGACCTTGTATGTTCACACAAATATGAGAACTGCTTTTAAAATCTATGAGCCATGATGAAGAAATAGAAAGATTACACTCTATCATAAAGATATCTAAAGCATCCGCTCCACTAGCATTCTTCTTTATGAAAATATAGCAGTTTTTCTTCCAATGACCTTTCTTGCCACAATAGAAGCATATGACCTCCTTCTCATTAGATTGGGGTATCTGTATCCCTTTCTTAATCTTCTTCTGAGCTTGATATTTGGGATTCTTCACTGCATTATCCTTAGGATTAAACTTCTCGGTGCTAGGGCGCTTGTTGGTCTTTCTGACTATCATTACATACAGTGAAGGATTTACCTTCATATCCTTCTCAACATTTTTAAGCATTGCCATCAGATCAATCAAACTCTTGTTCATGCTGTTCATATTGAAGTTTAACACGAACTAGAAAAATGATGGAGGTAGTGATGATAATACCAGGTCAATAGCTAAGTCTTAGTCCAATTTGGAACCTAAGCTCTCGAGCCTCTCTATATACCGATCATTTTGAGTACATGAGATTCAACTTGGTACATATGTCATTATACTGATGCTCGGAGGCTATTAGAGTAATAATACCTACTGTATTGACTAGTATTATGGCTCAAAGGTATTAGCTACCCGACACATATGTCATTATACTAATGCCCGAAGGTTGTTAGAGTAATAATACCTTATACATTAGTCGTTATTATAGACTGGAGGCACTAGCTACCTAACACCTATGTCGTTATACTAATATACGGAGGTTGTTATAGTAATAAAACCTAATGCATTGGTCATTATTATGTCCCAAAGGCATTAGTTACTGTTGTATTTAAGACGCTAGAGGGGGGTGAATAACGTTCGTCAGTTTTTTGAAAGTCACAAGTATATGCAATGGAAAAGAATCATGAAAATACAAATGCTAACATAAGTAGTTTTACTTGGTTCAGAGCATTCAATGACTCTTACTCCAAGGCCTATACTCGTTGAGTGCTTTCGTTGGGCAATCACTATTAGTTCAAATATTTGAGTAATAAAATTTGAGTACACTAACTATAAAATAAAAAGTTGTCGATAAAAAGAAAGTAACAACAAAGTTCCTTAATCATCTGTTGTCAAAGCAACTTTTCGAGATCGCCAAAGCCTTCTCAGAGCAGTGCGTAAGAACGTAAGTTATAGCAAATGTTGTCTTTAAGCAGCTGGTGGAAGCCTCCTTTTATAACCCCGTCCGGGTGCCTGGATCCCTTCCCAAGTGCCTAGACTGTGCTGACATAATGAGCTCTGATTGAAGCTTTATCCTTGAAGTTTATCCACCTTCGAGCACCCGGACCCCCTTTGGGTGTCGGACTCCCTTTGGGTGTCAGACCCCCTTTGGGTGCCTGGACCGCTGACATGGGTTAGCCAGTCGCTATGATCCAGTTAGGTGTGAAGATGAGTTTTGTTGGTTCATACGCCTCGAGCAATTCCAGGCGCTCTGATCGCTTGGGTGTCTGGCCATGCACCCGCCCGGGCGCTGCCTTTGCGAAAACTGGCTCGAACGCCCAGAGTAAATCTAGGCGCCCAGACTCCAGGCGCCTAGACCAACTTCTTCAAAACTCTTCTTTCTACAAAATAGAGTTAGTCCAAGCAAAATTAATATTTGACAGCCTTTGGACTGTCCAATTCTAACTTTGAGTTTCGCTGAAACTCTTAGTCGGATCGACGCCTACTATTCCCTCAACTAGGAATGCATTCTCATTGGATCTCTCCTCCATTTGCTCACCTCCACTTACTAATTTCAAACTTCCTCCTTGATGTCAGGTCCCTTAATCCACTAGGACTTCCTACTAGATCTTAACTAATCTAGACTTCAGCCAGTTATCAACACAACTAGACTTCCTTCTGTCAGATCTCAACCAACCTAGACTTCCTTCTACTAGATTTCAACCAATCTAGACTTCATGCCAACTATCAACCTAGTTGGACTTCAACCTAGTGTTTTGGTCCTCTAGATCCATCAAGTCCTATACACATGGTAAAAGGTTAGACAAATAATATATCTAACTTTGGCCTATTTATCATACATCAAAACCTGATTATTAGTACAATTTACACTGATAAATCTCCCCATTTTTGATGTAGTGACAACTTGAGTTAAAGTTAGAAAAAAACAAATGCAAATAAGCATTATGTAATGCAAAATTAAGTTTAAATTTGAGTAAAGTGAGTCGATTTTTCTAACCTGACCCACTATCCTCCCCTTTTGGCATATATAAAAAAAAATGTAATGCATTAGACACAAGTAATGCATTAAAACTATAAGTAAGTCACACCAAAAGGACAAGTGAAACTAAGTAGTAAGTATAATATTCTTCAAGTTTATGTTTAGGGAGAGTAAAAATTTCCAAAGTAAAGTTTTAAGTATTTTTTTTTTTGAAAAGGTTTTTGAACGGAAAAAACTTGCAAAGTAAATTTTCAAATATTTTTCTAAAAGTTTGCAAATCAAATTTTCAAATAAGTCAAAGATTTTCAACTATTTTTCAAAGAACTATTCAACGAAATTCAACTATTTTTCAAGATATTTTTTAAATGTTTTCAAGAAAGTTTTCAAAATGTGTTTGTCTTTGAAAAACATGTTTGAATGCATAATTTTTAAAACAATAAAGGTTTTCAAAGGATTTAAAACACTTTTGAAATATAAAGCATTTTTCACAAATACTTTCTAAGTTATCCATTTGCAAAGTAATTTTGTAAACATTTTCAAAAGTTTATTCTTTTCAAATTTTCAAATGTATAATTTTTAAAAGAAATTTTGAAACTTTGCAAGAATTTTGAAGAACATTTTCAAAGAATTTAAGCAAATTAATTTTGAACCATTTTAAAAATATTTTTCAAATAAAGGTTAACAAAGAATGTTACAAGCATTTTTCAAATTTATTTTTAAAACAAATTTTAATAAAAGTTCCAAGTATTTTCAAGGATATTTTTCCCTTATAAGTTATTTTCAAAACATAAATCTTTGTATGAATTTTTTAAAATTCTTTTTAAAGTATTTTTTAAAGTAAATTTCAAAACCTTTTTAAGTTGTCCAAGTTATTTCTCCCCTTTAACCTGATATAATTTTGAAAAATAATATGCATATAAAAATAGTCCTTAAATGTCTAATCTTTCGTTACTAACTAACTACCAGAAGATAGTAGTTTTTACTTAGTTAGTCAAGTTAAGTAATATTGTCCAGTTAGATATTTGTTGAAAAAGGGACTACTTAACTTGATCAATGTACCGTTGTATTTATAGCCTAGACTTATTTTGATGCACTAATATAAGTATCTAAAGTCCAAGAAAAAGGCCTATACATTTCACATCATTCTAAATTTTTGAATACATAATTAAGGTAGACCTAGTGTGCTTGTGAGATGCTCATTGCCTAGATCTATAGGATCATACTTTCTAGGGATTCGTTCTAGACTAAGGCCAAATAAATTTTGAAACACTAGAGAAATGGAAATTTTTTAAAGAAATACAAATAAGAGTAGCCTAGAATTTACAAAAATCTAAACATTGCAAAAATCTAAACTTGTCTCATTTGATGACACTTATTATTATTTATCAATGTCTCTTGCCTCATTCGCCTTATTACCTGAAATAGTTAAAATCTGTGAGTCGAGAGACTCGGCACATTCAAATCATATTATGCATTAATTAGTTCTTATATCCATGCGTCCTATCGAGGAGCCTATACTAACTAATTTATCCTCTAGCTAATTGTTTTGCATAAATATAAGGAGAGTATAATCGTGAACATACTCTTGCCAAGCATATATGTTATCATACTTTTTGCCCCACATAAATAATTGCATAGATAAAGCATAATATGAGCATAGCAAAATATAATCTTAAGCATTACTAATGCAAAGTTCTAAAATCTAACAAGAGCATAATATAAGCAAGAACAAAATTAGGAAGCATGGAGCATAAACTTACTTTACAGAAAGGAAAACATATACATAACTTAATAAGGGATGAACATAACGCAGGTGTGGTAACCATCATTAGAGCTCGTTCATTTGATCCATGATCATGCAATTAGTTGTGCAACAAGCATATGACTTATGGTACAACTCACACTAGTCAAAACAAATGCTTTACACCATCATTCATTTTTGGAAAGGCCCTCCCCGGAGCTCATCCCGAGGCACCAATCTCGTATTGTCACCACACATGTGCGTATTCCTCTACTTATCCATATAACTCTTTTATATCATACATCACAAGTATACATGCATGGTTCTTAAACTGTCTTCGTAAAGAGAACTACTTATAACTTCACATGGTATTAGTTACACATTGGAACCACATTACAGATGCATATTATCATCAATTTCATAACATACATGTTCCTAAAATAATGAACTAATCTAACATACTAAGTTATCAAAACATAATTGAGTGCATATATTAAACCCCAAAAGTCCGAAACACATAGAATTAGCATATGACTCATTAAGTTAACATGAAGAAGAAAAAAAAGAAACATGGGCATAACTAGATCCAACATCCTAATTCCCTAACATTAACATGTGACTCATTCGTTAGCATGATAAGAAGCAAAAATAAACAAAGTTATAACAAAGCCAAATTCCAAAAATTTACATATATCTTAAGCACAAGATGGTTACTTTCATGGCAACTTAACCCCTAAGATCCGAACCTACACATGACACAAAATAATCATAAACTTGGATTCAACCTTATGATATCAAAATTTCTAGGAGCTAGAATGGTATCAACTTCTAAGTAATAAAAGAGCATGAGGTCTTATACAATCCAAATCCTACAAATCTATAAAAGCTAATATGGTATCATCTCCTTAACACATACATACAACCAAAACTGAAACTTATATAAGGTACCTAAACATACATGAACTTGAATAACTAAAATAAAATAAGATGTGAGAAAACACATGGAACAATGGTAGTGCAACATCATGATGAATAAGACCCCCTAAACAGAATTTAAAACTACTCCCATAAATATGAAATTTACAAATTTAATACTTAGAATTAAGCATGGATCTTCTAAGAGAAGAGAACTAGAAGCATGACCCAAATTGTAATGCAATATTCATATTTATAACTCTTAAAACCATATTTAAAACTCACCACAACAGAACCAAAAGTAGCAAGGTCACAGCATAATTCCAGATTCGTCATTCAATGGTATAAAAATTATATGAAATTCATCTTTGATCTGAAAAGGGTTCTATAAATTAGTAATGAAAGCTGACTAAATTTTCTACATTTTAACAAAAGACACCGAAGTGAAATTAGTTCACCCATTGAGGCTAATTTACACCACAACAGAACCAAAAGCACCAGGGTCACAATATAATTCTAGATTTGTAAGTCAGTGATATAAAAATCATATGAAATTCATATTTAATATGAACAAGGTTCTGTAAATTGGTAATGAAAGCTAACTAAATTTTTTACATTTCAACAGAAGATACTGAAGTGAAATTTGTTCACCCATTGAGGTCAATTTACACCACAATAGAACCAAAAGCAGTAGGGTCACAGTATAATTCCAGATTCGTCATGGTATAAAAATCATATGAAATTTATATTTGATCCGAAAAGGTTCTATAAATTGGTAATACAAGCTAACTAAATTTTTTACATTTCAACAAAAGATATTAAAGTGAAATTCGTTCATCCATTGAAGCTAATTTACACCACAACATAACCAAAAGCAGCAGGGTCACAGTATAATTCCAGATTCGTCATGGTATAAAAATCATATGAAATTTATATTTGATCCGAAAAGGGTTCTATAAATTGGTAATAAAAGCTAACTAAATTTTCTACATTTCAACAAAAGACACTAAAGTGAAATTTGTTCACCCATTGAGGCTAATTTACACCACAGCAGAACCAAAAGTAGCAGGGTCACAGTATAATTCTAGATTCGTCGTGGTATACAAATCATATAAATTTATATTTGATCCGAAAAGGATTTTGTAAATTGGTAATAAAAACTAACTAAATTTTCTATATTTCAAGAAAAGACACTAAAGTGAAATTCGTTCACCCATTGAGGCTAATTTACACCACAACAGAACCAAAAGTAGCAGGGTCACAGTATAATTCCAGATTCGTCAGTCAGTGGTATAAAAATTATATGAAATTAGTAATAGAAGCTAACTAAATTTTCTACATTTTAAAGAAGACACAGAAGTAAAATTCGTTCACCCATTGAGGCTAATTTACACCATAACATAACCAAACTTAACAAACTATAAATTCTGAAACTTCACAAGACATAGAAGCTAAATAAAACAATAACATGGTTGAGAATATGCCTTTAAATCTTAGCTACCAACCCCTCCTTTAGTCGTCTTCACTTGGAGCTCTAGAATCAACAGAGTTGGGCGAGATGAGGGTTTAGGGTCGGCGAAAACAAGAAGACAAGTTGGAGTTCTAGGTGAAGGTTTAAATAAAAGAGGAAACTTATGACTTGGTCTCAATTTCTAATTGCTACCAATTTTATAAGTCCTATATATTATTTTTATAAAACTTAATACTAAGTCTAAATAGAAACTTATATCCATGATTATATAATTCCATATATATTTTACTTAGTCATAAATTTTTTTTCATGATATATATAATTTATAATACTACAGTTTCTTAATTAATTTATATGCACTATATATTTTTATACGTTCTATATCTTATATCTTCCTTATTTAATTTTAGTTATGCTTTATAATTTATATTATACATTTTATAATATATAATATATTATTTTTATAAAATTTTAATCCATATCTTATATTTTCCTTATTTAATTTTATTTATTCTTTATAATTTATATTATACATTTTATATTATATAATATATTATTTATATATTATTTATATTTTAATTAGATGAATAATTTATAAAAATTTATAGACATATAAATACCAAGTCTTCATATATTTATATCCTAGTACTATATATATATATATATATATATATATATATATATATATATATATTACGTTATATAAATTTATATATACATATAAAGTTTTATTCCTTCATAAATGTTAGGTCCTATAATTTCTATATACTAAGTTTTATCTATTTATAATTCACAAATTATAGTTTCTTAATTATTATATACACATTACATTAAATTTATACTCTATAATGTGTATTATATATATAAAATTTATATTTCATTTCTAAATTGATTAAATGAATAATTTATACACATAAATTATATAAATACTAAGTCTTTATATATTTGTATTTTTCTATTTTCTTAATATAATTAACTAATCAAAATTTCCTAATTGTAGGCTACTTAATTAATTAAATCTATTTATGTAAATCAATTCTTAATTAAATCAAGTGAACAATTATAATTACCCTAATAAATATCCTTAATTAAATAAATTTAAAATCTAATTAAATTATAATTAATCTAATAAATCTCCTTAATTAAATCAATCTAGATTCTAATTAAATTATAATTTAATCCAATAAATCCTTTCAATTAAATAAGTGGTTTCGAACACTATAGTTTATGTTCATTTTGGATCCCTAAACTGAAACATTGACTAGTTCCTGATCCTAGAAGGATAAGAACTAATTAATACTCCTTATTATGATTGTGCTAAAACTTATTCTACAGTTAGATATTGTCGTATTGAACTAACCTAACTTGCAGGACAAAAGGAGCAAAAAAAGTCTCGGGTGAACAGTACCCAAGACGTCTTTAAGCATTGATAGGTGCTTTCGTACTGTTCATAGAAGACACCTTCGGTGCTATGGAAGGAGGCGTCCAATGGATACAATCAGACTTCATCATAGACAATTAGGGAGCTATTTAGGATCAATTTTCGTACATTGGATGCACCTTTAAGGCTATGGAAAGCGCCTCCCATGGTCAATAAAAGAACATTTCGAGCAAGGCTTCTAAGACATCACTTTTATAATCCTTTACGCATCCATTTGAAGGTCTGACTGCTCTGGCTTCTTGCTACTACTTCATACAAGTCTATTTACCATTGAGCTACTTTTCCGAGTCATCCGATCATCTCTAACAGACTGACAACAACACATGATCACACCCCAATTGTTGGTAAACTTTTAACAGTGTTGCAAGTCTTTATACTACTACTTTAAAAAGGAATGTGTAGGTTGTTACACTATCTCTATATTTTTGTATTCAATTATCTCTTCCGACGGTTCTGGAAGAGACATTTAGTGGATTATCTATCGATAGGTCCGCAGACCTGAGTCTTGGAGTAGGAATTGCCGAAGGCTCTGAACTAAGTAAAAATGAGGACATCTTTTTGTGTTCTTTTCAGTTTTTCTTTCTGTTGTGATTTTATTTCAAAGTTTTAAAAAATTACTCTGGTTTAAAAAACTCGTGCTTCACCCCCTCCCCCCTCTCTCTCTCATGATCCAACATAGATTGCTATAGCAAAGGCATAAAGTTAGAAAGTGAATGAAATAGATGCTCTGTGCAATAAAATGATACCAGTTTTGACTATATGATGATTACAATGTTCAAAGTATCAATTGTATTCAAGAGTGTGTGGAGGAGTGATAAGATGACTGATATCATGAGTAGTAAGAAAGGAGTAAAGGGCTTAGAATTTACCTCCATTGTCAGTGAAGAGTGTTTTGATAGTAATTGAGAATCGATTTTCAATAGGAATTTTAAATGCAATAAAGGTAGAGTATACATCTATTTTTTTTGCGTAAGGGATAAAACCATATATACATTATAAAATAATCAACGAAGATAACATAATATTTGAGTCCATCAAATGATGATATAGGAGATGTCCAAACATCAGAAAAGATAATATTTAAAGGAGTATGAGACGAAATACTAGATTCATACAAGGGTAATTTATGACTTTTATTAATATTGCATGAAGTGCATGAAAAATTAGACAAAGTATCCGTAGGAAATGAAAGACCCAAGGATAACAAAAAAAATATTGCAAAACACCTAATGAAGGATGACCTAGACGACTATGCCATAAGGAAATAGATCACAAGATAGACACAGAAAGGGGGAAAGAGATGATAGTGTAGACACAAATAATACACACCAGCTCTATGGACCCCGCAGACTAGTATTATCCCATATAACGATCCAACACCTGAAAAAGGAATCAAAGAAAAGAAATGTAATAAGATTAGTAACATAAAGTGCAGCGATAGAAATCAAATTTTTTTAACATGGATGACACATAAAATATTGGAGAAAACTAAAGGCAAAGATAGAGTGGAGAAAGAAAAAGAACCAGTATAGGTAATGGGTAGTCTAGAACCATCACTAATAACGACACTATTATTCCCCGAGTAAGGCTCATGCAACAAAAGAGTAGTGAGATTAATGGTGATATAATGAGAGGCGCCAGAGTCAACCATGCATCCATTCTCGAGAATTAGATGGAGGTGTAAAATGAATGACAATGTGCGCAAACGGTGCACTATACGCGGGACTTGAAGCACACGGAAGAGCCGACCAAAGCATAGCAGACATCGAGATAGTCATATGACCGCACTAGCGAGCAAAGTGACCTTAGACACCACAAATCTGGTAGTGCCCAAGATAACGATTGGGACTGAACATAGCTGGATGTGCAGGAGGACACATAGACAGCCCCGGGGTAGACATGCACGTCTGATGGGACATCGATAGAATCGACTAGCGACTACCACGATAGTTTGAATACCAATTATGAGAATTCCCTGTTGGAGCCACAAGAGCAATCATTGGCGTCAAAGATGGAGATGGTGTCGAGACTTTTAGCTAGGCCTCATAGTTGAGGAGCTGCTTGAATAATTCATCAAAGGTAATAGTGATGTTATGACTTGTAAAGCATGTAAAATATTACAATAGTCTTAGCTAAGACCATTAAGGACACGAATAGAGAGTTCATCAAAGTCAACTTTAACATTCATAAACGTAAGAGTATCAATATTTCTTTTGTTGTCTTGCATATAATTAATAATAGATTTGTTACCCTAGTGAGGGTTGGTAAGATTTTAATGATGTGTCATAATCTTGTTATGTGAGGGAGCAACGTAGGTTCTCTCTAGCATCTGCCACACCTCTTTAGATGAAGTTGATGAAGAAATAAACTACACAAGAGTAGGAAATATTGAACCTATAATAGCGTTGAGGAGAAGTTGATCTTGACGGAGTCAGATAATATGATTAGGATTCGCTTGTGGGAGTGTGGCGCCTGTAGGCGTTATTTGCACAAGGGGCAGGGACATGAGCCATCAACAAATCTTAGTAAGTCATATCCGAATAGAAGAGACTTGAACTGTAAACGCTAGGCAGAGTAATTAGAGGTGGTGAGTTTCAACAGTGTCTGAGCATTGACGTTGAGAACCATAAGACCGAAAGGTGAATCAAGAGCATTTGTAAGAGATAGCCGACGAGGGATGCCATCGGCGACAACCATTGTAGAAGATGGTTGATTGGTATTATGGAGAAAAGGAAAAAAAAGTTGCTATTAAATTTAGTGCTCTGATGCTATATTGCTGATAAAATTCATATATTTTATTAATGATAATATGTGGTATATAAATATTATTGTAAGTGTAAAATAGAAAAACAAATAAAATATTAAGAAATAAATAAATATTCTTTAATAATAAATATTTTTTAATAACACAAAATATTAAGAAATAAATTAATATTTTTTAATAATAAATATTTTTTAATAACACATGAAATATTAAGAAATAAATTAATATTTTTTAATAATAAATAATATTTTTTAATAATGCACGTACTTTTCGAGAGTTGAAGGAAACCCAGTACAAGGAAATACTAGGCTGTTTGCACCATGGAGAGGCTTCAAGCCCGAGTGGAGGAGCTGAAGAAGCAATTGGGAAAGTATGACTCCGTTCTCAAGAATACTTGATCGAACTGTGTTTTTGCTCACGACAAGTCATATTTTGTAAGGTTAGCAATCTTTCTATTATCTGTACGAAGGTTGTCTATCTTTGTCTATCATTTAGCTTATTTTGTCTCTGTTATCTTTCTAATTTTTTTACACTCTGAAAATCTGACGATAAGAACTTTTAATGTAATCTAGTTACCCTAAATATAAGCCGGATATCTTTGTTAAGTGGGTTTTCCTTAATATTTCTTAACTTCACGGCAAAATTTACGTGCAATCTTTAATCATAATTTAAATTTTATATGCAATCCTTATTGCTAACAAACTTTATTTCTACTTCCTAACTAAATATAATAGATATTAATTTATCTAATTTATATATTTTTAAGTATAAAAATCTAAAAATAAATATAATTTTTTTTAAATTCAACATAATATTTTTTTTTATTAAATTAAGCACTTTTTTATTTACCTTAATTGAATGAAAAATATACTATATTCTTTTTAAATAATACTCAATTGGATGTAAAATATACTAGCTAGATTGTTTTTAAATGATATTAAAATTTTTAAAAAATATATTAAGTAAAAAAAATTATATTTAATTTGATAGTAAATATACTCGATAATTTGATAAAAATATATTTGATTTTAATTTAAAATATTAAATTTAAGAAGAATTATATTTATTTTTAGATTTTTATTAATCTAAAAATATGAGGGTCAATTAGATAATCATATTTATATGAGAAAGGTAATGAAAGAAATAGAAATAAAGTTTTTTTTTTTTTTTTTTTTTTAATTAAAGATGGCCTATATGCAAATTGAAGATATATTTAAAAAATTTTCTTCAATTTACTCATTTTTGGTATTTATAATTCATATATTTATTTCAATTAAAACCTTTTGTTTTTAATAACAGCTGGTGCATTCGAGGCATTTTAGGGAAAAAACGGAGTCTCACTGTATACATTTTTGTTCTTCCAAGTTTCTCCAGCGAAGCAAAGCATCGTTTGCAGCGGTAGAAGAAGAATTGATGGTGGCTCGCAATTTGTTCGTCCGTCATGGCGACACTCAATTCTCTATTGAGTGCGACACAGATTTAGGTTTCGAGGTAATCCATAATCTTCCTTCTTATTGATTCTTATCTCTCATGCTTTGTGCTTGCTCTCGATTATCTTCTTCGGTTTACTAGGTTCTCCAGTATCAGATCTTCTCCGTCACTTCCGTGCCGCCTGAGGATCAAAAGGTACTATTTTCCCCTCGATCTATTCCCATTTTATTTTATCTGTTTGATTATGATTGAAAAATCCTAGATGATTGACTTTTCCCTCTAACGCAGATATTGGTGGAGAATGGGGGCGTTGCTGTCTCGGATGAGTCAGACCTTGAATGGATTTCGGAAAATCTTCTTCTGGTATCCATTCAAGATGGAATGGGGGAGAGTTCACGAGCAACCAACGTTGACAAATCCGACGAGGAATTGGCTCGTATGTTGCAGGTTTCTTTTTCTTTGTTGTTGTTTCCCTTTACTTTCTTCTCTACTAGGAAAAGGTTTTGTTAGAAATGGATTTAGTGGACTTTGAAGTTACCTGTTGCGTCTATCAAGGTCGAGAAATCAGACGAAGAACTGGCACGTATGCTGCAGGTATTTTTTTGTACTGCATTTCAAGAAACAATTCGTCATATACTGATTAATAAAGCTTCAGTCATCTGTTGGAATTGATAATTTAACTTTCAGTTATTCGTTACTTATATTGTTATTACCAGGCAGAAGAGGAGGCACTTATGTTTCAACAATATGCCGTCAAGAGTGATGGGAGAGAATTTGAACAGAGAATCCGTGCATACGTTCAGCAGGTTCTCATGGTCAGTTGACTCAGCTTGTGATATTGAGTTCTTAGGTTGTTTCCCCTTTTGTAGAATGACACTAGATAAAATGCAGTATGAGGATCCTGTCCGCCAAGATGCTGCAAAGAAGACAGTTCCTCTTGACGAGATTGAGGAGAAGACATCAGTCGCCCTTGCTAAGGTACATATAATAATAACTTTGTGTGTTTCTTTCTAGTATTCAGTTGCAATAAGGACATTCTATCTCTAACGTAAATGGATATGGGGAAAGATTAAACTTCAACAACAGAATTGTACCATAAATTCAAAAGGAAGCTGTTATAAACCATACGTGCTGCATATGATAGATATTTACACAGAAATGACCCATATCAACGTCATTTAATGAAAACGAACTATAGAGTAGATATTTGTATTAGAAACATGGGTGATTCTAATGCTAGACTAACTGGCAGAAAATAATATAGTAAATCGCTGATGCTAGAGTACAGCAGGATATTTCCACTTTTGACTGCTTGTATCAATAGGACAGTCATTGTTTGAGTTGACTGTGATGAAGGCCTTGTGTTGGTGGAGTCAAGCCAAATCCTATTTTGACCAAATTCCAGAAGCTTTAGACTAGTTCATAATGATACTGCTTCAAGTCAGTATGCGCAAAAATTATAATTGTGATTCCAAAATTACATTACAGTTGTGGTTAGTGCAACGAAACCTATTTGTACTTTTAGATTCAACAAATACAAGATCCAAATTTTGCCATTCGAGTTACCATGTTTGGAAGTGTTTTGATAGGTTAGAAATTAAGTTAAATCAAATTAGGGCTTTCTGGAACCCAATTCCAATTTTCATACAATGATTTGATTGACTATAACTTGAATTATTTGATTCCATAAACTTTTGGTTCCTTGCTTGTAATAGGAGGGAATCTTCAAACCTTCAAAGAATGAGTTAGATCATGCAATCTTGCTACAATTGCTTTTCTGGTTCAAACAATCATTCAGGTGATTCTAAAACACCCAAAAATGTTTCTTTGTTTGTGCTTAGAAGATGATTCAGTACGGGTATTACCTTTCTGCAGAGCAATTGGTTTGGCTATTTCTTTTACCTGTTTATCGTATAATTGTTATAATTCTCAACCTACTCTAGCTTTAGTTTGATGAAAGTTCATTAAAGAATTCAAAATAACACTATAATGCTAGTAAAAAGCACATGTTTGGACAGGTACAAGGAGAAACAGACTGATGATATGCTCAGTCACATTGTTTGTATACATAAAATAGTAAAATTTATACACTGATTCTACAAGTCAAATTGATCTTTACCAATGTATTTAAAATCTTTGGATTTGTAAATGAACTTGCATACATCCAGGGCATATTTTAGCTAAACACAAATGAGATCGCTACATTAACGGTCCCCCTAGTGTCCCATGGATATGGAGGGAGGTAAATGTACGTACACAGGCGTTAGGCGCATGGTGGGGTAAACCTCAGATCATCAGTTCCTGAGAATCGACCTGCCATTACATCAAAGATGTCATGCGCCCACCATTTGCGCTATGCCCTGGGGGCTTTGTAAAACCCCTTTTGAGGTCATATATGTCGTTGTCTACTTTTGTCGTCGTCTACTTTTGTTGATTATGTGTGATAATTTGGGGACGTAAACTTTGTACTCACAAGGGTTCGTTTTTGAAACAACTAAGGACATTTGAGGAATTAGAATGCAGTGAAGTTTTGAAATGTCTAATCTTGAAACTAAACCAACATGGTGGCAAAAAGGTGATTCGCTCGCCCGCAGCGCCTCCACCAGCCCGTCCCAGGCCAACACGGAAAATGATTAATTAGGTTAGGTAACGGACGATCGGCCATACCCCACAGAAGTTTTCCACCGGCTGCTACGGTAAATCGAGGAAGTATACATGGAGGCCTATTATGATAACCAGCATTCTCAAGTCCGCTACCCATTAAAGAGAAAAAGTTCAATAAGTCTCGAATTCTAGATCCCTAATCTACCATTGGAAGGTCTAACCATGACACCTTGCTCTCGGGGGCACATATCTTCCATGAATAAATGAAACTAAACCAGCATGATAGCATTGAAGATGTTGTTCTTATATTGCTGTAAACTTTGATATCATATGACGAGTGCAAGTTGGTGAACATAAGTAATATTTGCTTCTACAATTTAATTATCAATGATGAGGATATATGAGAAGATCTTGTAACAAGGTTTTGTAGTCTCTACATCTAGAGATCGAATGTGCTAGAAGTGGGAATACACAAGCAGTGTCTCAAATACTAAAATGTAAAAGGAACAATAACTCTGGAAGAAGAAGAAGATGGTTCAAATACTAAAATGTATTGGTTGAGAAACTAAATAAGGAATTTTGGTGTCACAGTAACACAAGTTAGTGCATCAACTGTAATATTTTTTTTGACAATTAATTGTTAATGATGAGGATTTATCAGATGATTTATTTTTCTTTATACTCATACTCAATATGTTGGTTGAGAAACTAAACTATAAGTACGACAAGTTACAGCAGCATTATAGGAAGAAGAAATAGTTATTGCTTGAGAAACTAAATAATGACACAAGTTATGAAAACATTATAGGAAGAAGACAAGATGCTGGTCTAGATATAAATCTCAGTCCAATGGCGTAGCCAGCTTGAACAACTGCCCTGGGCTAAAAATGCTGAGCCCAGTAAAACTTAGCCCAGCATAGCAAGGTTGAAGCCTAAAATTACTGGACATTGCTAGGCTGAACAACTGGCCTGGGCTAAAACTGCTGAGCCCAGTAAAACTTAGCCCAGCATAGCAAGGTTGAAGTCTAAAATTACTGGGCATTGCTTGCTGGGTGAGGCCTAAAATTGCTAGGCATTGCTAGGCTTCACTGGGCTAGAGCCCAGCAAAGCCCAGCCCTGACTACGCCTTTGAATCTCACTGCACTTAACATGGAGGGAACATGGGTATTGTTTTCTTGATGACCTTGTCGTGTAGGGAAATGAGCTGTGGGGAATACAAGGGATGCTGGTGTTGACATGCCTGTGTCAGTTGACCAGTTGTTTTACCTGTTCATGGTTCTTGTGACCCCCATATCTCATGGTTTACAATGAGATGCCAGTTTGCATCTGAACCTGCATGTAGTGTATGCTTATTTTTTTATTCTTTTTGCACATTAAATTTACTGCCCCAGCAGGTTGATAAATTTTACTTTACAATTCTAGAATGTAATGTACCCTGCTGAAATCTTCTGTTTGGACTTACATTCATCCAAGATTCCGTTTCTCTGTTGACTAGAATAACCAAAGAAGTGCCCTAGAGCTTTGGAGAATGGGGACCTTTGGGTGTTTCTATGCCATAAATAACCAATGAACAAGCAGGGGTCGTTGAAGTTATTATGAAATTGCTACTCAAACCATGCAGATACATGCATGATGAATATACACGATGCATTACTATCTCATGAAATGGAATCGTGAGTGTGAATTAAAGCCATTTATCTCTCAAGTCTCTTCTCTCTATTTTAGTTTCCTGCAAAGGAAGATGCCTGAAACCTAGAGTGTGTTGATTTAACTAGTTATGCATGAAAGGCTACTTAATAGATTCTTTTTAGCTTAAGCATCTAATGCAAACTATGTTTGTAAATTAACTAAAGTAAACATTGTCCCCTCCTTGCTAGGTCATTGTAGCAACAATAGCCAAAGTCACTTTTGGGGAGGAGGATTTAAATCTAAAATCTTTCTAAAAGAAACAATTTTTTTATAACCCATTTTAAGTTTATATGGTGTTAGCATTGGTTGCCTTTGTTTTTTTTTAGCTGTATGATAGCCAAATGTATTAGGTCGTCTCTTGTCACTGGGAGATGGGCATAAATTGGTTCTCCTCCAAATTGAAATTTTATTTTAGGCATACAATGTGATGTTTATTTGAGGACTTACATTGGAAAAGGCTTGGTAAGAATGTCTTGGAAAGTTTTGGTAAGGTTAGATGAAAATTTATACTCATATATAGTCAAATTTAATGTTAGAATACACTCAACAACATGAATGAACAAGCACACCTTTGTTAATGAATAGGCAAAATTATAGTTTCAAATGGCTAGAATGATTTTTCTTGTGTTATTGAATTAACAATATAGAACTTTGCATTGTGCTTTCGAATGAGCATTGTCATATATCTTGTAGGTCAATTTACAGGATTATTAACTTGATGTGGCACAAGAAGAGAGATTGAGTGTTGGAAGGTTTGGGGAGTAGAAATCTGGAATTAAGTGAAATTGTAGAAGCTTAGGTATCACACCTGAGGTTCCTAGGCATCTGTCACACTGTAGGGAGATTGCATCACACATTTTAAGAGAACTCTCAAAAACTCATAGACACATAAAGGACTCATAAAGACTCACATAGTGAACATAAAGGACTAATAGGGAACTTAAAGGACTCTTAATTCTTGATGGAATTGTTGAACTTTATATCATTTACCAAGTAGGTTCATCATCTTCCAAGGTATGCCATATTAATAGTTGAGCTTTAGAATCTTTATTTCTACGTTTATAAACTTTTAATGGAGATTGCCACTTATATTTTTGCGGTTATGAAACACATGTCTCAATGAGTCAACTATATCCTTTAATTTAGTTTACATTTTGCAGATGGGTCAATTCCCCTTCTTGCGAAAAATGTGGTGGTGAAACTATGAACATTGGCATGGGCAGTGCCGAGCAGTCTGAGATAAAATTTGGCGGTCATCGTGTTGAGATTTATAGGTATCTATTTAATATCAAGATTTCATTTTAAATATCTTAGATATATTTGTACATGCTTCGCACAAGTTTCTTTTATATTGATCCAGTTAATACTTACCTTACAAAATTTAGACTAGAAACATACTAGTTTCTTTTATATGTGTTTTCCATTGCATTTAATAAGTTGTTTTGTACTGCTTGACCTGTTTTCATTTCTCTTTTTTTTTTCACCAGACCTTTACTGCTTGGAATGGTATAGTTTGTTCATTACAGTCATAATTTTTAAACTCATGATACTCCATTTTGTTTTTTGGTGGTTAGTTGGCTAGGTTCCTTTGAGAGAGTAGTTATTTATCTTGTAGACTATGCCATCACTCTCTAATTAATATCATTAATCCTATAAAGTCTACATGTTTAGGGAGACAACTTGTTATGCTGTAGTCTCGTGCTTTCCTTTGGTACTCTTTTAATTTCTGACTTCCATGAGTATAGATCAACACTTTTTCATTCTGAAACACCTAATCTATCACTTAAATGCCCTTACTTGACTTCTCACTGATTTTTAATCTTTATTCAGATGCAAAATGTGCTCCAGTATCACCCGTTTTCCACGGTACAATGATCCACTCAAGGTAATTGCTTTTTAACTAACTATCGGGATGCCCAATCTTCCAAAGTCCTTTAATGACACTACTATTAAACATCTGTTTTCCAGCTTCTAGAAACCAGGAGAGGTCGGTGTGGAGAATGGGCTAATTGCTTTACACTCTATTGTCGAGCTTTGGGTTATGAAGCTCGTCTGGTAATTTTGAAAAATGAAGCTTAAGCATTGCATTAAATTTTTTATGATTTAGATTCCTTTCATAATTCTAATAACTTTCTGTATTTCTCGACATATGCATGTCTTACTAATTCCATGTGCCAAAAGGAAAAGGCCATCAAGATTAAATGTCTGGCTGAACCTTCTTAATGGCATATTTTTCCTTGAAGCACGGGCCAATTTCATTATCATTTTACTAGGGATTCATTCACTCTAAGAATCTTCTATGTTTTATTACTCTGATGCAGTAGAAATCTCAACAATTTTATGAATTTCAATTTATTTGAAACTTTTCTTACTTTCTTTTTCTTCTATGATTCATGCATAGGTACAAGATTTTACGGATCATGTATGGACGGAGTGTTTTTCTCAATCTTTAGGGAGGTAATGTATGGACAGTATATTTGACTTTTTCTTAGATGGTCTTATAATTTCTGTCACTAATTTGTGAGAGCATGTGCAGATGGATGCATCTTGATCCATGTGACGGGGTTTATGATAATCCATTATTGTATGAAAAGGGGTATGTTTTCTACTTTGACAACTTCTGGGTTCCATACTAGGTAATCTAAAAGTTTTTTTTTTTTGGTGAAGCTGGAACAAGAAGCTGAACTATACAATAGCTATTGCTAAAGATGGAGTTTATGATGTTACAAAAAGATACACAAGAAAGTGGCATGAGGTTGATACATAGGGTGCTGAGTCGCTATCTAATTTTTCCTCATGGAAACAATTGGTCATGTGTAGTTATTTTCAGGTCTTATCAAGACGGAGCCTTGCGACAGAAACCAATGTTGCTGCAATTCTTTCCTTGATAAGAAAAGAATGTCGAAATGGATATTCAGTTGAATTACTCATAATGCTTGAAGATCGTGATAAGAAAGAAGCAGAGGAACTTGAGAGAGAGGTTTATTGTCAATTGGATGCCTCCATTTCATTACCTGGAAGGCAAAGTGGTGCTATAGAATGGCGAAGAGAAAGACTCGAGTGTGGTTCTAGTGACAGCAACTCATTAAACAGTTCTTGCCCAAAACGATTATGTGTAGATGTTCATGTCACAGAAATTTGCACTGCCATGACTAAGTTGTGCTCACAAATGCTTACTGAAAATTTTTCATTAGCCAACTTTGTTGGAGTTTTAGAGACAATTGAAAGAATGATGAAAGATCTTAAGAGTAAATCCTTCAGGAATCGAAAATCTTTCATGGAGCTCAAGGGATCTCAGATCTCTAATGAAATGATTCTCTGCATTGAAAGTTTGCTGTTGGCCACTTCCTTGAAGCTAGAGATAGGGGTTGATGATGGAAAGTTTTATGTGTCTTTATCTGCTGATCCTGTTCAAACTTCTATTGCTTTGCCAGTGATATTGGACGTGATTAATGAAATAATTGATAATATCAAAGGAAAGAATGCTCTTCCCAAAGTTTTGCAATTTCCTAAACCTAATAGATTATGTTCTGGTTCAGTTCTTGCAAGTGGTGAAGAACTTCCTTCAGGGATTGTAAGTAGCTTCAATTGACCATCTTAACATTCAGTTATTGTTAATAATTTCAGTTGCTGGTTCTTTGTGTGTTCTAATTATGTAACTTTTAGGCTGCCTCAGCATTTGATGGTACTTTTTCAACTAAATGGGAAGAACCAAATGGAGCAAAAGGTAGGCCAATTAAGTCTGGAAATTAACTGCAGAACTCATTGGCATGTTTTATTTCAAGATCCTATTTACCTCTACGTGGTGTTCCTTTGTGCATTTTTGTACCTAGCCAGATTTTACTACTATAACTTGTTAGAGTGACTGAAATTATTATAGATGTGCATTCATCCAACGGCACAAATATATATCTGAAGTTTCCAATATGCTGCATAGTTTTGTTAATATCCAACTATTGGTTAGACTTTGCTAATTATCTAAAGTATATGCATTTTTTAAAGGTCTGTGACAATTCTGTTTTGTTTAGTCTCTTTGGAATACTATTTCTATACTAAGGAGATTAAACTGAACCTTGACAATTCTGTTATGTTTTGATAAAAAAAGAATTTCTTAAATCTTTCTAGTTGTGTCCTTTGACCGTGTAGATTATTACACTAAGATGACATATATGGTAGCTATGCTTCTCTAAAGAAATATATCTAGAAAAATAGGTCAATTCTGTTGTTTCTTAGAGATTTCAGTGCAAGCTTATCATACAAAAAACTGCAGTTACTGGAGAATGTCATTGTTCCGTTTGCAATTTGGACTTGTAGCAAAACTCATTTTGATGAATGGTGCATTGCAAATCCTCCACTCCTGTCTCTGTCCATACATTGTACTAGATTATTAATCCCTTTCTTGGTTTAAGTAATTTATTCTGAAAAATTTACTGATCTCATTTTGGAATTTGTTTTTATAAAACTAATTAGTTGTCCGAATGGTGATGTCGTTTGGTTCCGCCAATTAAATTTCTTAGGATGTTGGCTCATTTATGAAGTTCCCGGTGAGCAAATGTGCGAGCTTCAGTCATATGATTTTGTATCGGCTAATGATGCTCCAGAAAGAGATCCAATGGATTGGTAAGATATTCCATTATCAACACATTCATGTGGCATTATCAACACATTCATGATCATGTTGAGAGATGTCAAATTATATTATCTCTGCCACTTATTTTCTGCCGTGTCTAATGCTTATTTTAGTTCTCTAAAAAATAAAAATCACATCTATAGTGGCTACTATAGTTGATTACATATTGCTATTAGTCAACCCGATTCACTTCCATCTAAGTAGTTCAATGATAACTCCTATTTGTGCTTGATACCTAGGAAAGTTGGATGATGTTTTCTTGATATATATTGACAAAATATTGCTCTCTGTGACTCAACAATTGCACGAGTCAAACTAGCAACGCAGGATGACAAGGCCATCGCATAATAAGCCTGATGCCAATTATAGTGAAACTTTGTTTTGAAGGATTTTAGAGGCAAAGCAAGTTGGAGGTTCTACATGGATTCCCTTGGATGAACAGAAGTCTCAAATATTTGATAGACGTTTCCAACGGAAAGCTTTTACAGTAAAAATGAAATTCAAGTCTAATTTATTTAGGTAAATTTCTATCGAAGCTACTTGAATGTTATCTCTAATTAATTGCGTGCTAATTTCACAATTGTGATTCTTGATTTGCTAGATTTAACTTCCTAGCCGTTAAAGATGGTAAGGCAAATGGGAGATTTCAGATAGGAGGTATTAACCTGTATGCGTATTGACCTGTATACTTTAAAGGATTGTTTCTATCTTATAATGTTTAACGTATTGATAAATTGAGTTGATGAAGTTCATATGTATGCTCTAGCAATGCTGGACGATGAGCTAAATAAACAATGATAATGTCCATCAAATAGAATTATGATGACGATTGAACTGTATTTTTTCTTCTCAGATGAGTCTAGTGATTAGCGTATGAGGTGTTGCTATCATGAGATCTGAGATTCGAATCTCGATAAAGTCGAGATAAATATCTCCCTTATGTGCTAGTCACTATTTCAAAGACTAGTAGTCGTCCGTGATTTACCTCTTCTGTGTTGGCCCTGGGACGACTTGATAGGGGCATTGGAGGTGAGCGAATTTACCTTTTGCCATCATGATGATGAATACAATCGAACAAAGACATGATTGAAATTCATTTAGTGCGCATATATAAATATTTACTAACTTTACGCTGATAAAATACTTAATTAGTAAATTAATTGGAGTAATTTTAACATTTATTTACTAAGTTTTAATTTTAAAAAATATTTTAATATAATAGTATTTCACCTATATTAATTTTGATAAGTTGAAGTAATCTAACAGTGCAAAAAAAAAAATAAAAAATTTTTGAGGGTGAAAAATAAAATGAGATATTTTTTGAATATGGATTCGCTTTTTGATGATAACGAAAATAACAGGCAATTTTTAATTTTTGAGCGAAATATTATCAGCCGATATTCTATGCCCATAAGCTAAAAATATCAGCAGCGGGAATACAAAGACAGTGCAAAAGCTAAAGACTCTTGAGGCAGACGGTAAGAGAAACAATGCAATAGGTATACATTTAATTGTCAACCAAATCGAAATTTCACATTCTATATTCCTTTATCGTCTCTTAAGCCACAATTTCAGAAGATTGGATGGCATATCTCAGCCGTTTCGACCAAGCATTCAAGCATGCAAGCCACACAAACACACACACACACAACCTAAACGGAAGAAAAGTAGTAGGGAAAGCAATTGCTTGTTATTAAATATTCTTCTTCCCCAATGGCATGACCTGAAAGGGTGCTGAGTTGGATGATGACTCGAGGAATTATTGAGGTCGTAGTGGTCAGATCACATGGCAATACATGCTAATTGCTGTCAGCTCACATGCCATGTCCCCTCGGCACATGCAATTATGCAATCTCCTTCCTTAGCATTCCTATCATTAAATTTGAGAAAAAATAAAGGAAAAACACTCAATCACACACACTTGACAACCATGTTACACAAGTGGTCACAGCTCACTAGATTCCTCTATCACAAATAAGCAGAGGGTACCTAATCTCACTTAGCTAATCAATTTACAAAGTGATGGTCAAGCAGGGTAGTCATTGGCATTGGTGATTGTTGTCATGGAGCAATGAAGGTGGCGGGGGCATGAGACGAGGTGGTCATTTGTCATCCCGGTAGCCTGCATGAAGGAATGGATCACGGTCGGGCCAACGAACCGGAACCCACGGCGCACCATGTCTTTGCTGATGGACTCTGATTTGGATGTCTTAACCGGGATTTTCCTGCAGGACCTGTAGTTGGGAGAGAGGGGCTTATGGTTGATGAACCCCCACAAGTAATTGGCAAATGATGCAAACTCTCTTCTGACCTGTCCAACCAGTCACGTGCTGTCTGATTAGGAAATTCAAATTGACGAAAGCTAAATTTTAATAAATATAAACAGGAGGGAATAAGTGAAGTGAGTTTACTTATTGTTTATGTCACTCATGCCATGGATATACCAGTGACATAAACAATCATGTGTTAAAAAAAGGAGTACTTATCAGAGTGCTTGTAGGTTTTCAGAGATATTGCTAAATTTTGTAGGATAAAGAGCACTACAATATAATCTTTAATGTGGGTTGAGGTCACGTTAAAACTTAAATACGTAGCCTATAGAGTACTTATCAGAGTGCTATTAGAGATTTGGCTGCAAAATTGTAAGATCAAAATGACAAAAAAACTTTTGAGGTACTCTAACCTCGATCACGTTATTCCATCGGCCGCTAAAGGAGGCAACTAGCAGCAGCTTCCTCCTGTATAATTTTTTTTTTTTTTTTGGTGTTTCTTTGTAGTCAAATGCACCAAGACTCTATATCGTAATTGCGATCCTTTATGGCCTCATTATGAATTTTCAGAAAGAATTAAGAGGCTTCTTTATGTTTTTGATGAGGATTGTTCTGAGAATTACTAGTCCTTTAAGAGAACAAGGTTGTTTTGATGATGTAAAATTTTTTAGAGTGAGAGCATGCAAAACATAATGCAGACGAGGAACAAATTAACATTGTAGTTATTCAAGTACCTCAAGGATTCTCTTCGCGTTGTCGATTACTCCCCTAACCTTTCCTATATCCAACACACAAGCTGCACAAACTGATGCCATTTGCCTCTCAGTGAACATGGCCACCAACTCTGCGTCGAACTCAGCAAAAGCGGCCCTGCAAACCCAGTAGGCATATCAGTAAACTTGAATTTTAGTGTGGCTTTACGGATTCTACGTTCCATATTTTTTGTTTTTCTCACTTGAATTCCTCCCTTTTCTTCAATATGGTAGTCCAATCCAAACCAACTTGAACTCCTGCCATTACTAGTAATTCAAATAGCATCCTGTGAAAAGGACAAAAAAAAAATGAGGAACCAGCTTCTTTAGTCTAGTCTCTACGCAGAATCTTACTTGTCATCATGGACGGGCACTCCCCACTCCTCATCATGGTATGCAACATACACAGAATCTAAATCGTAGAACAAGAAATTAGTGACGATTCAAAGATCTCGCTGAAGGAAAAAGGGAGTAAAAAAAGGTCATGTTTTTTCACCAGAATTTGATGTGATGAAACTGCATCTCTTCTCATCTTGACTATTCACATCATCGATCGTTGATGAGTCAACAGGAACTACGTTTCCGTCAAGTTTCGCCGGCGTGCGGCCGTAGTGCGCAATCCGCATCTTGCGCTTCGCTTGAGCGAGCACGGCGTGCTCCCTCTGCGCCGCGGCGATGCTGCCGGGAGCCCTGTCAAAACCAAGCAAGGCCATCGATTCCGACGACACAGCCAGTTGGCCGGCTCCTACGGAGCTCATTGACCTCTTCATCACTGGACGCGGTAACTTAGTGGGAGTCGGCTTCGGCACCGCAAGCTTATCACTGCTCGTACTCAACCCGTTCGACTCAATGCCTCGCTGAGGAGCAGCCTTAGCCTGCTTCGGCTTGGGCGAGACAGGGGGCGAGAGCTTAGTAGGAGTCACAGGAGCATTGTGATCCCCATCCGCTCGAGCTGCATTTTTAGCGAACGAGGAGGGCAAAGAGAGGGACTTCTGCAAGGTCTTCTTCAGCGGCTGAGCAGCCTCCAGCGGGCCGATGCGGTTGGAGGCAGGCTGCAGGACCGGACGGCCGCCGATATCCGCCACCTCCATTGTATGGCCGGACTTTACCTTGGAATTGCACATGTTGGTGAAGGGATTATAAGTGAAGAAAAGGTGGCTAATTGATTGAGAGATGGGCGTTCGATTGTAGGAAGGATGGAGGAGGGAAGGTGTTTATTTATAGGGCGGAGGGCGGGGGAAGGAAGGCGAGAGGAAGGTGGGGACAGGGAGGTGATGGAGGAGGAAGGGAATGGAACATGGAACGTGGAACATGGAACATGGAGGGAAGGGATAAGTTAGGTAGGACTTAGGAGGTGGGAGTTGGAGATACTTTGCAGCTGCTCGCTCACCTAAAGTCTGAACTCAAATTTCGATTAGTTCGATTCATCAAATCAAGATTTGGAAACTTAATTTCAAAAACCCTGAGCTTAAAGAAATAGAATTAGCAGGTGAGATGAAAGAAAAATAGCTCCAAAGTGCCTTCATTTGTAGAATAATATACGATTAAATATATTACTTTAGATGTTTCATGTGGACTAGCTAACATATTGTTAATTTAATGTGTTACTTCAATAAAGCTCTTGAAGCATTTTGTTGTAGCCGAATTGGTCCAATATAAAATATAACTAGCAGTTAAATAGTATAACACGCGATAGTAAGCCTGTGATTATGTACTATAAACTTTGAAATATAGAATAACAAACAATAACAGTTCAATACCTCAAGTTTATTAATACTCTTTTAGGGTTAGAGGTACTGCTGAAACGGGGAATTGAAGTAGGGTTGCATTTATTCATGCCCACTAGGAGCTGCAAGTTGGGAAAGTGGCAGTGGTCTCCAAAGTCCATTCGATCGTGGGAGATTGGATCATTAGCATCAGGAAAAGGATGGAGTGTCACAGAGTGGATAGGGCAATCATCCAGGATTGGAAAATATTTAAATCTCACCTTTATAGTTGGTGATATGAGTTATAATAAGTAGATTCAAGAAGTGATCTGGCGGTAGAGGTTAAAGTGATCTGGAAGTTAAAGTCAAGGTGATGTGGTAGTCAAAGTCAAAATAAAAATTTATTTTTTATCTAATTTCATGGCCCACTTAGTATTAGGGAGTTTTTTTTTTATCTAACTCAAGCGGTCTACGCTCGGCTGGAGAAAATACCGGTCAGACATAATGCACTTAACTTCATAAATCTCCATGCGCCCGGTTGGATAAAAGACCGGCCATACCTATTGCACTTAGCTTCATAAATCTACATGCACCCGACCATATGAAAGATCGGTCGAAGCTAATACACTTAACTTCATAAATCTACATGTGCCCGATCGGATGAAATGTCAACCGGACCTAATGCACTTAGCTTCATAAATCTACGTGAGTCCAACTGAATGAAAGATCAGCCAGACCTAAAGCACTTAGCCTTATAAATCTATATGTGCCCGGCTAGATGAAAGACCGATTGAGCTTGAGTCACTTTATCTTATAAATCTCTGTGTGTGTGCCCGGCCAAATGATAGGTCAGTCGGGCTCAAGTCTTATAACCTCATAGATATTTCCATATATACCTGGACAGATGCAATGTCGGTCGAGTTCGAGGCAGTTAATTTCGGGAAGTTCTTTACGTACGACCGATTATAAAATTGGTCAGAGTCAAGAGACTTAGTTGCATATCTATTTCCAATGAATCTTTAGCGTACACAATTTTATCGAAGTATTACTTAAATAGATTTCTAGCATGCTCGGTGCATCATATGGATCTCTGATCGGATTTATAATATAACATTCCATACATGATAAGGCAACCTAATACAAGAACAAGTGTAAAGACGATCGACATTGTTAACTGGCTAAGACATATTCAACAGATAGACAACAAATAATATTTTAACAACCTGTCAGAATTGTTGGGGAATATTCCTTTGGGAATGCCTTCAGAGGTTATCCTGTTTCCCATTGGGCGACCGTGTATGATAACATACTTCTGTAACAGTTCATCAAAGGCTTGAGCCATAAACGACAAAAGAGATACATCTATGGGTAAATAAAAGATTCCTCGTATACTCGTTACAGAATAAACTAACAAACTCCGACACACGATGCCACCTCATGATTACGGAGCTGGAATATAAAAGGAGCTTCCTCTCCATGGGTAAGGTATGCAATTTTACATCTGAACCCTATTCTCGCGTGACTACTTTCTTTTCAATTCCTTCACCTAGGACCATACTAACTTGAGTGTTAGAGGGTTTTGCTAGGGATCATTTTCCCTGATTTTTGGTCACTAACCCTCTGTCGAATCATCGGCGCGTGCGCAGGATCGCAAGGAGGTCTCTCCAAGAAGGGAAAAATCTTGCTCTTGTCAACCATTCGACCATCGCCGTCTATGGGAATCTTTGCCTAAATCTAAGGCGCAGAGATGGATGAGGTTGGAAAACTCACCATGATCACTTTAACACAACAGGAGCTGGAGATGATCGTCAATGCTCTAGTGCAAAAGGCATTGTAGTAGCTACAACAAGTGACTACTGGTGGTACGTTGCCACCACCAAATCTTGTGACATCCACAACAGCTCACCAAAGAGAGAGAGGGGAGCTCAAGAGGAAGTCCTCCATTTTTCTTCGTGCACCCCTCTCACCAATCCGGCATCCCCGAACACTTTTTCGTACACATCTTGACCACATGGATCTAGAGGAATTACGCCAAGAATCCTTTGGAGAAGTACCTGTCCTAGAAGAGCGTAAAGGAAAAGCTCCATTGACTGACAACTCTCGCGAGAGAATTAGTACCCCATTCTCTCAGCAGGTGCTAGATGATAAGTTGTCGAAATATTATCAGACCCTAAACATAGGAGAGTACTCGGGATCAACTAATCAAGAAGGGTATCTCCTTAAATTAGAACATGTTGCCCTCCTTCAACAATTTACGGATGGTGTAAAGTGTCGAATGTTCCTCATTACATTCGGCAGTTCAGCACAACAATGGTTCAAGCGACTACCAGACAACTCCATTAGCCAATTCAAGGATTTTTGCAAGGTCTTTTTGCACCACTTCTCCAGCAACCAATGTTATCATAAGACCCCCTAGAGCCTCTTTTCGCTCAAGCAAGGGCCTAAGGAGACTCTTAGAGCTTATATTAAGAGATTCAATCAAGTGCCTATGGAAGTCCTCATAGCTATCATATAAATTTGGGTGAGCGCTTTTTCTCAATGGCTTACCGATAACGACTTTTTTCGTGATCTAGCGAGAAGACCTCCAAGGAACTTTGATCTACTACTCGATCGGGTGACTGAATTCATTAATGTGGAGGAAGCATAAGCTTTTCGGAAAAAGGAGGCCACCCCACCCGCTTCACCTCTAACTCCGAGTGCCCGACTCTACCTGGTCCTCAATTTCATCACCAAGAACCATGACCTCAGGCCGTGCAACATGTAGGGATCCCCTGAGAGGCACTATGCAGGTGGTGTACATATCATCTGCCAACTACGTATGATACTCAGGAGTGTTACTCTCTGAGAAATCGCCAAAACCCCAATTCAAGATTTTGCTAGCGCACCGCATCATCCAATCACCACCCTTATCAACAGCCAGATGGTTCACCCAGGAGAGATCAGTGATAAATCGAGCGGTGCCAAAGAACACCTCTATCGCTAGCAGACCGGGCGCAAGTTCCAGCCCGAGTTCAATCTGAGCTAACAACTTGGCAGGAGGAGAATCGTAACAATGCTGCCTGGGACAACATCAACATGATAGCCGGGGGACTGACCAATGGAGATTCTAATCAAGCGAGAAAGTCACGCACCCAGCGTTTGGAGGTTCATGCGGTCAAGTGTAATACAGAGCAGATGGTCAGGCCCGAAATCAACTTTGGGCCCAAAAATCTGGAAGGCGTAGAATTATCCTATGATGATGCTCTAATAATTAAGAATGTTATAACCAATTATAATCTTTCTCATACTTTTGTTGACACAGAGAGCTCGATTAACATCATTTTCAAGCAGGCGTTCGAGTAGTTGCAGATCGACCCGAGTGAGCTTCAACCCATGATAACCCCTTTGTATGGATTCATGGGTAATGAAGTTCAACCACTCAGCCAAATAAAGTTGATCATATCCCTAGGGGAGAAACCCCTGATGAGGACACATTAATACATCTTCATAGTTGTGGATGCACCCTCAGCCTACAATGCCATTTTGAGCTGACCAACCCTAAATAAATTTCAAGCAATCGTCTTGACCTTTTGTCAGAAAATAACATTTTCAGTGGATGATCAGGTGGGGGAGGTCAAGGGCAATCAATTGATAGCAAGCAAGTGCTACGTAGAAATCCTCAAAATGGAGGCCAATGTTACTAAAAAAATTCAAAGAATGGAGTCAACACTATCCGGGAAGCACCTCCTGCCCTGGTATACAATGAGAAGGAAGAAGTGTAGATCCAACTTGGTTGGTCGGAAGCTACTATTCAAATAATGGCCGACTTGTCTCCTGAACTTAAGCTGAGCTGATCAAATGTTTGTCACGTAATAGTGATGTTTTTACCTGAACGCCCAAGGAAGTGATGGGTGTCTCACTCGAGGTCATGGAGTATGCACTCCATGTTCATCCAGATGCCCATCCGGTTAAGCAAAGGAAGCGGGATTTCCAGGTAGATTAGAATAAAATCATTAAGAAAGAAGTGGACAAATTATTGGAGGTAGGTTACACCCGGAAAGTTCAGTTCCCAAGCTAATTGGCAAATGTTATCCTAGTGTCTAAACCAAGAAACAAGTGACGGGGTTGCATAAACTTTAGAGATATTAACAAAGTCTGTCCGAAAGATTACTATCCATTACCCCATATCAATCAAGTGGTGGATTCTACCTCTAGGTGTGAATTCATTTATATGTTGGACGCCTACCAGGGATATCACCAAGTCCCACTCACCAAAGATGATCAGGAAAAGGTTAGCTTCATAACTGTCGAGGACACTTATTGTTATAATGTTATGTCATTCAGAGTAAAGAATGCAGGAGTTATCTATCAACAACTTATGAACAAGGTCTTTCAGAAGCAGATCTTGCAAAATATGGAGATTTATGTGGATGACATCCTTATAAAATCCATCTGAGCAAGTGACCTGTGCATGGATGTGGAGGAGACCTACCCAACTTTGAGGTGATACGGATTAAAGCTCAATCCCAGTAAATGTCTGTTCGGAGCTAGGAGCGGTTGATTCCTAGGATACATAGTGACAGAGTGGAGAATTGAAGCCAACCCAAGCAAAGTGCGAGCTCTACAAGACATGACCCCCAGTAATCTAAAAGAAGCTAAAAAATGACTGTCCATAATCTGAATTGACTAATCAAGTCAATAGTAGGTAAAACTTTATGGATTTACTTGTCTGCCAATGAGCATGCTAATGGGGCAACATCAGTAAGGCAAGAGGAAAGAGAACAACAACCTATATAATTCTTTATCCATTTATTAAAAGGAGCTGAGTATCGCTACACCACACCCGAGAAATTGGTGTACATACTGGTTTTATCTACTCGAAGGTTGCATCCTTATTTCTTATCTCATCCGATCATCATATTAACCAATAACACCTTGGGTTGTGTGCTTGTCAACCTTGAAGCTTCTAGAAGGTTGATAAAGGTGACCACGAAACTCAGTGAGTATGACATATAATATTAACCCCGAGCAACCATCAAGGCTCAAACCTTAGTGTCACGCCCTAGGTAGTCTATGCCAGAAGAAATTTCGGCAGCATCTTCCCTATACAGGTAACAATATGAAACTTTCTACAATGCCCTCAGGGCCACATATACCTCGGCCAACATGGCCGGACAATAACAATATATATAATAACATACCACGCAGTTTAGTATCACAATCCACTAAAATATCGATAAGGAAAACATCTCAAATATCCTACTCAACTACACCCATAAAACTCAAATCACATTCCTACTCAACTACACCCATAAAACACAAATCACAACGACACAAATAAAATCAACTCGCCTCTTTTTCCGTCTAGGCAGGCATGTAGCAGAACATATCCAACTAAATATAAAAAGAAAACCCAACGATAATAAAGGATCATATAAGATCCAAGTGCCAAAACTAGAACAAGTCTAAAACACAGTCTAGATAGTATAATAAGAAAAAAAACAAAAGACCAAACAAACATCCTTGCGATCTGCAGGGGGACTAGCGACTGCGATAATAAAGGATCATACAAGATCCAAGTGCCAAAACTAGAACAAGTCTAAAACACAGTCTAGATAGTATAATAAGAAAAAAAACAAAAGACCAAACAAACATCCTTGTGATCTGCAGGGGGACTAGCGACTGGAGATCTCTGGACAACCTTAACCTGAAATGGTAATATCAACGGGGTGAGTCAACTCCTCAGCAGATAATTATTGACATGCATAGTAAGAAAATAACCAATAGTAATAATTATGCGTACAGTCTCCTGATATAGGAATGATAAATGTAAACTGAAATAAACAGGAGAAAAATTGTACTAACTAGGACTTGGTATAGAGATAACAAGGTCATCAGATCGAGAGTATCATAAATCTTGTATGCATGTCAAACATATGCATCCACCAAATATGCAGCAAATAAGTACAGCAAACACAAGCAATAAATGCATCAATGCGTATGATGCCAATGACATGTCCTGGTCACCCCTACTGCCAGTCAGCCGTCTCACACACGATGGTGAGACCGAGTGGGTAGGGCTGTGACAACCGTGCACTCTGCCATCACTGCTCTTGATGAGTGATCGAGTGGACGGGATGTTGTCAGAGTACACCTATCCTCCTTACACCAAATCATAAGTGGGGGAGCTCAATGCTCTCATCTCCCTGAGCCAGTCCAGAGGAGGGATCCCTATCGGCTACCATGCTGCGTCACACTACCCCATGAGCGGACCAACGGAGCCAAATAGAGCAAAACTGTCTACCGGCTACCACGCCGCGTCACCAGACCAACGGAGCCTAACAGAGCAGAACTGTCTGCCGGCTACCACACTGAGTCACCGGACCAGCGGAGCTTAATAGCAGAATTGCCACACACCCTGCCTGACATACCACTAACCCATGAGTGGTGGTGTGTGCAGATCTATGTAACTGGTGATATGCTCAACAATAATGGAGCCGACTATCACACAACATGTAATCATGTGAGATGGTGCATGACAGTAAGCATGAAAATATCCTGATCCTGTCCATCTCTACATAATGTGTACTATAGGATAAATAGATCCAATCAATGGTCTAGGTACACAGGGCAGATATAGTATAAAAACCTAGGTCCTGAACATAATAAGGCATGGTTATGTCACTACCCCTATAAGCATATGTAATCAGGTGGGTACTAACATGAAATGCAAAATAGGTAAGCAAAAACAAGCATGTAACAAGTATCCGGTAGTGACAAACTGATACAGATATGAAACATAATCATTACTATTTGTTAAAAACTACTATGCATATCAAATGACATATCAAAATAGATAAGTCAAGGTACCCGCCTTCAATAAGAGGATCCAATCCGGTCCAAATCCGATGTCGAGATGCTCGTCTCACATCAAAGTCCTGTGTCACCAATATATATATATTTTTATTTAGCTACAACTCAATGAATAGCTAAATAAAAATCCTCAAGAACAATTTAGGGAAAAACCCTAAATCATAAACCTCAACCTACCTAAATTAAATCCAACGGTTAATTAGGGTTAGTTACCTAATCCCCAATCAACCCATTAGATTAATAATCCAAACCTAAATCAATTATACTAATCATGAAGTCTACCTCATACCTAATTCAGCACATAAACCTAATTCATCAACATCATGTATCAAAATTACTACACCATACCTCAAGCTCAGCCAACAAGTTTGCTGCCAGAAGGAGGTCCTGTCGAAACCAAGGTGAGCTGCTGGATCAAAGAGCAACCCACAACACAATTTCAAATCCACAGAACACTATACCTCACTGGAATCAATCAGATCAAGCAGGAGGTCACTGATCAAACATCAACCCCTCTAGTCTCTGCCCGATAGCCCAAGCACAACTCACTGATCCCCAACGTCTCCAATCCGTGATCTAATTCAGCCACAAAGAAAATGAGGATCAAGAACAGAGAAGGATCGGTGAATCGAGAAGAGGATTAAACAAAAATAGTGAAGACAAGGCTGTTACCTCACCACACTGCTGTCACTGGACATATCCGACTAGGGCACAGCGCCGCCAGAAGAAGAGGAGAAGGATCAGGAGAAAGGTTCGGCGCTGAGGCTTACGGGAACACCACCGGCTGAGGAGGACAACCCGACAACCGTACCCCTGGTCGGCGGTGAAGACGCGATGGTGTGGATCGACACCGGTGACGAACAGAAAAGAAGTTTCCTCGAGTCATTCGTGAGAACAGAGAGAAGAAGAAGGGAAGGAAGTTCTCGTCAGGGCAGAAAGGAGAAAGAGGAAGGGGTTGAGACGAAGAAGAAATAATAGGAGCAGGAACCGTCGCGTGCGGCGCCGGTTAGGAAAAGGAGAGACGACGTCGCGAGGCCTAGGGCACTCGGGAGAAGAAAACGGTGAAAATGAAGAAAAAGGAAAAAGAACAATAAAAAAAATTAAACTTTTCCTCCCTTAAATGAGGTAGCCTAAATAGGCTTTCCCGGAGCCCAATATTTGATCCCCTTAAACTTGTCATACGAGTTTCAAAAAATTCCCAAAAAATTTCTAAAAATTTCAGAAAATTCCCTTATGGTTATATGCCCTTTTTTGGTATTTTACACTTAATATACTTTATAGCAAAAGTACAAGATCCTGAGCCTTAGGAGACCTAGAAAATATACATGAATGGATCATTCACCTGATAGGGCAGTGAAATAGGGATCCTTATAATATCACCCAGAGATGATAGAATGTAATTATCCATTTGTCTGAATTATAGAGCTACCAATAATGAAGCAAAATATGAAGCATTGATAGCTGGGCTACAAGTCACTTGGCACGTAGGAGCTGCCCAGATTTTAATCTACTCAGATTCTCAATTAGCGCTCAATAACTGTTAGGTAACTTCAAGATAAATAACTAACCGCTTAAGCTTTATGAAGAAGCTTTCAAGAATTTGAGGACCAAGTTTTAGGAGGTGATTATATAGAAAGTTCCCTGATAAAAAAAAATCAAACAATAGATGATCTGGCTAAGTTGGCTTCCGCCATAATTCCTTGGGCTATAGACAGACCAGTCGAGCAAACACTACTAGTAGCTTGTATTGAGTGACAGGCTAACCTTGAATTATAAATTGATTGGAGAACACCAATTATATTATTTCTACAACAGGACAGTTTGCCAGTTGAGAGAGAGAAGGCACATATGATTAAGAAGAGAGTCGGTCGGTTCACTCTAATCAATGATAAGCTTTATAAATGGGTCTTCCTATGTCCTCTACTTAAGTGCATCGGTCCGGATGACATACAATATATTTTACAGTAAATGTATCAAGGTTCTTGTGGAAGTCATGCGGACGGTCGGTCTCTTGCTCGAAATGTATTACTGACTGGGTAATTTTGGCCCACTTTGCAAGCCGATGTTGCCCAACTAGTGAGGACTTGTTTATCCTATCAAAAGCACCAGAACATCCCCATCACCCCACAAAGTTATTAAAAACTTCATTAGTTTCTTGTGTGTTTGACCAGTGAGGCATGGATATAGTGGGTCATTTTCCCTTGGCATTAGCTCAAAAGAGATTCGTATTAGTGACTGTGGATTATTTCTCAAAATGGGTGGAGGTCGAGCCATTAGCCAAGATAACTAAATAAAATGTCATTAAATTTCTATGACAACACATCATTTGTAGGTTTGGAATTCCACACAAGCTGGTCTCAGATAATGGAAGGCAATTCCAGGGTAAGAAAATTCAAGAATGGTGTTTTGGCTAAGGTATTACGTATGCCTTCACATCTGTAACTTATCCACAAAGTAATGGTCAGACTAAAGTAACAAATAGAGAAATCATGAGAGGACTTAAAACTAAATTAGATCATGTTGGAGGAAGCTGGGTGGATGAATTGCCCAACATATTATGGGCATATTGTACGACTCAGGACGTGACAGGTATAACTCCTTTTCTTCTAGTTTATGGTGGTGAAGCAGTGGTTCTGATCAAGATTGGTATGGAATCCGATTGAAGGTGGTTGTATGATGCAAATAACGTTAGTCAGTGCCTTATGGAGCTGGATATGATAGAATAAATCAGAGATAAGGCAGTGGCACAGTTGATGGTTTACCGACAAAGGATGAAGCAAAATTATAATAGAAGGGTCATCCCTCAATTTTTCTAAATCAGAGATCTAGTCTGGAAGTGAGTTAAACCTGTTGGGGACGTCAACAAGTTGGAGCCCAAGTGGGGAGGACCATTTAAGGTGGTACAAAAATTCGCCTAGAATTCTTGCTATCTTGAAGATGCAGAAGGGAAGAGATTAGAGCGACCTTGGAGCGCGAATCATCTACAACCCTATAGGGCATGAAAAGTACGCTTGTAATTTGTTCATGTACTATGTTCAAATTTTACATTTAATGAGAATATAGGTGAAGCCATTTCAATTTTTTTTTACAAAAGTTTATTTAGCCCCTAGGTTGCAGACCATGCCTATCTCAGACTCACGAGCCATCCGACTAGGTTATAAGCGAGTATGCTCTCGCGCCTTTTGTTGGGATGTATACTATAAGCCTAACTTTTTGTCTGAACATCTATTTTGAAATGAGAATCACTTTGGTCAAATGTTACATTTTATATTTATTTATATGTTAATGCAGTTGTCCATTTAATTTATATTATAGATAGCATGGTGTGTAGTGCCACACAGAATATCATGTTATCAATTCCTTATAAATTATAAATAGTAGCTCACGACCGATATGGATAGGGACAAACCATTGGAACGGTTGTAGTGTAATTTGGTATTAGTCTGTCTTAACTATAAAATCACACTAGTACACTATGTGTGTATTGAGCAGGACCATTTGAGGTTGTTCGATTTATACTGACTGCATAAAAGAACAGAACCTCTGTTATTATGGATGTGCGTTCTCTTAATACCGATATAATAACAAGCACATATACTTAGTATTTATTTCTTTGACTTATCAATGGGTGAGATTTATTCGTTAAATCAATAGGCCCGATGAGTTGGGAGATAGTGCTATTTATACGGGGTGTTGTTGATTATAAAAGAAAATTGTGTCATATTTATTTAGGTTGATGATGTCCCCTTGAGGAGCTCAAAAGGTTTATCATGTAAATCCTGCAGATGGACTTAGTCCGACATGATAATAAAGTTGAGTGAACTACTCTTGGAGTCAGATGCTAATTAAGTGAGTTGTCAGTAACTCATTTAATTAACGGGCATACGATATCTTAAACACAGGGAGATTAACACACTCATGATAAGAAGGAGCCCATATTGTAATATGGGATTGGTGTGGTAGTTCAATAATAACTCTTTAGTGGTATGAGTTATTATTGATGAACTTGAGTTGGGTGTTCGGGTCGAACACAGGAAGCTCAAGTCCATCAGGAGGCCAAAATCAATTCCTCCTCTCGGTCCCTGTTGTAGCCTCTACATAGCCTCGCATTCACTCATTTAATTTTGTTTCCTACCCAAGAAAGAGGTCGTCCAAGTCTTGCTTGGTGCCCAAGCAAGGGGTCGGCCAAACCAAAAGTAAAGAAAAGGAAAAGAAAAGAAAAGGAAGAAAAAAAAGGGAGTTGTAAAAGGGAGATTTTTTCTCAACAAAATGACCAAGAGACCTTTTAAGGCACAAGGGTATAGAGCCAAAGAAGTGTTGGAATTGATTCATTCTGATTTGTGTTGACCTATGACTATCTAGGCGAGAGGTGGTTTCGAATATTTTATCTCTTTTATATATTACTATTCGAGATATGGGTATATTTACTTAATGCATCGCAAGTTTGAGTACTTTGATAATTTCAAAGAGTACAAGGCTGATGTGGAGAAACGTCATGGTAAAAGTATCAAGACACTATGGTTTGATTGTGGTGGAGATTACCTCTTAGGAGAGTTTAGGAACTACTTATCAGAAGTCGGGATTCAATCCCAACTGTCTGCACCTAGTACACCCCAACAGAATGGTGTAGCAGAACGAAGGAATATGACTCTTATGGAAATGGTTAGATCAATGATGAGTTATTCAGAATTACCAAATTCATTTTGGGGATATGCTCTGGAAATGACAGCGTACATTCTGAACTTGGTACCTTTTAAGTCAGTACCCTCTACTCCCACAGAATTATGGAATGGACGTAAGCCTAGTTTGAAACACATTCAGATTTGGGGTAGTCCAACACATGTGCTGAAGGGAGACATTGATAAGTTGGAATAACGTACAGAAGTTCGCTTGTTCGTGAGATATCCTAAAGGAACAAAGGGTGGTTTGTTTTATAGTCTTAAAGATCAGAAGGTCATTGTTAGCACAAATACCCGATTTTTAGAAGAGGACTATATAATGAACCACAAGCCCATGAGTAAAATTGTTCTTGAGGAAATAAGAGATGATACGTCTAATTTAGTACCAATAGTACAAGATGAGATACCATAAGAAACTGCAACACGTGTCACAAATGATGCACAATTACAGGTAGTACCTCGTCGTAGTGGGAGGGTTGTTAGGCAACCTGATAGATTCATGTTTTTGGGAGAGTCTTCGGACTTGATCCCTAGTGAACATAAACCTGATCTCTAGACATATGATGAAACACTCCAAGATAAAGATGTAGCATCTTGGCAAAGTGCAATGAACTCTAAAATAGAATCTATGTATTCTAATCAGGTCTGGGAGCTTGTAGAGCCACCAAATAGTGTAAAAGCCATTGGATATAAATGAGTCTACAAAAAAAAAAGAAGAATAGATGAGAAGGTGGAAACCTTTAAAGCAGGGCTTGTTGTGAAGGGGTATACTCAAAAAGAAGGAATCGATTATAAGGAAACCTTTTCGCCGGTAGCTTTGCTTAAGTCTATCCAGATACTCTTATCTATTGCTACTCATATGGATTATGAGATTTGGAAAATGGATGTCAAGACAACTTTCCTTAATGGAAGTCTTGAAGAAAACATCCATATGAAGCAACCAGAGGGGTTTATTGCAAAGGGCAAAGAGCATCTTGTATGTAAGCTCAATCAGTCTATTTATGGACTAAAGCAAGCTTCAAGATCTTGGAACATCCAATTTAATGAAGTAATCTAGTCTTATGGATTTATTTAGTGTCCGGATGAGTCTTGTGTATACAAGAAGTATGACGGAAACGTGGTGGTATTTCTTGTACTATATGTAGATGACATTTTGTTAATTGGCAACAATGTCAAAGTGTTGTCAGAAGTAAGGGTATGGTTGTCCAAGCAATTTGATATGAAGAACTTGGGAGAATGCGGACATATTCTTGTTGGGTGATACTCGAAATATCGTACCGGTTCTCCTGTACAAAAATTTTATACAAGTCTTGAACCATTCCTAACAACCTATTGTGTTCTTTAGAAATTAAATTTGGAATCACAAACAGAACTTAACATTATTGATTCCAAATTTAACTTATCTGTTCTTAGTGGTTTAGACTTGGATCACAAACGATGCTTAACATTATTGATCCAAATCCACCCATGTTACAAATTCAATTGAATATTAATTTCAGAGATCGGCTTCCAGGTTAAACATGACGAGGCACTAGACCTTCTTGGGTACGATAACATCCACCACTTCCTAGACAAAGCCTTTCAACGAAATTCAATATTTAATTTCCTTATAGTAACCCTAGGTTTAACCAAAAGGAACAATCGAATCACAAGTTCAAAAAAAAAAAAAAAAGAAACACAAAATAGAAAACATAAATTCGATAACCTAGATTCATTAGCCTCTTGTGTTTGGTATTTCAAGATCTAAATAAAAGGATGAACTAGTTATAATGCGGAAACTAATAACTAGTTATACCTTTTATAACTTATAGACCTCACAATCTTCTGCCGTATTTCTCTTCTTATCTCGGACGTCGTGTGGGCGACGATCTACCGAGACGAGAATCCACCCAAGCTTCCTTCTTCTTCTTGCAAGTTTCGACCACCAAGAGTCTTCTAGAGATGAAGAACTTTTGCCACCAACCAAGCTCCAAGGGATGCTAGGAAACAATGCCTCCTATCTCTTCTTCTTCTCCAAGAAAAATCCAGCCACCAAGATCTCTCCAAGAAGATGATGCCACCTGCCACTTAAGAAGACGAATAGGGGAAGAGGAAGAAGAGAGGGCCGACCACCACAAGGAAGAGAGGAATAATAGAAAATAGATTGTTATGAGGTGAGGCACCTCTACCCTCTCTTTTATATTCATTGGTCTTGACAAATAAGGAAAGTTTTAATTAAAACTTCCTTATTTTCTTGCCAATGAAAAGGAAAATTTTAATTGATAAAAATTTCCTTTTCTCTTATAAATGTGGCCGACCCCTACATGTCCTTTATACAAGGAAAGTTTTAAACACAAAATTAAAACTTCCTAATTTGTTTCCGGAAATTTTTAAAATAAAATTTCTCTTTAAAAAATTCCCTTCATGGTTGGTTATAAAAAGAAACTTTTATAAATTAAAATCTCTCTATTAAAACATGTGGATGATTACAAAAAGGAAAGTTTTCTCTAAAATTAAAATCTTCATTTTAATTACAAATAAGGAAAGATATCAAATCTTTCTCTTGCTCTTTTGTAGAAAGCTAAAAAAGGAAAGATTTAATTTTAAAACTCTCTTTTAAAATCATGAGGATGGTTACAAAAAAGGAAAGTTTTATTAAAAATTAAAATCTTCCTTTTAACTACAAATAAGGAAAGATATCAAACCTTTCTCTTAATCTTTTGTAGAAAACTATAAAAGGAAAGATTTAAATTTTAAACTTTCTTTTAAAACCATGGCTTCCACATAAGAAAAGATTTTAAAAATTAAAATTCTTTTAATTTTATTGTGTCTGGCCACCAACTTGGGCTCCAAGTTAGGGCCGGCCACCTACTTGCTCCATCAAGGCTTGATCTTGGTCGGCCCCTAGGTTGGGCTCCAAACTTGGCTTGGCCGGCCACCTTAAGATGGGTAAGAAGGTGGGTATGGGTGGGTATAACACTTTATAAATAAGAGGCTACGACAAGGACCGAGAGATGTAATTGATTTTGGTCTCCCGATGAACTTGAGCTTCCCGTGTTCGCCTCGTACACCCAACTTGAGTTCATCAATAATAACTTATACCACTAAAGAGTTATTATTGAACTACCGTACCAATCCCATATTACTATATGAGCTCCTTCTTATCATGAGTGTGCTAGTCTCCCTGTGTTTAAGATATAGAATGCCCACTAATTAAATGAGTTACTGACAACTCACTTAATTAATATCTAGCTCCTAGAGTAGTACCACTCAACCTTATTGTCATGTCGGACTAAGTCCACTTGCAGGGTTTACATGACAATCCTTATGAGCTCCTCTTAGGGACATTATCAACCTAGATTTCTAGGACACAGTTTCCTTCTATAATCAACAACACACACTATAAATAATATTATTTCCCAACTTATCGGGCATATTGATTTATCGAGCCAAATCGCACCCTCTGATAAATTAAAGAAATAGATACTAAATATATACGCTTGTTATTATATCAGGATTAAGAGCACACACTTCTATATAACAAAGGTCTTGTTCTTTTATGCAGTCAGTATAAAAAGAACTTACCTTAAATGGTCCTGCTCAATACACTCAGAGTGTACTAGTGTAATTTTATAGTTAAGATAAACTAATATCAAATTACACTACGACTATTCCAATGGTTTGTTCCTATCCATCTTAGTCGTGAGCTACTGTTTATAATTTATAAGGAATTGATAACATTATCTTCTGTGTGTGACACTACACACCATGTTATCTATAATATAAATTAATTGAACAACTACACTTAGCATATAAATGTAGACATTTGACCAATGTGATTCTTTATTTCAAAATAAATGTTTACAAAAATCTAGACTTTTAGTATACACTCTAACAATTCTTGGGATCAAAGTAATAAGGGATTGCAAGAAAAGAATGTTGTGCTTATCCCAAGCTTCATATATCAATACTATCCTAGCTCGTTTTAGCATGCAAAACTCCAAGAAAGGTTTTCTACCTTTTCAGCATGGAGTACCTTTATCTAAAGAGATGTCTCTTAAGACATCAAAGGAGATAGAGGACATGAAGGCAGCTCCTTATGCTTCGGCTGTAGGAAGCCTAATGTATGTGATGCTATGTACAAGACTAAATATCTATTTTACCGTGGGCATGGTTAACAGATATCAAAGTAATCTAGGACAGGGACATTGGACTGCCGTAAAGCATATATTGAAGTACCTGAGAAGGACTAGAGATTATATGCTAGTTTACTGGGTCGATGATTTACTCCCTGTGGGTTACACGGATTCTGACTTATAATCAGATAGGGATACTAGTAAGTCAACCTAAAGGTATGTGTTTACTTTGGGAGGTGGAGCCATAACATGGAAGAGTGTTAAGCAGAAATGCATTTCGGACTCCACCATGGAAACCGAGTATGTGGCAGCCTCTGAGGCAACTAAAGAAGTTGTATGGCTTAGAAACTTCTTGATGGACTTAGATGTGATTCCTGGTTTGCCCAAAATTATCATAATTTATTGTGATAATAGTGGTGCAATAGCAAACTCGAAGGAACCACAAGCCCATTGTTGCTGCTACTCGGAATTCCGTTATGTTTTCCCTGTACAAAAATTTGTACAAGCACATAACTTTTCCTAGCCACCCTTGTGCTTTTCAGAAGTTAAACTTAGATTGAAAATGAAACTTAACATTATTAATCCAAGTTCAACCCCTGTGTTCATCAGAAGTTAAATCATATTACAGAAGTTGATTAAATATCTTTTTCAAGGATTGACTTCCAGGTCGTTGGCGAGGCACTCAGCCTTCTTGGGTATGAGATCTTCCACCACTTCCTAGTCAAAGCCTTTCAAAGAAATTGAATATTTAAACTCCTTACAGTAAACCCTAGGTTAAACTACAGTGACCTCAATCAAACCACAAGATCGCTAGCCTCTTGTGTTGGTACTTCAGGATCCATACAAAGGAACAATAAACTAGTACACAGCGGACATAATTAACTAGTTATACCTTTCTTTGTAGCTTAAAGACCTCTTAATCTTCTGCTGTATTCCTCTCCTCCTCTTGGACGACGTGTGGGCGACGATCTACCAAGACGCAAAAACCACCCAAGTCCTTCTTTCTTCCAAGACTTTCGGCCACCAAGGGATCAAATCTAGGAACACCACCTCTTGTTCTTCTTTCTTCCTTGCAACCCGCCGACCACAAGATGGTTGTAACCTCTTGATGCCACCGGCCTTAGGTGAGAAAGCAAAGGGAGAATAAGAATATGAGGGAGTCGACCACAAGGAGAATAGAAGAGGAATAGAAATAGTGTAGATGATTGTTTCCTCTAAGGCACCATCTATCCTCTTTTATAATCCTTGGTAATGGCTAACAAGGAAAGATTTTAACAACAATTAAAATCTCTCTTTTAAATTTCCTATTGTGGATGACTACAAAAGGAAAGTTTTAAAATTAAAAATTAAAAATCCCCTTTTTAAACATTGTAGATGGCTACATAAAAGATTTTTAAAATTAAAACCCTTCTTTTAAATCATGGTTACAAAAAAGGAAAGCTTTAACAAAAAAAAATCTCTTTTAAACCATTGTAAATGGCTACAAAAGGAAAGATTTTTTAAATTTAAAACTCTCTTTTAAAATCAAGTGGATGACTTTAAAAAAGGAAAGTTTTTAAAATTTAAAATCTCTCTTTTAAAACATTGTAGATGACTACAAAAAAAAAAGATTTTGAGCACCAAGCAAGGGGTGGTTGGCCCTGTTAGGACCAAAAGTATCTAGAGGGGGGGGGGGGGTGAATAGCTCGTCGCGTTCTCTCTGTGCTTGGCGTTGCTTGTTCCTTCAAAGATGTGCAGCGGAAATACAAAGAAACAATCACACAACGCTAACACGGTTGGTTTACTTGGTATCCACCTCACAAGAGGTGACTAATCCAAGGATCCACACCAACACACACACCCTCCACTAAATAAAACTCTCCTTTATGGTAACTACCAAGGGCGGAGAAGCCCTACAAGACTCAATACAAGAAGAGAGGGAAAGGATACAAGAAATACAAGCTTACAAGCTTACAATGAGTATAAACCCTAACCCTAGCTTCTCTTCTTGGCTTTGATCTGCCTCTTGACTTGGAAAACTTCCAAGATCCTTCAAGAACTGGCGATCTGAGCTTTGTGAGTGATGTGGAGGAGCTGGCGAGAAATCTGGAGTGAATCGGAGAAGAGATGCCGAAGGAAATGAACGCCTGCGGCCTTTATCGACGCCAACGGTCGGATCCCGATCGATTCGAATATTCCCAATCGATCGGGGAGGCTTTGGATCGATCCACGGATCGATCCAGAGCGCCTCTGTGCTCTGGAAAAACGCCTGGATCGATCCACGGATCGATCCAGCACTTATCGCGCAAAGCAGCCGCGTCCCAATCGATCCACTGATCGATTGGAACATCTGGATCGATCCAGAGGCTCTCTGTTCGCTTAGGAGAAGCCTGGATCGATCCACTGATCGATCCAGCTCCTGGATTGATCTACTGATCGATCCAACACTTGGTTTTTGCCCAAAACAAAGTTCCAAGCCTCTCAAACCAACATCCGGTCAACCTTGACCTGTTGGTACATCATGCCTAGCATCTGGTCACTCCTTTGACCTGCTAGGACTTCCATCAGATGTCTGGTCAATCCCTTTGACCTATCTGTATTTCCTCGTGCCAAGTATCCAGTCAATCCTTTGACCTACTTGGACTTCCCAACACCAGATGTCCGATCATCCTTGATCCATCTGGATTTTCCCTTGCCTGGCTTCACTCACCAGGACTTTCACCTAGCTTCACTCACTAGGGTTTTCCATCTGCCTAGCTTCACTCACTAGGGCTTTCACCTGGCTTCACTCACCAGAACTTTCATCTAGCTTCACTCACTAGGGTTGTCCTTCTGCCTGGCTTCACTCACCAGGACTTTCACCTAGCTTCACTCACTAGGGTTTTCACCTGGTTTCACTCACCAGGACTTTCACCTAGCTTCAGTCACTAGGGTTTTCCTTCTGCCTGGCTTCACTCACCAGGACTTTCACCTAGCTTCACTCACTAGGGTTTTCACCTGGTTTCACTCACCAGGACTTTCACCTAGCTTCACTCACTAGGGTTTTCCTTCTGCCTGGCTTCACTCACCAGGACTTCCCTGTCAAGTATCCGGTCAACCTTGACCTACTTGACTCTTCTTCAATCAATTTCTTATTGTCAAACATCTAAACTCAAACCAAGACTCAGCTTGGTCACCCAGGTCAACCTTGACCTGAGGGATGTTGCACCAACAGGCCCCTTTTAAAATTGAAAACGCGCTTTTAAACCCATCTTGATCGGCCCCTTTCTTGGACACCAAGCAAGGGTGGTCGGCCCCTTTCTTGGGCACCAAGCAAGGATGCGGCCGACCATAAGGATGACTTGGGTGGATGCGAGACTTTATATACATAGGCTACAACAGGGACCTAGAGGAGGAATTGATTTTGACCTCCTAATGAGCTTGAGCTTCCTATGTTCGACCCGAACACCCAACTCAAGTTCATCAATAATAACTCATACCACTAAAGAGTTATTATTGAACTACTGCACCAATCCCATATTACATTATGAGCTCCTTCTTATCATGAGTATGTTAATCTCCCTGTGTTTAAGATATTGAATGCCCATTAATTAAATGAGTTACTAACAACTCACTTAATTAACATCTAGCTCCAGAGTAGTACCACTCAACTTCATTGTCATGTCAGAACTAAGTCCACCTGCAGGGTTTACATGACAATCCTTATGAGCTCCTCAAGGGGACAACATCATCCTAATAAATAGGACACAGTTTCCTTCTATTAGCCAATATATTAGCTAATATATTAGCTAAGCCTTAGATTTTGTGATAACATATGACATTATATTAGCTAATATATTTTTTAAGAAAAGAGAAAAACACTTAGTCACGTTCAAAAGTAGGAATAATAAATCATAAATTGACTTTCTTATGGTTAGGAAAAAGGATAGAAAGATTTGTAAAGATTGCAAGATCATCCCTTAAGAAAGCTTAACTACTTAACATATGTTAGTAGTGTTGGATATATGCCTCAAGCATAATATCAACAGAAAGAAAATATATACGACTCCTATAATTAAGTGATTGCAATTAAAGGATGGGAAGTAAAATATATTTAAGGAGAAGGTAGGAGTATAAGTATTAGGTGAAATATATAGTGACTCTAATAACATGGGATAAGATAGTATTAAAGTAAAAAATAGTGGCTAAGAGTGTACTCGGTGAGTCAAAGAAAAATGCACCATTAAATAAAGAATCTTAGTGGTGGAATGAGAAAGTATAAGAGAAAGTGAAGGAAAAATGAATAGCTTATAAGGAATTATATATTTATAAGAACAAGAAACATTTTTAAAAAATATACATTCACCAAGAAAGAGGCTAAGAAAGTAATGAATGAAGCAAAGAATAAAACTTTTGAATGATTATATCAAAAATTAGATATAAAAGAAAGGGAAATAGACATTTATAGAATAGTTAAAGTGAGAGAAAGGAAGATAAGAGATTTTATCAAATAAAATATATTAAAGATGAATGTAATAGAGTACTAGTAAACGATGGAGAAATAAAAGAGCGGTGGAAGAGGTATTTTTATCAACTTTTTAATGAAGGTTTAGGTGACTAACTTAACTTAGGTAATTTAAGTAGGTCAAATGAGTATAGAAATTTAATTTTTTATTGTAGAATTCAAACTTAGAAGTAGAACAAGCTTTAAATGAGATGAACAATGGAAAAGTCGTTGGACCAGATGATATTTTGATAGAGATATGGAAGTGCTTAGGGAAATAAGGTATTAAATGACTTATAAAATTATTTAACATGATAGTGAAAATAAAAAAAATATCTGATCAATGGAGGATAAATACTATAGTTCTCTTATATAAGAATAATAAGGGAGTTATACAAACTATATGGGTATTAAACTAATGAGTCGTACCATAAAACTTTGAAAAAAAAATAATAGAAAAAAGATTAAGAAAGGGGACCACAGTAACTGAAAATTAATTTGAGTTCATGCTTGGAAGGTCGACAATAGAAGCTATATATCATCTTAGACAACTAATTAAAAAATATCGGGAGCAAAAGTAAAATCTACATATGGTATTCATTGACTTAGAAAGAAACTTATGATAGAGTCACAAGAGAAATTATATGGAGAATTGTAAAAAAGATATGTGTTAGCGTAACATATATTGAACTAATTAAGGATATGTACGAGGATATAACGACTAGAGTAAAGACTTCGGATAGAGTAATTGAAGCATTTTCAATAAAGATAGGGTTATTTCAAGGTTCAGCTCTAGGTTCCTATCTTTTTACACTAATTATGGATGAACTCATTACACACATTCAAGACACAATACCATGGTGCATATAGTTTGCAGATGATATTATTTTGGTAAATAAAACATGTGTAGGAGTAAATACTAAACTAAAATCTTGGCGGAAAATACTAAAAGGGAAAAGTTTTATGCTTAGTAGAATAAAGATAGAATATATATAATTTAAGTTTAGCAATATTAAATGTAATATGATAATTGTTAAGATAGGAGATGATGAATTATCTGGAACCTAGAATATTAAATATTTAGAATCATTTTTATAAAACGATAGAGGGATTGAAAGAGATGTCTTACACAGAATATAAGCAGGATGGTTGAAATGGAGGAGAGCGTCGGATGCTTTATGTGACCGTAAAGTATCTCTAAAACTTAAAAAAAAAGTTCTGTAAAATCGCAGTTAGACCTGCTATGTAATATGAAGCTAAATGTTGGGCTATGACTTGAACACATGAGTAGAAGATGAGAATTACAGAGATGAAGATGTTAAGGTAGATGGTGGACATATTAGGATGAATAAAATAAGAAATGAGAGCATTAGAGGAAAGATGGAGTTGCATCTATTGAGGATAAGCATGTACTTCAACGATCAATAAATGCTCCAGTTAGACAATGTAAAACTATGATAAATACACATATTAAACGAAAGAGAGGAAGATCAAAAAAAAATTTGATCAGCAATGTTGGTGCAGGGAGCACTAGACGGTCGAATATGAATTTTAATAATGGCAAAGGGTTCAAAAGTTAAGATATTTTGTGATCTAACAAGTATGACTGAGCTTGCAGAAAAGTCCTAAGTGTTCTTAGATAAAAGTTCCAGTGGATTCTAGGAAGGTAGAAAGCTCTAGGAGGAGGTAACCCTAGGTCCTAGGGGCCAGGGAGGTAACTATAGGTTCTAGGGGGAGGTAATCCTAGGTTATAGAAAGTCCTAGCTGCGGTTAAGAAACGAAATCCTGATTCGGAAGACTGGATGAAGTCTTGTCTGGTCAAGGATATTGGATGATATCCTAGAGTCAAGGACTCTAGGTGAAAATGCTGGGGGTGCGGACATTAGGTGGAAGACTGGACGGGTCGGGATTGGACGTTTAGCATGAAGTCCTAACATCTCGGACACTGAGCAAAAATCCAGACGGTTTGGAGGACCGGTCTAGCAAAAGGTAAACTCTCCTGAGAGGAGTAGGTGAGGATGTGTTCCCCGAAGAGGAAACAGTAAGCATCGGTCCAACCTAGAGTTTCAGAGAAACTCAAAGTTAGGACCGGGTAGTCTGAAGGTTGTCAAATCTTATCTTTACATGTTATTTGCCTTTTATTCTAACTCTATTTTGCAGGAATACTAACACTTTGCATGTTAGAATTTTGACTTGTTCGGTCGATCAAACGTCCGGATCGATCGACTGAATCCTCAGGATCGATCGACTGAACCAACAGACAAAAAGATCAGATAAGTAGCGACTTGATCAGGTTTGATCAAGGGATCAGTCGACAGAACATCGGGTTCAGTCGACCGAACAGTGGATAAGCAGTAGGGACCAGGTTGATCGGATCAGATAAGTCAGAGATCATTGACGGATCGGTCGATCGAACGGTGGGATCAGTCGATCGAATAAAGAGTCATATCTGAGCAACACCATTTGGACAAAAAGCTGGGCGGATTAAGGCAAGATCAATCGATCAATTAGGGGGATTGGTCGACTGATCAGCGTCGAGTCAAATTTGATCCCGAGATCAGTGGATCTAGATCAGGCTCAACTCGGCTATAAAAGAAGGCTTCGACCAACACTTCGATAACAAATTATTCAGAACAACTTGAGCTCTTGCACGCACTCCAGAAACATCTAAACGTTGCTCTGACAACGATCAACTCAGAAGATCAATTTATCTAAGTCATCGGTAACCAGCTTCTTCTTATGCAATGCTTGTACGCTTCATCTTTGTAATCTAAACTTGTAAAGATTTTTCAATATTATAGTGATTGTCCAACAAAAATGATCAACGATCACGGACCTTAGAATAGGAGTCGTTACAGGCTCCGAACCAAGGAAATCCTTTGTGTATTAGCGATTACATTATTTCTGTTTCTTCTTATTCCACTGTCTTTACTCTAATTGTTTTCAAAGCTAGGTTGAAAGCCACGAGCGCTATTCTCATCCCCCCTCTAGCATGTCTCGATATTACAAGGAATAATAAAATAAGATAAAATTTATTTAAATATAAACGATAATATAATAGAAAATATAATTTAATGACGTGAAAGATCTATATAACCGATCCCATCTAGTAAAATAAAACTTAATTATTTTTATTATTGTATATATACCAAACAAGGTGTCTGTACCTAACAGACAACATCCCCGATATAACTCGCTACTGCTAACCCCTGACTTTGATACTTGAGCAGCGAGACAACATCCCTGAAATCATGCTTAAAAAACCTTCTTTTAAAACAAACCTTGAGGTATTAGTCTCGATAACGTACTTTTCATTATTAATTGGCACGCTTATTTTGTAACATAAGTTTCCATGGCCTTCAATTTGCCTGATTTCGACGTCACCTCTGAAAACTTCGATGGATATTCCCCATCGTGACATGAATTTGGTTCGTGCATGCATTTCCTCAATCAAAACTTGTGTTCTTTTGGACACATAACATGCGCAGCCCGCGTGTCATGATCAGTCACTGAATGATCTAACACTTGACAGTACTGCTCTTTCAGATTGAAGAAGAGAATGCATGACACCTGAAATTTGGTAGCTTCGAGGTTGAGTCCACATGCCATGCCTTCAGTACTGAGGTTGGTTTCAGATTGAATGTATTGGAAGTAAACGGGGATGATGTCGATGGTAGTTACAAGGTTCAGTTCTTTTCAAATGTTCTTGGAATTAAGCATGGATTAGGTTTTCATTGCTTACCCACTAATGCGGGATGATCCGTGGACGCCACATAGATAAAAAAAATTAATAAACTTACTGAGGGGGTCTACCAGAGGAGAAGTCGAGTCGAAGCATGGCTCCTTGGCCCTTAGCTCTTTGGCCACATGCTCTCGGGCCTCACGACTCCTTGGTCTTTCGACTCCTTGATCTTCCCTTGGCTATTGCCTTTCGGGCCTCCAGGCTCCTTGGCTCATGGCTCCCAAACTTTCCGGCTACTTGGCCTCTTACTCCCTACCTTCCCGGCTCCTTGGCCTCTCCGCTCCTGGGCCTCCCGACTCCTTGACCCCTGGCTCTTGTACCTCCCAACTCTTTGACCTCCAGCCTCCTTTGTACCCGGACTCCCGGACCTCCCAACTCCTTAGCCCTTAGCTCCTGAGCCTCCCGACTCCTTGTCTTCTAGTTTCTGGGTCTCCCGGCTCCTTGGCGACATGCATCATAACACAGGACTATTTTAGAAAAACAATAACCATCATATAAATCTCGGATTATTTCGGTAAAAGGATAATCCTTTTAGGATTATTTCAAAAAAAATAGTGTGTGAATAAGTCTGGCATTATTTAAGGAATTAAATAATGATAACGTAAATATCGAAATGAAAGAAAAAGTCTATTGTCTCTCTATAAAAGGTAACAAACCCTATCTGGCATCCAAAGTATATAATATATCTATGTATATCAAAATCCTAATACTCATCTTCTTCTTAGTTCTCTAATTTGAGCGTCGAAGTGACTACCCAGAAAATCCCTGACTGTCATTCTACCTCCTTTTTTTCATATTTGCTTTCACCTGGACCCCAAGAACCACAACATCATCCTCGTTGTTATCTAGCTATTGGTGATTAACTTTATAACAATGCTAATTCATCGATGATTCATTCATTGACCTTCATGAACAGGATCACCCACAATATGATTGTTTGCCATTAATGTGAGGATTGATAAATATCTATAATTAATGAATCAAATTTATGTAAAGTACAAATAATGACAAATATTTATAAGAAAGATAATGAAATTGGTGTTTCAATGAGTTGTCTAGTTGGTTAGATGATAATAAATTTATTATAATAAGGAATGAATCAATTAATGATGATGTATGTCTCAAGAAAAAAAATTCCTTTCAACTCCAGTAAACTTAAACGGATAATTGTCTTTTTTATCATTATCATCCTACTGATATTGGTGCCACAAATAAATAGAAAAGATGGGAAACATTGATATTGCAAACAGTTAACTAGGACGAAGATAAACAAAAAAGCGTGGGACGTGGTCTACTTTTTCGATCTCTATGATAGGAGACTAGTACTAAGATTGTGATGGGTTCATTCACCTCTGTGTTTCGGTTTCGTACTATAATGTCAGAAAACCTGACGGGCCTGGCTTGATAATTGTGTTTGGGACAGATGTCAACATGGCAGTGGCAATTAACTCTTTGATAATATGCAAGAAAGAGATAGTTATGGTCTCAATAATATGTCGTGCAGACAGCGCATTCAAACAATGCAAACTCCACCTTTATTGCTTCCATACAAAGTATGCAAGCAGCTGCACAATTGTCCCCAAAGAAAAACGAGTGTAACCTTTACACACTCTTTGCCAATCTGTGAGTTTCGTCGTATCGTATCCGATAACTTGCTTGTGTTCTACAGTTAATTGTTGTGACAGAAAGGAACCAGCTTTAACAAACGGTTTAAATTGAATCAATAACAGCTATAGACACTTCAAGCTTGCCTGGCACAAGTGTCGCAGACAGGTTAATAACTTCGTCTGGACAGCAGAAAATTAACATGGCGATGTCTCCATCGCTAATTATATAATTGCGAAAATGTGATACTTGAACTACTACTGCAAACGAAATTAGCAGGTTTATTTACAAAATGTAAACGACTACCGCAGAGATATTAGCGGGTCCAATTCATCTCACTCTTAATGGGTCGGTTTGCTATGGATAGAAGTTTCGCCTAGTTAGATTTGGGCATATTTTTATTTATATCTTTTGATAAATATGATTTAGAATTTAATATTTAGATTATAATATTTAAGTTAAAAAAAATAAAAAACAATAAAAAATAATTATATATGGTGCTCACAAGATGAAAACCATAAGATAAGATAAGTAGGGTAACAATTCTCTCTCTATGTTTGGTATGCCACACACTTCAAGCACACCTAAAACTTTTTTTTTGTATGCTTAATAATATAACATAACCCTAAACCTTATAGGCAAAATCTTAAATGACATACCCGTAAGTTAAAAACATTATAAAATAAAATAACTTGAAATGCATAGTTGTATAGCATTCGTCCGCAGCGTAAATCCACAATGTGTGTGTGTATATATATATATATATATATATAAAATCCAAATCCTGTCTGAAAATCGGGAAAGATGAAACACTGCCATGTGACTCTGATATTGACTATGAAAAGACTTTGCGCTGGAAACAAAAGATATTGTGCGATCCTACGTGTCAACAATAAAAAGTAGAAGGAAAAAACGTCAACAACCTGGCCAAGGAGGGGTCTTCAGTGCAGACACTCTGACGCTCAAGTCAAATAGGTGTCCGAGAGAAAATGCAATAAACAGTAGAGAAAAATAATGGAATCTGGGTGCCTTAGGTTGCGTAGTGTAGTGTTTGCGTTAGTGTACATATGCCTATAGATAGAGACCCCTTTATAGTGTTAATTTTACTCTCTGCACGAATCTCAAAGCATTGCAAAAAAAGAATTGACCCTTCTGTCATTCTGACAACTTTCCAAAAATGGACCCACCATTTTTGTGTTTCATAGTGTAGAAGTTTTCTCACACAAATTGCACAGTGAATATTTTCTTGATTCTCTGATAGCTATTACACCAAGAAGAAATATTAAGCCGTTGAGTATGTGGGCCACCTATATGCTTAATGGATAGGCTGGTCGGTCGACCGAGTCCCCTTTGTAGTCTGATCGGCTCTTGTTGCAGGCACGATCAAGTCGGATAAAGGATGGATGTCACTCTTAAAGACTCAGCCTACGTTCGGTCTTCACACTTGTGTAAAGAGTCTGATCCGATCGAGACATGTGTCCAAGATGTCTAATCGAACCTTCGGTCTGATAGGCCATAGCATTTAGCGGAGACACCTGAATCATCTTTGAATGTCACTGATACAACTTGAGGTTTCGTCGATTCTGAGGGACTCAGAGTTCAATCGACCCAGCGGCCTGATCGACTAGACCACTCGGTCGAACCAAATGACCATGCTAAACCCAAGTGTTGACCCCTTCTTGACTTTAACCGCCATATCAACCGACCTTCTTGACTTCGACCTCGACCCGGGGTTCCACCTTATTTGCTGTATCACAAGCCTCTCCTTCAAGTTTAGTCAAAAGAGGCTGCAAGCCCAACTGACTAGACACTTATATTTCTTCTTCCTTTTGTTTGCTACCTAGACACTCGATTCGAGTTCCGCTGCTCGGTATTGAGATGACATCACACTGATGCCTTAAAAACTAGGGATGCCACTCGCCATTAATGCTTAGTATGATAAACACACTTTTTTTTTATCATAAGTGTGCTTGCCGTCTCTCATCCCTAATAAATACGGCTCATATCTCTCTGCCATGTGGCATACTTCTGTGGATAGAATATCTGATTGGACAAGTGACTATTGAGATTTGATGTGACCTTTGCTGGTTCAAATTTTAATTCTCCAGATTAATCCTCTCTCCTTCACCCTTATGATTGGACGACTGTGAGAGATGACCACTAGGGTTTTTAAAGTTTGCATTCTTTGATGTAACACTATAATTTTAGCATTTGTCCCTTTATCTCCCTCCTTGCCGTCTTCCTCATCTTCTTCTACTATCGCGGATGATTGTTTGAATTCCTTATCTTCCTTGTAAGTTCTTTTTCCTCCTTTCTTTGGCTCATTTTTATTCTTTCTCATGACTACCGCTCCTTCTGTTGCTGTCCATCGGTTCTGGTGCACTTCCACCATCTCAGATTTCAATGGTGGGGAATTGGACCAGATGCGTCTTACTTACCATCTTCCCTGTACTCATCACATTGTAATCCCGTTGGGCCTTGATCACCCCAACCTTTCCTAGACCGACAATCTAACATTCTTTAAGGATCAATTTTTGACCGACCTTCATTTTCCTTTACATCCTTTCTTTACTGAAGTTTGCAACTATTTCCACATTCCCCTCCAACAATTAGTTCCTAACTCCATTATGCTACTGTGTGGGGTTATTATCTCATTTTGTTTGTACATGATCCCTCTACACCCCAAGTCTTTCATTACTTTTATTATTCAATAAAATCCAAGCCAAGTGTCTTTATCTTCCAAGCTCGAGTGGGTGCTATTTTCTTTGATAAAATTTCCACTTTCAACAAATGTTGGAAGTCACATTACTTCTATCTTTGATCAGTTCCTCCGATAACTTTACCGAAAGGATGAAAAATGGAATTTCCCCTGATCCCCAAGTTAGGAGCATCCGATGGGAGCCGGTCTACCTCAATGCCTCCAATCAGCCGGTCGACCTGAAGTTTAACATCTAGTACAAGCTGCTTTTGGAAGGTGTTCTATATATCTTTGAGCTTAGCCCCATTAAAGTATGACTGCCCGATAATTTCGGTAAGAAATTCAACCTCCTTTTACTATTATATCTTTTCCTATTTTGCAACCAAAACGATGTGGAAGGCCTGTCTCGGAGACTCCACCAAGTTAGACAATGAGGAACTTGATGCGCATGGTGAGGCTGAGCTAGAAAGCCATGACCTTGAGCCGATTGGCCCCACCGAGGTGCTAACCGAAGAGGGGCTTATGCCAAATAGCTTGACTGAGGGGCCGATCGATGAAGAGGCTGCTAGGTAAGTCATGGGGAGTGACGCGGTTGCAAATACTAAGGAATTGCTGCCCTGACCATCTTTACTGCCCGTAGAGGTTCCCTCCGAGTCCGCCACCTTGAGGTAATCTCTGATTCTACTTCAGTGGTGCAAGAGGCAGTGATTGGCTACCCCCACTAAACAAGTCTCCTTTGAACCATCGGCCTCGTATCCACCGTCAGAGTCGGGAGAGAGCTCTTCCTCCATTCCTCTAGCACTTAGAGCCAACATTCCAATTCCAGTCTTGTCTGAGCGAACACCCTCTATCCCTGAGCTGCCGACCAGAGTGATTCCAGCACGACATGTCTCCTTTTTGCTGCCATCAGTGATCGAACCCTCACATGCCCAATCCAAGATATGCTCAACTCCTAAATCACAGTTGTTACGAATCCGTAAGTGTACAGAAATATCATCAGTAATATAAAAGATTATCGAATCCATAGGGACTACTGATTAAAAACTAATTGACTTCACACGGCGAGTTATCTTGATAATCGAAAGGCAGCTCATGAATGCTAGTAAGAGAGAGAGAAGGAAGAAGAGAAAGAGATTAAGAGAAGAGAGGGTGAGATTGAGCAGAAGTCTATGGGTGTAAGTGATTGTGGTTGGTTTGAGAAGACAACTCTAGGACTTTGGTTTCATTGCAATGCTAGTTGATGTGCCCAGTATTGGTAATCTCCTACCCTCTATGTGTATGACTTGTAAGAATTACCTACTATGCATTAGCACAATCCTCTCGAGTGGATGCTCCAGAGTGTTTCTCCTCATGGCTATCGAATGCCCAAAGTAGAGAAGATAACTTAGAGAGTCTGGTTAAAAGGACACCACCTATTGTTGGAACCCCAAGGTTGTTTTGGTATGATCAACAAGTTAAGTTAGGTCCTGTTTGTTTCTAACCTTGTGTCTAAGTGTGCAGGAGCTTAGGAACACAGGTAGTCGAGCGGAAGACGCAGCTAACGAGAAGGACGACAGTCCGAGGGACAAGGTGCTGCGGAAGAGTACACCGGCGGACGAGAAGGAAGCTTGCGGTGGTTCTGAGGGACCAAAGCCGGAGCGGAAGATTGCTTGGGGAGCAAGAGACGCAGCTAGCGAGAAGGATGACACGCGGTGCGTCCGAGGGACGAAGACTGTGGATGAGTACGCCGGCGGACGAGAAGGAAACACGCGGTAATTCTGAGGGACGAGAAGTCGGAGGGAAGCCCGCTAGAGAAGACCGGAAGTTGGATTCGGGTGAGCCCTTTTCCGGAAGGCAGAGATCACCCAAGTGAGCGGATCCGGAGGAGAACCGGACCGAGGCAGGACTGAACTAGAGAAGAAGTCCCGGACAAAAAAGTCAACAAATGTTGACTTTGGGCTCCGGGGCGCCCGGAGCAGTCCGGGGCGCCCTGAGCAGTAAAATTGACCAGATCGAGTTTTGACTCGATCTGAACGTTGGGGGATAAGTTTTATCCCCCCCAGGGTGCCCAGAACCCTTCCAGGCGCCCCGACCAAGGCTATAAATATAGCCTTGGTCCAGAAGCTTTAAAAATCAACTCAGTAATTAGCATTCCAAACACTTGTGCGCTCACTGTTCTAGTTTAGCTTCTGTTTTTGTGCTTTCGCCGGTGTAAGAGGCTTCTCCGTCCGAAGGAGTTTTTAGTGCGATCACTTTCCTTGGATTAACAACCTCCCCGGTTGTAACCAAGTCAAACACGGTGCCTCGTTTCTTTCTTGAATTTCTGCTTAGTTAATTTTATACAAGTGTTAGTTTAATAGTTCGAGAAGGGTTGCTTTTGTTTTTTTTTCAGGGCTATTCAACCCCCCCTTCTAGCCGGCCCAACGGTCCTACAAGTGGTATCAGAGCCGAGGCGCTTCAGGAGGACTAACCGCCGAATGAAGCAACGAGATGGCCGGACCGAGCATTCACCCGTCGAAATTCGAAGGGGATTTCGCCACTTGGAAAAAACATATGCAGGTATTTCTTACAACAAATATTGAATTATTTTTAACAATGAAACTTGGCTTTCAAGCTCCAGAGGACAAGGAAATAGATAAATGGACAAAAAAGGAGCAGGCCGACTTTGTGGCGAACGACAAAGCAGAGTACCATCTGCTAAGCATTCTTCCACCTCAAGAAGTCAATAGGATCGGTAAATACAACTCTGCAAAGGAACTTTGGGAGAAGTTCCTCGAGCTGCATGAAGGAACGTCCGAAGCCAAGCTTGCCAGAAGAGATCTGCTTCGCAATCAGCTCACCAGCCTGCGACTTGGGGAAGACGAGTCAGTCGTGCATCTGCACTCGAGAATAAAAGAAATCATCATCGGACTTTCGAATCTCGGAGAAAAGGTAAGTAACCGAGATTTGCTCAGGTACACTTTAAATTCCTTTCCTAGAAATACCAAATGGGCATCATTAGTAGATGCATTTTACATTTCTAAAGATTTAGAAAAGATTTCATTAGAAGAATTCTTTTCAACATTTGAAGTGCATGAGTCAAGATGTGCAGGAATGAAAGAGCCTAAAAACAACGTCGCCCTCAAAGCCTCGAGAGATGAACCAGAATCGGAATCCTCTCTCGACGACGAGGAAATGGTAATGATGGTAAGAAGATTCAAGAAACTTTGTAAATCTAGATCAACTAACCATCTGCAGGGGAAAAAGAAAAGGACAATCCGCTGCTACCATTGCGACGAAGAAGGGCATGTCAAGGACAGCTGCCCCAAGCTGAAGAACAAAGACAAGGATAAGGGTAAGAAGCCTATCCAGAAACGAAAGGCCCTGAAGGCGACGTGGGACGATACGTCGTCCGAATCGGAAGTCGAAGCATTCTCCGGACTTGCACTAATGGCGAGTCATTAAGACGACGACTACGATTCAAGCTCTTCCGAAATGAGCATCGAGAGCATCGATGAAGGGGGAGACACGTCAGAAGAAAGCAGTAGCTCAGGGGAAGAAATGAATAACGAGATCGACAAGGTAAGTCAGGTACGATCTCTTCCTCCCGATAAAATGTTTAAATTCGTTAAACTTTTAACAAAAGATTGCTGCAAATTAGAAAGTGAAAATAAAAATTTAAAAGTAATTCTAGCTAAGTCTTGTCCCTTAGAAGAATTAGATAAATTAAAACTAGCAAATGAAAAATTGAAACTTGAAAATGATGATTTGAAAATTCAAGTAGATAACTTGAAAAACTATGCATGTTCATCTAAAACTAATTTTAGAAGATTTAATAATTTAAATTGGTACTTTAAATATCACTCGGGACAAATTAAGAATATTTCAAGAAAATATGTCCCTAAAATTTTTTTGGTTAATCCAGTAGGCTGAAACCTATATTGGGTTCCGAAGTCATGCTTAAATTAATTTTAAAATTAAAATTAGCGTTTTAAGTGAGAAAATTAAACAAAGAATTTCTTTATGAGACTTTGTCTAAGGAAGTGGTTGTTGCTCAAATAACCAAGAAGGCCTAGTGCCTCGCCACGACCTGGAAGCCAAAATAATTGAAATAAATGTTTAATTAACTTACTAATGAAGTATTAATACAAGAATTAATTAGTGCTTTAAAAAGGGTTATTCAAAACATTTATTTCAATTTAGAAATCTACTTACTTAGAAATTTTTAATTGACTAAGTCATTTGTTTTAAAAATGTGCTTAAAAAATTCTCAAAAATCATTCTTTCTTAAGTTAAAAGATTTTCTGAAATTAGAAATTTATGCTCAAATTACTTAGAAAATTTTTTCCTAAGTCAGATTTTTTTAAAAACTGTACTTAGAATTTTTTTTAGAAATATTTCTCAAAATAATTCTTGCAAAAACTTAAAATTGTTTTTATGAATTTTTTAAAAATAGTTTTTCAAATCTACTAAATCTTTAACCCTTAGATTGTTTTTTTTGGAACCCCATTTTTTTGTGATCAAAGGGGGAGAAGGGAAAGTATAAGTCTAGGGGGAGGTAGATATATTTAATTTGATTTTATCTTTTCTATCTTTTTGCACTTAAATTGAAAATTAAGTTAATTTACTTAATGTTATTTAATGTCTATTTTAACCTTAGCTTAACTTGGGTTGATCACACCAAAAAGAGGGAGATTGTTGGAACCCCAAGGTTGTTTTGGTATGATCAACAAGTTAAGTTAGGTCCTGTTTGTTTCTAACCTTGTGTCTAAGTGTACAGGAGCTTAAGAACACAGGTAGTCGAGCGGAAGACGCAGCTAGCGAGAAGGACGACAATCCGAGGGACGAGGTGCTGCGGAAGAGTACACCGGCGGACGAGAAGGAAGCTTGCGGTGGTTCCGAGGGACGAAAGCCGGAGTGGAAGATTGCTCGGGGAGCAAGAGACGCAGCTAGTGAGAAGGACGACACACGGTGCGTCCTAGGGACGAAGACTGTGGATGAGTACGCTGGCGGACGAGAAGGAAACACGCGGTAATTCCGAGGGACGAGAAGCCAGAGGGAAGCCCCCTCGAGAAGACCGGAAGTTGGGTTCGGGTGAGCCCTTTTCCGGATGGCAGAGATCACCCAAGCGAGCGGATCCGGAGGAGAACCGGACCGAGGCGGGACTGAACTAGAGAAGAAGTCCCGGACGAAAAAGTCAACAACTGTTGACTTTGGGCTCCGGGGCGCCCGGAACCCTCCGGGGCGCCATGAGCAGTAAAATTGACCAGATCGAGTTTTGACTCGATCTAAACGTTGGGGGATAAGTTTTATCCCCCCAGGACGCCCGAAACCCTTCCAGGCACCCCGACCAAGGCTATAAATATAGCCTTGGTCCAGAAGCTTTAAAAATCAACTCAGTAATTAGCATTCCAAACACTTGTGCGCTCACTGTTCTAGTTTAGCTTCTGTTTTTGTGCTTTCGCCGGTGTAAGAGGCTTCTCCGCCCGAAGGAGTTTTTAGTGCGATCACTTTCCTTGGATTAACAACCTCCCCGGTTGTAACCAAGTCAAACATGGTGCCTCGTTTCTTTCTTGTATTTCTGCTTAGCTAATTTTATACAAGTGTTAGTTTAAGAGTTCGAGAAGGGTTGCTTTTATTTTTTTTTTCAGGGCTATTCAACCCCCCTTCTAGCCGGCCCAATGGTCCTACACCTATCACATGAGGCCCCCCTAGTCATACGTCTCTAGATTACACAAATCCCTTCTAACACTAGATAGGGAGAAAGTCATTAAGCATATAGACAATTCCTTGTAGAGAATTGACCTCCATTTCAAAGAAATACTTGAGATGTTCGGTTAAAGGGATATCCTTTGTCATAAAGGGCCTTCGGTCATGCGATCTCTAATGTTCCTCTATGTGATGACCAATCAATACAACACGTTCATCAAACAACACATATGCATAATTAAAGTTCACACAAGCATTTAATCAAACATGAACATGACACTCACCTGTCATGGAATAGGAAATTACCAAATACATGGTGTTTACATCAACAATCACATTGCAACTACTTCCTACATCCTAAATCTAGAGGATATATTCCACAGAGAAGGAAATACAATCAAGAGACAAAAAGTAATGCAATCTATAACTCAAAACATAAAGAGAAGAGAAGGCTTATCCATGTGGTACCGATCTTCTTTAATACAATCCTTGCTCTGGAGTTAGATAGATCAGCAAAGATGAAGCTTCTAGGGTTCCCTAAGGGAGAGAACCTTTTCCCAAGGAATGGGGGCGAGTCCCAAGCTAAAGATGAGTAAAAAGAGGAGAAACCCCCCTTTTATTGGGTCTGACACGCTCTGTCACACGGGTTGTGTTGCACGAGCATAGCACGATCGTGTTAATCTCTGGAAGGAGGCATGGTTGTGCCACTAGGGCATGACATGTGTAAAATATGACACCCAAATAATAATTAAATAATAAGATTATTTGACAAATAATCTTATTGGATTTATCAAGAATTTTTAAAAATTTTCTAGGAATTTTTCAGAGTCCGTTTGATGAATTTTAAGGGGATCAATTATAAGCTTGGGAAAAGTCCGTTTGGAATACACGAAACAAATGGGAGTTGATTAGGAGTGGACTTAGGCTTTGATTAAGTTAAACCTAGGTTTGGGAATTAATGCTACAGTGACCTACCTTATATGCACCTAGAACCCCTCTTTTCCCCCGATTTTTCTTCCTTCCCTCGCGTCTCTGCTCGACGTCGCCGACGCCGATCTCTCCCGACCACGCCACGCCACACGATGCCACCGGATCACCAGAGATGTTGCTCCTTCATCTCCGGCCAGGCGTTGTCGTCCTTTCTCTATGCCCGATCTATGCCCTAACTGCCTCTTTTGGATCTCGGTCGCGCTAGTATCTTTTCCGAGCAGGAGTTCCCCCGATCTTCCCTATTTCGGGCCCTAGCTCTGACTTGTCGCCGCCGACCATTCTCTTCCCCACTCGATCGCCAGCACCTAATGCCTTAGCGATTCTTCAGTTGTCTATTTGTTTTGAGAAGATCCGACTGGAGACCTTGCAACTGTCGTCGTAGAGAGGGGGACAACATCGCGCTGCCACTACCTTTTCCTTTTCGTCGGATCTTGGAATCAAGGAAGTCCATGATTTCGGTTCCTCTTTCTCGCCAGCATAGATTGGATGCTGATCCTTGGAGTGGACGAACAACTGACACAGGGTTGGTGTAAGGTACGATTTGTACCAGTTTTGTGGTAATCGAATTTCCATTTTTGACTTGGGGTGTATAGATTTGATTCTTGGTTGATCATTATAGCTTTGGTCGGTATAGATTGCTAGCGGTCCACTGTTCTAACGATTCGGTTGCAGCAGTGAACCCTTTGGTCGTATTCCACCAGTGGTTACCTTAGATTTGGGGAAGTTTTGGAGTAAGCCATGGTTATAAATCCTAATTTAATTAGGTTATGGTATGATAAAGGTGAATTGTTGGATCTAAACCTAATCTAATTAGGTTGTTGTATAGTTAAGGTTAATTGGGGAATTAATTTATGATGGGAAGACCCTAGTTTAGTTGGTTTATGGCGTGATTAGGATCAATTGATCCAAAATAACCTATTCATTGGGTTAGATTTAATCATTGGATTTATTAGAGATGATTATATAGCTAATCCTAAGTTGAATAACGAAAGGAAATAATTGAGGTTAATCATTAACTTGGGATTAGTGAATGATTGTTTGATTAGGGGTTTTTCCTAATTAAGTTGGGGATTTTATTTAGCTATTCGATTCATATGAAATTAGCTAAACAAAATATACTGTGATCGCAGGACTTGGGTTCGAGACGAGCGTCTCAACATGGGATTAGTTTGACACGATCTACATCTAAAGGTGGGTACTTCTTGCTTTATTTCTTTAGTACTGTGGCCCTAGTGCATGAGCTTTATATTTAGATAGTTTCTATATTTATCTTGACTCCACTCTTATTTTTCCTATGCTTGATACTTCCACTCAATCTTTAAGCTACTCGTTTCTGTATCTATACAGTCTCTCGTTGTTATATATGATATTTAGCAGATACCAGATACTAGATGCTGGATATATATAGATACCAGATACCATGTTTACTTATTTTGACTGCTATTTATTCATGTTTCTTATTGAGCATGCGACTTCATGTAGCATACCTGATTTCTGTTATATATATATATATATATATATATATATATATATATGATTGTTGCATTGTTCGCATCATGTCATTGCATACATTGTCGGCGACTTTGGCTCCCTTGTGATTGAGACGGTCGTAGGCCTGGGCCGCACGCTCGACTTATGGGTAGTGGTAGCTGGAGCATGCCGCTTGTCCTATCGTGCCCTCCACTCGCACACTCATGGGTAGTGATAGCTGGAGTCGCGGGCAGCAGGGACCCAGTCGCAGATGTAGCTATTCAGCTACTATGCAACTGTCCCCTCGACCACTCGAGAGTAGTGGTAGCTGGAGTAGTGTACAGTCTGTCATTGTACTGGCCTCTCGACTATACAGGGGTCGTGGTGCAGAGAGGTGTGCGGGGTGACCATCCGTGCATACATTGTTTTTTTTTTTATATCTGTTGTTGTTTACTTATGTTGCTATTGTTTACTTATACTGCTGTTGCTTACTTATGCTGATATGCTCACATAGGTTGAGATATATACCTGAGGTATGTATTTAGACACTGATTTACTTAATGGTAGTATACCTCACATGATGCTCTTGTAGTTATGAGCAGTACCGTAGCAGGTCTGTACTATTTCTGACCTTACTAGCTTAGGATATGGTTTCAGGTATGACCATTTACTATGATATCACTTTAGTATCTGCTATATTCCCTACGAGACTGTATATCTTAGTATCTCTAGTTCTGTATTATGTTCATGCACTATCTGTCTATTACCCGCTGAGTCTTTATACTCACCACCCCGTAAACTGGTTATTTCGCCAGGTAGCAGGTAAAGGTTTTATGGAGTCGCCTGGAGAACCCATCCGCTAGTCCCACGTCACATTCGAGGACGATCTTATGATTTTGATATTCCTTACGCTATTTGTATTTGGTTTTGTACTTGTTCTTGTGTTTGTGTATTCTGTTATTTGGAGTATCATTTGTGATATCTTGTATTTAGTTTGTTAATATTGTGTCAAGCCGAACCGACTCGCAATTAGTTGTTCTGGTGTTTTATGTTCCTTATGTTGTGATTTCCGCTGTGTTATGTTTCAACCGTGTGGGCTGCATATTAAATCTATGTGGTTGTGTTATTTATCCAGCCGTGTGGGCTGCATATTAAATCTGCGTGGTTGTGTTATATATCAAGCCGTGTGGGCTGTTATATACTGCTGATGAGTATGTCTGTGGTTATATGTACTTGTGCTTCATATTGTCACCGGTACAGGGGAGATGCTGCCAAAATTTTGTCGGTAGAGACTCCTCTGGAGCGTGACAACATAACTGTGTGTTCCTTGGGTATAGATACATGGCATGGCCATGTCTGGTAGACATGGGTCATGCCTTAAATCAGTGGCTCTAGCATGTTCTCTTGATGCAAAATACATGGCATGGTCATGTCTAGTAGACACGGGCCATGCCTCAAATTAGTGACCTTCGGTGTTCTCTGAATGTAAGATACACAACACGACTGTGTCTCACAAACACGGGTTGTGCCTCAAAGTAGTGAGCTCTGATGTTCTGTCTTTCTTCTTGTCCGAAGCCACTTTGGTGGTTTTTTTTTGTCCATTTAAGCTTCCAGTCATGTCTTGAAAGTGAAAACCAAGAAAAAATAGATCTTTGAACAAACAAGAGCAATTATGCCGATAAATAATGGAAAGGGATGAAATAACATAAGTCATACACAGAAAATACAAGTGATTGTGTGTCAAATAATATATAGAAACACATATAACCTATGCGTATCAACAAGTCCAAATCCAAGTCTAGCCCGCAAGAGCTGAGCGGACAAAGTAAGCCCAGGAGGATTAGCTCTATACTTAGGCTTCCCTCTCACGAATGGGTCTGCAAGCATCCAGCTGAGTCACTTGCCCCAGAGCACCTAATAAAAAATACAAGGCCCGTTAGTTTAGATTTGGGCGGACTCTCGGGCATGCATGACCAAGTACTCCTTAGAGGAGCTGGTTGACCATTTTTCACAGGATGTTACAGGGGTAAACTTTCTTTACTATCACATGTTTATTTTTCTTATGTGTCTCTTGATAATTTCTTCTTGCTTCGTTAGTTTTGTGTAGCTGACTTGTCCTTGTGCCAAAAATTAGCAAAGTTGAGCCATGATCACCAGAGTCTGCAAGGCTTGGTAGGGGGAGCCAGAACCTATCAGAGCTCTATTGAGCGGCTCCAAGGTGAAGTGGCTCAACTGAAGGGCAAACTTGAGAGCTAGTTTGAGTTGCTACTAAGAGCCAAGCGAGCTCTTATAGAAGAAAAGGATAAAGGGCATGACTAGGAGGTCCAAATGCTCAAAATATAACTGAACACTTCAGAGGCATGTCTCTGATTGGATAACATTCGGAAATTCTAAGCTATAACCAACCTAGATCTGAAAAATACTGAATCCTGAGCCCTCGCTAAGAAATTAGAAGAACATAGGCCACCCTTACTTCCGAGCTGGTTGAAAAAATGGCTGAACTGATGGTCAAGGACCTTCGGCTCAAAGAGAAACAATAAGATATAGATTCAAAGAACGCCAAGATAGAGGCTTTAAAGGGTGAGCTATAAGCTTACCAAACCGAGCTAACAAATTACAAGGCAGGGGAGTCCGATCAGCTTGAGGCCTTTTGAGTGGAGTATCTGTACTATTATGCTTCCGCAAGTGCACGGATTCGTCGTTAGTAATAAAGAATATCGATCCCACGAGCACTGGTTATAAACACTAGTGATGACACACTTATTAGCTACACTAATGATAGTTGTAAGTAATTTAAGAAAAGAGATTAGAAAGCGGGGAATGAGAAGTAACAACGAGAAAAAATCAACCTGGGTAATGAAGAGTTCTAGGAGTTCGATTTCATTGTGGTGGTATTGATGTGTCATATACTATCCTATACTCATTGTCCATCAGCATACATTCTTCGGAAGCTAAAGCAACTATCCTTAAACACCAAACAAAGATGATCCCTATGAAATCCTGTTACGGTTAACCCCTGTCACTAGGGCGCCTCGGTAGATCACAAGGACAGGACTCTAATTGATGTTATCAAAGATAGAATTAAGAAGCTTAGTTTGGTCTCTTACTTCCTTGTGGAGGAGTCACCTCTCCTTTCAAGGAAGTACCCTAGATGTCTGTGAACGGGTTACCCCTGTCACTAGGGCCCCTCGGGTGTACGATCTAAGGTATTCCCTCTACGAGGTTGACAATTCCTACACAATCATTCAACATGACAAAGAGATCGAGTAGTTGAAACAAAGAAAGCGAAATCATCCAATGAATATAAGCGTAATATGATTTTTACATCAAAACCAATCCACAATTACTCCCTCATCCTAGAACAAGGACTCTACTCCATAGACGCCGGAGAAAAACCCGAAGACATGATATATATAAACATACAAATTCTCAACACGAAGAGAGAAAGAAGAAGCATGCTTATCCAGCGATGATGAGTGATCTTCGTGTTAGAGTGTATACTAAAAGCCTAGCTTTTTTGTAAACATTTATTTTGAAATAAAGAATCACATCGGTCAAATATCTACATTTATATGCTAAGTGTAATTGTTCAATTAATTTATATTATAGATAACATGGTGTGTGGTGTCACACACAGAAGATCATGTTATCAGTTCCTTATAAATTATAAACAGTAGCTCATGACTAAGATGGATAAGAATAAACCATTGGAATAGTCATAGTGTAATTTGATATTAGTTTATCTTGACTATAAAATTACACTAGTACACTCTGAGTGTATTGAGCAGGACCATTTAAGGTAAGTTCTTTTTATACTGACTGCATAAAAGAACAAGACCTTTGTTATTATAGAAGTGTGTGCTCTTAATCATGATATAATAACAAACACATATACTCAATATTCATTTCTTTAAATTATCAAAGGGTGCGATTTAGTTCAATAAATCAATAGGCCCGATAAGTTGGGAAATGGTATTATTTATATGGTGTGTTGTTGATTATAGAATGAAACTATGTCCTAGTAATCTAGGTTGATAATATCCCTAAGAGGAGCTCATAAGGATTGTCATGTAAACCCTATAGGTGGACTTAGTCCGACATGACAATAAGGATGAGTGGTACTACTCTTGAAGCTAGATATTAATTAAGTGAGTTGTTAGTAACTCATTTAATTAGTGGACATTCTATATCTTAAACACAGGGAGACTAACACACTCATGATAAGAAGGAGCCCAGATAGTAATATGGGATTGGTGCGGTAGTTCAATAATAACTCTTTAGTAGAATGAGATATTATTGATGAACTCGAGTTGGGTGTTCGGGGTGAACACGGGAAGCTCAAGTTCATTGGGAGACCAAAACCAATTCCTCCTCTCCGTCCCTGTCATAGCCTCTTATTTATAAAGTCTTATACCCACCTAATGTAACAACCCAATTTCCCCTATTTCGAGTTCCAAATGTCCATAAAAATATTTGGAAATGCTTTTAAAATATTCTAGAGATTTTTAAAAATTTTTAGAGTATTTTTACGTAATTTTTGGAGGTCGTTTAGTATGTTTACAAAAAGTATAACACCCCACCCTCCTCACTACTGGTCTGCGAGGGTGGAGAGCTACTGGACTACTAACTTTACTTAACTATCCTTGTTCACATGTTGATAGAAATTCCTAAAACTCTCGGAGAACTCAAAACATACAATTAACTAGCAGCGGAAGACTAAATGACTCATCTAATACATTCTTAATAAATGACAATCTTAATAAATTCTTATGCTAGGTCCCAAGGCTTCTATAGTCCAGGCATCACACATCCATTCGCACCTCCTTGTCGCCTTCCTTTGCTATAACTTTTCCTTTCCTTTATCTGCAGTAAGAGGAAAATGCATCTATAAGCAAAATTGCTTAGTAAGCGCTATCTAACTCACAAAAATCGAATATGCATGTGAATACACTGAAATCTAAAAGCTGAATGCTCAAAAGGAAAACTACTCATGCTCATCTACAAGTAAAAGAAACATACTGAAATGCTAAACGTGTAAAACAAATCTATACAATCATGCTAGCACATAATCTTGCTGAATTTTAAACACTTTCTGAATCTTATTTCACTTGTTTAAAAACTTATACTTTAATACTTCAAAATAATAATCAACTTTCTTCTTGGGCCCAGGTGTAGTACCATCTTATGCGCGTTCCCTAATAGGTTGGGGTAGTGAGCCATCAATCCTAAAAGAGCAGACCTCGGTCTACCAGGGCCAAGACCTCGGAATTGGACACTTGGATTTGTTTAACGACAACCTCGGAAGTCGGGTACTAGCCTCTTAAATAAAGTAAAATACTTGTTATCTTTTATTACTTCTAATATATAATGTCTCGGCATTTTCTTTAAGCACCTTGTGTGCCAAAATCCCTAAAGTCTTGACTTTGGGATCTACTTAAGGCCTTGGCCTTTCTCTTTCTTTTCTTTATCTTTCTTACACTTGTTAATACTTCTAATAAAAGAATGCTTCTTTAAAAACTGAAATGTTTAAACAAATTCTAACTTTGAAATGCATAAACAAAAATCTACATACTATGCTAATCAAAATTCTGCATACTATACTAATCAAGATTCTGCATTCTATGCTACACTATTTCTTCATACTATGCAAACATAAATTCTGCACTATAATACTTAACCAAACTGCACTATAATATTTTTCTTTAAAAACTGCACTATAAGTTCCACCAAAAATCTGCACTACAAGTTCCACCAAAAATCTGCACTATACATTCCACCAAAAATCTGCACTACAAGTTCCACCAAAAATCTGCACTAAACTTTAAAGAAATCTGTACCATAAGCTCTTAAGAAATCTGCACTACAAGCTCTAAAGAAATCTTCTCTAAAGAAATCTGTATTTTAAGCTCTAAGAAATCTGCACTACAAGCTTAATTAAAATCTGCACTATAAGCTTACATAAAAATCTGCACTATAAGCTTAATTGAAATCTGCACTATAAGCTTAATTAAAATCTGCACTATAAGCTTAAATAAAAATCTGCACTATAAGCTTAATTAAAAATCTGCACTATAAGCTTAATTAAAATCTGCACTATAAGCTTTCATAAAAATCTGCATTATAAGCTTAATTAAAATCTGCACTATAAGCCTACATAAAAATCTGCACTATAAGCTTAATTAAAATCTGCACTATAGGCTTAATTAAAAATCTGCACCACAAGCTTAATTAAAATCTGCACTATAAAACTACAAAAAAATCTGCACTATAAGCTTAATTAAAATCTGTACTATAGGCTTAATTAAAAATATGCACTATAAGCTTAATTAAAATCTACACTATAGGCTTAATTAAAAATCTGCACTATAAGCGCTTCTCATGCTTCGAATTCAAGAAGAACAAAGGTCCGAAACTACTCCTACTGCAGGTGAGAAGCACTTACCTTGATTCTTGGACTCACAACCGAACAAAAAGGGCTTCTAGGACCTTGGCCGGCCGCCGGAGATGGTGCCCTAACTCCCTTTCGTTTTCTGCCCGAGCTCCGCCATCGTACGCAGAAGAGAAGGGGAGAATGGTTTAAGTCACGGAAAAATAGAGCATCAACTTATTCATTTTTATAACTTAATATTTCTGTTAACTCCTTAAATAAATTCGCTATCTTTTCTAAATAGACAAATCCAACATCAACTTATCCCTTTTATAATCCAATATTCTGTTAATTATCTTAAATAAATTCGCTACCTTTTCTAAACAGACAAATCCAACATCAACTTATCCCTTTTATAATCCAATATTCTGCTAACCATCTTAAATAAATTCGCTACCTTTTCTAAATAGACAAATCCAACATCAACTTATCCCTTTTATAATATTCTGTTAACTATCTTAAATACATTCGCTACCTTTTCTAAACAGACAAATCCAAGATCAACTTATCCCTTTTATAATCTAATATTCTGTTAACTATCTTAAATAAATTCGCTACCTTTTCTAAACAGAAAAATCCGTTTGCCCACCTGGTCAGCCGGGTTTTGACCGAGTCAAAGGTCGTGGGTTCAATTCTCGGCTTGGACATTTTTTTGTCGAAACTTCCTTCGTTTAGTAAAAATACCAAACGACCTCCAAAAATTACATAAAAATACTCTAAAAATTTATAAAAATCCCTAGAATATTTCTATAGCATTTTAAATATTTTTAAATTACTTTTAGGACTCTAATTGAGGAAATTTGGGTCATTACAAAAAGAAAGAAATTTTGACAAAAATTGTTGAAGACGAGGTTCGAACCCACGACCTCGGGTCGGACTGACCCAAGCAAAACCGGCCCAACCAGCTGAGCTACGTGGGTTTTGTTAACCCAATATGGAGAGAAATAGATTTAAGTTACAGAAAAGGGCAGAAATAAACCTAGGTTTTAAAGGGTTAATTTTCTTCCCAAGCCCTAATTTCTAATCCTTCTCCTCTTCGGGTGCGTCGGTGTCGCTGGTCTCGGGCGGAAACGCAGCCACTTTGGAGCTTCTCTCCGGCGGCCGGCGAAGGCTTCTTCGGGCGAACCTTGCAGATTCGAGTTCCTCCCGTCGAAGAGAGCCCGAGGACACAGAAGAAGCGCCGACATTTGAGCTCATCCGAACCTAGACCTCCTTCCTCTTCTCAGTTGTAAGTCCTAGCAATCAAGGGTAAGTACTACTCACCTGTGGTAGGAGTTGTTTCTGGTTTTATTTCTCTTTGTTTTTGAATTTGCCGTGATCTTCAAAGAAAGCATAGGGATGAGTTCTGGTTTTCTACCATGCCATCCCTTCTGGGAAGAATTGCATCATTTGGTTTTTTCCAGAACTTTATTGGTAGAGAATTATGATGTTTAGGGTTTGCTGCCGTGAGTTGATTGTTTCAGTTTTTGCTGTGTCTCAGTTCCGAGAGGAATATGTTTTGGATGGCTACAGATTTTGGGCTGTAGGAGATGATGATGTTAGGGATCTTAGAACAGGTTCATAACACTTCTTGTTTTGTGTCAATCGGATGAAACAAAATTGGGGGATTTAGGGTTGCCTTACAAGAAAGGAGTTAAGCTGTGAATTTTGATGTTTATGCTTGTTTTAGCTTTACAGTAAGTTGAATCTGACCTTATGCAAAGAAAATGAATGCAGAATCGGATTATGTTTTCCTATTAGCAAGTGAAGAATCGGATTATACTTTGCCTATTAGCAAGTGCAAACTTAGTCTAGCTTCTTTAAACAAGTGTAGAATCGTTTATATTGTAGTGTTGTTTCTAATAGCAGTGCAAATTTGGTTGCTTGTTTATTTTATAAACTCGAGCAGTTTTATTGTTATGTTTAGTAAGTCCAAGTTAGCTTCCTTTTGCTCTATTTACAACATGTTTAGTAAGTTCAAGTTAGCTTTCTTTTGCTCTATTTTACAGCATGTTTAGTAAGTCCAAGTTAGCTTTCTTTTGCTCTATTTTACAACATGTTTAGTAAGTCCAAGTTAGCTTTCTTTTGCTCTATTTTACAGCATGTTTGGTAAGTCCAAGTTAGCTTTCTTTTGCTCTATCGTACAGCATGTTTAGTAAGTCCAAGTTAGCTTTCTTTTGCTCTATTTTACAGCATGTGTAGAAAGTCCAAATTAGCTTTCTTTTGCTCTATTTTATAGCATGATTAGCAAGTTTGAATTAGCTTACTTTTGCTCTATTTTATAGCATGATTAGTAAGATTAGATTAGCTTTCTTTGCTCTTATCACAACATGTTTTAAAAGTTCGAACTAGCTCTCTTTTGCTCTATTCTAGAGCATGATTAGTAAGTTCAGATGTGCTTTCTTTTCCTTTGTTTTACAGCATGTTTAGAAAGTTCAGATTTGCTTTTCTGTTGCTTTGTTTTATAACATGCTTAGAGAGAGTTTAGATTTGCTTCCCTTGTATTGTTTTTATATAGCATGCTTAGTTAATTGTAATCCTACACTTGTTAGGTATATCTAAAGGATTCCAATAAACTCTAATAAAGGATTATGAGAAAACTGAGTAAAAAGAAAGAGACCAAGGTCTAGTTAAAAAGAGATAACAAGTAAACTAAAGTAAGAGGCTAGTACCCGACTTCCAAGGTTGTCGTTAAACAAATCCAGGTGACCAATTCCAAGGTCTTGGCCCTGGTAAGACCAAGGTCTTTACCTCATAGGACTAGAGGCTCGCTACCTCGGTCACTATTAGAGAGCGCACAAAATAAAGATGGTACTAAGCCTGGGCCCAAAGAAAAGAAAACCAAAGAAAAGAAAAGAAAAGAAAAGAAAAGAAGAACAAGAAGAAGAAAGTGAAAGAGAAATTAAAAGATTAATTTCTATTATAAGGATATAAGAAAATGAAACAATTTTATGCTTAGAATCAATAAAAGTTTAGTTCTTTAATTCTAAGCCTACAGTAGTTGTTTCATTACTTTCCTCTCAGTTAGTGAGCATGTTTAGTATTCAGTTTTATTCCTGTATACCATGAGTACATGCAGCTTTGCTTTAGCATTACAGTTTTAGTATTATTGCATTACTTTTATGCACTTCGAAGTTTTTGTGAGATAGATTAGTACTTACTAAGCGTTTTCGCTTATAGTTTTGTTTTCTTTCCTCCTACTACAGATAAAGGAAAAGCTAAGATATGAAGGGAGACGACAGGGTGGTGGTGGTGATGAAGGTGTGTGGTGACTGGACTGTGGAGAGATCCAGAAGTAGCTGGCAAAATTGTCAAGACTTCCTTTTAGTTCTCTTTTAATGTTATATTAAATTTGGGATTGTAGTTGAGTTTATTCCGCATGTCTAATTAGTCTCTTTTATTATTTGTGGAGTGCTGTAGTCGTTGCTATTGCTAGAGTATTTTCTTGGGTTTTATTGTGATTTATTATACTGCGTGGTTGATTGATATGTGTTCCAGCCGCTTGTGGCTGAGTATATATTGCATGTATTGTCGAATATGGTCACCGGTACAGGGGAGACTCTGTCGAAATTTTTCGGTAGGAATTCCTCTAGGCCGTGATAAATCTAAGTGTCGCTAATAATAGCATAAGTGATACTAGTAAGTAGAGTAGTAGTTAGGTAACGGTCGCCTTTAGAGAGTAATAGTAAGAAGGGTGGTCATTACAGTTGGTATCAGAGCAGTGTTCCATTCTCCAGCATCACACACACATCAGCATCATCCTCGCCGTCTCCAAGTAAGAAAGTATTTAAATCCTTTCTTTATTCTGCTTTCCTTATTATTAACTGTAGTATAGAGTACTTGTTTTTTTTTGAGTACTAAAGTAAGATAGAAGATTTAGTTTCCCTTTTCTTTATTCATATTTATGTATGATTAGAAGGGTTAGAGAGAGGATACCAAGTTTTTTTTTCTTTGCATAATTAGATGTTAAGAAAAAGGATGTCCCCGTACCGTTCGTACTGAGAACCAAGATCAGGAGAACGAAGAGCTTAGATCAACTGAGCCCAATCTCTCTGAAGTTGTTGCCTAACTCCAGAGACAAGTAGTAGAACAGCAGCAAGTGATTGCCAATCTGATGGCAAACCAGCCAGCAGTTCCTCCCCCTCCTCCAGTTATCACTGCAGAGGCTCCAGTGGTAATTGAGACTCCACCAGCTACCCAGGGAACCGTCACAGCACCCCAGAGACCAGAAGCTTATCTTATACAATGGCTGAAGCTGAAACCAGAGAGCTTCTCAGGCACGACTGAGCCCTGGGATGCCCAGGCTTGGTTTAAAACACTGGAGAGCACTATGGAGCTTCTTGACTGGTCAGAAGTCGAGAAGGTCAAGTGCGCCTCTTTCTGCCTGTCTGGAGATGCTCGTATGTAGTGGGAGAGGATAAAGACCAAGAGAGCAGCCGATCAGATGAGCTGGGCAGATTTTCAGTTAGAGTTCTATGAAAAGTTCTATCACCAACAAGCACTATGAGGAGTTTATAAAGTTCAAGCCAGTCAAGATAGAAGACAAGACAGTAGGGAGCCCGGAGCCCCAGTCAAGTAAGTGCAGAAGAACAGAAAGAAGGTAAGAAAGGGGGGGTTCGGGTGGTCTGTGAATATCCCGAGGTATTCCCAGTAGATCTACCTGGACTACCTCCCAATAAACGAGTGGATTTGAGATTGAATTGGTTCCTGGAACCAATCCAATTTCAAAAGCTCCGTATCGCATGTCTCCAGCAGAGCTGAAGGAGTTACAAGAACAACTACAGGAGTTACTTGATAAAGGCTTCATTCACCCTAGTCATTCACCCCGGGGAGCTCCAGAGTTGTTCGTTAAGAAGAAAGACGGATTCGTGCTAATGTGCATAGATTTCAGAACGCTGAGCAAAGTAGCAGTTAAGGACAAGTACCCCCTTCCCAGGATCAATGACTTATTTGATTAGTAAAGAGGAGCAACAGTGTTCTCAAAGATAGACCTACGCTCTGGGTACCATCAACTGAAGGTGAAAGAAAGAGATATACCCAGAACGGCGTTCAGGACCAGATACGAGCACTACGAGTTTGTAGTCATGCCTTTTGGAGTGACTAATGCACCTGCGGTCTTCATGGACTTAATGAATAGAGTGTTCAGAGAATATCTTGACAAATTTGTCATCGTATTCATCGACGACATTCTGGTCTATTCAAGGACCCAAGAGGAGTATGACACGCACTTGAGAATGGTACTGCAGACTCTACAGCAAAAGCAGCTTTATGCTAAATTCTCAAAGTGCGAGTTCTGGTTAAATCAGGTGGCGTTTTTAGGTCACATTATTTCTAAAGAAGGTATTCAAGTGGATCCAGCCATAGTGGAAGCGATCAATAACTGGAGTAGACCCAAGAACGTCAGAGAGATCAGAAGCTTCCTTGGTTTAGCTGGGTACTACAGGAAGTTCGTGGAGGACTTTTCCAGGATAGCCTCTCCACTAACAGCCCTCACCAGAAAGAACAAGAGATTCGAATGGTCAGATAAATGTGAGCAGAGTTTCCAAGAGCTAAAGAAGGGATTGATCAGTGCTCCCATTCTGACTGTTCCACAGAGCGACAAGAGTTTCGACATCTACAGTGATGCTTCCAAGATGGGCTTAGGAGCTGTACTCATGTAAGAAGGAAAAGTCATAACTTATGCTTCCAGACAACTCAAAGATTATGAGAAGAACTACCCTACTCATGATCTTGAGCTGGCAGCTGTGGTTTTTGCACTTAAACTCTGGCGACATTATTTGTATGAAGTTCAGTGTAGAATCTTCACAGATCATCAGAGTCTTAAGTACTTCTTCACTCAGAAGGACTTAAACATGAGACATCACTGGTGGCTGGAGTTGGTCAAAGATTACGACTGTGAAATCCTCTACCACCCAGGCAAAGCTAACAAAGTGGCAGATGCACTCAGCAGAAAATCCAGTGCATCCCTGATGTCTTTGTCATCATTATCCCTGCCACTACAGAAGGAGTTGTCAGATTTTAGACTTGAAATTATTGAAGGGCAACTCTCTGCATTGACCTTAGAGTCCACATTGCTTGAGGAGATACAGAGAAAGCAAAGTGAAGATCCAGACATCTAGAAAATCAAGCAAGGGTTATAGAAAGAAGATAAATCAGAGTTTCGAGTAACAGATAGCGGGATTCTTTATCAGGGGAGTCACATTTGCATGCCCAATGATGAAGAACTGAGGAAGAAGATCTTAGAAGAAGCTCACAGCACACCATACTCCATGCATCCTGGTTCTTCCAAGATGTACCAAGATGTGAAACAGAGGTTCTGGTGGTCAGGACTCAAAAGAGACGTTGCTAAATATGTCAGTACCTGCTTGACATGCTAGAGGGTCAAAGCAGAACACCAGATACCAGGAGGAGTTCTTCAGCCTCTTCCAATACCAGAATGGAAATGGAAAGATATATCCATGGGCTTCATAACAGGTCTTCCAAGAACCACCAATGGATATGATACGATATGGGTAATAGTAGACCGATTGACCAAGTCTGCTCACTTCCTAGCCATCAAGGTGTCCCACTCTATAGAGCAGTTGACCCAGCTATATGTTAAAGAGGTAGTCAGACTTCATGGAGTTTTTAAATCTATCATTTCTGATAGAGATGGGCGCTTCACTTCACACTTTTGGGAGTGCGTTTAGAATGCACTAGGCACCAAACTCAAGTTCAGCACAGCTTTCCATCCACAGACTGATGGACAGACAGAGCGAGTGAATCAGATTTTAGAAGATATGCTCAGAGCTTGTGCGCTGGATTTCAAAGGAAGTTGGTGCAAGTATTTGTGCTTAGCTGAATTCACTTACAACAATAGCTATCAGGCCACCATCAAGATGGCACCTTATGAGGCACTGTATGGCAAAAAATGCAGATCACCCATATGCTGGCAAGAAGCAGGAGAGAGAAAAGAAATGGAAGTAGAGCTGGGTATTCAGACAGAACTGATAGACAAGACCACTCAGGCGATCCAGAAAATCAGACAGAGAATGGAGACCTCCCAGAGCAGACAGAAGAGTTATACTGACACACGCCGTAGGCCACTGGAATTCCAAGTAGGAGATTCAGTTTTACTCAAGGTCGCTCCTATGAAGGGAGTGATGAGATTTGGCAAGAAGGGCAAATTAAGTCCTCGCTATGTAGGACCTTACCTGATCATAGAGAGGATTGGGAAAGTAGCTTACAGGCTGGACTTACCACAAGACATGTCAGCAATACACAATGTATTTCATGTCTCCATGCTAAAGAAGTGTCTCCATGACCCGAGCCAAGTGATTCAGCCTCAGTCAGTGCAGATCCAAGAGGATCTTAGTTATGAGAGCAGATCTACACAGATAGTGGACAGAGTAGTCAAGAGATTGAGAAACAAAGAAGTACCACTAGTGAAGGTCGGCTGGCAGAACCAGAAGCACGAGGAAATCACTTGTGAGTGGGAGGACAGTATGAGACAGAAGTATCCAGAGCTATTCTAAGTTCGAGGACGGACTTTTTATAAGGTATGGGGGATTGTAACAACCCAATTTTCCCTATTTCAAGTTCCAAATGTCCATAAAAATATTTGGAAATGCTTTTAAAATATTCTAGAGATTTTTAGAAATTTTTAGAAATTTTTAGAGTATTTTTACGTAATTTTTGGAGGTCGTTTAGTATGTTTACAAAAAGAAAGAAATTTTGACAAAAACTATTGAAGACGAGGTTTGAACCCACGACCTCGGGTCGGACTGACCCAAGCAAAACCGGCCCAACCAGCTGAGCTATGCGGGTTTTGTTAACCCAAATGGAGAGAAATAGATTTAAGTTACAGAAAAGGGCAGAAATAAACCTAGGTTTTAAAGGGTTAATTTTCTTCCCAAGCCCTAATTTCTAATCCTTCTCCTCTTCGGGTGTGTCGGCGTCGCTGGTCTCGGGCGAAAACGCAGCCACTTTGGAGCTTCTCTCCGGCGGCCGGCGAAGGCTTCTTCTGGCGAACCTTGCGGATCCGAGTTCCTCCCGTCGAAGAGAGACCACGGACACAGAAGAAGCGCCGACATTTGAGCTCATCCGAACCTAGACCTCCTTCCTCTTCTCGGTTGTAAGTCCTAGCAATCAAGGGTAAGTACTACTCACCTGTGGTAGGAGTTGTTTCCGGTTTTGTTTCTCTTTGTTTTTGAATTTGCCGTGATCTTCAAAGAAAGCATAGGGATGAGTTCTGGTTTTCTACCGTGCCATCCCTTCTGGGAAGAATTGCTTCATTTGGTTTTTTTTCAGAACTTTATTGGTAGAGAATTATGATGTTTAGGGTTTGCTGCCGTGAGTTGATTGTTTCAGTTTTTGCTGTGCCTCAGTTCCGAGAGGAATATGTTTTGGATGGCTACAGATTTTGGGCTGTAGGAGATGATGATGTTAGGGACCTTAGAACAGGTTCATAACACTTCTTGTTTTGTGTCAATCGGATGAAACAGAATTGGGGGATTTAGGGTTGCCTTACAAGAAAGGAGTTAAGCTGTGAAATTTGATGTTTATGCTTGTTTTAGCTTTACAGCAAGTTGAATCTGACCTTATGCAAAGAAAATGAATGCAGAACCGGATTATGTTTTCCTATTAGCAAGTGCAGAACCGGATTATACTTTGCCTATTAGCAAGTGCAAACTTAGTCTAGCTTCTTTAAACAAGTGTAGAATCGTTTATATTGTAGTGTTGTTTCTAATAGCAGTGCAAATTTGGTTGCTTGTTTATTTTATAAACTCGAGCAGTTTTATTGTTATGTTTAGTAAGTCCAAGTTAGCTTCCTTTTGCTCTATTTTACAGCATGTTTAGTAAGTTCAAGTTAGCTTTCTTTTGCTCTATTTTACAGCATGGTTAGCAAGTCCAAGTTAGCTTTCTTTTGCTCTATTTTACAGCATGTTTAGTAAGTCCAAGTTAGCTTTCTTTTGCTCTATTTTACAGCATGTTTAGTAAGTCCAAGTTAGCTTTCTTTTGCTCTATTTTATAGCATGTTTAGTAAGTCCAAGTTAGCTTTCTTTTGCTCTATCTTACAGCATGTTTAGTAAGTCCAAGTTAGCTTTCTTTTGCTCTATTTTACAGCATGTGTAGAAAGTCCAAATTAGCTCTATTTTGCTCTATTTTATAGCATGATTAGCAAGTTTGAATTAGCTTACTTTTGCTCTATTTTATAGCATGATTAGTAAGATTAGATTAGCTTTCTTTGCTATTATCACAACATGTTTTAAAAGTTCAAACTAGCTCTCTTTTGCTCTATTCTAGAGCATGATTAGTAAGTTCAGATGTGCTTTCTTTTCCTTTGTTTTACAACTTGTTTAGAAAGTTCAGATTTGCTTTTCTGTTGCTTTGTTTTATAACATGCTTAGAGAGAGTTTAGATTTGCTTCCCTTGTATTGTTTTTATATAGCATGCTTAGTTAATTGTAATCCTACACTTGTTAGGTATATCTAAAGGATTCCAATAAACTCTAATAAAGGATTATGAGAAAACTGAGTAAAAAGAAAGAGACCAAGGTCTAGTTAAAAAGAGATAACAAGTAAACTAAAGTAAGAGGCTAGTACCCGACTTCCAAGGTTGTCGTTAAACAAATCTAGGTGACCAATTCCAAGGTCTTGGCCCTGGTAAGACCAAGGTCTTTACCTCATAGGACTAGAGGCTCGCTACCTCGGTCACTATTAGATAGCGCGCAAAATAAAGATGGTACTAAGCCCGGGCCCAAAGAAAAGAAAACCAAAGAAAACCAAAGAAAAGAAAAGAAGAACAAGAAGAAGAAAGTGAAAAAGAAATTAAAAGATTAATTTCTATTATAAGGATATAAGAAAATTAAACAAGTTTATGCTTAGAATCAATAAAAGTTTAGTTCTTTAATTCTAAGCCTACAGTAGTAGTTTCATTATTTTTCTCTCAGTTAGTGAGCATGTTTAGTATTCAGTTTTATTCCTGTATACCATGAGTACATGCAGCTTTGCTTTAGGATTACAGTTTCAGTATTATTGCATTACTTTTATGCACTTCGAAGTTTTTGTGAGATAGATTAGTACTTACTAAGCGTTTTCGCTTATAGTTTTGTTTTCTTTCCTCCAACTGCAGATAAAGGAAAAGCTAAGATATGAAGGGAGACGACAGGGTGGTGGTGGTGATGAAGGTGTGTGGTGACTGGACTGTGGAGAGATCCAGAAGTAGCTGGCAAAATTGTCAAGACTTCCTTTTAATTCTCTTTTAATGTTATATTAAATTTGGGATTGTAGTTGAGTTTATTCCGCATGTCTAATTAGTCTCTTTTATTATTTGTGGAGTGCTGTAGTCGTTGCTATTGCTAGAGTAGTTTCTTGGGTTTTATTGTGATTTATTATACTGCGTGGTTGATTGATATGTGTTCCAGCCGCTTGTGGCTGAGTATATATTGCATGTATTGTCGAATATGGTCACCGGTACAAGGGAGACTCTGTCGAAATTTTTCGGTAGGAATTCCTCTGGGCCGTGATAAATCTAAGTGTCGCTAATTATAGCATAAGTGACACTAGTAAGTAGAGTAGTAGTTAGGTAACGGTCGCCCTTAGAGAGTAGTAGTAAGAAGGGTGGTCGTTACACCTAAACCCACCTTCTTACCCATCCAAGGTGGCCGACCAAGCCAAGCTTGGAGCCCAAGCAAGGCCGGCCAAGATAGAGCTTGGATGGGTTGAGGTGTGGACGACCCTAGCTTGGAGCCCAAGCTTAGGTGGTCGGCCACAATAAAATTAAAAGGATTTTATTTTTTAAAATCTTTCCTTATGTGGAAGCATGATTTTAAAAGAGAATTTAAAATTTAAATATTTCCTTTTATTGCTTTCTACAAAAGATTAAGAGAAAGGTTTGATATCTTTCCTTATTTGTAGTTAAAAGGAAGATTTTAATTTTTGATAAAACTTTCCTTTTTTATAACCATCCTCATGATTTTAAAAGAGAGTTTTAAAATTAAATCTTTCCTTTTATAATTTCTACAAAAGATTAAGAGAAAGGTTTGATATCTTTCCTTATTTGTAGATTGAGAGGAAGATTTTAATTTTGGAGAAAACTTTCCTTATTGTAATCATTCACATGTTTTAATAGAGAGATTTTAATTTATAAATGTTTCCTTTTATAACCAACCATGAAGGGAGTTTTTTAAAGAGAAGTTTTTATTTTAAAAATTTCCGGAAACAAATTAGAAAGTTTTAATTTTGTGTTTAAAACTTTCTTTATTTGGAGGATTTGAGGTGGCCGGCCAAATAGAAACAAGAAAAGGAATTTTTAATTAAATTTTCCTTTCATTGGCAAGGAAATTAAGAAAGTTTTAATTTGAGCTTTCCTTATTTGCCAAGACTAAGCAATATAAAAGAGAGGGTAGAGGTGCCTCACCTTATAACAATAATAGATCTTCTATTATTCCTCTCTTCCTTGGTGGTGGCCGACCCTCTCTTCCTCTTCCTCTCCTATTCTTTTTCCTTGTGTGGCCAGCGACATCTTCATCTCTTGGAGCTTGGTGGTGGTCGGATGTTATTTGAGGAAGAAGGAGAGATAGGAGACTTTGTTTCTTAGCATCCCTTGGAGCTTGGTTGGTGGCCGAAAGTTCTTCATCTCTTGAAGATTGGTGGTGGCCAAAACTTGCTTGGAGAAGAAGGAAGCTTGGGTGGATTCTCGTCTTGGTAGATCGTCGCCGACATGACGTCTGAGATAAGAAGAGGAATACGACAAAAGATCATGAGGTTTATAAGCTACAAAAGGTATAACTAGTTATTAGTTTTCGCATCATAACTAGTTCATCTTTTTGTTTAGATCTTGAAATACCAAACACAAGAGGCTAACGTTTCTAGGTTTCGAATTTATGATTCAAGTTTATGTTTCTTTAGTTTTTTCAATCTTGTGATTCGATTGTTCTTAATGGTTAAACCTAGGGTTACTATAAGGAGATTAAATATTGAATTTCGTTGAAAGGCTTTGTCTAGGAAGTGGTGGATGCTTCCATAACCAAGAAGGCCTAGTGCCTCGCCATGTTTAACCTGGAAGCTGATCTCTAAAATAAATATTTAATCGAATTTGTAACATGGGTGGATTTGGATTAATAATGTTAAGCATCATTTGTGATCCAAGTCTAAACCTCTAAGAACAGATAAGTTGAATTTGGAATCAATAATGTTAAGTTCTATTTGCGATTCCAAATTTATTTTCTAAAGAACACAATAGGTTGTTAGGAATGGTTCAGGACTTGTACAAAATTTTTGTACAGGGGAACCAGTACGATATTCTGAGTAGCAACCAACAATTGGTATCAGAGCTAGGGTTTGTCTGTGTGTGTTTGGTTTTCAGTTTAATTATGCATATGTCATACATAATTTAGACAGGATAATAGTAGGATATGCTAACTCTGTGGTTGCTGGCTCCAACTATTATGACTTATAGTGATTATGTGTGATTAGACCCTTGGACATGTCAAGGGCATTTTATGTGTGTGCATGATTATATATTTTAAATACAGCAGGAGCTATATTAGTTTTAGGATTTTACATTTTTGTTTCGATCTAGATTATATGTACATTCCTTCATGGAATATAGGATCGATATATGTAAAATTCTATTTTTATCACGGATCGTATCCTTGCGAGGCGTGGTACTATTTGTGGACCAGAGGCGCAGTGGAAAAAGAAGCAAGATAGATGCGACGACTAGACCTGATCGCGGTGGCTAAAGATTGTAGCAGCTAGGGTTGGCAGCACATGGAGGATAGTGATGGAAAATGCCATAATAGTTGGAAAATTATTTTTCCATATTTATTGCTTTATTTGCTGTGATGTGTGTGTGCATGGTTAAAATTCCTCACCTTAAATAACTAAGTGGGAGAGGGATTAGTAAATAAATTTCACAGTCTCCATTATATAACGCCCGCCCTCCCTGCTAACTCTAAGGGACGGGGCTACGATACTCCATGTACAAATTTTTCTTTTTAAAACAGCGGAAGACTTAAAATAATTTTCTTAGTTTAATAAAAACTTTTCTTTTTTTTTATTTTCATCAAATCTGAACTACACTATCATGGCATCAATAACATGATATCAAAATTAGTAGAAACATAACATCAAGTCACACATATGGTACTACAATTCATGATACCAAAGCATAGTTCTTTAAAAGTTTTTAAAGCGGGTTCTTATTTGGTTGCCTAGCCACTGCCACACACATCTCCTTGCCTCTCCTTCTGCTCCTTTAGCTCATCCAGCTTTTTCCTTTATCTGTGGTACAAGGAAAGTAAGCTATGAGCACTCATGGCTCAATAAGTTCCTTTCCTACTCACTAAAACCAAAAATCATCACATGATCAAAGAATGTCTCAACATAACATAATCTCAACTAGTCATGGCATAACATATCATACTCTTTAAGCATATCATGCAACATAACAAAATCATAACTAGTCATGGCATATCATCTCTTAAAGCATAGCATGAAACATAACATAATCATATCTAATCATGGCATATCATAGTATTATCATAAGGTGGCATGGCATATCAAGCTCTTAAAGCATAGCATGAAACATAACATAATCGTATCTAATCATGACATATCATAAATCATAGCATCATCACAACATGATCATAAGGTATATGCAATATGATTTTGAAAACATGTATCCGAAAAACATGTGTATGTCTCATGATCTTTAAAACCGTTTCTTCTTACATATATACTTGAACATAATATCAACATAATCAGGGCCCCGGATTGTACCACACATAGATAAATCACGTAGATATGTGCGCTTCCTAAGTATATCCAAGGTAGTAAGTCTTGAATCATACTAGGAACTAGGTCCGGATCACACAACCATAGACCTAGGGGCGTACTAAGGAGCCCATCCCTTTGTTTTTACTAGCCTGGATCACACAGCCAAAGGCCTAGGGGCTGATTAGGAGCCCACCCTTGGTACAAGCCTTACAAAGTAAAGTAGCATGTATAAAAATGCATCATTTAGTCACATAGCATATCATAGAAGTATGCATCACTTAGGCATACGTTATGTCATAAAAGTATGCATCACTTAGGCATACATCATATGATAAATAGTATGCATCACTTAGGCATACATCATGTCATAAAAAGTATGCATCACTTAGGCATACATCATGTCATAAAAAGTATACATCACTTAGGCATACATCATGTCATAAAAGCATGCATATTTTCACCACATAGCATATCATGAGAGCATGCATATTTTAGGCACATAGCATATCATCAAAGCATGCATATTTCTATCCACATAGCATATCATGAAAGCATACATATTTTAAGCACATAGCATATCATCCAAGCATGCATATTTCTATTCACCTAGCATATCATGAAAGCATGCATATTTTAAGCACATAGCATATCATCAAAGCATGCATATTTCTATCCACATAGCATATCATGAAAGCATGCATATTTTAAGCACATAGCATATCATCAAAGCATGCATATTTCTATCCACATAGAATATCATGAAAGCATGCATATTTTAAGCACATAGCATATCATCAAAGCATGCATATTTCTATCCACATAGCATATCATGAAAGCATGCATATTTTAAGCACATAGCATATCATCAAAGCATGCATATTTCTATCCACATAGCATATCATGAAAGCATGCATATTTTAAGCACATAGCATATCATCAAAGCATGCATATTTCTAAGCACATATCATATCATGGAAAGTATAAATCACAAGCATACATGTTTAAGCATAAGGGTGTATCATGTGATTATACTATCATAAGAAACATGGTAACATAGTTAGCTTGGGTTCTAAGCTTTCTAATCCCCTTGGGTTCTCATCATGGCTGAACCCCCCCTTAGATCTCAATTTAGGTAAAAAAAACAACCTCCAAGCATGTGGAACCTAAATTATCATCACATCAATTTCATAGGAAGCATTATAAGCATGATTAACTTGGTTTCTAAGTTCTCCAAGTCCCTAAACTTCATGTGGTCGAACCCTATCAGGTGTGAAACAAGGTCCCAAATGTCATGAAAGCATGGAAACCTTAAACCATATTTATAGCATTTTTTTCCAAGTAACATAGTAAGCATATTTGAGCTAGTTCCTAAGTTCTTCAAGTCCTTAACATATGTCATGGCCGAAATTTAACAAGTATTCATTAGGGCTAAAAGCAAGCATACAAGCATGTGAACTTGAACTAACATCATGTATAAATTCATAATAAGGCATCATACAATGGGTATGGCCAAAACTTACCCTAGCCTCTTTTTAGGTCATTAAACAACATATAGCATGAGAACTTTGACTTTCTACTTATCATATTTCATGTAGAGTGACATGAGCATATTTAATTTTTGTTCTAGAGTTTCTAGGGCATCTATCCCTTCATGGCCGAAACATACAATGGTCCATTTAGGTCATGGAAAAATTATACAAGCATGTGACTCAATCAACATATTATCATATTTCCATAAGAAGCATTTTTAACACAATTGGTTTCAATTCTAAGGCCTCTAGGTCATTTAAACCCTACTTGGCCGAGACTCATCAGTGTTTAAATTTGCTTCAAATAGCCTAAAAGCATAGGAAGTCATACAAGTTTCATAGCATGTATAAAGACAAGCATAATAAACATACATGTGAATTGTGTCTTAGGCTTCCTAGGTTTCTTTCCTTTTTCTTTTATTTTTCCTCATGGCCGAAACCTACCAATCTCTAAACTAGGTTTTAAGTGGCCTAAAGCATGGAAAACCTAAGTAAGTTTCATGGCAAAAATTACTAAGAACATCATATACAAATTTGGTTCATAAACAAGCTAGGACCCTTGTGATCTTACATGTCATATATCATGTAACTAAATTCTCTATACCCTAATTAAGCATGAGAGCATTAAAAAACTTTTATATCTTAATATCACAGAGGTCTTGAGCATGTTAAAATTTTGTTTAAGCTTTTCTAAGCTATCCATCTTATCATGGCCGAAAATCTTAATGAAGAGTTCATGAATTTCTAGCAATATTCAACATGCAAATTCTTTAAGAGAACTCTATATTCTATCATATAAACATGGTTACTTAAATTTAAAGGTCTTCCTAAACCTAAGCTCTTTTCTTGTCCGAAACATATGAGTGGATTTCTTTTGGTTCCAAGTAACTTTTAAGCAAGAAAAACCAACAAAAGACCCTTAGTAATTCATGGAGGGAATCTTGTACTAGTTTGGTTAAACAATGATTTCCCTAACCTCTTTAAAATATTTTTGGCCGAAATTCTAGGGTTAGGTACTCCTCTGACCAAGCATCATATAGGTATAAAAACATGAAGGAAAACCTTCCTACATAGCATAGAAAAATATCATGACATGAGGACTTGTTTAAACCTTCCTAGATTTGAAAACTCTTCTTTGGCCGAATTTTTCTTAAATTCTATTCTAGGTTTTCTAATCCTCATAAAATCCGAAAAGCACATAAAACGCCTTGTACCACAGGTGAGGGGAAGCTTACTTCCTTTTCGCTTGTGGATCTAAGGTGTGGTGATGGAAGAAGTAGCCTCTTCTTCTAGTTCCCTTCCCTTGATTCCTTGCTAAGTCCTCCTTGTATCTTAGGCTTTCTTAGGAGAAAACCTTGGCTTGGGCCGAAGATGGAGGAGAGGGGACTGAGGGTTCGGTGAGGGAGAGGAGAGAATGAGAGAAATGAGAGAAAAATAAAATCTCCTCTTTACATACTCTCTTTTATGTTAAGGGGGAAGAGGTAGCAAAATCGGTTTTTGCTTTCCTTCTCCCTTATCCCTTTTTTTTCATTTTTTTCATTTTTATTTTTATTTATTTATTTGTTCTCATCATTCATGATGAAACAAGGGGGAATGAATCCCCTTAATTCCTCTCTTTAAGTCACGGCAAAGAATGAAGAAGAGGGAGAGAAAAGAAGGAAGGCAAGTTGCCTTTCTCTTGTTCTTTTCTTGTTTTCTTTTGGCTAGCTTTTACTCTCACCCTTATCATGAGTTTCCCTCCTTTGCTATCAATATATTATTCCTATCCCAACTGATTATTACCCATTAATCCTATCATTTACATCATGAGAGGTTCAAGGTTCAATCCTTGACAACTCCCTATTTTATTTCTTTTTATTTCTTTTTGGTTCAACATTCTACTAATATTTTTCTAAGGTAAATTCATCATTCTCATATTTATCTTAAAAGCTTAGTGGGTGTTACACATTACTGGTTTGTAAGTGATGCAACAAACTTGCATGTTGGCTCTGAGTGCCTCCCTCCACAACAGATGAGTTTGTTTGCGGATCACTAGGTCAAACTTCCTTTATGGATGGTTATAGGAAATTATTTAGGAGCGTGTGATCTTCTCCAACTGAAGGGGAACAATCCTATTTAATGGACTAAGTATCAAGTAATGGTATACACTTAGGCACATTTAATAGTATCCTCCCCAACGGAGTCACTGCTATTATTTGTGTGACCAAAGGAATACTGTAGGTGCAGCGGAGGCCGATAAGAGGGGGGGTGAATTGCTTCTGAAAAATAAAAACTATACCCTCCTCGTAATTTTCAACTCAAAAATGCAATAGCAATAATTAAATATTAGAAGTAAAGAAACAGAACTGAAAGGAACTTAGAAGTTAACCTGGTTACAACCAGGAGGGTTGTTAATCCAGGGCGATGGAAAGTGCACTCGAAAATGACTCATTCTCTGAAGGCGGAGAAGCCTTTTACACTTTAGAAGCTTAGAATTATTGCTAGGAAAGACTACACAGTTGATTACTTGAGTTGTTGTTTATTTCCTAGCTCTAGGGGCCTTTATATAGCTCCTGGAAAGTCTATCCTGAGGGTCCAAGGCGCCTCCAGTAAGGTTCAAGGTGCCTCCAATGAGAGAGGGATAAAACTTTATCCAAACAGCTCAACATTCACTTCTGCCAGGTCCGAGGTGCCTCCAACAGGCATTGAAGGCGCCTTCAAGCTGGAGGCACCTCCAATCCTGATGGAGGCGCTGTTGGTTAAACCTAGGAAAACGTATCGGTTCCACTGTACAAAATTTTTTGTACAAGTGTCGAACCTTTCCTTAAATAACCTATTGTGTTCTTTAGAAGTTAAATTAGGAATCGCAGACGGAACTTAACATCATTGATTTCAAATATAACTTATATGTTCTTAATGGTTTAGATTTGAATCGCAAGCGGAACTTAACACTATTGATTCAAATCTACCTAGATTATTAATTTCATAAATATTAATTTCCAAAATTGGCTTACAGGACTGCATGACGAGGCACATGGCCTTCTTGGATATGAGAGCAACCACCACCGCCTAGGCAAAGCCTTTTAAGGAAAGCTAATATTTATTTCCTTAAATAACTCTAGGTTAACCGAAAAGAACAATCGAATCACAAATTAGAAAAAGAAGAAAACACAAAATCTAAAAATAAATTCGATTAAACTAGATCTAATTGCCTCTTGTATTTAGAATTTATACAAAAGAAAATAGCTAGCATGATGCGGAAGAAAAATACTAGTTATACCTTCTCTTTGTAAACTAATGACTTCAAGATCTTCTGCCGTATTCCTCGCCTCGCCTTGGACATCGTGTGGGCGACGATCCTCCAAGATGAACACCACCCAAAAGCTTCCTCCTTCTTATTCTAAAATCCGGCCACCACAACCACCAAGGAGAAGAGAGCAAAGGGAGAGGAAGAAGGGAGAGGGCCGACCACACCAAGAGATCACCCAAGCAAAAGAATAAGTGTTGTGTCTCTTGAAGCCCCCTCACCCCTTCTTTTATATTACTTGCCAAAGGCAAATAAGGAAAAACTTTTACAAAAAATAAAATCATCCAAGAGTTTTTCCTTTTTCCTTTTTATTTTTCCTTTTTATTTTTCCTTTTCTTTCCTCTTGATTGAATCAATTACCAATCAATGGTTGAGATCAATCCTATTTGGTTTAGGATTGGGATTGGCCGGCCCCTTGCTTAGACACCAAGCAAGGTGGCCGGCCACCATATTTAGGAAAGAAAAATAATAATTTTTATAAAATTTTACAAGAAGAAAACTCTTATAAAATTTTACAAGCTCTCTTTCCTAAAGTTAAAAAAGGAAAGTTTCTAAAAATAAAAACCATGTTTTAAAATTTAAAAACTCTCTTATAAAATTTTCTTTTTTTAACATGATGATAGAAAATTTTAATTTTAAAACTTATCTCCCTTTTTTAAACCATGAGGATGGTTAAAAAAAGGAAAGTTTTAAAACTTTTAAAAATCTCTATTAAAACATGTGGCCTAATTCAAAATAAGGAAAGTTTTAAAAATTAAAATCTCTCTTTTAAAACTTATAGTTTTCTACAAAGAGAAGATTTTAAAAATTCAAAACACCCCTCCTATTTTGAATTAATGTTGGCCGACCCCTACAAGCTTGGTCACCAAGCTATAGGGCCGACCCCTATAAGAGGATGTGGCCGGCCATTGCTTGGTCACCAAGCAATGGTCCGTCCCCCTTCTTGGACACCAAGAAGAGCCTTACATTTAGATGGACTTGAGGCTATAATGAGGCTACGATAGGGATCTAGAGGAGAAATTGGTTTTGGCCTTCCGATGAGCTTGAGTATCCCGTGTTCGCCCCGAACACACAACTCAAGTTCATCGATAATAACTCATTCCAATAGAGAGTTATTACCGCACTACCGCACCAATCCCAAATTACATTATGGGCTCCTTCTTATCATGAGTGTGTTAGTCTCCCTGTGTTTAAGATTACGAATGTCCACTAATTAAGTAAGTTACTGACAACTCACTTAATTAATATCTAGCTCCAAGAGTAGCACCACTCAACTTTATTGTCATGTCGGACTATGCCCACCTGCAGGGTTTAACATGACAATCCTTATGAGCTTCTCTTGTGGACATTCTCAACCTAGATAACTAGGACACAGATTCCTTCTATAATCAACAACACACACTATACGTAATATCATTTCTCAACTTATCGGGCATATTGATTTATCGAGCTAAACCTCACCCTTTGATAAATCAAAGAAATAAATATTAAATATATGTGCTTGTGATTATATTAGGATTAAGAGCACACACTTCCATAATAACTAAGGTTTAGTTCTTTTACTAAGTCAGTACAAAAAGAACATACCTAAATGATCCTACTCAATACACTTAAAGTGTATCAGTGTAATTTATTAGTCAAGATAAACTAATACTTAATTACACTACGACTATACTGATAGTTTGTTCCTTTCTATCTTAGTCGCGAGCAACTGTTTATAATTTATAGAGAACCGACAACATGATCTTCTGAGTGTGACACCACACTCCATGTTGTCTACTATATAAATTAATTGAACAATTACATTTAATAAATAAATACAGATATTGACTAATGTGATTCTTTTATTTTAACAAATATATGTTTACAAAAGCTAGGCTTTTAGTATACACTCCAACAGGCGCCTCCAAGCTAGCTGGTAGCTTTTTCCAGCTTGCTTGCTTCTTTGCTTCGTCTTTCGAAGTTCCGTTCTTTTGGGTGATTCCGGCCAACCGAATAGGGCTCACCCGAACCCAATTTCTGGCCTTCTCCTCGAGCAGGCTTCCGTCCGGCTTGTCATCCCTCGAATGCCGTGCACGTTCTTCTCGTCCACCGGAGTACTCTTCCGCAGCTCTCTCATCCTTCGGACGCACCGAGCCTGTCGGCTCCCTTCCCGTGCCGTTCTTCTCGCTAGCTGCGTCTTCCGCTCGACTTTCTGCGCTCCTAAGCTCCTGCACACTTAGACACAGGGATCAAACACACAGCAGGACCTAACCAACTTGGTTGATCACATCAAAATACCCACGGGGACCAACAAATACTAACTATTAATTTTATTCGTCATAAAGTTAGGATGACAAGATAATAAAATTAATGGGTAAGACCCTCCTCTTATAAATGATGAATTTGTATACGCCCACACTAACGTGGCATGCAATATTCATGGTGCTTTGAGGTGTTGGTAAATTTAAATAGTATTATTTGAGGAATCAATATTATTCTAAATTTAGAGTCTTAACCAAAAGTTTATTTTGTGATTCATAGGATGACTTTCAACCCACTGGCTATTATATTGAAAGAGAACAAACTTACTGGTCCCAACTATATAGATTGGAAAAGAAACTTGGATATTGCCCTAACTGCTGAAGGCAATAAGTTTGTACTGTTAGAGGTCTACCCTAATGTGCGTAACGACGATTCTAGTGAAGAGGAGATTGAGCATCATAGGAAATAGGTCAAGGCAGATGAGATGGCGCGACGTTACATTTTGGCTTTAATGTCAAATGTACTGCAACATCAGCATCAGGACTTGCCAACTGCCTATGACATGATGAACAATCTCAAGGAACTCTTCGGACACCAGAATCACACTACAAGAAATTTGGAATTCAACAACACCTAATAGACAATGGTTTTTTAAAAAACTATTGTCTTTTTTCTTTTTAACAATGGTTTTACTGAAAACTATTGTTGTTGACTATTTTTTCTTGAAAAAAGACAACAATTTTTATAAACTGTTGTGTTATATATGTCAAAGACAACAGTTTTTTAAAACTATTGTCTATGAGCTTATTTTTTTTTATCTACAACAACAATTTTAATTAACTGTTGTTTATTCACTACAAAAAATTTGAGATACAATCGCACTCAATAGACAACAATTTTTTAAAAAATTATTATTATTTTTCCATTTAACAACGGTTTTATTGAAAACCATTGTTGTTGGATATTTTTATTTTGTAAAACACAACGGTTTTTAATAAACTGTTGTCTTATGTAGGTCAAAAATAACTATTTTTTAAAATCATTATTTTTGAGATTATTTTTTTTTGGTACAACGGTGGTTGATAACTATTAATATTGTTTGTATAGTAATAGACAACAATTTTATTAAATTATTGCGTATGTACGTGTTTTGGTGTCTAAGACGACGGAAATTATTTTATAGCCCTAAATTTTTTCCCCACCTCCTCTCTCAGTCATGTGTGACTGTTTTCACCGACGCCTATCGAAGCCACAGATGTCTTTGTAGACCTCTTCTCCTCCGTCTCCTCTGCTACTCACTTTTCGACTGCACGAGGCTCTTCGCTTCCACTGCTCTTCCTTATCCCTTAGCCTTCCCCAACCATCTCACATGGCCTCACTGCCGCTAGAGCCCCATCATCCGACGGAGCACGACGCCTTCCTTGTTGCCGCCGCTCCTTCCCAGAACTCTCAGGTCGGTGAGGGTAAGGTATTATCCTCTCGATCCTCCTTGCTTTTCTTTGTCCCCCTTGGTAATTCTTCACCTTGTCTGTCGTTGGTTTTCCTACTTCCAATTGTTGGTATTCTAGGTGATTCGAACTGTGTGCCTTGATGTGAATGATTTTTTTGTTCATTGATTTTATTTTTCCGATCCTCCTTGGTCCATTATTTTGTAAGGTTGAAGGCCTCAATTTTTTTGTTCTCTTAAACAACCCCAGTTTTTTGATAAATTTTTAGATAGCGTAACTTTCATTGTCCTCCTCGATCTCTTCATCTCTTATATGTAGTGTTATTCATAGTTACCCTTTTTCATTTTTCATGATTTTCAGCTGTTCATTAGCTTTTCCTTTAAGATCTCACAGTTTTATGCATTCTAGTGATAGCATTTTATTTCAATTGTATGCAGATCTCTCTATAGTTGGTTTTGTTGTGGAAGCCAATCCCAACCATGGTCATTGTTGCCAAGATATTCTTTGCAGGTTTGCTTGATACTATATTTTTAACTCCCCATTTTACGAGTGTTAATGTATCATGGAAACATTTTCCACTTTCACAGTTGTGAACAGATGTGTACCAGAGATATTCAATTTTTTGTTTTCATCATTCTTTTCCTATAACATGTTTTGGAGATTAAGTCTCATCAACACGCCTTGTCTTATGTGAACTAGAGATATTAAAAAATATATATCATTATTTTTTCAGTAACATGTTTTGGCATAGATGCACTATTTGTTTTCTGGCCTCTAGTTATTTAGTTTTCATGTGTTACTCCTATATCCAATTTAGCCAAGGCAAGGCTTGGGTCTTAGCTTTTCAAGTCTTTTGTGTTTACATGTTTGTTGGTTTTGACCCACATCCAATTCCTAGTTTATGGGCAACCTAAAATTAGTAGCCAAACATGCAAAGTGTCAAAATGTTTCCAGCCATCTCGAGGGAAAAAAACCCTTGTATGATGCTACAGTACTTTCTTATGAATGCACAATGCTTTATTATTATAGCTCCTTTTGATTTGGTCAAATTTATGGTGGCTTTTAACTATAAGAATGCCTTTTCTGATTGTCATGATTTGTAAATGCTATAGAGACTTGGCATGGAATCCTAATTATTGATTTTGTAGATGTTCATCAATGCTTTTGATAAAGCTGCCGACTTGGATGTTCTAGACCACCCAATTCCAAACTTCATCTACTACATGGTATTATATTGTTTTGTATTGATAAACTGTTTTGTCTCAGTTTTTCTGGCTTTGAAATATGTCATCAGGGATTTTTTTTCTCTCAGTTTACTGAGCTTCTATGTTAGTTGCTAACTCTTGCTTGATTGCAAGTATTCATGTTCCTTGAGTAACTCTAAGTATTGAACTTCATATTTATTGTTTTACAATTTTTAGTTGTTTTGTTTTTGCATACATGTTACTACCAATTATGTAAATCAAACTTCTCGTTCATAATGAATCTCAGTAAGCTTCTGTTGCTGAGGAAAATGATGTAGTGTTCATAATAGTTCATTATGTCTATGAAACATGTATACTTTGAATAATTTAACTCTTTTATATAGTGTTCATAATAGTTCTAAATAGTTTGGTTGTTTTCATTATTAATTGTGTAAAAAGTTCAGATTCCTTATAGAAAAATGTTTAATACTGTGTGATCAATCACTTCTTAATGCAAATTGTGTCCCTCTTTTTCACTTTTTTCTTGCAGATTTTTGAATTTTGATGTTTTATTCCCGTCACAACTGCATATTCTCATGATTCATATGATTCTTTCTTAAAGGTTGAATCTTGATGTGAAATATATCTCTTATTGTCACCTATGCCCTTCAAATTTGCCGAGAGTTGCAAGAGGTTCATTTTTTTCATACAATTATTCTTCTATTGAGGTCTATTTTTTCTTAGAAGCTTATCTTTGTTGGTTAATCCTATGATAACGTACCGGTTCCACTATACAAAAAATTTTGTACAAGTGTCGAACCTTTCCTTAAATAACCTATTGTGTTCTTTAGAAGTTAAATTAGGAATCGCAGACGGAACTTAACATCATTGATTCTAAATTTAACTTATCTGTTTTTAATGGTTTAGATTTGAATCGCAAGCGGAACTTAACACTATTGATTCAAATCTACCTAGATTATTAATTCCATAAATATTAATTTCCAAAATTGGCTTCCAGGACTGCATGGCGAGGCACATGATCTTCTTGGATATGGGAGCAACCACCACCGCCTAGGCAAAGCCTTTTAAGGAAAGCTAATATTTATTTCCTTAAATAACTCTAGGTTAACCGAAAAGAACAATCAAATCACAAATTCGAAAAAGAAGAAAACACAAAATTGAAAAACAAATTCGATAAACTAGATCTAATTGCCTCTTGTATTTAGAATTCTTACAAAGAAAATAACTAGTATGATGCGGAAGAAAATTACTAGTTATACCTTCTCTTTGTAAGCTAATGACCTTGAGATCTTCTTCCATATTCCTCGCCTCGCCTTGGGCGTCGTGTGGGTGACGATCCTCCAAGATGAACACCACCCAAAAGAGTTCTTCTTCTTCCTCTAGAATTCGGCCACCACCACCACCAAGGAGAAGAGAGCAAAGGGAAAGAGAGAAAGGAGAGGGCCGGCCACCAAGAGATCACCCAAGCAAAAGAATAAGAGTTATGTCTCATGAAGTCCCCTCACCCCTTCTTTTATATTACTTGCCCAAGGCAAATAAGGAAAAACCTTTTACAAAAATAAAATCATCCAAGAGTTTTTTCTTTTTTCCTTTTCTTTCCTCTTGATCAATCATCAATCAATGGTTGAGATCAATCCTATTTGGTTTAGGATTAAGCTTGGCCGGCCACTTGCTTGGGCACCAAGCAAGGTGGCCGCCCACCATATTAAGGAAAGGAATAATAATTTATTTTTTATAAAATTTTATAAGATAAAAACTCTTATAAAATTTTACAAGCTCTCTTTCCTAAAGAAGGAGTTAAAAAAGGAAAGTTTCTAAAAATTAAAACCATGTTTTAAATTTAAAACTTTCTTAAAAATTTTCTTTTTTAACATGATGATAGAGAATTTTAATTTTAAAACTTATCTCCCTTTTTTTCTTAAACCATGAGGATGGTTAAAAAAGAAAAGTTTTAAAACTTTTAAAACTCTCTATTAAAACATGTGGCCTAATTCAAATAAAGAAAGTTTTAAAAATTAAAATCTCTCTTTTAAAACTTATAGTTTTCTACAAAGAGAAGATTTTAAAAATTCAAAACACCCCTCCTATTTGAATTAATCTTGGCCGGCCCCTACAAGCTTGGTCACCAAGCTATAGGGCCGGCCCCTATAAGAGGATGTGGCCGGCCATTGCTTGGTCACCAAGCAATGGTCCGCCCCCATTCTTGGACACCAAGAAGAGCCTTACATTTGGATGGACTTGAGGCTATAATGAGGCTACGACAGGGACCTAGAGGAGAAATTGGTTTTGGCCTTCCGACGAGCTTGAGTATCCCATGCTTGCCCTGAACACACAACTCAAGTTCATCGATAATAACTCATTCCACTAGAGAGTTATTACCGCACTACCACACCAATCTCAAATTACATTATGGGCTCCTTCTTATCATGAGTGTGTTAGTCTCCCTGTGTTTAAGATTACGAATGTCCACTAATTAAGTAAGTTACTGACAACTCACTTAATTAATATCTAACTCCAAGAGTAGTACCACTCAACTTTATTGTCATGTTGGACTAGGTCCACCAGCAGGGTTTAACATGACAATCCTTATGAGCTCCTCTTGGGGACATTCTCAACCTAGATAACTAGGACACAGATTCCTTCTATAATCAACAATACACACTATAAGTAATATCATTTCCCAACTTATCGGGCATATTGATTTATCGAGCTAAACCTCACCCTTTGATAAGTCAAAGAAATAATTATTAAATATATGTGCTTGTTATTATATTAGGATTAAGAGCACACACTTCCATAATAACTAAGGTCTAGTTCTTTTACTAAGTCAGTACAAAAAGAACATACCTAAATGATCCTACTCAATACACTTAAAGTGTATCAGTGTAATTTATTAGTCAAGATAAACTAATACTTAATTACACTACGACTATTTTGATGGTTTGTTCCTTTCCATCTTAATCGCGAGCAACTGTTTATAATTTATAGAGAACTGACAACATGATCTTCTGAGTGTGACACCACACTCCATGTTATCTACTATATAAATTAATTGAACAATTACATTTAACAAATAAATGCAAATATTGACCAATGTGATTCTTTTATTTCAACAAATAAATGTTTACAAAACTAGACTTTTAGTATACACTCTTACAATCTCCCACTTATACTAAAAGACTAAGCTGCCATATCTGTTGACTTATATCTGATTCCCATCCCCTCCACATGCCGATCAAAAGCTTTCGCCGGAAGGGCCTTTGTGAAAGGATCTGCTAGGTTATTTTCTGATGCAATCTTGGCGACGACAACTTCTCCTCGCTTGATAATGTCTCGTATCAGGTGGTACTTGCGCTCTATATGTTTACTTGCCTTATGAGCTCATGGTTCCTTTGAGTTTGCAACTGCACTGCTATTATCACAATAAATTGTGATGATCTTGGGAAAACCAGGAATCACATCTAAGTCTATTAGAAAGTTCCTGAGCCATACAGCTTATTTGGCTGCCTCAGAGGCTGCCACATACTCAGCTTCCATGGTTGAGTCTGAGACGCATTTCTGCTTAACACTCCTCCATGCAATGGCTCCATCTCCTAGAGTAAACACATAGCCTGATGTTGACTTACTATTATCCCTATATGATTGGAAGTCCGAATCCGTGTAACCTACAGGGAGCAAATCGTCTGCATGGTAAACTAGCATATAATCTCTAGTCCTTCTCAGGTACTTTAATATATGCTTTACTGCAGTCCAATGTCCTTGTCCAGGATTACTCTGATATCTACTAACCATGCCCACGACAAAACAGATATCAGGTCTCGTACACAGCATTGCATACATAAGGCTTCCTACAGCCGAAGCATAAGTGTAACACCCATGAAATTATAGGATATGTATATGAATATTATTTTTTCCTTAGAGCATAGAAATGAAAGGAATAAGAGAAAAAGAGAAAATAAAAACAAACATATAGAATAAGAAGAGGTGAGGTCAAGGATTGAACCTTGAACCTCCCACAATTGATGGAGATAAAGTGATGAATGTTAACCATTAGGATAAGGAGAAATAATTGGATAGAAAGGAATGAAAAATTTAGTTAAAGAAGAAAAAAAAACTAAGCAAAAAGGAGCAAGAGAAAACCAAGTTGCTTACCTTCTTTTCCCTCTTGGTTAAGAAAAGGAGCTAGCAAAAGAGAGATTGTCTACTTCCCTCCCTCTCTCTATTTTCGTGGGAATTAAAGGAGTGGGGGAAAAGAGGAGTTGAGGGAATGGATGAGGACATGTTTCATTTGGCAAAGGGATAAATAGGTTTAGAGAAGAAAAACAAGGGATTAAATTCATTTTCTTCTTCCTCCTTCTCCCTTCTTCATTCTTCACCGAACCAAGAAAACTTCCCTCTCCTCATTCCAATAGCTAAGTTAAGTTCTTCTCTAAGAAAGCTAATTCCCGAGAAGAAACCTTCAAGTTCTAGCCCTTACAAGCAAAGGAAACAAAAGGAGGTACAAGAAGAAGAAGCTTCCTCCTTCCTTGACACCTAGAACACTTTTCTCTCTAAGGAAAAACCACAAGAGAAAGGATGTAAGTTCCCCTCACCTGTGGTACAATAGCTCTTGTTGTTCTATGAAGATTCGGTTACATAAAAATCTATGAAAACAACATGAAGAATTCCAACCAAGATAAAACCAAAGGAAGGACCTAGGGAATGAAAAGATCTAAATTTGATATGCTCGATATTCTTCTTGTAACATGTATTTTATGATAAGGATTTATATCGTGTCTCTATGTTAAAATGTTTGGTAGAACTTAGATTCATGAGTATTCGGCCATGGTAGAACCAAAGGCCTAGGAGAGCTTTAATTTAAAACTAAGCATGCCATGATCTCCCTAAGGTAAGATATGAAACTATTATGATATGCCCATGATTGTATGTTAAGTTGAACTCTATTTCATGTCATGAAGGTTCGGCCATGTTTAGTTTTGAAGCTTAGGAGAATTTAAAACAAGTCTAAGATGCTCATGACCTCCTTGATGAAATGTTATGAAACTAACTTAATGTTCTTATGTTTGTTGTTGCATGGAAATTAAATTACATGCTCTATAACATTCGGTCACATCATGTTTAAGGGCTTAGGAAACTTAGAACCTAACTCAACTATGCTCATGTTATTCCTTGAAATTATTTGCTATGAAAGTTGTTTAAGGTTCTCATGCTTTTAGGACACTTGAACCCTAGTTTTAAGCCCTACAAGTTTTGGCCACTTCATGATTAAAGGCTTAGGAAACTTAGAACCTAACTCAACAATGCTCATGTTATTTCTTGAAATATTTGCTATGAAAATTGTTTAAGGTTTTCATGCTTTTAAGACACTTGAACCCTAGTTTTAAGCCCTACAAGTTTCGGCCACTTCATGATTAAGGGCTTAGGAAACTTAGAACTTAACTCAACTATGCTCATGTTATTCCTTGAATTATTTGCTATGAAAGTTGTTTAAGGTTCTCATGCTTCTAGGACACTTGAACCCTAGTTTTAAGCCCTACAAGTTTCGGCCACTTCATGATTAAAGGCTTAAGAAACTTAGAACCTAACCCAACTATGCTCATGTTATTCCTTGAAATATTTGCTATGAAAGTTGTTTAAGGTTCTCATGCTTTTAGGACACTTGAACCTTAGTTTTAAGTCCTATAACTTTCGGCCACATCATGTTTAAGGGCTTAGGAAACTTAGAACCTAACTCAACTATGCTCATGTTATTCCTTGAAATATTTGTTATGAAAGTTGTTTAAGGTTCTCATGCTTTTAGGACACTTGAACCCTAGTTTTAAGTCCTACAAGTTTCGGCCACATCATGTTTAAGGGCTTAGGAAACTTAGAACCTAACTCAACTATGCTCATGTTATTTCCTTGAAATGTTTGCTATGGAAGTTGTTTAGGGTTCACAAGCTTGAAGGATAATTTTTAACCCAATGTATGCTTGATAAGATTCGGCCATGATAAGTTGTAAGCTTAAGAGACCTAGAACTCTACCTAAACATGCTTATGATGTTTTCCTTATGGTATAGGAAATGATACTTATTTAGGGTTCACATGTTGGTATGGAGTTTTTACCTAAAACCCAATCTATATGTTTCGGCCACTATAAGACATTAGGGTTAGAAATCTAATTATGTTTCCCATGTATCTTATATGCCATGTTTATGAGATTGCTATGCTTCTATGTTTAATTATGCACACTTATGATCTATACATGATGGAAACCCTTATGCTATGCTGTGTGTTATTTATGATGAGCTGTGTGCCCAATTTACGCATGATATATGTGATGAGCTGTGTGCCCAAGTTTACATGCTATTTATGATGAGCTGTGTGCCCAAACTATGCATGTATTTATGATGTGCTGTGTGCCCAAAAAAATTTACATACCATTATGATGAGCTGTGTGCCCAAAATTCTATATGGTATGATATGATAAGAAATACGATGTGCAAGAAATGATAAGAACCATGATATGTATGACATGCTACTTTACTTTATATGGCTTGTACCAAGGGTGAGCTCCATAAGCGCCCCGGGGTCGATGGACTAAGAAACTGGTCTCGTTAGGGATGAGCTCCTAAGTGCCCCTAGGTCGATGGACTAAGAAACGGGCCTAGTTATGTATGCCTTGTAGGGTTCAAGACTTGCTACCTTGGACCTACATAGGACGCGCGCATTTATGTAAGTGGTACAAGCCGGAGCCCTAACCATGTTATGATTATGTTTAAGTATGTATGAAATAAGTTTTCAAAGGACATGTTGCATATATATATATATTATTGCATGAATCATGTTTTTAAAAGTCATCTTGCATAACACATTATGATTATGTTACGATATACCATGATGCCTATGATTATGTTATGTTATGTTAGGATGAACCTTACGATTATGTTTTGATATGTTATGATCATGATCATGTTATGCTAGAATGCACTTTATGACTTTATAAGGATATGCCATGATACCATATGATTTTATTATGATATGATGCTTCTATACATGATATGATGAGTTGTCTTTATGCTTTATGCATTGAAGCTTTATTTATGCTATAGGGTTTTTGTGAGTAGGAAAGGATCTTACTGAGCCTTGAGTGCTCACAGCTTACTTTCCTTGTACCACAGATAAGGGCAAAGAATGGATGTACTAAGGGAGCAGCAGGAAGGGGCAAGAAGGACGTGTGTAGTAGCGACTTGGCTAAAGAGGAACACCTGCTTTTAATTAATAAAGAATTATGTTCATGTTGTTTCCTTTATAACTCTATGACACTTCATCATGCTCTTTAGTATCATGGTCTAAGTTTATGTTAAGCATGTTATGTGACTCATATGATAGGTAGTTGATGATGATGTGTTAAAGAAAAAGAAAGGTTTAAAGAAAAGAAAAGAAAAAAATAAATAATAAATAAATATATATGCTATAGATAAGACTTCCGCTGTTTAAGAAGGAAAGATAAGTAACCCCCGTCAGCTAGAGCAGGAAGGGGCGGGGCGTTACAGTTTGGTATCAGAGCCAAGTTAGCCTTTTCACTACACACATGTCAAGCCTCCATCCTGCCGCTCCAAGTAAGAATCTATATGCTTAAAAAAATTAATTTTTTTTAATGATGCTTTAATATTATGCATGATTTCTTATTTTGTTTTTATGATGTTAAGTCACAGTCCTAGTTTAGGTATGCATGATGGTAGGATAGGAATAATAACGATCTTATTTTAGCCTGGATAGAAATAACAATAAATTATTGTTATTTAATGAAGATAAGCATGGCTAGAAGACGTACTACCCGATCAGATGAGGCAGCTACTCCACCAGATCTGACTCAGATAGTTACCGACCTCCAGCGTCAGATCACGGAGCAACAGCAGCTGATCACGACTTTGATGGGTCAGCAAGAAAATCCTGCCACCCCGCCAGTAAATCAGAATGCAGCGTCCGTCATCCCAGTAGTTGCACCAGTACCACCGATAGCCCCTGCTCCAGTGGTCAGACAAGAGACCTACTTGATACAGTCAGAAAATTTCTCAGGTACTTGCGCGCCATGGGACGCTCAGGCCTGGTTCAAGACAGTGGAAAACATAGTGGAATTACTGGACTGGCCCGTAACGGAAAAGATCAAGTGTGTATCATTCTGTTTTTCCGGAGACGCAAGGATGTGGTGGGAAAGAGTAAAAGCAAAGAGACAGATTAATCTGATGAACTGGACGGACTTCGAGACAGAGTTCTTCGAGGAGTTCTTCCATATGCAAGTGACGAACCGGCACTATGACAAGTTCACCGAGTTTCGGCAAGGTGATCTATCAGTGAACGAAGTAGTAAAACGCTTCAACCGTTTGGCACGCCTATGTCCAGAATTGGTTCACACAGAAAGAGAAAGGGTCAGACTGATGTTGAAGATGCTTCGACCTGAAATAGCACTGAACGTGGCCGGCGGAGTTAATAGACCTCAGACTACAGAAGAGTTGGTCAGTAGTGCCCTCATCACAGAACATTATTAGAAAGCAATGAACGAGAATAAGAGTCAGGCCCGAACAGAAGGACAGACCCTCAAGTAGCAAAACAAGCTGGAAGGGGGCCTCTACTGGAAAAAGGAAACAGTGGGACAATGCAAAAGGTAGCTCAGTGAATAAACAACCAAAGTACCGTCAGTGCACAATTTGCGGAAAGCTGCATCCTGGAATATGCCATAAGGGTACAAGAAGGTGCTATAATTGCGGAGGGGAAGGACATCTGGCCAGAGACTGCACTAACCGGTTCCAGATACCACCCCAGCAGAACAACCAAACCAAGAGTACCCCCTCACAACTACATCAGATGCAAGCTACTATTGAAGGAACACCGATTAGCCAAGGGAGATTGGAAGCCCTGCCAACTACAACGAACGCCAGGGTTTCCTCGCTTACTAAAGAGGATGTGGCAAGCGCCTCTACTGTCGTTACAGGTCAGCTGCCTATTTTCAGTCAGTATGCTTTAGTATTGTTTGATACTGGGGCGACACACTCGTTCGTCTCAGCACCTTTTACAAAGAAATTAGACATACCACCCCAACCACAAAATGTCACGTTCTTAACAACCCTACCATCTGGGGAAGTTATGCCATCGGATCATATGCTGCGAGCCGTACCTATCAGAATCGCAGACAGAGAACTCTACTGCAATCTGATAGTACTCGACATGCGGGATTATGACATTATACTGGGCATGGACTTTCTGAGCAAGTATGACGCCTCAATCGAGTGCCGTAATAAGAAGGTAGTCTTTCGACCTGAAGCCGAACCGATATTTGAATTTAAGGGGGAATCTGGGAAAGAAACTGAAAGATTCTTATCAGCCGTAGAGGCACAGAGTATGTTAGACAAAGGATGTACTGGATTTCTAGCACACGTGGTTGATGCAAGACCAACCGGGAGCCAGAAACTAGAGGAGGTCAGGGTAGTATGCAACTATCCGGAAGTATTTCCTGATGAGCTACCGGGATTAACACCCGATAGAGAGATAGAATTTACAATTGAATTAGTTCCAGGTACTAAACCAATCTCTAAAGCACCTTACCGGATGGCACCGACTGAGTTGAAGGAACTTCAAGAACAGTTACGGGAGTTACTCGACAAGGGACTTATTCGCCCTAGTCACTCTCCGTGGGGAGCTCCGGTACTATTTGTGAAAAAGAAGGATGAGACTATGCGAATGTGTATAGATTACCGAGCGCTGAACAACGTGACAGTCAAGAACAGATACCCCCTTCCACGGATTGACGATCTGTTCGACCAATTGAAGGGAGCAACTGTCTTCTCAAAGATTGATCTAAGGTCCGACTATCATCAAGTGAAAGTGAAACAAGATGATATCCCAAAGACAACCTTTCGAACAAGATACGGATACTATGAGTTCGTAGTTATGCCTTTCGGAGTGACAAATGCCCCTGCTGTATTCATGGATTTGATGAATCGGGTATTCGCAGCATATCTCGATAAATGTGTGATTGTCTTCATTGATGATATTCTCATCTATTCAAGAACCCAGGAAGAACATGCCGAACATCTGAATATTGTATTGCAGATTCTCCGAGAAAAACAACTGTATGCAAAATTCTCCAAGTGTGAGTTCTGGCTAGATCGAGTAATATTCTTGGGTCATGTCATCTCCAAGGATGGAGTCATGGTAGATCCAAGCAAAATTGAAGCCGTAAGTAACTGGAACAGACCAAAGAATGCCAGCGAAATCAGAAGTTTTCTGGGATTGGCAGGCTACTACAGGAAGTTCGTAGAGGATTTCTCCAAAATTGCAGCCCCCATGATGAATCTCACCAAGAAAAATAAAAAGTATGAGTGGACGGATGAATGCGAGAAGAGTTTTACAGAACTAAAACGGAGACTGACCAGTGCTCCGATCCTTACTCTTCCTGAAAGTAACAAAGGCTTTGATATGTATAGCAATGCTTCTTTATTAGGACTGGGAGTTGTACTCATACAAGACGGCAAAGTCATCGCCTATGCCTCCAGGCAACTCAAAGAGCACGAAAGAAGTTACCCCATTCACGATCTAGAACTAGCAGCTGTGGTCTTCGCTCTAAAAACATGGAGACATTATTTATATGGAGCCCAGTGCAGGATTTATACGGATCACCAGAGTCTGAAATATTTCTTCACGCAAAATGACCTAAATATGAGACAACGCAGATGGCTCGAGCTAGTCAAGGATTACGATTGCGAAATCTTTTATCATCCCGGAAAAGCGAACAAAGTGGCCGATGCACTCAGCCGGAAGTCCGGTGCCAAGTATCCATCGCGATTCTAAGTTCGAGGATGAACTTTTTATGAGGTACGGGGTACTGTAACACCCACGAAATTATAGGATATGTATATGAATATTATTTTTTCCTTAGAGCATAGAAATGAAAGGAATAAGAGAAAAAGGGAAAATAAAAACAAACATATAGAATAAGAAGAGGTGAGGTCAAGGATTGAACCTTGAACCTCCCACAATTGATGGAGATAAAGTGATGAATGTTAACCATTAGGATAAGGAGAAATAATTGGATAGAAAGGAATGAAAAATTTAGTTAAAGAAGAAAGAAAACTAAGCAAAAAGGAGCAAGAGAAAACCAAGTTTCTTACCTTCTTTTCCCTCTTGGTTAAGAAAAGGAGCAAGCAAAAGAGAGATTGTCTACATCCCTCCCTCTCTCTATTTTCATGGGAATTAAAGGAGTGGGGGAAAAGAGGAGTTGAGGGAATGGATGAGGACATGTTTCATTTGGCAAAGGGATAAATAGGTTTAGAGAAGAAAAACAAGGGATTAAATTCATTTTCTTCTTCCTCCTTCTCCCTTCTTCATTCTTCACCGAACCAAGAAAACTTCCCTCTCCTCATTCCAATAGCTAAGTCAAGTTCTTCTCCAAGAAACTAATTCCCGAGAAGAAACCTTCAAGTTCTAGCCCTTACAAGCAAAGGAAACAAAAGGAGGTACAAGAAGAAGAAGCTTCCTCCTTCCTTGACACCTAGAACACTTTTCTCTCTAAGGAAAAACCACAAGCAAAAGGATGTAAGTTCCCCTCACCTGTGGTACAATAGCTCTTGTTGTTCTATGAAGATTCGGTTACATAAAAATCTATGAAAACAACATGAAGAATTCTAACCAAGATAAAACCAAAGGAAGGACCTAGGGAATGAAAAGATCTAAATTTGATATGCTCGATATTCTTCTTGTAACATGTATTTTATGATAAGGATTTATATCGTGTCTCTATGTTAAAATGTTTGGTAGTGTAGGACCGTAGGGCCGACTAGAAGGGTTGGTAAATAACCTGTCAATTAAAAACAAACAACCCTTCCTCGAACGATTAAGCTAACACTTGTAAAATAAATTAAGCAGATAAATAAAAGCATAAAAGAAAAGACGAGGCACCAGATGTTTACTTGGTTACAACCGATGTGGTTGTTAATCCAAGGAAGATTAAGCTCAAAAACTCCTTCAGGCGGAGAAGCCTCTTACAGCGTTTAGGCACAGAAAATAGAAGCTTAACTACAACTAACGCATACAAGTGTTTGGAAATAGAATGATCGTGATTGTTGAAAAGCTTTTGGACCAAGGCTATATTTATAGCCTTGGTCAGGGCGCCTGGAAGGGTTCCGGGCGCTCTGGGGGGATAAAATTTGTAAAATACCGGAAATAGACGCATATTAATAAAGGAATTTTTCGGAATTTTTGGACATTTTTCGGGAATTTTTCGGAGCTCGTACGGACGAGTTAACGGGGATAAAAACGGGGCCCGGAAAAGCCTGTTTAGGCTACCCGATTTAAGCGAGGAAAAGATTATATTGATATATATATCATTTTTACTTATTTATATTTTTTTTATTATTTCCCTCGTTACTGTGCCCGAGCCCTAATCCGTTCCTCTCTTCTTCTCTCGCGCCCGACGTCGGCGGTTTCTTCTTCCCGAGCGCCGGCAGCCGGTTCATAGCCGAGTTTTTCTCCACTTCGCCTCCCAGTGCCGAGCTCTTCTCCTCCTCACTGCCACCGTGACGCCGCCACCACAGCGCCAGCGTGCCCTAGATCCAAAGTCGGCCGTTTTCCTACTGCCGACGCCGTGCCCTAGCCTTTGTACAGCGCCATCGTCGCCCTTCCTCTGATGACGCTGACCCCTTCCATGCCCTAGCGCCGGTGCCGCCACCACAGTCGACGCCGAGGACTTCTCTTCTCTTCCTCTCTGTTGTGCCCAAGATTCAAAGGAGCGTGCCCTAGATTGCCTCTTGCTGCCGGATCTGAACAAAATAGCAAGGTGAGTTGGGATTGTTGTATGATCCGTTTGAATTCAACAGTGATTCCAGCAGTGAGGTTCGGTTTTTTTTGCAGGGTTGTGCGCTGTGGGGAAATTAGCAGCAAGGAGGTCTTGCTGTGGTATACCTTGTTTCCAGCCAGCAATCAGCTCATCGTGTTCTATGTTCAACAACGACTGAGCTTGAGGTATAGTGTAGGAATTGATCTTAGTTGTTGAGGATTCCTAGTTGTGTTAGCATTATATGTTAATTTGGATTCATGTGTAGGTTTCAATTGAAACTGAATAGTGGAATGGTTAAGGTTAAATAAAACTAACCCTAGTTAACTTGAGTTATATTTTTGATTAGGGTTTTACCCAAATTTTAGGGTTAGAGGTTGTATTTAGCTATTTATGTGAAATGTAGCTAAATAAAAAGATTTATTGTTTGACACAGGACTTTGACGCGAGACGAGTATCTCGGAGTCAGACTTGGACCTTTTCGATTGGAGGCGGGTACTTTTGACTATTTGTCTTTGATATGCTTAGTAATGAAAATAATAAGTTGCATTAATTGTGTTTCATATTTGTTTCGGTTAATCACTGCCCAATATATGTTACCTGTTTGATTGGTTGTTTGATTGCATCTCTTATTGATCTTGTACCTGATTTATCATGCTCACGGGTAGTGATATAACCATATTTTACCATGTCAGGACCTAGGTTTGATACCTTATTTGATCAGTATACCTTGATATGATTTATTCACTATGGTGCCCATTGTTATATGCCCAGAGGTTGGTTTAGTATATTACCATGCTTAGTGACATGCACCATTTGCATGATCGCATGCTGTGCGATAGATTGCTCCATTATTGTCGAGCACTTTGCCAGTTTTCATCACTGTTCGGTGCTTCGTTGTGACGCTCATGGGTAGCGTGACACAGCGTGGTAGCACGTCAGTTTGACTCTTCCGGTGCTCCGTTGATCCGCTCAGGGGTAGTGTGACGCAGCGTGTAGCACGTTAGAGATTCCTCCCCGTCATAGCGTACCGGGAGATGAGAGCATTGCGCTCCCCCATTTATGATTTGGGGTAGGAGTACGTATGTACTCCGACAACATCCCGTCCACTCGATCACTCATCAGGAGTAGTGTTGCTGAGTGCACGGTTGTCACAGCCCTACCCACTTGGTCCCACTTTTGTTGTGAGTTGGCTGACTGGCGTCAGGGGTGACCATGACATTGGCATCATATGCATGATGCATTTATTGTTTGTGATTGTGTTTGCTGCATTTATATGCTGCATATTGTTTGGATACCTATGTTTGACATGCATACAGGATTCCTATACCACTTGGACTGTTTGTCCTTATACCGGGTCCTGGTTAGTACAGATTCTCTCCTGTCTTCTTCGGTTTGCATTTACCTTTATCTTTATCAGGAGACTGTACGCATGATTAGTGCTAGGTGTTATTTCTTTACTTTGCATATCAACTGTACCTGCTGAGTGTTGGACTCACCCCGCCTCCATTGTTGTTATTTTCAGGTTGATGCTGTCAGGAGGGAGTTCCAGTCGCTAGTCCCCACAGCACATAGTGCTAGATCTCTGCAGACCTCGATGGTTTATATATCGTTTAGTTTTGTTTTGCATTTATTGATTATATGTGGACTTGATTTGTTTGGATACTTGGTTGTTGTATGGATTTTTGTGATGATGATGGATTTTTATTCGATGTGTTTTTTTTTACTACGTGCCTGCCTGGACGACAGAAGAGGTGAGTTCGTCGGTTTTGAGCTTTACGAGTGTAGTTGAGTAGGGTGGTTTTTGAGTCAGAGTATTACTACTTTGTTTGATTATATATAACTGCGTGGTGATGTTTTATTTTGTTGTTATTATTCCAGCCGCCTGTGGCTGAGGTATTTGTGAGATGTAGAAAAGTTTCAGATTGTCCACCGTACAGGGGAGATGCTGCCGAAATTTTCTCGGACAGGGACTCCTCTGGGGCGTGACAAAATTTATCCCCCAACGGTTGGATCGAGTCAAAGCTCGATCTTGGGCAAAAGTCACTTCCGGGCGCCCCGGAGCCAAAAGTCAACCCAGTTGACTTTTGGTCCGTGCTCTCTTCTCCGGTTCAGCTCGCCTCTGGTCCGGGTCTTTCTGCTCCGGCTCAGCTTGCTTGGGTGATCTCTGACATCCGGAATAGGGCTCACCCGAACCCATCTTCCGGTCTTCTCGAGCGTGCTTCCCTCCGCTTCTCGTCCCTCGGAATTGCCGCGTGTCCCTTCTCGTCCACCAGCGTACTCATCCGCAGACTTCGTCCCTCGGTCGCACCCCATGCCGACCTTCGCGCTAGCTGCGTCTCTTGCTCCCCGAGCAATCTTCCGCTCCGGCTTTCGTACCTCGAAACCACCGCGCACACTTCCTTCTCGTCCGCCGGTGTACTCTTCGCAGCACCTCGTCTCTCGGACGCACCGCGTGCCGTCCTTCTCGCTAGCTGCGTCTTCCGCTCGAGTACCTGTGCTCCTAAGCTCCTGCACACTTAGACATCAGGTTAGAAACAACGCAGGACCTAACTTAACTTGTTGATCACACCAAAACAACCTTGGGGTTCCAACAATCTCCCCCTTTTTGGTGTGATCAACCCAAGTTAAGCTAGGGTCAACAATAGATATGAAATTAACAATTTATTGCAATAATGTGCAACAAGATAGAAAAAATTAAATTTCAGAAATTTTTAATTTTCAATTTAATTTTCAATTTGTACCTCCCCCTAGACTTATACTTTCCTTCTCCCCCTTTGATCACAATAAAATGGGGTTTAAAAATTCTAAGGGTTTAAAGACTTAGGAAATTTTGAAAAGTTATCTGTTAAAATATTTCTAAGTCAACAATAGCTTTTTGAAAAGTTTCTAAGCTAAAAAAAACTTTCTAAGCCCAAAAAGACTTTTATGCAAGAAAATTTAAACATTAAAAAAAATTTCTATGCATTTATTTATTTATTTAGTTTCTTAATTCTATTTATCAGAAAGTTTTAAATTTCCATTTTAACTTATCATAATTTCTTAAATCAATCTTTTTCAGATTTAAAACCGCAAGTATTAAACATGTAAAAATTTGTATCATGTTAATTTCTATTTTTTAAATTTTTACTTCACAAAAATATTTGAATAGCATAAATTTTAACTTGATACCTAGTCGAGTATTAACATTCAGGGACAATGTTAATGCAATAAGACTAGCATGTAGGTCAACTCAATGACTTGATCTCACAAGTCATGGATATAGAGATATCAAGTTGACACATGGGTATACATTAGAGAATGTATACTGAATGACCCGCCATGAGAAAGTATCATGGATCGTTATATGAGTGTCATATACTTCCTCATGTGGCTATTAGTATGACTACTAGTCCTTAGACCTGAAGTCACCATAGATCCCTACATAAGGAGTTATGTGCTTTGGTTTCGTCAAACGTCACCCGTAACTGGGTGGACTATAAAGGCGATTACTGGGTATATAACAAATTATGCAGAGGGATGTGAGTGATGTAGATGAGATCTATCCCTCCTATATGATGGGAGAGACATCGGTATTCTTGATAGAGTGAGATCACGAAGTGCATGGCCATGCCCAAATGAGTCAATATAGGATATTGAGCTCATTTGATTTAGTGAGTCTACTTAGAGTTCAAGATTTAGATTGGTCAGAGGATGACACGGTCTATGCCTCACATTGACCAATCTAGATGTCTAGGATAGAAGGACACTTGTCATATATTGTGAGGAGTCACAATTAGTAGTCACAAGGTGATGTTGGATCTCAACATTCTTGTAACTTGGGTAGTAATGATGTGTTGCTAGATACCGCTCATTACTTATGCTCCTAAATGGGTTTAGGACATTGCCAACGTTACAAGAACCTATAGGGTCACACACTAAGGACAATTAGATGGAGATTAGGTTCATATGATGAACCAAGAGGATTAGATTCATTTGATGAATCAAATTGGATTAAGAGTAATCCTAATTGGGCTAACTTGATGTGGACTCAAGTGGATTCATGTATTCAATGAGTCTAATTTAGATTATGACTCATTAAATTAACTTAATTTAATGAATTAGATTCATTATATTAAGTTGGCTTGAATCAAATGGTTAGATTAGATCAGCCATGGAAGAGATTTGGTCAAGTTTGACTTGACTTGAGAGGAAGATTAAAAGTCAAGTTTGACTTGACTTTATGCCATATCATTTGTGAGTTGGCATTGATGTGGACCAATGATGCTACTCCACATCATCATGGGTGCCACCTCATGGAAGTTACAAAGTCATTTTCTTTAATAGCTTCACATTAATTGCACTTAATGCAATTTTTGGGAGTTACACTTTGAATATGGCCGGCCACTTTTGAATGGGGATGAAATTGATTTTCCTCATTCAAGTGCATTATTCCTTCTTCTTCCTCTTGGAGCTCTCTCCCTTTCCCTCTCCTCCTAAACTTGGCCGAACCACACATAGGTGCTAGCACACCTTTTTGTGTGGTTTTCTCCACCTACGTGTTCGTGTGGATACTTCTAGAGGAGTATCTATCTTGATACTCTTGAGATCCGGCACCGTTTGGACGAGCGGGAACGCGAAGGGCTTCGCTTCAAAGGTATAACTCATTTCATGTAGATCTAGGAGTAGATCTAAGGAGAAACTCGTACTCGTAATTTAGTTTTGAAATCTTTTCTTCGCACGAGATCTGTTGGCTAGGGTGATTCGGGGTTTCCGCGACGCGAAAAAGTGGTTTTCGTGGCCCGAAAAACCCAACACCAAGAGTCTAGGATATAGGCACGAGAGCAAGCTCACTTATAACTCGGTCGATCAACACTAGAGTCTCAGACTTATGTGCAAGAGTAAGCTTGCTTATAACTCATCTAAATGGTGTGAGAGTATGGGACTTAGGCGCAAGAGCAAGCTAACTTATAACTCAACCGAACGATGCATGAGTCTAAAACTTAGGCACAAAATCAAGCTCACTTATAACTCGGTTGAACGGTCTAACAGTTTGGGACATATGTGCGAGAGCAAGCTTGCTTATAACTTGGTCGAATGGATTGAGATTCTCAGATATAGGCGTGAGAGCAAGCTCGCTTATTACTCGACTGAGTGGCTCGAGAGTATGGAATATAGTCCGAGAGCAAACGCACTTATAATTCAGCTGAATGGCTCAAGAGTCTAGGACATAAGAATAAGAGAAAGCTCACTTATAACTCGGTCGTGAGGCTCGAGAGTCTGGAACATAGACGTGAGAGCAAGCTCACTTATAACTTTGTCGAATGACACGAGAGTCTCAAACTTAGGCGCAAGAGTAAGCTCGCTTATAACTTAGTTGAATGGTTTGAGAGTTTGAAACATAGGCGCGAGAGTAAGCTCACTTATAACTCGGTCAAACGGTTTAAGAATCTGGGACATAGGTACGAGAGCAAGCTCGCTTATAACTCAACCAAGCGGCTTAAGAGTCTGGAACATAGGTGTAAAAGCATGATTGCCTATAATTCGGCTAAATTGACACGAGAATTTGGGACATAGGCAAGAGAACGTGCTCACTTATAACTCATCTGAACAACATGATAATCTAGGACATAGGCGTAAGTGCATACTTGCTTATAACTCATCTAAATAGCAGGAGAGTCTAGGATATAGGTGTTGGTTAGTCCTAGGAAAACGTACCGGTTCCACTGTACAAAATTTTTTTGTACAAGTGTCGAACCTTTTCTTAAATAACCTATTGTGTTCTTTAGAAGTTAAATTAGGAATCGCAGACGGAACTTAATATCATTGATTTCAAATTTAACTTATCTGTTCTTAATGGTTTAGATTTGAATCGCAAGCAGAACTTAACACTATTGATTCAAATCCACCTATGTTATTAATTCCATTAAATATTAATTTCCAAAATTGACTTCCAGGACTGCATGGCGAGGCACATGACCTTGGATATGGGAGCAACTACCACCGCCTAGACAAAGCCTTTTAAGGAAAGCTAATATTTAATTTCCTTAAATAACTCTAGGTTAACCAAAAAGAACAATCGAATCACAAATTCGAAAAAGAAGAAAACACAAACTCGAAAAATAAATTCGAAAAACTAGATCTAATTACCTCTTGCATTTAGAATTCTTACAAAGAAAATAACTAGTATGATGTGGAAGAAAATTACTAGTTATACCTTCTCTTTGTAAGTTAATGACCTCGAGATCTTTTGCCGTATTCCTCGCCTCGCCTTGGACGTCGTGTGGGCGATGATCCTCCAAGATGAACACCACCCAAAAGCTTCTTCCTCTTCTTCTAAAATCCGGCCATCACCACCACTAAGGAAAAGAGAGCAAAGGGAAAGGGAGAAGAGAGAGGGGTCGACCACCAAGAGATCTCCAAGCAAAAGAATAAGAGTTGTTTTTCATGAAGTCTCCTTACCCCTTCTTTTATATTACTTGCCCAAGGCAAATAAGGAAAAAACTTTTTACAAAAATTAAAATCATCCTCTAGTTTTTCCTTTTTATTTTTCCTTTTCTTTCCTCTTGATTGAATCAATCACCAATTTTGATTTTGTGATGATTTTTTTTTAATTATGGCCGGCCCCTTACTTGGGCACCAAGCAAGGTGGCCGGCCACCTCATCAAGACAAAAGGAAATATATTTTTTAAAAATTTTACAAGAAGAAATCTTCTTATAAAATTTACAAGCTCTCTTTCCTAAAGTAGGAGTTAAAAAAGGAAAGTTCTAAAAATTAAAACCATGTTTTAAAATTTAAAACTTCTCTTATAAAATTTCATTTTTTTTAACATGATGACAGAAAATTTTAATTTTAAAACTTATCTTCCTTTTTTTCTTAAACCATAAGGATGGTTTAAAAAGGAAAGTTTTAAAACTTTTAAAACTCTCTATTAAAACATGTGGTCAAATTCAAATAAGGAAAGTTTTTAAAATTAAAATCTCTCTTTTAAAACTTATAATTTTCTAAAACGAGAAGATTTTAAAAATTTAAAAACAACTCTCCTTGTTTGAATATTGTGGCCGGCCCCTTCATGCTTGGTCACCAAGCAAAGGTCCAGCCCCTATAGAAGAGGATGTGGCCGGCCCTTGCTTGGTCACCAAGCATTGGACCGGCCACTTCTTGGACACCAAGAAGAGCCTTACATTTGGGTGAACTTGATGCTACGATAGGGACCTAGAGGAGAAATTGGTTTTAGCCTTCCGATGAGCTTGAGTATCCCATGTTCGCCCCGAACACACAACTCAAGTTCACCGATAATAACTCATTCCACTAGAGAGTTATTATCGCACTACCGCACCAATCCCAAATTACATTATGGGCTCCTTCTTATCATGAGTGTTTTAGTCTCCCTGTGTTTAAGATAACAAATGTCCACTAATTAAGTAAGTTACTGACAACTCACTTAATTAATATCTAGCTCCAAGAGTAGTACCACTCAACTTCATTGTCATGTCGGACTAAGTCCACCTGCAGGGTTTAACATGGCAATCCTTATGAGCTCCTCTTGGGGACATTCTCAACCTAGATAACTAGGACACAGATTCCTTCTATAATCAACAACACACACTATAAGTGATATCATTTCCCAACTTATCGGGCATATTGATTTATCGAGCTAAACCTCACCCTTTGATAAGTCAAAGAAATAAATATTAAATATATGTGCTTGTTATTATATTAGGATTAAGAGCACACACTTCCATAATAACTAAGGTTTAGTTCTTTTACTAAGTCAGTACAAAAAGAACTTACCTAAAATGGTCCTACTCAATACACTTAGAGTGTACCAGTGTAATTTATTAATCAAGATAAACTAATACTTAATTACACTACGACTATTCTGATGGTTTGTTCCTTTCCATCTTAGTCGTGAGCTACTGTTTATAATTTATAGAGAACCGACAACATGATCTTTTGAGTGTGACACCACACTCCATGTTATCTACTATATAAATTAATTGAACAATTACATTTAACAAATAAATGTAGATATTGACCAATGTGATTCTTTTATTTCAACAAATAAATGTTTACAAAAGCTAGACTTTTAGTATACATTCTAACAATCTCCCACTTATACTAAAAGACTAAGCTGCCATATCTGTTGCCTTACATCTGATTCCCATCCCCTCCACATGCCGATCAAAAGCTTTCGCCGGAAGGGCCTTAGTGAAAGGATCTGCCAGGTTATCTGCTGATGCAATCTTGGCGACGACAACTTCTCCTCGCTTGACGTAAAAATCTGGTGGTACTTGCGCTCTATATATTTACTTGCCTTATGGGCTCGTGGTTTTTTCGAGTTTGCAACTGAACCGCTATTATCACAATAAATTGTGATGATCTTGGGCAAACTAGGAATCACATCTAAGTCCATTAGAAAGTTCCTGAGCCATACAACTTCTTTGGCTGCCTCAGAGGCTGCCACATACTCAGCTTCCATGGTTGAGTCTGAGATGCATTTCTGCTTAACACTCCTCCATGTAATGGCTCCACCTCCTAGAGTAAACACATAGCCTGACGTAGACTTACTATTGTCCCTATCTGATTGAAAGTCTGAATCCGTGTAACCCGCAGGGAGCAAATCATCTGCTTGGTAGACTAGCATATAATCTCTAGTCCTTCTCAGGTACTTTAATATATGCTTCACAGCAGTCCAATGTCCTTGTCTGATATCTGCTAACCATGCCCACGGTAAAATAGATATCAGGTCTCGTACATAGTATTGCATACATAAGGCTTCCTACAGCCGAAGCATAAGGAACTACCTTCATGTTCTCTATCTCCTTTGATGTCTTCGGAGACATCTCTTTAGATAAGGATACTCCATGCCTAAAAGTAAGAAACCTTTCTTGGAGTTTTGCATGCTAAAATGAGCAAGGATTGTGTATATATATAAAGCTTGGGATAGGCACAACATTCTTTTCTTGCGATCCCTTATAACTTTGATCCCAAGAATGTGTGCACATTCTCCTAAGTCCTTCATATCAAATTGTTTGGACAACCATACCCTTACGTCTGATAATACCTTGACATTGTTGCCAATTAACAAAATATCATCTACGTATAGTACAAGAAATACCACCACGTTTCCGTTACACTTCTTGTATACACAAGACTCATCAGGACACTAATAAATCCATATGATTGGATTACTTCATTAAACCGGATGTTCCAAGACCTTGAAGCTTGCTTCACTCCATAAATGGACCGATTGAGCTTGCACACTAGATGTTCTTTGCCCTTTTCAATGAACCCTTCTGGTTGCTTCATATGGATGTTATCTTCAAGACTTCCATTAAGGAAAGCTGTCTTGACATTCATTTGCCAAATCTCATAATCCATATGAGCGGTAATGGATAAGAGTATCCGGATAGACTTAGGCATGGCTACCGGTGAAAAAGTCTCCTCATAATCTATTCCCTCTTTCTGAGTATACCCTTTCGCAACAAGCCTTGCTTTGAAGGTTTCTACCTTCCCATCTATCCCTCTTTTCCTTTTGTAGATCCACTTGCATCCAATGGCTTTTACACCATCAGGTGGTTCTACAAGCTCCCAGACCTTATTAGATTACATAGATTCTATTTCAGAATTCATTGCCTTTTGCCAAGATACTGCATCTATATCTTGGAGTGCTTCATCATATATTCGAGGATCAGGTTCATGTTTACCTGGGATCAAGTCCGAAGACTCTCCCAAAAACATGAATCTCTCAGGTTGCCTCACAACCCTCCCACTACGATAAGGCACTGTCTTTTGTTGTGTATCATGTGTGACACGTGTTGCAGTTTCTTGTGGTACTTCATCTTGTACTGTTGGTATTAAAGTAGACGTGTCCTCTCTTATTTCTTCTAGAACTATTTCACTCATGAGCTTATGGTTCATTACATAATCTTCTTCTAAAAATCGAGCATTGGTGCTAACAATGATCTTCTGATTTTTAGGATTTTAAAATAGACCACCTTTCGTTCCTTTAGGATATCCCACAAACAGACAAACTTCTGTATGTGATTCCAACTTGTTAGTATCTCCCTTCAGCACATGTGCTGGACTACCCCATATCCGGATATGATTCAGACTAGGCTTACGCCCATTCCATAATTCCATGGGAGTAGAAGGAATTGTTTTAGAAGGTACCATATTCAGAATGTACACTGCTGTATCTAAAGCATATCTCCAAAATGAATTTGGTAATTCTGAATAACTCATCATCGATCTAACCATTTCCATAAGAGTCCTATTCCTTCGTTCTGCCACACCATTCTGTTGGGGTGTACCAGGTGCAGACAATTGGGATTGAATCCCGACTTCTGATAAGTAATTCCTAAACTCTCCAAAGAGGTATTCGCCACCACGGTCAGACCGTAGTGTTTTGATACTTTTACCAAGACGTTTCTCCACATCAACCCTATATTCTTTGAACTTGTCAAAGCATTCAGACTTGTTGCGCATCAGGTAAATGTATCCATATCTTGAATAATCATCTAGAAATGAAGTATTCATAACCACCTCTTGCCTGGATAGATATAGGACCACACAAATCAGAATGAATCAGTTCTAACGCATCTTTGGCTCTATACCCCTTGGCCTTAAAAGGTCTCTTGGTCATTTTACCTTCCAAGCAAGATTCACATGTTGGAAAGTTTTCCAACTCTAATGAACCCAAGAGTTCATCGACTACAAGCCTTTGAATCCTACTTAAGTTAATATGACCAAGCCTTAGATGCCAAAGATACATTTGGTTCATTTCCGAAGGTTCTTTTCTCTTATTAGAGTTAGAAGATGTGTTATTAATTTTCATATTTTGCTTTGTGGGAGAAATTGGATTTAATGTATATAAATTGCCAACCAATGCACTAGAACAGATAATCACCTTATTTCTCTTTATAACCACATTGTTACTAAAGGAAACTGAATATCCATCCAAATATAGTTTAGAAACTGAAATTAAATTCTTTCTAAAACTGGGTACATAAAGACAATTTCTTAAAACCAAATTTCTATTCCTATCAAAAGATAAGTAGACGTCTCCCACTACAATAGCCGCCACCTTAGTAGCATTGCCCATGTAGACAGTTATCTCTCCATCAAATAGTCGCCGGGTTTCCTGGAACCCCTGCAAAGAATTGCAGACATGATCAGTGGCTCCCGTATCTACACACTAGGTGCTGGTAGATAACACCGCTAAACATGTTTCAACTACTAGAGTATGAGATATACCTTTATTGTTCTGGTTCTTACGAGGACAGTCAGCTTTCCAATGTCCAGACTGCTTGCAGATGAAGCACTTGCCCTTCGGCTTCTTCATTCCAGCTTTCTGTCCTGTACCCTGAGATTTATTCACCTTCTTTGCTAAAAAGACCTATTTCTTCTTATTCTTGCCTTTCGGTTTAGAAGTAGAACCATTTTCAGCATAGTGAATCTGAGAACTTTGACGAAATATATCTTCTACTGCCTGTAGTTCTGTCAGAAGTTCTACCAACGTATACTCTCTTTTGTTCATGTTATAGTTCAGGCGGAACTACTCAAAACTTCTAGGTAGAGTTTGGAGAATTATATCGACCTGGGTTTCCCCATCGATTTCTCCTCCAATGACTTGTATTTCGTTCAGATAGGCCATCATTTTAAGGATATGATCCCTTACGGGTGCCCCCTCAGACATGGTGGATGTCATTAGCTTTCTCATTGCCTCTTGCCTAGCAGCCTGACTCTGGTGCCCAAAGAGTTCTTTGAGATTTTTCATTATATCATAAGCTATTGGTAAATATTGATGCTGATGTTGCAATACATTTGGCATTGATGCCAAAATGTAACACCGCGCCATCTCATCAGCTTTTACCCATTTCTTATGATACTCAATCTCCTCTGCGGTAGAGTCACCGTCAAGTGCATCAGGGCAAGACTCAGTCAGTACAAACTTATAGCTTTCAGCAGTAAGAACAATGTCCATGTTTCTTTTCTGATCAATATAGTTGGGACCAGTAAGTTTGTTCTCTTTCAGTATATTGGCTAGTGGGTTGAAAGTCATCCTAAGAATCACAAAAATAAACTTTGGTCAAGACTCTAAATTTAAAATAATATTGATTCCTCAAACAATACTATTTTAAATTAACCAACACCTCAAATCACCGTGAATATTGCATGCCACGTTAGTGTGGACGTATACAAATTCAACATTTGTAAGAGGAGGGTATGCCCCATTAATTTTATTATCTTGTCATCCTAACTTTATGACAAATAAAATTAATAGTTGATTTCACTTTGGTCACACAAAACAATAGCAGTGACTCCGTTGGGGCGGATACTATTGAATACGTCTAAGTGTATACCATTACTTGATACTAAGTCCATTAAATAGGATTGTGCCTCTTCAGTTGGAGAAGATCACACGCTCCTAAATAATTTCCTATAACCATCCATTAAGGAAATTTGATCTAGTGATCCGCAACAAACCCATCCGTTGTGGAGGGAGGCACTCAGAGCCAACACGCAAGCTTATTGCATCACTTACAAACCAGTAATGGAGACCATGGGATTTATTAAAATCCCTCTCCCACTTAGTTATTTAAAGTGAGGAATTTTAAACTATCCTAGCATACATCACATGCATACACACACATCACAGTAAATAAAAGCTATAAATATGGAAATTATTTTCCAACTATTATGACCTTTTTCTGTTACTATCCTCCATGTGCTCCAACCCTAGCTGCTACCTTCTTTAGCCACCGCCATCAGGTCGAGTCGGCGCATCCAGCTTTCTTCTTATTCCGCTGCACCTCTGGTGCTCCAAAAGTACCACGCCTTGCAAGCATCCGATCCGCGACAAAAATAGAATTTTATATATATCGATCCTATATTCTACGAGGGAATGTACATGTATTCTAGATCGAACAAAAAATAAAATTCTAAAAATAATACAGCTCCTGCTGTATTTGATACATACAATCATGCACACATAAAATATTACCCTTGACATGTCCAAGGGTCCAATCACACACAACATCAATAAGCCATAATAGTTGGAGTCTGCAACCAAAGAGTTAGCACATCCTACTATTATCCCGCCTAAATTATGTATGACATATGCATAACCTATTTGAATTCTAAACACACAGAGGTAAACCCTAGCTCTGATACCAATTGTTGGTTAGTCCTAGTAAAACGTACCGGTTCTACTGTACAAAATTTTTTTGTACAAGTGACGAACCTTTCCTTAAATAACCTATTGTGTTCTTTAGAAGTTAAATTAGGAATCACAGACGGAACTTAATATCATTAATTTCAAATTTAACTTATCTGTTCTTAATGGTTTAGATTTGAATCGCAAGCAGAACTTAACACTATTGATTCAAATCCACCTATGTTATTAATTCCATTAAATATTAATTTCTAAAATTGGCTTCCAGGACTGCATGGTGAGGCACATGGCTTTCTTGGATATGGGAGCAACCACCACCGCCTAGACAAAGCCTTTTAAGGAAAGCTAATATTTAATTTCCTTAAATAACTCTAGGTTAACCAAAAAGAACAATCAAATCACAAATTCGAAAAAGAAGAAAACACAAACTCAAAAAATAAATTCGAAAAACTAGATCTAATTGCCTCTTATATTTAGAATTCTTACAAAGAAAATAACTAGTATGATGCGGAAGAAAATTACTAGTTATACCTTCTCTTTGTAAGTTAATGACCTCGAGATCTTTTGCCGTATTCCTCGCCTCGCCTTGGACATCGTGTGGGCGACGATCCTCCAAGATGAATACCGCCCAAAAGCTTCTTCCTCTTCTTCTAAAATCCGGCCACCACCACCACCAAGGAGAAGAGAGCAAAGGGAAAGGGAGAAGAGAGAGGGGTCGACCACCAAGAGATCTCCAAGCAAAAGAATAAGAGTTGTTTTTCATGAAGCCTCCTCACCCCTTCTTTTATATTACTTGCCCAAAGTAAATAAGGAAAAACTTTTTACAAAAATTAAAATCATCCTCTAGTTTTCCCTTTTTCCTTTTTTATTTTTCCTTTTCTTTCCTCTTGATTGAATCAATCACCAATTTTGATTTTGTGATGATTTATTTTTCTAATTATGGCCGGCCCCTTGCTTGGGCAACAAGCAAGGTGGCCGACCACCTCATCAAGAGAAAAGGAAATATATTTTTTAAAAATTTTACAAGAAGAAATCTTCTTATAAAATTTACAAACTCTCTTTCCTAAAGTAGGAGTTAAAAAAGGAAAATTCTAAAAATTAAAACCATGTTTTAAAATTTAAAACTTCTCTTATAAAATTTTATTTTTTAACATGATGACAGAAAATTTTAATTTTAAAACTTATCTTCCTTTTTTTCTTAAACCATGAGGATGGTTAAAAAAGGAAAGTTTTAAAACTTTTAAAACTCTCTATTAAAACATGTGGCCAAATTCAAATAAGGAAAGTTTTTAAAATTAAAATCTCTCTTTTAAAACTTATAGTTTTCTACAAAGAGAAGATTTTAAAAATTCAAAAACAACCCTCCTTGTTTGAATATTGTGGTCGACCCCTTCATGCTTGGTCACCAAGCAAAGGGTCAGCCCCTATAGAAGAGGATGTGGCCGGCCCTTTCTTGGTCACCAAGCATTGGACCGGCCCACTTCTTGGACACCAAGAAGAGCCTTACATTTGGATGAACTTGAGGCTATAATGAGGCTACGATAGGGACCTAGAGGAGAAATTAGTTTTGGCCTTCCGATGAGCTTGAGTATCCCGTGTTCGCCCTGAACACACAACTCAAGTTCATCGATAATAACTCATTCCACTAGAGAGTTATTATCGCACTACCGCACCAATCCCAAATTACATTATGGGCTCCTTCTTATCATAAGTGTGTTAGTCTCCCTATGTTTAAGATAACAAATGTCCACTAATTAAGTAAGTTACTGACAACTCACTTAATTAATATCTAGCTCCAAGAGTAGTACCACTCAACTTCATTGTCATGTCAGACTAAGTCCACCTGCAGAGTTTAACATGGCAATCCTTATGAGCTCCTGTTGGGGACATTCTCAACCTAGATAACTTGGACATAGATTCCTTCTATAATCAACAACACACACTATAAGTGATATCATTTCCCAACTTATCGGGCATATTGATTTATCGAGCTAAACCTCACCCTTTGATAAGTCAAAGAAATAAATATTAAATATATATGCTTATTATATTATGATTAAGAGCACATACTTCCATAATAACTAAGGTTTAGTTCTTTTACTAAGTCAGTACAAAAAGAACTTACCTAAAATGGTCCTACTCAATACACTTAGAGTGTACCAGTGTAATTTATTAATCAAGATAAACTAATACTTAATTACACTATGACTATTCTGATGGTTTTCTCCTTTCCATCTTAGTCGTGAGCTACTGTTTATAATTTATAGAGAACCGACAACATGATCTTTTGAGTGTGACACCACACTCCATGTTATCTACTATATAAATTAATTGAACAATTACATTTAACAAATAAATGTAGATATTGACCAATGTGATTCTTTTATTTCAACTAATAAATGTTTACAAAAGCTAGGCTTTTAGTATACACTCTCACAATAGGCGTGAGAGCATGCTCGCTTATAACTCGGTCGATCAGCATGAGAATCTTGGGCACAAGAGCGAGAGCATGGTCACTTATTGTTGGAACCCCAAGGTTATTTTGATGTGATCAACAAGTTAAGTTTGGTCTTGTGTGTTTTTAATCTTGTGTTTAAGTGTGTAGGAGCTTAGGAGCACAGGTAGTCAAGCGGAAGACGCAGCTAGCGAGAAGGATGACACGCAGTGCATCCGAGGGACGAGTCGCTGTGGAAGAGTACACCGACGGACGAGAAGCGTGCGATGGTTCCGAGGGATGAGAAGGCGGAGCGGATGACTGCTTGGGGAGCAAGAGACGCAACTAGTGAGAAGGTCGGTACGGGGTGTGACTGAGGGACGAAGACTGCGGATGAGTATACTAGCAGACGAGAAGGAAGCACACAACGATTCCGAGGGATGAGAAGCCGGAGCCGAAACCTGCTCGAGAAGACCGAAAGTTGGGTTTGGGTGAGCCCTATTCCGGATGGCAGATATCACCCAAGCGAGTGGAACCGGAACTGAAGGCCTAGACCAGAAAGTCAACTTGGTTAACTTAGGGGTCCGGGCACCCGGATCCATTCCGGGCACCCGGACCTTCCGGGCGCCCCGAACCATTTCGGGCGCCTGGAGTTGGAATTTATCCAGATCGTGGTCAAACTATGATCCGTGCATAGGGGATAAAATTTTAACCCCCCCAGGGCACCTGGAACCTTTCGGGACGCCCCGACCAAGGTTATAAATACAGCCTTGGTCCAAAAGCTTAGAATGAACTCAAGCAATTCATTTCCAACACTTGTACGCTTTATTTCTAGATTATCTTCTCTGTTTTGTGCTTCATTGCTGTAAGAGGCTTCTTCGCCTGAAGGAGATATTTAGTGCGACACTTTCCTTGGATTAACAACATTCCCAGTTGTAACCAAGTAAAACATCCTTGTGCCTCTAATTTCTGTTTTAGTTTATCGCTTTTTTTATTTTGCAAGTGTTAGTTTAAGAAAAGTTGAGAAAGGTTTCATTTTATTATTTTTTAGGCTATTCAACCCCCCTTTTAGTCGGCCGCCACGATCCAACAAGTGGTATTAGAGCCAAGGCGCATTAGGAGGACTAACCGCCGAACAAAGTAATGAAATAATGGTCGGACCGAGTATCTACCTGCCGAAGTTCGAAGGGGAATTCGCTAGCTAGAAAAAGCGAATGCAGGTATTTTTTAAAACCGATTTTAATTTAATGTTAATTATGGAATTCGGTTTTACAGCACTGGAAGGTAAGGAGAAATACCACTGGATGAAAAAGGAGTAGGCCAACTACGTGGCATACAGTAAAGCGGAGTACCATCTGCTAAGCGTTCTCCCGCCACAAGAAGTCAACCGAATCACCAACTACGACTACGCAAAGTAACTTTGGGAGAAGTTCCTCGAGCTGCACGAAGGAACATCCGAAGCCAAGCTCGCTAGAAGGGATCTACTTTGCAATCAGCTCACCAGCCTGCAACTTGGGGAAGACGAGATAGTTGCGCATCTGCACTCAAGAATTAAAGAAATCATCACCGAAATTTCGAATCTCGGAGAAAAGGTAAGTAACCGAGATTCGCTCAAGTAATCATTAAACTCTTTTCCTAGAAATACAAAATGGGCATCACTAGTAGATGCCTTTTACATTTCAAAAGATTTAGACACATTACATTGGAAGAATTATTCTCGGCATTTGAAGTGCACGAATCAAGATGTGCAGGTACGAAGGAGCCCAAGAACAACGTCGCCCTCAAAGCATCGAGAGACGAACCTGAGTCAGAGTCTTCTCTCGACGACGAGGAAATGGTAATGATGGTAAGATGATTCAAGAATCTTTATAAGTCTAGAAAAACTAACCATCCGCAGAGTAGAAAGAAAAAGACCATCTGCTGCTACCACTGCAACGAAGAAGGGCACGTCAAGGACAACTACCTCAAGCTAAAGAACAAGGACAAAGATAAAGGTAAGAAGCATGTTCAAAAATGCAAGGCATTAAAAGCGACGTGGGACGATACGTTGTCCGAATCAGAAGTTGAAGCCTTCTCCAGACTTGCACTAATGGAAAGTCATCAAGACGACGAATGCGAGTCAAGCTCTTTCGAAATGAGCATCGAGAGCATTGATGAAGGGGGAGCCACGTCGAAAGAGAGCAGCAATTCAGGGGGAGAAACAGACAATGAGATCGACAAGGTAAGTCAAGTACCATCTCTTCCTCCCGACAAACAATTTAAGTTTATTAAATTGTTAACTAAGGATTGCTATAAATTAGAAAAACAAATTAAGAATTTAAAAACAATATTAGCTAAATCTTGCCCAATAGAAGAATTCAACAAAATTAAATTAGAATATGAAAAATTAAAAGTAGAAAATGATAATTTAAAAGTACAAGTAAATAACTTGAAAAACCATGCATGCTCATATAATACCAATGTTTGAAAATTTAACAATTTAAATTGGTATTTTAGATATCATAAGAGACAAATTAAGAACATTTCAAAAAGATATGTCCCTAAGAAATTTTTAGTCAATTCAGTAGGATGAAACCTTTATTGGGTTCCAAAGTCATGTTTAAATTGAACTTTTAATCGGATTTAGTGCTTTCAGTGAGGAAATTATACAATCAGTTTCTTTATGAGGCTTTGTCTAAGTGGTTGTTGCTCCAATAACCAAGAAGGCCAGTGCCTCGCCATGACCTGGAAGCCAAAATATGGAAATAAAATGTTTAATTAACTTTCTAGTAAAGCATTAAAATTTAATACATGCTTTAAAAAGTTTTTAACATTTATTTTGGAAATCTTTTCTAAAATATTTTTATACTTAGAAAATTTTTTGCACGTAAAATTTTTTTTTACTTAGAAAATTCAAAATTTTAAATTAGAAATTTCTGCTTAATTCTTTTACTTAGGAAAATTTAAAAAAATATTTTAACAAAGTTGCCTAAGTCAAGATTTTTTTGTCTTACTTAATGTTTCACTTAGAAAATTTTCTTACTTAGAGTTTTCTTAGAAAATTTTTCTTACTTAAAATTTATTTAGAAATTTTTTTTACTTAGAGACTCTTTATGTGAAAATTATTGCAAAATTTTCAAAGTTTTCAAAATTTTTACCCTTAGAGTTTTCCCTATAACCCCAATTTTTTATGTGATCAAAGGGGGAGAAGGGAAAATATAAGTCTAGGGGGAGGTAGACCAAATTTTCTATTTTTCTTGCACTTTATTGTAAAATTAGTTAGTTTATTTTTATGTCTATTTATCCTAGCTTAACTTGGGTTGCTCACATCAAAAATGGGGAGATTGTTGGAACCCCAAGGTTGTTTTGGTGTGATCAACAAGTTAAGTTAGGTCTTGTGTATTTTTAACCTTGTGTCTAATTGTGCAGGAGCTTAGGAGCACAAGTAGTCGAGCGGAAGATGCAGCTAGCAAGAAGGACAGCACATAGTGCATCCGAGGGACGAGGCGCTGTGGAAGAGTACACCGGCGGACGAGAAGGAAGCGTGTGGTGGTTCTGAGGGACAAGAAGTCGGAGCGGAAGACTACTCGGGGAGCAAGAGACGCAACTAGAGAGAAGGTCAGCACGGGGTGTGACCGAGGGATGAAGACTACGGATGAGTATGATAGCAGACGAGAAGGAAGCACACGACGATTTCAAGGGACGAGAAGCCGGTGCGGAAGCCTGCTCAAGAAGACCGGAAGTTGGGATCGGGTGAGCCCTATTCTAGATGGCAGAGATCACCCAAGCGAGCAGAACCGGAGTGGAAGGCCCAGACCAGAAAGTCAACTTGGTTGACTTAGGGGTCTGGGCACCCAGATCCATTCCGGCCGCCCGGAGTTGGAATTTATCCAGATCATGGTCAAACTGTGATCCATGCGTAGGGGATAAAATTTTATCCGCCAAGGGCACTTGGAATCCTTTGGGGTGGCCCGACCAAGGCTATAAATATAGCCTTGGTCCAGAAACTTACAATGAACTCAAGAAATTCATTTCCAACACTTGTACACTTTATTTCTATATTAGCTTCTCTGTTTTGCGCTTCATTGCTGTAAGAGGCTTCTCTGCCTGAAGGAGATAGTTAGTGCGACACTTTCCTTCGATTAACAACCTCTCCAGTTGTAACCAAGTAAAACATCCTTGTGCCTCTACTTTCTGTTTTAGTTTATCATTTTTTTTATTTTGCAAGTGTTAGTTTAAGAAAAGTTGAGAAAGGTTTCATTTTATTATTTTTCAGGTTATTCAACCCCCCTTCTAGCCAGCCACCGCGATTCAACACTTATAACTAGGCCGAATGACACAAGAGTTTAGGATATAAGCGCAAGAGCATGCTTGCTTATAACTTGGTCGATCGGCACGAGAGTCTAGGATATAGGCACGAGAGCATGCTAGCTTATAACTTGGCCGATTAGCATAAGAGTTTGAGACATATATACAAGAGCATGCTTGGCCGAGTTACTCGCTTATAACTAGGTCAAGCAGGTCGAGAGTATAGAATATAGACATGAGAGTAACTTCACTTATAACTCGGTCTATCGGTATGAGAGTCTGCGACTTACGCACAAGAGCAAGCTTACTTATAACTCAATTAAATGACACGAGAGTCTGAGACATAGGTGCGAGAGCAAGCTCACTTATAACTCAACCGAGTGACTAGAGAGTCTAGGGCTTAGGGGTGAAAGCAAGCTTACTTATAACTCGACCGAATGACGAGAGATTATGCGACTTAGGCATGAGAGCAAACTCTCTTATAACTTAGCCGAATGACGTGAGAGTCTGGGACATAGGAATGAGAGCAAGCTCACTTATAACTAGATTGAATAGCGTGAGAGTCTAGGACTTAGGCGCAAGAGCAAGCTCGCTTATAATTCGATCAAACGACGCGAGAGTTTGGGACTTAGGCATGAGAGCAAGGTCACTTATAACTCAAACGTACAACATGAGAGTCTGGGATAATCAAACTTTTCGAGCAAAATTTGCCTGCACTTTTACATATTTATGCATCACAAGCATACCCTTAAGTCCGATAAGGCTACAAATGGTTGTCACTCCACGACCGCTCCAAGTTTCTTCCCTTAGTGTCTTGAAGTAGGATCTTGAAGCTAGTATTTGCACCACTTCATATGACACTCCCCATTACAGTTCTAATTTGTTGACATCCCTAACTGACTTAATCTTCTTCCAAACGAGGTCAACTACCTGAATGAACCTTGAGATGACTCTCCGATTGTAGTTTTTCTTTATCCGCTGATAGTACGTCATCAACCGAGTGATGGCTTTATTTCTAGTCTCATCAATCAGATCGAGCTCCATAAGACGTTAACCAAAATTATCCTCATCATAAAATTGCCTTCGATCGGACTCCATGGCAACTTCCACTGGGATGACCATTTCTCCACTATAAACAAGGTGAAAAGAAGTTATACCTATGGTTTTTTTTATAGGGTAGGGGGGGGGGGGGTGATGCGATAGGACCACAACACACTGGCAAGCTCCTCAACCTAACTTCCTTCAACATGACCAAGCTTATTTTTAATTTCTTTGATAATTTTCCTGTTAGTGACTTTCGCTTAGTTGTTACTTTGAGGATAGGTCACAGATGTAAAAGATTGCATGATGCCATAACTTAAATACCATTCTAGGATCTTCGGATCCTGAAAATGTCTTCCATTATCAGAGACAAGCTTATGAGAAATTCAGAACTGACATACTATGTTTTTCCACAAAAACTTGATGATCATCAGATCAATTATCTTTGCCAAGGCGTCAGCCTCCACTCACTTAGAAAAATAATCAACGACCACTAAAAGGAATTTCCTCTGACTAGGAGCTATTGGGAAGGGTCCTACAATATTCATTTCCCATTGGTCGAATGGTTATGACACAATGGAAGTCTTCAACAACTCCGTGGGGTGGTGCATATGTTATAGTACTTTTGACATGATTAATAGGTAGCTACCATTAAGCTGAATCGGCCTAGCAAATTTTGTAAGCAAGCGACCAGCCGCCCAGGCGACTTTCACAGGAACCCTGATGAAGTTCTTATAGGATGTACTAAACATCATCCGACCCAATGCACTTGAGTAGGAGGCGAGGAAATCCCTCTTGTAAAAGTTGTCCCCTATCATTGTAAATTGACCGGCTATTTTCTTAATCATGTGTGTTTGCTCCCGATCAGAGAGTAAAATTCCTTGCTGGAGGAACAAGATTAACGACACTCTCTAGTCACTCTATAATTCTAATTTGGCTTGCCTTTTAATGTGAACTATCAATAGTGTATGTTCAACCAACTTATCTAGAGTCCATGGGATTAAAGAGCCAGCTAACTGTTGGTGCAGTAAGCACCAATGGTAAAACTCAGATTTTGTTGAATGACAAATGGATTAAAGTTAGATATTATGTTTGTCTAACATCTTTATTGAGTGTGCATGAGTTAATAAGTCTAGAGGACCTGACACTAGGATGAAGCCCAGATGTGTAATTCTGAAAGATGTCTAGTTGGGTCTGCGGGACCTAATAGCTGGCTGAAGTCTAGTCGGGATGTTTGATTCCAGATGATTGCCTGAAGTTTGGATGTATGATTTTGGCAAGAAGACCTAGTGAGTCAAGAGACAAGTCAAGAGACTGCAAATGATAAGTGAGACAAGTCACTGGAGAAGAGTGATTCAGTGAGGACGAGTCCCAATGGGACTGTAAGCACTGATCCAGCTTAGATCCATTTTGGATGTTTAAGCAGAAACTATGACTAGATCTTGGTCTTAGGAAGATAGTATCTAATTAATAATCATTCTATTTTATATTGTGCTAACTCTGTTTTGCAAGTTATACGTGGTTGTATTACCCTTGTGATGCAGGAAATCAAAAAGCTGGAAAAAGGGTCCAGGCGCCCGAAGGTTCAAGCGCTCAGAGTTGGTCTAGGCTCTCATAGTTGGGGCCTAACTATGCAGGTGACCAGCTGAGGTGGTAGACTTTGATATGCTGGTATATGTCAGGATCCAAGTGCTTATACCGATCCAGGCATCTTGAGATAGATAAACTTTCAAAGACAAAGTTTCACCGAGGAGCCATCACGTCAGCAATCCAGGTGCCTAGTGTGTGGTTGAGGTGCCCGGAGTTGGCTATAAAAGGTTTGAACAACAACCTCAGAACATTACTCACACTGACTTTCATACTCGTACCCTGCTTCGAGAAGACTCTGATGACACAGAAAGGCTACTCTGACAACCAATGCTCAAGCAATTACTTCTTCTATTGTCGATATTTTTATTTAATAGTTCTTGTACTTATGTTTTGTAAATATTTTTGAACCAATAGTGATTTCCCAATGAAATCACTTCACGAGTGTGGTCCTTGAAGTAGGAGTCGTCGAAGGCTCGGAACCAAGTAAAAAAGACTGGTGTTAGCAATTGTTTGTGTGCTCTCATTTCTTTCTTTTCCACTGTGTTGTTTTTGTTAGTTAGAGCCCTAGAGCCAATCATTTGATGATTGTTGTATGGACTCGTTGTATCATATTCTTGTATATTAATAAAGGCATTTGTTTTGGTTATTATACTTATATTGGTGCTGAATAACTAAGTATAATAGCGTCCTTGAGTAGAAGGTTCTTACCTATATCAATCGATTGGTTGAATCGATAGTGAGATGATATAGGAAACACTACTCTTAATCATTCCTAGTCAAGTATTAACATTCAGGGACAATATTAATACGATGAGACTAGCATGTATGTCAACTCGATGACTTGATCTCACAAGTCATGGATATGGAGATATCAAGTTGACACATGGGTATGCATTAGAGAATGTATACTGAATGACCCGCCATGAGAAAGTATCATGGATCGTTATATGAGTGTCATATACTTTCTCATGTGGCTATTAGTATAACTACTAGTCCTTGGACCTGAAGTCACCATGGTTCCCTACATAAGGAGTTACGTACTTTGGTTTCGTCAAACGTCACCCGTAACTGGGTGGACTATAAAGGCGATTACTGGGTATGTAACGAATTATGCAGAGGGATGTGAGTGATGTAGATGGGATCTATCCCTCTTATATAATGGGAGTGACATCGATATTCTTGATAGAGTGAGACCACTAAGTGCATGGCCATGCCCAAATGAGTCAATATGAGATATTGAGCTCATTTGATTGAGTGAGTCTACTTGGAGTTCAAGATTTAGATTGATTAGAAGATGCCACGATCTATGCCTCACATTGATCAATCTATATGTCTAGGATAGAATGACATTGTCATATATTGTGAGGAGTCACAATTAGTAGTCACAAGGTGATGTTGGATCTCAACATTCTTATAACTTGGGTAGTAATGATGTGTTGCTAGATACCGCTCATTACTTATGCTTCTAAATGAGTTTAGGAGCATTGCCAACGTTATAAGAACCTATAGGGTCACACACAAAGGGTAATTAGATGGAGATTAGGTTCATTTGATGAACCTAAAGGATTAGGCTCATATGATGAACCAAATTGGATTAAGAGTAATCCTAATTGAGCTAATTGAGTTGGACTCAATTTGGTTCATGTGTTAAGTGAGTCTAATTTCGACTTAGACTCATTTAATTAATTTAATTCAATGAATAGAGATTCATTAAATTAAAATTGACTTGAACCAATGGTTAGATTAGATCAACCAAGGGAGAGAAGTGGTCAAGTTTGACTTGACCATTTGCCACCTCATTGGTGAGTTGGCATTAAGTGGGCTTATGATGATGTGCCACATCATCAAGACCACTTCATGATGTGCCACCTCATGAGAGAGATCAAGAGTTTTTGACTCTTGAAATTCCATGGAGTATATAACCACTCACTTGAAGGTGGCCGACCACTTTTGTGGAGTTACAAGCTTGAATTGATTTTTCATTCAAGTCATCTTCTTCCTCAAGCTCTTCTCTTCTCTCCCTCTCCTCCCTTGGCAGAACCCTAAAAAGGTGCTAGCACACCTTTTGTTTGGTCTCTCCATCTCTTGCTTGTGTGGATACACATAGAGGAGTGTCTACTTTGACACTCTCGAGATCCAGCGAACTTTGGACGAGCGGGATTAAGCGAAGGGCTTCACATCAAGGGTAAAACTTTTCTCCTTTGTAGATCTAGTTTAGATCTATGTTAGAAAACTCATACTCAAAGTTTTACGAAATTTTAATCTTCGCACGGATATGTGGCATGGGAATTTCGGGGTTTCCGCAACGCAAAAAGCGGTTTTTGCGGTCTGAAAAATCCAACAGTGGTATCAGAGCCACGTGCGAAGCGAGTATGAGTTTTAATTTGTATTTTTATGAAAATTACAGATCTGTAACTTTCTGTGAATTTATGATTTTTGATATTTTTATGGGTATTTTTCTCGTAGAAGCGAAGCACAAGTGTTTAGACACTTGTAGGCTTCGACTACCGAGAAAATATTTCCGAAACGGCAAGGTTTCGCCCCAAATCATTTTGGGACAGTGGACTAAGGCACTGTAGGATCGCTTAGGAATACTCGCGATGGTTATATCGCGGGTAGGGGTGCTGCCCTTGACCCCGCAAGGGGATTCGTTCCGCGATTGCGCCCGAAAATCGCTAAACGAGTCCGCCTGGAATTTTTACTCATAAAAATTGTAAAAATTGTAAGAAAAATTACAAAAATTTATAGAAATTACATAATTTAGAATTATGTATTATTTTGTGATGGTCATATCCCAAAAGACCCAATAAGATTGGAAGTTTGTGTTGTAATTCATATTATGGCCTGCGTGCCATTTTCTGTGATGCGCGTGTTGTATATGATACGCGACCTGCGCGTCATGCCTTTCCTATTTTTATATTCTTGTTTTAAATAGTTTAGACTCGAATGTAACTCGAGTTTCACCTTTGTATTGTACAAATTGGAGCGGTGGAAGATCCACTTGAGACGGAGGTACGAGGAGGGCGCGAGCAACACAAGGTGGTCAAAGGAAGGAGCTTGAGAAGCTGTTGACCTTAGGTTGACCATCCGATCTTCTCATTGGCTTGAGAAGATCGTAGTAGGGCCATGACTAATCACAAAATATATAATTAATTGCTTGTGTGTGTATATGTGATGCATGCTAGAATAGTAATTAATTAGCGCCTTAACGATTAGATTAGATCTAAATCGCGTACATGATGCGCCCTAACAATTAGATTAGATCTAAATCGCGTATATGATACACCTCATCGATTAGATTAGATCTCAATTGCGTCAACTCGAAATGCCTACCATGCCGTGATACCCATCACTACCTTGATCGCATGTTGTTGTTGAATATGCCAAAGTAGAGCAACGCATACTATCTTGGTAGGGTGCGGAGGGACAATCTTGGTCCCGCCTATCAACGCATGGGTGAGTAGAACTCAATTAGATTAAGTAACTAGTTAACTCAATTGGATCGAGTTTAACTATAGGAATTTTCCAATGGTTGGTAGATAGGTCAAAATCACGTTTATATTAACTCTTGGGCGTATTAGCCAAGACTAACTCAAGTTTTAATATAAATGCGGATCTTGATCCTATAAACAAGAGTTACATAGAGATGTAATTGGTAATTAGTTACCTACCGATCATACTAAGTCTTGGGCGATTTAGCCAAAGCTAACTCAAGGCGTAGTATGATGTGGATCTTGTCCCACATGAATTATAGAATTCAGTGGGAGCATCATTTAATTAAAAGGCCTAATTAAATGATTAATAGAATATGATATTTATTTATTTTTCTGCATTTTTCTGTTGTAGATAACCATGACGTCAAATATGAACTCTTTCTCCCTGCGTTCTGTCCTTGAGAAGGACAAGCTCAACGGAGCAAATTTCCTAGACTGGTACAGGAACCTGAGAATCGTTTTCACACAAGAACGTAAACTGTACGTTCTGGAGCAGCCCATTCCGGAGGCACCTCCTGCCACTACCACGTGAGCTGACCATGATGCTTACAAGAAGCATCAAGATGGCGCATTAGATGTGTCATGTCTTATGCTCGTGACCATAAACTCTAAGCTTCAAAAGCAACACGAGTTGATGGGCTCTTATGATATAGTTGAATATCTTCGTCAACTATATCAAGGACAAGCGAGGCACGAGAGATTCGAGATCTCTAAGTCACTATTTCAGTGCAAGATGCAAGATGGGACTCCCGTAGGCCCATATGTACTCAAAATGATTGGGTACATAGAAAACCTACAGAGGTTGGGATTCCCACTTGGCCAAGAGCTGGCCACTGATATGATCTTGCAATCCTTGCAAGATAGCTATAGTCAATTCGTTCTAAATTATAACATGAACGAAATTGACAAGCCACTGCCTGAACTGCTTAGCATGTTAAGAACTGCTGAGCTCAACCTTAAGAAGGTTAAGCCCAACTCCATTTTGATGGTGCAAAAGGGCAAAGGCAAGGGAAAGCCTAATGGTAAGGGAAAGTCCCAAGCCAAGGGCAAAGGCGAGGCACTGAAACCCAAAGGAGGGGTCGCCAAGGATGCTACCTGCTTCCACTGCGGTCAGACCGGGCACTAGAATAGGAACTACAAAATATACCTGGAAGATCATAAGAAGAAGAAGAGAAGTGATACTTCCACTTCAGGTATCTATGTTATAGAAGTCAATCTATCTTATAGAAGTCAATCTATCTATTTCTTCATCATGGGTATTAGATACCGGATGTGCTTCTCACATTTGTACTAATGTGCAGGCGCTGAGAAATAGCAGGGCATTGAAGAAGGTGATGTGCGTAGATTATATACTCTTTTATGCATGTTTTTACGCACATTTACATACTTTGAGCATGCTTGATCTATGCACTTTTATATTTCCAGCTTTCCTTTTAGCATATTTACTCTTTTGGTTCGGAGATCTGCTTTTTGTACATTTTCTGTACACAGGAGTCGAAATTGGTGAAGATTATGCGTCCTCGGGCAAGCTTGGAAGGAATTGAAGGGAGGGAGCATCAGGCCGTGTACCACACACGGCCGTGTAGTTTTAACAGGAAGGGAAGAGGACATGGTCGTGTGAATCTCACACGACCGTGTCTTGATTTGAAGAAATTAGAGCAGATGCCTTACATGGCCGTGTAGATCTACACGGCCGTGTGAGGTTTCCAGAGGCCAAGCAGGTGGTGGCCGTGTGCACCACACGACCGTGTAGCATTTCCAGAGAAGAGGTCACACGGCCGTGCAGCTTTGGCAGAGAAGGAACTGGACATGGCCGTGTGAATCTCACACGGCCGTGTCATGGGGTCGTGTAGGGCCCGATTTCCTCTTCTATTTAAACCCTCCTTCATGAATTGAAAGGGGATCTCTCCCCCTTTGGGAGAAGACAAGATTTGGTGGTATCCTCCCATTCTTGGGAGGATTTCTGGGCGATTCGAGGGGAGTTCTTGACGATTTCGACTCCGGAGCGAGGATTGGATCTGAAGACGAGGCTTCTTCGTAGATAAGTTTTCTCTTTCCCCCTTTTCTTGGTTTCTTGGATTGGGGATTTAAGAAATGCTTGTAATCTTTATTTCTTCGGGTATTCTTCCTTGATTCATGGAGTAGATCTTGTATTCTAGGATTAAGGGAGTATTTGTATGATGTATTGATGTAATCTCTTATGGATTTGCCAATTTCTTGTTTCAATGACATTATCTTGCTTGTATCAATTAGATCTTGAATGATTAATGGTGATTTGTGCTTAATTCTCATTCTTGATTGATTGTTTGGATTTCTTGTGGACTTTGTTAAGATAAACTCTCACTCGATCATCCGAGGGATCCACGTGACAGGTGCAAGCCCGTGTAAGGACGTTTGAGAGATAATCTTGAAGAGGAAATAGGAATATTCAAGAGAGTAGGATGGATCTTGTGATTAGTTTCTTGTATCTTGATAGATTAATAAGTTTGTTGGGTTCTTCGGGCCGCAAAAACCGCTTTTTCGCGTCGCGGAAACCCCGAGTCACCCAAAGCCGTAGATCCGTGCAATGATTCGTAAACAAAACTTTTCGAAAAACTTTTTCTTATACGAGTTTGTAAAACTTTAGATCTACACTAGATGAAAGTTATACCTTCGAAGCGAAGCCCTTCGCGTTCCCGCTCGTCCAAATGATGCCGGATCTCAAGACCGTCAAGTGTCGGTCCTCTAGAAGTATCCACACGGACACACTAGATGGAGGTGACCAAAAACCAAGGTGTGCTAGCACCTATGTGGTTCGGCCAAAGAAGGAGGAGAGGGAAAGGGAGAGCTTGAGAGGAAGAACACAAGGAAGAAGAAGGAGTTACACCACTTGAATGGGAAAATCAATTCACACACCAAAACCAAGTGGCCGGCCACTTTCAAAAACTCACAAATTAATTGCATTAATTGCAATTAATATGAAACCATTAAGAGAGTGACTTTGTAACTTCCATGAGGTGGCACCCATGATGATGTGGAACATCATTATTGGTCCACCTAATGCCAACTCACCAATGAGGTGGCAAAAGGTCAAGTCAAAATTGACCTTTGGTCTTCCTTCTCAAGTCAAGTCAAACTTGACTCAATCTCTACCATGGTGGATCTAATCCAACCATTTGATTCGAGCCAACTTAATATAATGAATCTAATTCATTAAATTAAATTGATTCAATGAGTCAAAATCTAAATTAGACTCATTTAACACACGAATCAACTTGAGTCGAACTCAAGTTAGCCCAATTAGGATTACTCTTAATCCAATTTGATTCATCAAATGAATCTAATCCTCTTGGTTCATCATATGAACCTAATCCCCATCTAATTGTCCTTAGTGTGTGACCCTATAGGTTCTTGTAACGTTGGCAATGCCCTAAACCCATTTAGGAGCATAAGTAATGAGCGGTATCTAGCAACACATCATTACTACCCAAGTTACAAGAATGTCGAGATCCGACATCACCTTGTGACTACCAATTGTGACTACTCACAAAATAATGACAAGTGTCCTTCTATCCTAGACATCTAGATTGATCAATGTGAGGCATAGACCGTGTCATCCTCTAATCAATCTAAATCTTGAACTCCAAGTAGACTCACTCGATCAAATGAGCTCAACATCTAATGTTGACTCATTTGGGCATGGCCATGCACTTAGTGGTCTCACTCTATCAAGAATACCGATGTCGCTCCCGTCATATGGGAGGGATAGATCCCATCTACATCACTCACATCCCTCTACATAATTCGTTATATACCCAGTAATCGCCTTTATAGTCCACCCAGTTACGGGTGACGTTTGACGAAACCAAAGTACATAACTCCTTATGTAGGGATTGTTGGTTGCTACTCGGAAAACCTAGAGGTTCCACTGTACAAAAATTTTGTACAAAGGTCTGAACCTTTTCCTAGCTACCAAGTGTTCTTTTAAATTAAATTTTGGATTGCCTGCGGAACTTAACACGTTTGATCCAAAACTTAATCTATTTGTTCTTTTAGGTTTTGACTTGGGTCTCCTGCGGAACTTAACACGTTCGACCCAAATCACCTTAAGTTATTAATTCCATTAAATATTAATTTCCATAATTGGTTCCCAGTACTGACGTGGCGAGGCACATGGCCTTCTTGGATATGGGAGCAACCACCACCGACTAGACAAAACCTTTTATGGAAAGCTAATATTTAATTTCCTAAAATAACTTTAGGTTAACCGAAAAGAACAATCAAATCACATGGAAAAAAAAACACTATATCAAAAACAAATTCGAAACTCTAGAATCGTATGCCTCTTGTATTTAGTATTATTTCCAAAAATAACTAGTATGATGCGGAAACAAAAATTACTAGTTATACCTTTTAGAAAGACCTCTTGATCTTCTACCGTATTCCTCTTCTAACCTCGGACGTTGTGTGGGCAACGATCTTCCGAGATGAGAACCACCAAGCACCTTCTTCTTCCTTACAAGTTTCGGCCATCAAAACTTCTCCTAGGATGAAGAGGTTCGGCCACCACCACCATGCTCCAAGGGATGCTAGAAAAGAGGCTTCTTTTCTCTCCTTCTTAGATCCGGCCACCAAAGCTATCTCCACCATGAGAAGGTTTCGGCCACACAAAGGAGAGGAGAGGAAAGAAAGGACCGGCCACACCCAAGGAGAAAAGAGAGGAAAAATAGAATAGAGTCGTTAGCCTTGAAGCCTCCTCTACCCCCTCTTTTATAATCCTTGGTCTTGGCAAATAAGGAAAATTTAATAAGAACTTCCTTAATTCTTTTTGCCATTGAAAAGGAAAATTTATTTAATTAAAATAATTTTCTCTTTTCAAATTATAATGGCCGTCCACTCTTCTCCACAAAACAAGGAGAGTTTTAATTAAAACAAAAATTAAAACTTCCTAATTTGTTTATAGAAATTTATAAAAATTTCTTCAATAATTTTAATCCCTTCATGATTGGTTAATAAAAAGAAATTTTATAAATTAAAATCTTTCTTTTAAACATGTGGATAATTTCCAAAAAGGAAAGTTATCTCTAAAAATTAAAATCTCCTTTCAATCTACAAATAAGGAAAGATATTAAATCTTTTCTTAATCTTTTGTAGAAACTAATAAAAGAGAAGTTTTAATTTTTAAACTTTCTTTTAAATCATGAATATAATTAAAAGGAAAGTTTTTATCAAAATTAAAATCAACCTTTTAATTTACAAATAAGGAAAGAGATTTTAACTCTTCTCTTAATCTTTTGTAGAATCTTATAAAAGGAAGGATTTAAATTTTTAAACTCTCTTTTAAATTATATTATCCACATAAGAAAAATTTCAAAATTAAAATTCCTTTTTATTTAATAGGGACACATGAATTCACCCATGAACATACCCATGGCCGGCCCTAGCTTGGTCTCCAAGCTAGCTTGGCCGGCCCCTATAGGATGGGTAAGAAGGTGGGTATAGGTGGGTATAGTACTCTATAATTAAGAGGCTACGATAGGGACCGAGAGGAGGAATTGGTTTTGGTCTCCCGATAAAATTAAGCATCCCGTGCTCGCCCCGAACACATAACTTAATTTTATCAATAATAATTCATTCCACTAGAGAACTATTATTGAACTACCGCACCAATCCCAAATTACATTTTTGGGCTCCTTCTTATTATGAGTGTGTTAGTCTCCCTGTGTTTAAGATATCGAATGTCCACTAATTAAGTGAGTTACTGACAACTCATTTAATTAATATCTTAGTCCAAGAGTAGTACCACTCAACCTTATTATCATGTCGGACTAAGTCCACCTGCAGGGTTTAACATGACAATCCTTATGAGCTCCTCTTGAGGACATTATCAACCTAGTATCTCTAGGACACAGTTTCCTTTTATAATCAACAACACACACTATAAGTGATACCATTTCCCAACTTATCGGGCTTATTGATTCATCGAACTAAATCTCACCCATTGATAAATTAAAGAAATAAATATCAAATATATATGCTTGTTATTATATCAGGATTAAGAGCACACACTTCCATAATAACCGAGGTCTTTGTTTCTTTATAAAGTCAGTATAAAAGAAACGACCTCAAATGGTCCTACTCAATACACTCTAAGTGTATTAGTGTAATTATATAGTTAAGATAAACTAATACCTAATTACACTACGACTTTCCAATGGTTTGTTCCTTTCCATCTTAGTCGTGAGCTACTGTTTATAATTTATAAGGAAACCGATAACATGATCTTCTGTGTGTGACACCACACACCATGTTATCTACAATATAAATTAATTGAACAACTACATTTATCATAAATGTAGACATTTGACCAATGTGATTCTTATTTCTAGATAAATGTTTATACCAAAAGCTAGGCTTTTAGTATACACTCTAACAATCTCACACTTATACTAAAAGACTAAGCTGTCATATCTGCTGCCATACATCTGATTCCCAACCCTTCAACATGCCCATCAAAAGCTCTTGCCTTAAGGACCTTAGTGAAAGGATCTATAGGTCATCACCTGATGCAATCTAGGCGGCAACAACTTCTCCTCGTTTATACGATTTCTCATATTGGGTGGTACTTGCGCTCTATTGTGTTTACTTGCCTTATAGACTTATGGTTTCTTCGAGTTTGCTACTGCACCAACATTATTACAATAAATTGTAATAGTCTTTGGACAAACCAGAAATCATATCTAAGTCTATCTTGAGGTTATTGAGTCATTCAGCTTTTATGGCTACCTCAGAGGCTTGCCATATACTAAGCTTATATGGCGGAGTCCAGAAAAATACCTATGCTTATCACTCTTCCATAGTTATGACTTTACCTCCTAAAGTAAACACAAAACCCCGAGGTTGACTTATTATTGTCCCTATCCGATTGGAAGTCAAAATCCATGCAACTCACAAGGACCAAATTAACTTCCTTGTAAGCTAGCATATAATCTCTAGTGCCTCTAAGGTACTTCAATATATGCTTTATGCACTGTCCTTGTCCTGGGTTACTTTGATATCTGCTAACTATGCCCTTGGCAAAACAGATTTCTGATCTCGTGCATAGCATACATTAGGCTTCCGACAGCCGAAGCATAAAGAACTACCTTTATTTCCTTTATCTCCTTTGATGTCTACAGAGACATATCTTTAGATAAAGTTACTCCATGCTGAAAAGGTAAGAAACCTTTCTTGGAGTTTTGCATGCTTTAAAACGAGCAAGGATTTTTCCGATGTATGAAGCTTGGGATAAGTAAAATATTCTTTCCTTGCGATCCCTTATTACTTTGATCTCAAGAATATATACATTCTCCCAAGTCCTTCATATCGAATTGTTTGGACAACCATACCCTTACTTCTGACAACATTTTGATATTATTTCCAACTACCAAAAATGTTATCTACGTATAGTACAAGAAATACCACCACGCTTCCATCACACCTTTTGTATACACAAGACTTATCCGGTTACTAAATCCATACATCTGGATTACTTTGATAAACTGGATGTTCCAAGACCTTGAAGCTTTGCCTCAGTCCACAGACTGATTGAGCTTGCACACAAGATGCTCTTAGCCCTTTGCAATGAACCATTCTGGTTGCTTTATATGGATGCTTTCTTCAAGACTTGCATTAAGGAATGCTGTCTTGACATCCACTTGCCAAATAGATAAAAGAATCTGGATAGACTTAAGCATGGCTACCAGTGAAAAAGTTTCCTTTTTCATCAAGCCTTACTTTGAAAGTTACTACCTTCCTGTCTATCCCTCTTTTCCTATTATAGACCTTTTTACACCCAACGGCTTTTACACCATTTGGTGATTCTACAAGCTTCCAGATTTTATTAGAATACATATATTCTAATTCTGTTATTCATTACTCTTTGCCAAGATGTTGCATCTTTATCTTGGAGTGCTTCATCATATGACCAGAGATCAGGTTCATGTCCTTCAGGGATCGAGTTCAAAAACTCTCCCAAAACATGAATCTTTTAAGGTTGCTTAACAACCCTCCCACTACGACAAGGCATTTTCTGCAATTGTGTATCATTTGTGATACGTGTTGCAGTTTTCTTGTGGTATCTCATCTTGTACAGTTGGTACTAGATTAGACATGTCAAATTTACTTATGAGCACGTGGTTCATTATATAGTCCTTTTAAAATCAGTCATTAATGCTAACAACGACCTTCTGATTTTTAAGACTATAAACCTACTTTTATTTATCTAGGATAACTTACAAACAAGTGAACTCCTATCCAACTTATCATTATCTCTCTTTAACATATGTGCTGGATTACCCGAATCCGAATATGCTTCAAAATAGGCTTACGCCTATTCAACAATTCTATATGAGTAGAGAGTTCTAACTTGGAAGGTACTATGTTCACTTTCGTTTTTAGAGTTTTATCCTTAAAACAAACTTGGTAATTCTCTGAATAACTCATCATCTATCTAATTATTCCATAAGAGTCCTTTACCTTCTTTCTACTACACCATTCTATTGGGGTGTCCCAGATGCAGTTAGTTGGGATTGAATCCCTACTTCTGATAAGTGACTCCTAAATTCTCCCAAGAGGTACTTGCCACTATGATCTCACCATAGTGTCTTTTTACTTTGTTGTTTCTCCACATCAGCCTAGTACTCTTTGAACTAATCAAAGTACTTAGTCTTGTGGTACATTAAGTAAATTTATTTGTATCTTGAATAGTTGTCTATAAAATAGACGAAATATTCAATACTACCTCTTGTCTGGATAGTCATAGGATCACACAAATCAGAATGAACCAATTTCAACATATCTTTGATTCCATACCCCTTAGACTTAAAAGCTTCTTGGTTATTTTTCCTTCCAAGTAAGACTCGCAGGTTGGAAAGATTTCCACTACTAATGAACCCAAAAGTTCATCAGCTACCGATGAATCCTACTCAAGTTAATATAACCTAGCTTTAGATGCCAAAGATATAATTGGTTCATTTCCGAAGGTTACTTCCTCTTAAAGTTAGAAGATGTGTTACTAATTTCCATTTGTTGCATCGTGAGAGTTATTGGATTTATAAATTGCCAACCAACGAACCAGAACAGATAACTTCCCTCTTTTTCTTAATAACAACTTTGTTATTAAAAGAGGCAGAATATCAAGTTCTTTGAATAGTTTAGAAACTGAAAACTAGTTCTTTCTAAACTTAGTGCGTAAAGACAATTACTCAAAAATCCATGTTTTATTCTTATCAAAAGATAAACATCTCCCACTGCAACAGCTACCACTTTTACAGTAGTGCCCATATGGACGATGATTTATCTTTCATTTAGTTGTCGGGTTTCCTGGAACCCTGCAATGAATTGCAGACATGACTAATGGCATCTTGTATCTACACTCCAGGTTCTGGTAGATAACACCACTAAACATGTTTCAACTAATGAATTACCTACACCTATGTTGTTCTTAGTTCTAAGAAGACAGTCTACCTTAATGTCCAAGTCCTATTTCCAATCATTACAATTGGGACTACTAAGCCTTTCTATAGTATGACTACTAGGGGATTGACAAATATTTAAATCCTAAGAATCACAAAAATATTTGGTCAAGATCAACTCCTTAAAAATCCCCATGAATTTTGTATGCCACGTTAGTGTGGACGTATACAAAATCAAAGAGGAGATTTTATCCATTAATTTTATTATCTCGTCAACTTTACTTTATGACGAGTAAAATTAATAGTTGATCTATCTTTGATCAAATATTTGGTCAAAAACTTTTGAATTTTAAAAAATATTGATTCCTCAAACAATATTATTTAAATTCACCAACACCTCAAACACCGTGAATTTTGCATGCCACGTTAGTGTGGACGTATACAAATTCAACATTTGTAAAAGGAGGGTTTTAACCCATTAATTTTATTATCTTGTCAACCTAACTTCTTGACAAATAAAATTAATAGTTGGTATCATTTGGTCACACAAATAATAGCAGTGACTCCGATGGGGAGGATACTATTAGATGTGTCTAAGTGTATACCATTACTTGACACTAAGTCCATTAATAAGATTATGCCCCTTCCGTTGGGGAAGATCACACGCTCTTAATTAACTTCCTATAGTCATCCAAAAATGAAAGTCAGTTCTAGTGATCCACAAACAAGCTCATCCGTTATGGAGGAAGGCACTCGAGCCAACGCAAGCTTGTTTGCATCACTTACAAACCAGTAATGGAGACCATGGGATTTACTTAAAAATCCCTCTCCCACTTAGTTATTTATAAATGAGGAATTTTAACTATGCTAGCCTACTAAATATGTAAACTAACATGCACACACAACACAATATAAAAGCAATAAATAGAAAATCTAATTTTCAACTATTATGGCTTTTATCTCTTGTTGTCCTCCGTGTGTTGTCATCCCAAGCTGCTGCCATATTTGGCCACAGCAGCATCCATCTTGCTCCTAGTTCTGCTGCGCCTCTGGTCCTTAGAAGGTTCCACGCTTTGCAAGATTCGATCCGCGACATAAATAGAATTTTACATTTTGATCCTATATTCCTCGAAGGAATGTACATGTAAACTAGATCGAACATAAAATAAAATTTACATCCATCGATCCTATATTCCATAAAAGGAATGTACATGTAACTAGATCAAAAATAAAATCCTAATAAAACTAAATACAGCTCCTGCTGTATTTTAATACAATCATGCACACACATATAAATGCCCTTGACATGTCCAAGGGTCCAATCACACACATAAAACTATAAGCCATAATAGTTGGATTCTGCATCCACAAAGTTAGCACATCCTACTATTATCCTGCCTAAATTATGTATGACATGTGCATAATTAAACTAATACCAAATACACAGAGGCAAAACCCTAGCTCTGATACCAATTGTTGGTTGCTACTCGGAAAACCTAGAGGTTCCACTGTACAAAAATTTTGTACAAAGGTCTGAACCTTTTCCTAGCTACCAAGTGTTCTTTTAAATTAAATTTTGGATTGCCTGCGGAACTTAACACGTTTGATCCAAAACTTAATCTATTTGTTCTTTTAGGTTTTGACTTGGGTCTCCTGCGGAACTTAACACGTTCGACCCAAATCACCTTAAGTTATTAATTCCATTAAATATTAATTTCCATAATGTTAGGACCAAAAGTAGCTAGAGGGGGGGGGGGTGAATAGCTCGTCGCGTTCGCTCGGTGCTCGGCGTTGCTTGTTCCTTCAAAGATGTGCAACGGAAAATACAGAAACAAATACAACAACGCTAACGGTTGGTTTACTTGGTATCCACCTCACAAGAGGTGACTAATCCAAGGATCCACACCACGCACGCACCCTCCACTATGAAAACACTCCTTTTCGGTAACTACCGAGGGCGGAGAAGCCCTACAAGACTCAATACAAGAAGAGAGGGAAAGGATACAAGAAATACAAGCTTACAAGCTTACAAGCTTACAATGAGTACAAAACCCTAACCCTAGCTTCTCTTCTTGGCTTTGATCCGCCTCTTGACTTGGAGAGCTTCCAAGATCCTTCAAGAACTGGCGATCTGAGCTTTGTGAGCGCCGTGGAGGAGTTGGCGAGAGCTCTGGAGTGAATCCTGCGGCCTTTAGCGATGTCAGCGGTCGGATCCGATCGATTCGAATGTTCCCAATCGATCGGGAGGCTTTGGATCGATCCACGGATCGATCCGAGCGCCTCTGTGCTCTGGATCGATCCACGGATCGATCCAGCGCTTATCGCGCGAAGCAGCCGCGTCCCAATCGATCCACTGATCGATTGGGACCTCTGGATCGATCCACGGATCGATCCAGAGGCTCTCTGTTCGCTGGGACAGGTCTGGATCGATCCACTGATCGATCCAGCACTTGATTTTTGTCCAAAACCAAGTCCCAAACCTCCCAAACCAACATCCGGTCAACCTTGACCTGTTGGTATGTCATGCCTAGCATCTAGTCACTCCCTTGACCTGCTAGGACTCCCTTACCAAGTGTCCGGTCAACCCTTTGACCCACTTGGACTTTTCTCTGTGCCAAGTATCCGGTCAATCCCTTTGACCTACTTGGACTTTTCTTTCATGCCAAGTATCCAGTCAATCCTTTGACCTACTTGGACTTCCCAGCACCAGATGTCCGATCATCCTTGATCCATCTGGATTTTCCCTTGCCTGGCTTCACTCACCAGGACTTTCACCTAGCTTCACTCACTAGGACTTTCACCTGGCTTCACTCACCAGGATTTTCCATCTGCCTAGCTTCACTCACTAGGACTTCCATCTGCCTAGCTTCACTCACTAGGACTTCTTTCTGCCTGGCTTCACTCACCAGGACTTCCTTCTGCCTGGCTTCACTCACCAGGACTTTTCTTCTGCCTGGCTTCACTCACCAGGACTTTTCTTCTGCCTGGCTTCACTCACCAGGACTTTTCTTCTGCCTGGCTTCACTCACCAGGACTTTTCTTCTGCCTGGCTTCACTCACCAGGACTTTCATTTTGCCTAACATCCCAGTTAGGACTTCCCAGTCAAGTATCCAGTAAACCTTGACCTACTTGACTCTTTTTCAATCAATATCTTATTGTCAAACATCTAAACCCAAACCAAGACTCAGCTTGGTTACCCAGGTCAACCTTGACCTGAGGGATATTGCACCAACAATCTCCCCCTTTTTGATGTTTGACAATACCACAATAACACTTACAATCCCATATGTAAGTTAGGCTAATCCCATAGCCTCCTTCTTCATGCCACTAGGTAATGAAAGCATAAATTAAGCTCTTCATTCTCCCCCTAAGAGGGCAAACTCCCTCTAGGTAATGAAAGCCTAACTTACTCCCTTTCATGAGTCCTTTCATTCTCCCCCTATGACCTTCCCATAGGTAATGAAAGCCTAAACTTAACCATACATTCTCCCCCTATTGGCACACATCAACCCATCGTTGGACACACATCAACCTATGCTCCAATTCTGGGCACACTTCAACAAATCCATTTGTTGAAGACTCTCCCCCTGAAGAGTTGCTCATCGTTGTTCACAACATCACTCGTTGTGATCAACACGATAATGAAGGTCCCATACCCTTCATTTATCCTTAACTTCTCCCTCAATGTAGACAACTACCCAACCTTGAGCATTATCTACCACTTGAGTGTCCACTTGAAATAATGAGGATATCCACCCCCCATTTCTCCCCATTTCAAGTTTAAATGCTCAACCTTGAGCAAGTTCACAACAGAAGGTTAACCACCTTCCAAGGTTCATGAAAAAATAATTTTCATGTCTTTAAAGAGTCCCTCCCCCTAAAGACATGGTGGTAACTTCTGTCATTGCACCAACAATGACTTGGAATCCCTAACACATTAGGAAACCCAAATTTAGAAGTTTTGAGGTTCAAATATTCAAAATTTGAAACAACCTCAACCTAAACTTCTACTTAGTCTTCGTTAACCAATCCATCCTTGTTTTCAACATGAAAACACCCTTTGTATGTATACAAATGTATTTAAAGGAGTTTGGAATGGTTACCTAGACTCAAAGAGGTTCAAAGATGCTGAAATCAAGTCTTCCCAGCCAAAATCAGCAACTTGGATCGATTGGAGTTGGGTTCCAATCGATTGAACCTTTCTGAATCGATCCACTGATCGATTCAGACTCCCTGGATCGATCGGCTGATCGATCCAGCGAGCTTCTGCTCGCGGGAATTGCCGTTTGAATCGATCCATGGATCGATTCAGGAACTCCAATCGATCCATGGATCGATCGGAGCTCTGATAGTTGCTGAAATTCTATTTCAGTCAACTTCAGAAACCCCTAGAAAATTCTACAAAAATCCAAAAATTATGAAATTTCATGTAGACATTATTTAGGGCATACTTAATCATGGAAAAATAGCTTTCTATGAAAATACATCATATTTTCAAAGATTGACACAAACTTGAAAACTTGCAAAAACTTTAGTGTTTTTCTTCAAGTTTGTGTCTAACTATTCAATGGTGATTACTATCAAAAGATAGCCTTCACCAAGGTTTTCCAAAAACATTTTAAAAACATTTTCAAAACCAATATCCCATCACATTCCTTGGGCTTAATGCACATGACTTGTACATTAGCTTTCCCAATGATGGGAAAACACATAACTATGTGTTTTGATGAATTTAAAACTCAAAGGAATGCACTAAATCAACATCTTGAGCTTTGTTCATCATCCTAACATCTCACTTGTATATAATATGCACTAAAACACATACAAGTCACCTTAGAGGTCTTTGTGAGATGTAAAATTTGGTTTTTGCCCTAATCTAGGGATCATGCATATCTATCTAGGCATTTTAGAGATATTAGACATCCACCCAGGATGTCACTTGTTAATAAGTGTCGTTAAATGCCATTCATCCTTAATTACAAGGAATTAAACTTAATGCATGATTATGTTATGGCATACATCAAAATAAAATAACTTTCAAAAGAAAATATCCTATTACTACATGATGTATGAATGTCATGACATGGTATTTTTGGATTTTTCATAATAAAACATGAATGCAAAAATAGACATGATGTCAGGGCATATGATGGGCAAACAATCATGGCAAGATTTAGCATAAATAAAATATACCTAGATTAACTATCTAAGTATCCTTAAAGTCTTAGCTAAACTTACACCTTAAACCTAGATTGCCCTAAAGTGCTACAAGAGAATGCCAAAACCTAAATTGGCATTTCTAATTTCCTTGATTTAATGTATGCCAATTGAAAATAAACATGTCCTCAAATGTTGGCATATTCCATGTTTCCTCAAGAGTAGCACTTTTAAATTTAAGGCCCGGTTGCCTTAAATTGCCTAAGAACATACCAAAATCCCAACTTGATAGTTCTTGTGTTTTCTCAAATTGGTGCCACTTTAAAATAAAATCAATACTTCTCCAATTTGGCACATTTACTCTTTCAAGGAGTAATCAATAATTCCATTTCATTTTCAAAGGTTAACTAAAACCTTGAAAATGCTCCTTGAGTGTCAATTTCCTCAAAGTTGAGTTAACTACCCTTCTAATCGGAGTTGACACTCTCTAACCCATCTATGGGGTAGAGAAGATGCTCCTAGGAACCCAACACCTATTGGTGCTCCTTGGATGCTCTAGGTACTCACTAGGGATAACTTCCCTAGATACCTTCCTAGTGACCTTGTTGGGCTTCTTAGAAGCCTTGGTCACATTTTCTAGGTCAACTCTAGGGATAGCCTCCCTTGTAACCTTGTTCGTGACTTTCTTAGACTTCTTAGAAGTCTTAGTCACTTTGGTTGCAAAGATACTTCTAGGGATATCTTCCCTTGTATCCTTGACTTGATCTCTAGACTTAGGGTTCGTTCCATAACTATATGGAACCCTATGATAACTAGGCACATCCTTCTTAGCATTTGGTTTATATCCCAAACCTTTATGGCCATTGGATGGCTTTGATTTTCCTAAACCTAAGTTATGCTCACTTTGCCCTAATAGGATATTTTCCATCATTTTTAGGGTCTTCTCCATTTTGTCAAGTCTTGACCTCAAGACTTGATTTTCTCTCACTAAGTCCTTAGTATTTGATCCATGAGCATTTTTGTTTTTGGGCTTGTATCTAAAATCTTTAGAGTTATTGCCCAAGTGTCTATCTACCTTCCTAACCTTAGGTTGGGTAGTTTTGGCATGTAGGGCCACATGTTTTTCCTTAAGGCCCTCATGCTTTCTATTCTTATGGTAAATTGCATTAAAATGATAAAGGTTAGAACTATCATGCTTTTTACCATAATGTAAAGGGGTAGGCTCAATAAATGTTACCTTCCTTTTTACCTTGGAGGCTCCCCCTTGACTAGTGCCTCCTTGAGCCTTGACCATCTTCTTCCCCTTGGGGCATTGACTTCGGTAATGCCCTTTTTGTTGACACAAGAAGCACACAATGTGCTCCTTGCTCTTCTTTGTCCCGGGGGTGGTCTCCTTGGGCTTCTCCTTGCCCTTTTGTGCCACTTGGCCCTTCTTCTTGGCCAAGTTGGGACACTTGCTCTTATAGTGCCCATGTTCCCTACACTCAAAACATATTATATGATTTTTATTATTAATTGAAATATTTATACCTTCTTGTATAGGGATGGCACTTGCTCCTCCATTTGATATTTCTTGAATTTCAGAGGTGGCACCATCTTCTTCTTCTTCACTTGACCCGGATGTAGAAGCTTCTCCTTCTTCTTGATCCGGCGTCACCAAGGATTGCTCCCCCTCAATCCTAGAGGTGGAGGCTTCATCATCTTGAATATGAAACAAGGAGTATGCTCCCTCCTTGTTCCCTTCGTTGCATTCCCTTGAGGATGAAGCTTCTTGGATCTCCTCTTCTTCGGAGGTTGAGCATCTCTCAACCTCGGAGTCCTCCTCTTGGTCTTGATCCAATGAGTCGCCCTCTTTGGATTCTCCTTGATTTGATACAGTGGAGGGGATCTCATGAATTCTTGCCAATTTGCTCCAAAGCTCCTTGGCATCTTCAAACTCTCCAATTTGTTCCAAGATGTTGCTTGGCAATAAATTGACCAAAAGCTTGGTCACTTTGTCATTGGCCTCACATCTTTGGATTTGGTCTTTGCTCCACTTGCTCCTTTTGAGTACTTTGCCCTTGGAATTTGTGGGAGCTTCAAAACCTTCCATAAGAGCAAACCATTGCTCTATCTCCATCATAAGAAAATTTTCGATTCTTGATTTCCAAGAATCGAAGCTTGTAGATGAATATGGTGGAGCCACTCTTGTGTCAAATCCAAGCCCATCTTGGAATTGCATCTTGAAGTTGAGCTTGATAAAATCTTGAACTTGAAGAATTTGCTCCAACTTCTTCACCCTCTAGCTTTTCTTGTTATACTTGACCCTTCCGGCGATGATTCCGGTGAAGAGCAACCTTGCTCTGATACCACTTGTTAGGACCAAAAGTAGCTAGAGGGGGGGGTGAATAGCTCGTCGCGTTCACTCGGTGCTCGGCGTTGCTTGTTCCTTCAAAGATGTGCAGCGGAAAATACAGAAACAAATACAACAACGCTAACACGGTTGGTTTACTTGGTATCCACCTCACAAGAGGTGACTAATCCAAGGATCCACACCACGCACGCACCCTCCACTATGAAAACACTCCTTTTCGGTAACTACCGAGGGCGGAGAAGCCCTACAAGACTCAATACAAGAAGAGAGGGAAAGGATACAAGAAATACAAGCTTACAAGCTTACAATGAGTACAAAACCCTAACCCTAGCTTCTCTTCTTGGCTTTGATCCGCCTCTTGACTTGGAGAGCTTCCAAGATCCTTCAAGAACTGGCGATCTGAGCTTTGTGAGCGCTGTGGAGGAGTTGGCGAGAGCTCTGGAGTGAATCAGTGAATCGATTACGCAGCTATCGAACGCCTGCAGCTATAAACGATGTCAACGGTCGGATCCCGATCGATTCGAATGTTCCCAATCGATCGGGGAGGCTTTGGATCGATCCACGGATCGATCCAGAGTGCCTATGTGCTCTGGAAACGCGCCTGGATCGATCCACGGATCGATCCAGCGCTTATCGCGCGAAGCAGCCGCGTCCCAATCGATCCACTGATCGATTGAGACCTCTGGATCGATCCACGGATCGATCCAGAGGCTCTCTGTTCGCTGGGACAGGTCTGGATCGATCCACTGATCGATCCAGAGCCTGGATCGATCCACTGATCGATCCAGCACTTGATTTTTGTCCAAAACCAAGTCCCAAACCTCCCAAACCAACATCCGGTCAACCTTGACCTGTTGGTATGTCATGCCTAGCATCTAGTCACTCCCTTGACCTGCTAGGACTCCCTTACCAAGTGTCCGGTCAACCCTTTGACCCACTTGGACTTTTCTCTGTGCCAAGTATCCGGTCAATCCCTTTGACCTACTTGGACTTTTCTTTCATGCCAAGTATCCTCCTTTGACCTACTTGGACTTCCTAGCACCAGATGTCCGATCATCCTTGATCCATCTGGATTTTCCCTTGCCTGGCTTCACTCACCAGGACTTTCACCTAGCTTCACTCACTAGGGTTTTCCATCTGCCTAGCTTCACTCACTAGGACTTTCACCTGGCTTCACTCACCAGGATTTTCCATCTGCCTAGCTTCACTCACTAGGACTTCCATCTGCCTAGCTTCACTCACTAGGACTTCCTTCTGCCTGGCTTCACTCACCAGGACTTTTCTTCTGCCTGGCTTCACTCACCAGGACTTTTCTTCTGCCTGGCTTCACTCACCAGGACTTTTCTTCTGCCTGGCTTCACTCACCAGGACTTTCATTTTGCCTAACATCCCAGTTAGGACTTCCCAGTCAAGTATCCAGTCAACCTTGACCTACTTGACTCTTCTTCAATCAATATCTTATTGTCAAACATCTAAACCCAAACCAAGACTCAGCTTGGTTACCCAGGTCAACCTTGACCTGAGGGATATTGCACCAACACATAATTGGTTCCCAGTACTGACGTGGCGAGGCACATGGCCTTCTTGGATATGGGAGCAACCACCACCGACTAGACAAAACCTTTTATGGAAAGCTAATATTTAATTTCCTAAAATAACTTTAGGTTAACCGAAAAGAACAATCAAATCACATGGAAAAAAAAACACTATATCGAAAACAAATTCGAAACTCTAGAATCGTATGCCTCTTGTATTTAGTATTATTTCCAAAAATAACTAGTATGATGCGGAAACAAAAATTACTAGTTATACCTTTTAGAAAGACCTCTTGATCTTCTACCGTATTCCTCTTCTAACCTCGGACGTTGTGTGGGCAACGATCTTCCGAGATGAGAACCACCAAGCACCTTCTTCTTCCTTACAAGTTTCGGCCATCAAAACTTCTCCTAGGATGAAGAGGTTCGGCCACCACCACCATGCTCCAAGGGATGCTAGAAAAGAGGCTTCTTTTCTCTCCTTCTTAGATCCGGCCACCAAAGCTATCTCCACCATGAGAAGGTTTCGGCCACACAAAGGAGAGGAGAGGAAAGAAAGGACCGGCCACACCCAAGGAGAAAAGAGAGGAAAAATAGAATAGAGTCGTTAGCCTTGAAGCCTCCTCTACCCCCTCTTTTATAATCCTTGGTCTTGGCAAATAAGGAAAATTTAATAAGAACTTCCTTAATTCTTTTGCCATTGAAAAGGAAAATTTATTTAATTAAAATAATTTTCTCTTTTCAAATTATAATGGCCGGCCACTCTTCTCCACAAAACAAGGAGAGTTTTAATTAAAACAAAAATTAAAACTTCCTAATTTGTTTATAGAAATTTATAAAAATTTCTTCAATAATTTTAATCCCTTCATGATTGGTTAATAAAAAGAAATTTTATAAATTAAAATCTTTCTTTTAAACATGTGGATAATTTCCAAAAAGGAAAGTTATCTCTAAAAATTAAAATCTCCTTTCAATCTACAAATAAGGAAAGATATTAAATCTTTTCTTAATCTTTTGTAGAAACTAATAAAAGAGAAGTTTTAATTTTTAAACTTTCTTTTAAATCATGAATATAATTAAAAGGAAAGTTTTTATCAAAATTAAAATCAACCTTTTAATCTACAAATAAGGAAAGAGATTTTAACCCTTCTCTTAATCTTTTGTAGAATCTTATTAAAGGAAGGATTTAAATTTTTAAACTCTCTTTTAAATTATATTATCCACATAAGAAAAATTTCAAAATTAAAATTCCTTTTTATTTAATAGGGTCGGCCACATGAATTCACCCATGAACATACTCATGGCCGGCCCTAGCTTGGTCTCCAAGCTAGCTTGGCCGGCCCCTATAGGATGGGTAAGAAGGTGGGTATAGGTGGGTATAGTACTCTATAATTAAGAGGCTACGATAGGGACCGAGAGGAGGAATTGGTTTTGGTCTCCCGATAAAATTAAGCATCCCGTGCTCGCCCCGAACACACAACTTAATTTTATCAATAATAATTCATTCCACTAGAGAACTATTATTGAACTACCGCACCAATCCCAAATTACATTTTTGGGCTCCTTATTATGAGTGTGTTAGTCTCCCTGTGTTTAAGATATCGAATGTCCACTAATTAAGTGAGTTACTGACAACTCATTTAATTAATATCTTAGTCCAAGAGTAGTACCACTCAACCTTATTATCATGTCGGACTAAGTCCACCTGCAGGGTTTAACATGACAATCCTTATGAGCTTCTCTTGAGGACATTATCAACCTAGTATCTCTAGGACACAGTTTCCTTTTATAATCAACAACACACACTATAAGTGATACCATTTCCCAACTTATCAGGCTTATTGATTCATCGAACTAAATCTCACCCATTGATAAATTAAAGAAATAAATATCAAATATATATGCTTGTTATTATATCAGGATTAAGAGCACACACTTCCATAATAACCGAGGTCTTTGTTTCTTTATAAAGTCAGTATAAAAGAAACGACCTCAAATGGTCCTACTCAATACACTCTAAGTGTATTAGTGTAATTATATAGTTAAGATAAACTAATACCTAATTACACTACGACTTTCCAATGGTTTGTTCCTTTCCATCTTAGTCGTGAGCTACTATTTATAATTTATAAGGAAACCGATAACATAATCTTCTGTGTGTGACACCACACACCATGTTATCTACAATATAAATTAATTGAACAACTACATTTATCATAAATGTAGACATTTGACCAATGTGATTCTTATTTCTAGATAAATGTTTATACCAAAAGCTAGGCTTTTAGTATACACTCTAACAGGGATCCATGGTGACTTCAGGTCTAAGGACTAATAGTCATACTAATAGCCACATGAGAAAGTATATGACACTCATATAACGATCCATGATACTTTCTCATGGCGGGTCATTCAGTATACATTCTCTAATGCATACCCATGTGTCAGCTTTATATCTCTATATCCATGACTTATGAGATCAAGTCATCGAGCTGACCTACATGCTAGTCTTATTGTATTAACATTGTCCCAGAATGCCAATACTCGACTAGGAATGATTTAGAGTAGTGTTCCCTATATCATCCCACTATCGATTCAACTAATCGATTGATATAGGTATGAACCTTCTACTCAAGGATGCTATTATACTTAGTCTATTTGGCACTTATATAAATAAGTATAATAACCAAACAAATGCCTTTATTAATATTCAAGAATATGATATACATGAGTCCATACAATCATCAAATGATTGACTCTAGGGCTCTAACTAACAATCTCCCACTAGCACTAGTGCCAATCAGTATAGGCTCTATAATGACCTAGTGTGACCATCATGCTTCCTCTGTGCCAAAGCCTTGGTCAAGGGATCTGCGATGTTAGCCTCTGTAGGTACTCTGCAAATCTTCACGTCTCCTCTATCGATAATCTCTCGAATGAGATGGAAGCGCCGTAGTATGTGCTTGGTCCGCTGGTGTGAGCGAGGTTCCTTTGCCTGTGCTATAGCTCCATTGTTGTCACAATAGAGCTCAACTGGGTCAGCGATGCTAGGAACCACCCCAAGTTCAGTGATGAACTTGCGGATCCAAACTGCCTCCTTTGTTGCCTCTGATGCAGCAATATACTCAGCCTCTGTTGTAGAATCAGCTACTGTGTCCTGCTTCGAACTCTTACAGCTCACAGCACCACCATTTAAGCAAAACACGAACCCTGACTGCGATCGGTAATCATCCTGATCAGTTTGGAAGCTGGCATCACTGTAACCCTTTACAGTTAGCTCATCATTGCCTCCATATATCAAGAAATATTCTTTAGTCCTTCGTAAGTACTTAAGAATATTCTTGACCGCTATCCAGTGACTTTCACCTGGATCTGACTGGTATCTGCTCGTCATGCTCAAAGCATACGAGATATCAGGTCGAGTACATAACATGGCGTACATGATCGATCCTATGGCTGAGGCATAAGGGATCTGATCCATGCGGTTTCTCTCCTCTCTAGAAGAGGGACCTTGAGTCTTCGAAAGACTCATGCCATGTGACATCGGCAGAAATCCCTTCTTGGAGTTCTGCATGGCAAACCGAAGGAGTACCTTGTCAATGTATGTACTCTGACTTAGGCCAAGCAATCTCTTAGATCTATCTCTATAGATCTGTATCCCTAGAATACGGGATGCCTCACCTAAGTCCTTCATTGAGAAGCAACTCCCTAGCCAGGTCTTGACAGACTGAAGCATAGGGATGTCCTTCCCAATGAGTAGTATGTCATCCACATACAATATGAGGAAGACAACTATGTCCCCTACAACCTTTTTGTAGACACAAGGCTCATCTTCGTTCTTGATGAAACCAAACTATTTGATCGCATCATCGAATCAAAGATTCCAGCTCCGAGAAGCTTGCTTTAGTCCATAAATGGACCTATGCAGCTTGCATACTCTGCTAGTATGCTGTGGATCTACAAAACCCTCAGGTTGTGTCATGTACACATCCTCGAGTAGGTTTCCATTCAGAAACGCGGTTTTGACATCCATCTGCCATATCTCATAGTCATGGTAGGCTGCAATAGCAAGCATGATCCGAATGGACTTAAACATCGCTACTGGAGAAAAGGTTTCATCATAGTCAATACCATGAATCTGCTTGAAACCTTTAGCTACCAAGCGACCCTTATAGATAAGTCCATCCATGTCAGTCTTTCTCTTAAAGACCCACTTACACCCAATGGGTTTTACCCCTTCAGGTGGATCAACCAAAGTCCATACTTGGTTGGTGTACATGGATTCCATTTCGGATCTCATGGCTTCTAGCCATTTCTCGGAATCTGGTCTCATCACAGCTTCCTGATAGGTGGTAGGCTCATCCTCTATGAGCACAATGTCATCATGGTCAGACAAGAGAAATGAGTATCTCTCAGGCTGACGACGTACCCTATCAGACCTGCGAAGAGGTATGTCTACTTGAACCGGTTGTTGTTCCTCAACTCCTTGTGGAACAACATCATCCACAACACTTTGTGGTTCCAGTTCAATTTCCATCGAGGCATTAGTGCTATTGTTCACATCTTGAACTTCTTCAAGATCGAACGCGCTCCCACTAGTCTTTCTAGAAACAAAGTCCCTTTCTAGAAAGACCCCAGTCTTTGCCACAACTACCTTGTGCTGACTGGGAATGTAGAAATAATATCCCTTAGTTTCCTTGGGATATCCGATGAAATAGCACTTGTCGGATTTGGGTCCTAATTTGTCTGAGACTTGACGTCGTACGTAAGCCTCACAACCCCAAATCCTCATGAAAGACACCTGGGCATCTCTCCCAGTCCATATCCTATATGGTGTCTTTATCACGACCTTGGATGGAACTCGGTTGAGAATGAAAGCTGCCGTATCTAGAGCATATCCCCATAGATATGTCGGAAGATCTATGTGACTCATCATAGATCGTACCATATCTAATAAGGTACGATTCCTCCTTTCGGATACAACATTCCACTGTGGTGTTCCAGGAGGAGTGAGTTGAGATAACACCCCACACTCGGCTAAGTAGTCACGAAACTCATGGCTTAAGTATTCACCACCTCGATCTGATCAAGTACCTTAATACTCTTGCCAAGTTGGTTCTGTACTTCATTCTTGAATTCTTTGAATTTTTCAAAGGATTCGGACTTATGTGTCATCAAGTACACATAACCGTATCTACTGAAATCATCGGTAAATGTGATGAAGTACCTATAACCGCCTCTAGCGACAACATTGAAAGGGCCACATACATCACTATGTATGAGTCCTAACAAATCGTTGCTCTCTCGCTATGCCCACTAAAGGCGTCTTGGTCATCTTGCCTCGCAGCATGACTCGCATATCTCATATGATTCAAAATCAAATGAGTCCAAAGAAACCATCCTTATGGAGTGGGATAGCGCTTGTCATTTATATGACCTAGCGACAAGCGGTAGGTTTGGTTCATGTCATTTGACTTGAACCTCTTGGTACTAATGTTATAGATAGGGCTCTCAAGGTCTAGAATATAGAGTCCGTTTATTAGTGGTGCACTACAATAGAACATATCTTTTAAATAAACAGAACAACATTTGTCTTTTATTATAAAAGAGTATCCTTTCTTGTCTAAACAAGAAACTGAAACTATGTTCTTAGTAAGAGCAGGCACATAACAACAATCATCTAAATCTAGTACAAGCCCGGAGGGCAGAGATAGCTGAGTTGCAACCCGTGCTCCATTGCCTACTCGTAGGTCCACCTCGCCCTTTGCCAATGCTCTGCTATTTCTCAGCGCTTGCACATCAGTACAAATGTGAGAAGCACATCCAGTATCTAATACCCATGATGTAGAAATAGATAGATTGACTTCTATAACATATATACCTGAAGTGGAAGTCTCACTTCGCTTCTTCTTAAGATCCTCCAAGTATACCTTGCAGTTCCTCTTCCAGTGCCCAGTCTGACCGCAGTGGAAGCAGGTAGCATCCTTGGCGACCCCTCCTTTAGGCTTCAGTGCCTTGCCTTTGCCCTTGGTTTGGGACTTTCCCTTACCTTTGGGCTTGCCCTTGCCCTTGTGCTTCTGGACCATCAGAATGGGCTTAACCTTCTTAAGGTTAATCTCAGCAGTTCGTAACATGCTAAGTAGCTCGGGCAGTGGCTTGTCAATCTCGTTCATGTTATAGTTGAGAACGAATTGACTATAGCTATCCGGCAAGGACTGCAAGATCAAGTCAGTGGCCAGCTCTTGGCCAAGTGGGAACCCCAGTCTTTGTAGGTTCTCTATGTACCCAATCATCTTGAGTACATAAGGACCTACAGGAGCCCCGTCTGACATCTTGCAAGTGCCTTCGAGATCTCAAATCTCTCATGCCTCGCTTGTCCCTGATATAGTTGGCGAAGATGCTCAACCATATCAAAGCGCCCATCAACTCATGTTGCTTCTGAAGCTCTGAGTTCATGGTCGCGAGCATTAGACAGGACACATCTAATGCGTCGTCTTGATGCTTCTTGTAAGCATCTTTGTCGGCTCGCGGGGCATTGGCAGGAGGAGCCTCCGGAATGGGCTGCTCCAGAACGTACAGCTTACGCTCCTGGGTGAGAACTATTCTCAAGTTCCTGTACCAGTCCAGGAAATTCGCTCCGTTGAGCTTGTCCTTCTCAAGGACAGATCGCAGGGAGAAGGAATTCGTGTTCGACGTCATGGTTATCTACAACAGAAAATTTGCAGAAATAAATATCATATTCTTTAAAAATCATTTAATTAGGCCTTTAATTAAATGATGCTCCCACTGAATTCTATAATTCTTGTGGGACAAGATCCACATCATACTAACCCTTGAGTTAGCTTTGGCTAATACGCCCAAGGTTTAGTATGATCGGTAAGTAACGATTACCAATTACATCTCTATGCAACTCTTGTTTATAGAATAAAATCCTCATTTATATTAAAACTCGAGTTAGCTTTGGCTAATACGCCCGAGAGTTAATATAGATGTGATTTTGACCTATCTTTCCAACTATTGGAAGAATGCCTATAGTTGACTCGATCCAACTGAGTAACTATGAATACTCAATCTAATTGAGTTTGTATTCACCCATGCGTTGATAGGCGGGACCAAGATTGTCCCTCCGTACCCTACCAAGATAATATGTATTGCTCTGCTTTGGCAGATTCAACAATACATGTGATCGAGGTAGTGATAGGTATCACGACACGGTTAGGCATTTTAGAGTTGGTTCGATCTAGATCTAATCTAATCGAGAAGGATGCATCTTGTGCATGACTTAGATCTAATCTAATCGCAAGGGTGCATCATGTGCACGACTTAGATATAATCTAATCGTTAAGGCACTAATTAATTAATTAATTATTAAACATGCATCAAATACATAACAATTAATTAATTAATCTATTTGTGATTTAGTCATGGCCCTACTACGATCTTCTCAAGCCAATGAGAAGATCGAATGGTCAACCTAGGGTCAACAGCTTCTCCAAGCTCCTCCCTTTGACTACCTTGTGTTGCTCGTGCCCGCCTCGGAACTCCGTCTCGTGTGGACCCTCCACCGCTCCAATTTGTACATTACAATTTGAAACTCGAGTTACATTCGAGTCTAAATCTAATTTACAATCAGAATATAAGAGAGAGGCACGACTCGCAGGTCGCGAAAATAAAATAAAATTACAAGCACGCACATCACATAACGGCACGCAGGCCGTATTATGAATTACAACACATTGTCCAATCAAATTGGGTCTTTGGGCCATGACTATCACAAATTTAATATATAATCCAAAATTATATATTTTGATAATTTTCTATAATTTTTAAAATTAATTTTTAAAATTTTTACGAGTAAAATCTCCCGGCGGTCCCGTTTAGCGGTTTCGGGCGCAATCGCTGAACGGATCCCCTTGCGGGGCCCAGGGGCAGCGCCCTTACCCGCGATCTAACCATCGCGAGGGTTCCTTTGTGATCCAACAGCGCCTAAACCCACTGTCCCAAAACGATTTGGGCCGAGACATTGCCGTTTCGGAAAAATCTTCCCGGCGAGTTCGTTTTTAGCGATTTCGGGTGCAATCGCGGAGCAAATCCCCTTGCGGGGTTAGGGGCAGTACCCCTACCCACGATCTAACCATCGTGAGTTGCTCCTTTGCGATCTAATGGCACCCGACCCCGCTGTCCCAAACGAATTTGGGGCAAAACGAAGCCGTTTACAAGAAAACTTTCCGGTAGCCGAAGCCTACAAGTGCCGAGACACTTGTGCTTCGCTTCTACGGAAAAATTACTCATAAAAACTCTAAAAACTCAATTTTTACAGAAAATTACAGAAGGTATATTTTTCATAAAAATACAAACGAACTCGTACAAGTCTTTGCACGTGGCTCTGATACCACTGTTGGGTTCTTCGGGCCGCGAAAACCGCTTTTTCGCGTCGCGGAAACCCCGAGTCACCCAAAGCCGTAGATCCGTGCAAAGATTCGTAAACAAAACTTTTCGAAAAACTTTTTCTTGTACGAGTTTGTAAAACTTTAGATCTACACTAGATGAAAGTTATACCTTCGAAGCGAAGCCCTTCGCGTTCCCGCTCGTCCAAATGATGCCGGATCTCAAGACCGTCAAGTGTCGGTCCTCTAGAAGTATCCACACGGACACACTAGATGGAGGTGACCAAAAACCAAGGTGTGCTAGCACCTATGTGGTTCGGCCAAAGAAGGAGGAGAGGGAAAGGGAGAGCTTGAGAGGAAGAACACAAGGAAGAAGAAGGAGTTACACCACTTGAATGGGAAAATCAATTCACACACCAAAACCAAGTGGCCGGCCACTTTCAAAAACTCACAAATTAATTGCATTAATTGCAATTAATATGAAACCATTAAGAGAGTGGCTTTGTAACTTCCATGAGGTGGCACCCATGATGATGTGGAACATCATTATTGGTCCACCTAATACCAACTCACCAATGAGGTGGCAAAATGTCAAGTCAAAATTGACCTTTGGTCTTCCTTCTCAAGTCAAGTCAAACTTGACTCAATCTCTACCATGGTGGATCTAATCCAACCATTTGATTCGAGCCAACTTAATATAATGAATCTAATTCATTAAATTAAATTGATTCAATGAGTCAAAATCTAAATTAGACTCATTTAACACATGAATCAACTTGAGTCGAACTCAAGTTAGCCCAATTAGGATTACTCTTAATCCAATTTGATTCATCAAATGAATCTAATCCTCTTGGTTCATCATATGAACCTAATCCCCATCTAATTGTCCTTAGTGTGTGACCCTATAGGTTCTTGTAACGTTGGCAATGCCCTAAACCCATTTAGGAGCATAAGTAATGAGCGGTATCTAGCAACACATCATTACTACCCAAGTTACAAGAATGTCGAGATCCGACATCACCTTGTGACTACCAATTGTGACTACTCACAAAATAATGACAAGTGTCCTTCTATCCTAGACATCTAGATTGATCAATGTGAGGCATAGACCGTGTCATCCTCTAATCAATCTAAATCTTGAACTCAACGTAGACTCACTCGATCAAATGAGCTCAACATCTAATGTTGACTCATTTGGGCATGGCTATGCACTTAGTGGTCTCACTCTATCAAGAATACCGATGTCGCTCCGTCATATGGGAGGGATAGATCCCATCTACATCACTCACATCCTCTACATAATTCGTTATATACCCAGTAATCGCCTTTATAGTCCACCCAGTTACGGGTGACGTTTGACGAAACCAAAGTACATAACTCCTTATGTAGGGATCCATGGTGACTTCAGGTCTAAGGACTAATAGTCATACTAATAGCCACATGAGAAAGTATATGACACTCATATAACGATCCATGATACTTTCTCATGGCGGGTCATTCAGTATACATTCTCTAATGCATACCCATGTGTCAGCTTGATATCTCTATATCCATGACTTATGAGATCAAGTCATCGAGCTGACCTACATGCTAGTCTTATTGTATTAACATTGTCCCAGAATGCTAATACTCGACTAGGAATGATTTAGAGTAGTGTTCCCTATATCATCTCACTATCGATTCAACTAATCGATTGATATAGGTATGAACCTTCTACTCAAGGACGCTATTATACTTAGTCTATTTGGCACTAATATAAATAAGTATAATAACCAGACAAATACCTTTATTAATATTCAAGAATATGATATACATGAGTCCATACAATCATCAAATGATTGACTCTAGGGCTCTAACTAACAAAGTTGTGGGCTTCTATGTTGATATCCGAGGAAGGCATAGTAATAGGTGCGCTTCTGTGTAAGGACAACGTAGGTTCACGTCTAATTGATCATATTTAGATACATTTCTCAGTCCTTAGCCCGTTTATCTATTGCAAGAGAGAACCGACAACTTTCTACAAGTGTTTGGCAATTGAGGGATAAGAATTGGTGAACCATTTACATTCAAGAAATCTTACAAAGAAACCGAAACTCCTAGAATCTCCCTTTATAATAACCCAAAATACTAAACTCTTGTTTGTTGATCTTTAATATTAGATTTGTTTACCTTCACTTTGCATTTGAAACAATTGGATAGTTGTTTAGCTAATTTGCATTGAGACATTTCTAGTGCTTATTCCAGTCCCTGTGGATACGATAATCTTTTATATTACTTGCGACATTTCCGTACACTAGCGGAGCGTAACAAGTTTTTGGCGCTGTTGCCGGGGACTGCGCTATAACATTAGGAATTATCAATTGAGTTAGACTAAACATAACATTTGTTTTCCTTTCATATTGCATAGTTGTAACTAATCATTAGATTTCTGTTTTTACTTTCTTGTATAACTTTTATTTCTTGTTAATTCTTTTTGTACAAATTCAATTCTGCATTTTTTATTCTTTTATTTTTCTCTTTTTCTGTTGAATTGTCATTTGCTATCTTGTTCTTGTGTATGCGAAGATCTAACTTTGCAGGGGAATTCTTTCCTTTTGACCCTGAGATTGACAGAACTTTCCATAAAAGAAGAATTATGCAAAGGCAAATTGAAGAACAGGAACATTTGAACATGGCGAATAGACCACTCAAGGATTATGCAGCACCTTATGCAAGAGGTTTTCGATCTAGTATTTCAAGACCTTCAGTGGAAGCTAATAACTTTGTGATCAAACCCGCAATTATATCTTATGCAAGAGAACCAATTTGGTGGAGGACCTCATGAAGACCCCAATCAACACTTAGAGGTCTTTTATGAAATATGTGGTACCATGAAAATGAATGGAGTTCCTTCAGAAGCAGTTAGATTATTATTATTTGGGTTTTCTTTAAGAGATAGAGCAAAGCAATGGCTGAATTCTTTGGCCCCTAATAGAATCACCACTTGGGAGCAGTGTGAGCAACAGTTTCTTGATAAATTCTATCCACCAAACAAAACAGCTCATATGAGGAATCTAATTGCAAGCTTCAAGCAAACTGACTCAGAATCTCTTTTTGAAGCATGGGATAGATATAATAGTATGCTCAGACAATGCCCACATCATGGGTTGGAAAGATGGTTAGTGTTGCACACTTTTTATAATGGTATCAACTATCATACCAAAGTGTCCCTTGATTCAGCTGCTGGAGGGGCACTTATGAATAAAAGTTTAGATGAAGCTGAAGAAATTATTGACAGTGTAGCATGAAATCATCATCAATGGGCAAATGAAAGAAGTGGTGGCTATTCTTC